>NC_041405.2:102368348-103003973 GCF_900747795.2 Erpetoichthys calabaricus | reverse complement strand
TCTATAAACTTAATTTAAACTTACGTTTTACACCGTGCTTTGTTTCCCTTATGAAGATGCTTGTATGGTTCACTCGCTCGCTTCTTATTGTTTTGCTCCCTTCTCAATTGTTTAATGAATTTTTTGTTCTTCGCTGTTTGCGGCGCCAGAGTTGAAGCCCCTAACGTTGCGGTCAGCAAGTCGGCTAACATCCGCCATGTGCCGTCTTTCAGTTGCGAGAAGCAGATCATAGAATGGTTTTAATAGTTTACTTTCAAATAATGCAAAGAGTATGCGACACGTGTTTCTCCCTAATTCTGGACTCATCAGGCGTACACACTCACTGCATCCGCTCTCGGAAATCGAATCTCGAACGTCAGCGCCAGAGGTGAAGCCCCTAACGTTGCGCTACGGCGTGTGGTTCGTTTATACCTCGTGTCTTCTCATTAAACTTTTATCTCGCGAATATGTTATTGCAATCCGCAGCAGGAGCATTTCTATAAACTTAATTTAAACTTACGTTTTACACCGTGCTTTTTTCCCTTATGAAGATGCTTGTACGCTTCACTCGCTCGCTTCTTATTGTTTCGCTCCCTTCTCAATTGTTTAATGAATTTTTTGTTCTTCGCTGTTTGCGGCTCATCCTTCATTTCTCCCTACTGCGTTCTTTTATCTCGCGAATATGTTATTGCAATCCGCAGCGGGAGCATTTCTATAAACTTAATTTAAACTTACGTTTTACACCGTGCTTTGTTTCCCTTATGAAGATGCTTGTATGGTTTACTCGCTCGCTTCTTATTGTTTCGCTCCCTTCTCAATTGTTTAATTAATTTTTTGTTCTTCGCTGTTTGCGGCTCCTCCTTCATTTCTCCCTACTGCCTTCACAGTCTTTTCACGTGATTACGTGGGAGGCGTGATGACGTGACACTCAACTCCTCCTCCCACGGCCATCGAGCTGCCGTCCATTACAGTATATTGTGAAAAAAGAGGTTCCAGTTATGACCATTACGCGTTGAATTTCGAAATGAAACCTGCCTAACTTTTGTAAGTAAGCTGTAAGGAATCAGCCTGCCAAATTTCAGCCTTCCACCTACACGGGAAGTTGCAGAATTAGTGATGAGTCAGTCAGTCAGTCAGTCAGTCAGTGAGGGCTTTGCCTTTTATTAATTAGTATAGATTTGTCTTAGAAATATCATGAAGAGATTGCTGAAATGGTTAAGCACAGAGACAGGAATGTTCCAGGTGGTGGTTTAAGAAATTGTCTGATGTCATGCATACAGTAACACTTGGCAGTTGTCACATACACATAAATTCCATAAAAGGATAATAATTGAACTTAAGAGATAGTGAGACTGACAAGAATGTAGTGGAATGAGACTTTTATTTGGGTATATAGGCCAGTGAACCAATCAGAGTAAATATCAGGTGGTATATAAGCAATTCATTCAGCACTTTTATGCAAACTCAGATATAGACTTGAGATACTACAGACTGCTGTGACGGGGTGCTCCCTCTTCATGAGGAGAAATTAAAAATACATGAACAAGCTTCAAACAGATCCTAGGGGAAAAACTTCTGTTATTAATATAAACAAATTTCTTCACAGTATATACATGCTACTACTTGCACAATTTTACAGTCTCCGTAGATCTTCACTAAGACCACCCGTTCCGACTCATAACTGTAAAACATCACTGCAGTTTTCATGATTAAATTAAGTTTTCATTGTGGATGGATTTTTCTGGTCTGCAAATAGCCATCTTGACTTCAGTCAGTCAGTGACTCAGTGACAGACAAGTGACTTAACATACAATGCATGTAAAAAGTATGCAGATGTTATTGTTCTATTACATTCAATCACTGTTGAAGTTATTTTGGCTTTTTAACACTGAGATTTAATGTAAATGTGTAAACAAGTCTGTACAAAGTGGTCTAAATTGATTACAAATTTAAAGCACAAAATAATTGTTCACATACGTACTCACCAATTTCAAGTCAGTATTCAGAAGATGTGCTGTTGGTGGCCGTGTCAGTCTTGAGCCTGTGTGTACAGGTCTTTCTTTATCAGCTTTACACATCTGGACACTACAGGATTTCCTCCTTCTTCTTTCATAACCGCTCAGGCTCTGTCAGGCTGCATGGGGATTGTAAGTAAATGCAGACACAAGTTCTCACTTAGATTTAATTCTGGACTCTGACTCTGCCACTCCAGGATGTTAACATTGCTGTTTTTAATCCATTCCTGTGTAACTTTGGCTTTATGCTTGGGATCATTGTCTTGCTCAAAAACACATTTCCAAAGATGCATGTTTCTTGCAGACTGTCTCAGGCTTTCCTTCATTTCCTTCATTCTCATTTTGCCATCCAAGCCTCACAAGATTTTAAGGGCTGGCTGCAGAGAAGTATTTCCAGAGCATGATGCTGCCATCTCCATTCTTCACAGTGGGGAGAGTTTGTTTTTGATACGAGTGTGCATTGTTGATCAGTTTTGGTCTCATCAGACCATTAGACCTACTGGCAAACTCCATTTGAGATGGCTACAAAAGGTACAAAATTGTTGCGTAACGCTTCACTAAATTAATAAACAAAAAAGTGTGTTTATAGTATGAGGAATCACCGACTAGATAGATAGATAGATAGATAGATAGATAGATAGATAGATAGATAGATAGATAGATAGATAGATAGATAGATAGATAGATAGATAGATAGATAGATAGATACTTTATTAATCCCAAGGAGAAATCACATTTTGTTCCAATTTTACAGGAGGCTCTGTGTGCAATGGCAATTTACTTCATTAATGTCATGCATTTAGTAAGGAGGATTACCAATCTCATCCATGGGGGGTAGCAAATCTCACAATCACAGGAAGTTTGTAACCTTTTTGGATGAAGTGAGTGCCGCTTATAGGGGATATACAGATAGTGGGTGAGCCATGGAAAATGCCTACAGAGGTTTTTTTACTCAGAACTCCCACTTTTCTTGGAGAACAGTTTTCATAGCAATACAAGAGTGCTGCCCGCAGTAAGCTGGGGGATATCAATTTTTTTTGCGACTTTGCTTTTCTTATAGAAATAACCGCACACCTTAATCACCTGAGTATGCAGTTGCAGGTAAGAGGACAAACTGTCCTCTAATGCACAAACCGTCCTTGTTCAAAGAATGCTTTTCATCCCACCATCCAAATTTGGCCTGTTGTTTTCTTCTGAAAATGTTCCTCCATGTGAGAAAACCCTTTCAAATACTGAGCCGACATTGAAGCTTTGCACCAGCAGTTTCAGGATTTCCACACTATGCAAATAAAAGATTGCTTTGTTCGCTGACCTCCTCCCTGCAGCTGTCAGTGACCATCTAATACTATGAGAACTACAGGCAGTCCCCCTTTTTTCCAAGCAAACCACAATGTTGTGTTTTGGAAACTGCTACCAGAATTTCTCTTTCCACACCTCAGGCATTTTGCATTTTCTATGGCCGGCGTGTTTGGAAGCAACTTATATATGTGAGAGCAACTTCTCAATAATGAAACACATCAGGTCCAAAGAGAGAAACAGGCTGACAGATGGAACTCTGTTACAGCTCGTGCAGGTGGGATGCACAAATATTGACATTGAGTCGATCGTACGCCAAGGAGAGGCCACACGTATTTCATGAAGTCATAACAGGAGCACAGAGCTGAAATGCACTGCAGACAATAATAACAGTGGTTGAAGTTGACTGTGTCGTTTATTCTTTGAGATAAAACTAATGCACTGAAATGATGGTGCAGCACTTAGGAACATACACTTTTGTATTCTTTTGTGCGTTTTACCAGTAGATCTGCATTATTACAGTACTAAAAGTCAATAACTGAATGGACATTTTATATAGACATACTGTTTTTGTGTTTACCAGTAAGCTAAAGTTAAAGTTCAACAAGGTAAAATGCTATATGTGTGGATATATTCTGTGTTAAACGGCAAACTGCAGCTTTGTGGGAGGATTATTTAATTCATTTGAGGTTTTGGTACAATAAAATAAATGCCAGTAAATATTTTTGTTTTTTTAATCATAAAATTTGTTGCTAAATTTGGCTAAGCGAATAATGGCGTAATGGTACACTATTGCTGAAAGTTATTTTTTGCAAACAGGCCCTCTATATAAAATGTTTGTCATCCTGTTCATCATCAAAGTTGCCCATCCTTAGTCTAGACCATGGAATTAAAATAAAAATAAGGCATCCTAAAATCACAGCATATTCATATACCCAGCACCAAAGTGCAAATTTAAGCCACCAGAAAATATGTAAAGGACGTCTATGAGAAAAACACAATGGCATACAGGGACCGTTCACTAACAAAGGAGACTTTCATGTTAGTTAGCCATTCTTGATTGGTGCTGTGTGAGTTTGAAGCTGTGTGTGTGTGTGTGTGTGTGTGTATGCGTGTGTGTGTGTGTGTGTGTGCGTGTGCATGCGTGTGTGCGTGTGTGTGTGTGTGTGTGAGTGGTCCCTGTAGCCTCGCTGAAGCCAGACATCTATATATATAAAATTCTTTTCGTGTTTGAAACGGAAATTTTGTATGACCACGTGATATGGAAATTACGTATGAAACGGAAATTACGTATGACCTCACGATATGGAAATTACCTATGACCACAGAACATATTATAATACAGGAACTAATCACTTCGTTTGTGGATGCCATTTTTATATCGTCTTTACGAATTGTTATTATTTGTGTGAGAGTTATTTTACTGATATTGAAAAGAAGTAAACACAAACACGCCGATCTATGCCATAGAAGTGTGCCCCGCATTGCCCTCTCCCAGCCCTCCTGTCTGGACTACAGCGCTGAGCCGTCCACCGCCAGGCGCGTTCTGACAGAGAAGTTTTATTTATTCGTCCACATGACTGTTGCTAAAACTGCCACATTGTAACTTTTTTGTAGTTGGCAGTACTTGATAGTAGAAGAGATGAGGAAAACAGCTTTGGGTCTTTCTACTTTTTAACTGCGCTGAGCTGTAAACAATGTGAAGACGAGACCGCCTTCAGCTGCGAGGGGCCGTGAGAACAAAGTGGACGCTGGGGGTTGCGGAATGTCGGGCTGCTCCGCCGAGCCGAGAGCTTCGCAGTTTCGGGCAACGTCCTCTCTTCTCGCACTGTTTGTGACACTTCAAGTCCCCCGTCGGCTCCTGGGAGAGTGGAAATCTTTGCAACTGAGTGTAATCGGCACCATCGAAGCAGTACTCTGTTTGCAAATTGCCCTGCACAACTACTTACTGTCCCTTAAGGTAAGTTCGGGTCACTAAAACCCCACAACATTCAAGCTTGCTTTTGTGATTAATTATTTTAACAAGTAAATCACAGGCATGTAGTGCAAGGTTGTCAGGCAAAAATTTGGACGATCACATAGAAAATGTAATTTCTATACCACAGCGGTCATGTAGCGCCTTTCACAAGGGATCTACTACTTACCTGTTGTGTAATAGCGCCTTTAAAATGTAGTTTACCCGAAACCACTCCAGTAGTGCTCAATGTATCTTTACTTCTTAAATGTTAATGTTTTACTGTTTAATAACTTATAGACTACATTTTATTTTTTTCCCTTGCACTCAGTGAGCGAAGCCACTGGGTAATTAACTAGTATAATATAATATATACACTTGGAGACAGCTAGGAGTGACTTTTGCTTAAAAGTGGGTGGAAACAATTAGATGTCTCACTGAGTGTCACATTTCTACAGTGGTGTAGCTAGAGTCTGTGCCGCTCGGGGCAGGGCGGTGATTCTATTTGCCGCCCTCCAACATATCTGAACATGTTAACCTATTTAAATAGAAAATTAAAATGACATAGAGAGAAAAATTAAGAAAGATTTTGCATAGATTTATTCATATATAGAGAAACAGCAACAATTTTTCACATATAATTATTTATAAGCATCAACTAGACAAGAATATAGTATAGACGCACTGATAAGCTGTGTTCTAATTATTAGTTTAATATAATTACGCTGCAAAAACCAGAACCAGTGTAGTGTACAAGTGATAGGTGGGGATGTTTCCTGCGCAGTGCAAGAACACAGATTGATAATGAAACAAAATTATAAACTGTAAATTAGTTGTTTAATTTCCTAGAAAATATTATCGGTGTAATGTTTATGTTTATTTTTGTTATTGCCTCATAAATTTCAACTGCTGTGTCTGATCCCATCACAGAAGGACAGTCTGAAAATTATTTTTGAAGCATTTGTGGATAAAAATCAGAGAATTTTACTTTTTTCATTCATGCTGCTTACACATGAATTGTACTGTGCCTTTTGGCCAATAATGCCTCCCAGGGCAGACCGCCCCCTCCGCCTGCCCCTAGCTACGCCACTGCATTTCTAAACCAATCCAATGCCTTATGAAGGCGCCGCTCAAAGTAGGGGCGGTGAATCCCAAACTGTAAAGATCAGAGGTGCTCTCATCAACCTGATCCTAAAGGGAGCAAGTTTTTGATTACGATGAACTGTCTACAGTCGAGAAGTCTAAATAACCCTATTAGATGTGTGTCATGTGTGCAGAGAGCACATTACATATTTTAAAATAAGCATAACCTGATTCAAGGGAAAATTCTTTGTGTAGCATCAGATTATTCATTGGTATTCAATGGCATCAATGGATAAGTGGCAAATGTGAACAATATGTTGTCACAGGTGCTATGTGTGCTCTCTGTTGAAAGAACTAAATTCATGGAAATATGAACTGCAAAATATACATTTGAAGTAAACATTTTGTCATACCCTATCAAAAGGAAGTTCGTTAAGAGAGCTGATAACAAAGAGTCACAGGAGATGCAGATTTCAGTTCTTAAAACACCTGAATCAACAAATCTGTCTAACAACACTAGTAAAGCATGGATGAGGCTGCACTGCATCCACCTTCTGACTGAACATCTAAACAGATAACTAAAGTGTGTTAACAGTACTGTCTAATTAGGAACACAAACATGCCTTGACAAAATAGCCACAGAGCATCAAACATTGTATATCAATAGGCCACAATGCTTATCTAAATTTCATTTGCTGTGGTTACATCATATGGTGATCCAATAGTTAAAATGACAGAAAGATATTGTGGCAGACAGAGGCACTTCTCCAACATGTGGAGCCCAATAGCTGTGGTGGTCTATTTGGAGGTCTGTCTGCCTTTTCTGTCACAGTGCTCATTACAATGTACAAATTAATTATTAAGCTTCAGTTACCTTGTGCTCCTGAGCTCCTAAATTATAACAGCAATTTTCATTCAGTATCTTTTTCTCTCTCCCTGAAACCTCAGCAGTTGTTTAAAATTCATGGACTGGAGAAATTGGGGGGCAGGTGTTTTAAGAAGAAGCCCTGTAGGTAAAAAGCTTGGACTGGAGAAATTGGGGGGCAGATGTTTTAAGAAGACGTCCTGTGAGTGGAGCATTTACAGTGCAGGATTTCTCACTCCATTCACTACACACTTTGTAACAAGTTTTCCGCAGACGCATAATCACATCTGGACCTGTGACCGGTTAATGATTTGTCCAGAGATGTTTCCTGCCTTGGCCCCAATGCTGTAATGATTCCAACTGCCACTACTAGACATTGGGAAGTGATTAAGGATTGAAAAGACTTTATAATCATTGATACACCTGGTAAAAGCCAAAATGCAGAATTTCAATAGAGCTTCAAACAAGTGTGCACTAAACTAAAAGAATGATTCTTTAAACTGAATATAATTGTTGAGACCAAAGGGATATGAAGAATATTAGCAGTTATATAATTTCAGAATGTATATGTCCTATGCCTAAGGACTCTGGGCCTCAGGTACTAATAGTGTGTACACACAAAAATGTTACATACGCCCATTTCCACTCTCACATCATGATATATAAAAACTAAACTTGGCGTAAGTCATTCACATTTTTATTCTAGCTCAAACCCTAGCGTATGCAAGTTCTCCACTCGGTTTTGCAAACTGGTGGCAATCAGTGTCAAAGCAGTGCTACTGTTCCTGTGTGGTTTTTCTTTATTTTTTAGATTCACATCTCTGAAGTGGCTTTATCAAATACACTGAAATTAACCACATATTGTTTTTTAGTTCAAGGCATCTGATTGTAATCAACCTGTAACCATATAATGGTTCACCGAATCGCAAAACTATTCCAAATACCATAGCCACTTTAGTGTTGTTACTCTCAGTGCACCACTCAGAATATTTTAACCCACTGTATCTGAGTGTGGAATCACAGCTGTACAGCAGCGGATCGGAAAGCTCTGCGGCAGATTGTGTCAAGAGCGGGAGAAATATCTGGATAAAGCTTCTAGCACACGCTGCCTCAGCCATGTGCACAGTCTATTTCAACTTCTCCCATTAAGCAAACACTTCAGAGTTTTTCCTGTACGGACCTCGCTATTCAGAAACAGTTTCATCCCAAAACCTCTAAACGCACTCAATCGGTCCATCAAGTGATCCCAGTAGAAATGTTTGTACTTATAAGTACAATTGCCTCACTGTAAACTTGCATTACAGTTGTAATATTGCACAACCTGAGCCACTTCTGCTTTCATGTTGTATATTTTTTTACTGTTTTTTATCTGATTATTATTATTATTGATGTTGTTGTTGATATTTTATCATTTTATAGGAAAATAAGTTTATGGATGATTTGCATATTGAATCTCATTGTACCATACAATAACAATAAAGGAGTTCAATTCAATTCAATAGAAGAGAGAGTGTATTTACAGATGATGATGACTGGCTTCTAAGTCGATCTAGATTTCCAGGCACTATCTTTGTGGAGCTCTTGATATCATTTTTAAGATGAAATGCAGTAAAGCATTTATATTACACTAGCAAAATACCCGCGCTTCGCAGCGGAGAAGTAGTGTGTTAAAGAGGTTATGTAAACATATATATACATATACATATATACATATATATACATATCTACATATACACATATCTACATATACATATATATACATATACTGTATACATATATATATATATATATATACACATATCAACATATATATACACATACATATACACACATACATACACACACACATACATATATACATATACATATACATACATACACATACATATATATATATATATACACACATACATACATACATACACACACACACATATATATATATATATATACGGAAAGAATTCAGACCCCCTTCAATTTTTCACTCTTTGTCATATTGCAGCCATTTGCTAAAATCATTTAAATTAATTTTTTCCCTCATTAATGTACACACAGCACCCCATATTGACAGACAAAAAAAAGAATTTTTGAAATTGTTGCAGATTTATTAAAAAAGAAAAACTGAAATATCACATGGTCCTAAGTATTCAGACCCTTTGCTCAGTATTTAGTAGAAGCACCCTTTTGAGCTAATACAGCCATGAGTCTTCTTGGGAAAGATGCAACAAGTTTTTCACACCTGGATTTGGGGATCCTCTGCCATTCCTCCTTGCAGATCCTCTCCAGTTCTGTCAGGTTGGATGGTAAACGTTGGTGGACAGCCATTTTTAGGTCTCTCCAGAGATGCTCAATTGGGTTTAAGTCAGGGCTCTGGCTGGGCCATTCAAGAACAGTTACAGAGTTGTTGTGAAGCCATTCCTTCGTTATTTTAGCTGTGTACTTAGGGTCATTGTCTTGTTGGAAGGTAAACCTTCGGCCCAGTCTGAGGTCCTTAGCACCCTGGAGAAGGTTTTTGTCCAGGATATCCCTGTACTTGGCCGCATTCATCTTTCCCTCGATTGCAACCAGTCGTCCTGTCCCTGCAGCTGAAAAACACCCCCACAGCATGATGCTGCCACCGCCATGCTTCACTGTGGGGACTGTGTTGGACAAGTGATGAGCAGTGCCTGGTTGTCTCCACACAGGAGAAAAGCAATCTTGCCTCAAAGTTCAGTCAGTTCATGTGAGCCGCTCTCTTGTGTGATGTTGCGATGTCCACGGCTTGATTTAATGTTAGCTAAGACCCGGCACTTAAAAGTTTCTTGCTACAGCAATTTTAAGTCCGTTACAAAGTGATCCAAAGTCTCATTTATGCCTCGTGTCTTCTCATTAAACTTGTATGTCGCGAATATGGTATTGCAAACGGTAGCGGGAGCATTTCTATAAACTTAATTTAAACTTACGGTTTACACTGTGCTTTGTTTCCTCAGTTGCTGCACTTATGAATATGCTTGTATGCGTCACTCGCTCGCTTCTTATTGTTTCGCCGCCTTCTTAATTGTGTAATGAATGTTTTCTTCAGCGCTCTTTGGGGCTCTTCCTTGTTTTGTACGTACTTTGTTCACAGTCAGTTCACGTGATTACGTGGGTGGCGTGATGACGCGATACGCAAGTCCGCCTCCCACGGCCAGCGAGCTGCAGTCCATTACAGTATATGGACAAAAAAGAGGTTCCAGTTATGACCGTTATGCTTTGAATTTCGAAATGAAACCTGCCTAACTTTTGTAAGTAAGCTGCAAGGAATGAGCCTGCCAAATTTCAGCCTTCCACCTACACGGGAAGTTGGAAAATTAGTGATGAGTCAGTCAGTCAGTCAGTGAGGGCTTTGCCTTTTATTAGTATAGATTATACAGATAAATTTTAACTTCATTTAAATTATGTATATTATTAAAGATTAAATATGCAAGGACTCGGTGGCACAGCGGTAGCGATGAGCTGGCTCTCTGTTAAGGGATTGTTCCTACCTCAAGCTGTATGCTTGCTGGGATTGGCACAACCCTGGATGGATAGATGGATGGAATAATTAAACATGTACTACGAAGATATTTCAATGTTCCTTAAAAGTTTTGAAGAATCTGTGTTCTAATCTTGCATATGACTTGCCATTTATTAAAGAGCTGATTGTGTGGCGATTGGCTCTTTGGAGAAAGAAAAGGAAGGACAGGAATCGGGGGTTAGTATGTTTGAAAGAGAGTACTGCTGCAATAAATTATGTTATTGAGGGTCGCACATGGTGCAGCAAGCATCTTGCAACTGTGTCCCAGTTTTTTTTCTTTTCTCTGTACCCTAATACACTTCCATATGACACTCAGACCTTGGGCTATGACTCACCTTTTCACTGCGACTTTGATATCTGACCACTTCTTATTTATTTCAGGCACTGTGTGACTTTTTGAACTTGAAATTTCGAGTTTCTCCACCACTCTGTCACTCGATCAACTTCCTTTTGTTGTTTATATCACTGCTTAAACCAACAAATAGTATATTTTTCCTTGCCTCTACTTGGTATTCGCTGAAATTCTTCTTTATCCCCCATGCTTTTGCCATTGTCTTTTCACAGAACGCAAAACATAAGGGGCTATTTATATTGATTTGCATATTCAAAGAGGTGTAATTCTGTGAGGAGTCGGTGTGGGACGGCAGGCATGTGCACGAGCGTTACTTTTCACGCTGATGGTGCAGAAGAATGTGGAAGTTGGTGTATGCACAGATTTATGAATCTGGATTTTTTTCTGCGTACACACATTTCCACTTTTGTCCGTACACCAAGGTTTAGTTTGAATTCTATGTTATGCATGAGGCCCTTGGATCACCATCCTCAGTCATCTTGAGTAAGCAAACCCACCCCGGGACAAGAAAGGGTGCTGTACTAATGGTATCTTTTCTTTTTGTTCCCTCAGTCAGGCGAAGATGCCCAGTGAGGGAAACTGACTCTGCCCCTTCTGCTCTGAGGAGTATAAAGGCATAAACATCTCATTCGGAACTGACGCTGAGTGAGAAAGAGCTCCAAACCAGACCTGATCAATTTCAATTCCCTGTCTTAGGCACTTTATTTATTGTTAGAACGCCATCGTGCACCGTTATTAAATGGGGTGACCCGATTGGCACACCAACATTTCTCCAGCTGAGTTGTCACACTTGGCCTCTTGCGTGCATTGCTGCTAATTCATCAGAGTAAATTCCTTTCAGCTGATAAATCTGTCTAGCTGTTGTACAACTTCAAGCAAATGTGCCATCAATCATCCTATTGGATCCATCATTCCCAAGGTCACGGATGGATAATCGTCTCATAAAGATGAACTACTGCAGCTCTGAGTCTTCTTCATGTGATCTAGTAGGCTTTGTCCAAATTCAAACAAGGTTCATAGGCTTTCATGTTTACTTTTTGGGCTTGGCTCTCTGCAGTCTTTTCAGAAGGTTTACTTTTTCATCTTGGAAAAACATCCTTTTAATATTAGATGTCTGTTGTCGTATTTTTTTTGGTCTGGCCTGTCATTTTTTCAATTACAATTGTTTTTCTAGCCTGTGTGTATGCTGGTATGCCCACTTACTGTGTTAATCATTCTGCTGCAGAGAAAAGCAGGTCTGTGCCATTGCTCGCAGTGGTCTACTTCCGCGTAATTCAATTCATTTTAAAGAAAACATAGCACGAGAGTGAGCTTTACTGTGACTGGGAAAAGCCAAGATTTCTTGAGGTCCCCCTCAAAGACTCTCAAAGTTAAAGAAATGATCCAAGTGTGCAGCTTTAGATTGTGAAAGAAAGAAAGAAAGAAAGAAAGAAAGAAAGAAAGAAAGAAAGAAAGAAAGAAAGAAAGAAAGAAAGAAAGAAAGAAAGAAAGGGACTGATCAAGCAGTACAGACGGCTTGACTTGTATACAGTACCTCCACTCTGTTATTGCTCTTCATATTCTGGAGCACAGCCAACCACTGAGATTTTAAATACTACAATAAAAGAGATGTCTCATTGCCCCCCACTCTGTGCTGACTGACTTTGTACTACAGTAGCTCTACTCTGCCACACTAACTCTTAATCACAAGTAATTTTATTTTATTTTTATATAAATGTTTCACCAGTCATAATGTAATTTTTTCTTTGAATGATAAACATTTTGCCCTCTCAAGGGTTTTAGGAAAAACGGTCATAGAAACAGGGCAGCTGATTGTGTTTTCTATTAAGTAAACGTTCCATAGCTAAATCTTAAAACTGCACTTCTGAGGCATGTGGCGTGACAAAAACAGGTTTTATATTTTTTGTGTACATTTAACTTAAACCAATATCACATTACACAACTTCTAGTGGGAGAGGATGGCAAAGTTGACAAGTGTGTTGTGAAATGGAGTGATAGAGTGTGTATGAGTTCTCCAAAATAGGCCACAAAAGGACAGCCCAGAAGAGTCTGACCCCAGTCCAGCAAGCCCCCAAACAGCAACTCACGGGGTTCATCCTAGGTAGGGGAAGCTCAAAGATCAACACAAAAGATCAAAATATCAACAGAACCTGAAAAAATATCAAAAACATCGTACAACAGACAGAACCATGAAACTTTTCCTTGTAGAGACAAATAAAAAAAAAAGAATCTTAATAAATGAGGTTTTGTATTAAAAAATAGAAAAATATAACAAAAACACACAAAAGGGCAAAAGTATAAAAGTAAAAGGGCAAACAAGTCCAAATTGCACAATTTGTAAAAAAAAAAAAAAAAGTAAGACAACATTAAAAATAACTTGGAAACAAATCACTATATATAAAACAAACACCAACCTAAGTTATTTCACCACCTCTGACTCTTACACCTGGCTGCAACCACACCTTTAAAGGGGCAAAATAGGGTCCTAGCTTCCATTGAAAAAGAGTTCAACCATATCACTCCCAGGAAAGCTTGAAAATGGAATGTGACGATATTCATCTGACCACTCCTAAGAGGGGACGAATTGCTGTTGTGAAAGTGTTCACCACCTCATTTCCCTGCAGGGCCCTAAATGCCAATGCAAAAGTGTTCATCCCTAGACCACCTAGAAGGTGAAGACCAGATTTGCAAAAGTGTTCACACCCCTCAACCTTCTCCTGAGGGTCCAAACTGCATTTCCAAAAGTGTTGAACTCCTGAGAAGGACCAAGCAGGATTTGTAAAGTTTTTCACCCCCCCAACCTCTGCAGAGGGTCCAAACAGCATTTGCGACAGCATTCACCTCTCAACCTCATCAGAGGGGCCAAGTTGCATTTGTAAAATTATTAATCCCCACCTCTCACCAGAGGGGTTGAATTGCCATTGCCAAAATATTCACCCCAACAATCTCTGGAGGGCCCGAAATGCCATTGTGAAAGTGTTCACCATCACTGTTCATTAGTTGTGTGCAAGGAAGGGTAGGGGTCAAACGTTGTAACAGTCTGGCCCTTTTTATAATCTGTCTAGTATGATATTCATTATTAATGTTCATTGAATTTTGCTCTCTATTGTAGTATATTAGTAGAATGTTATTTTTAAATACTTTTTGCATTATTACTATAATTACCACAAAGCGTTTAACGTGAAGGTGGGATTACATCAGGGATTGGCTCTGTGCCCTTTCTTATTTGCAATGGTGATGGAGAGGTTAACAGACTAGATTAGACAGAAGTCCCCATGGACTATGATGTTTGCTGATGACATTGTGATCTATAGCGAGAGTAGGGAGCAGGTTGAGGAGACCCTGGAGAGGTGGAGATATGCTCTGGAGAGGAGAGGAATGAAGGTCAGTAGGAACAACACAGAATACATGTGTGTGAAAGAGAGGAAGGTCAGTGGAATGGGGAGGATGCAGGGAGTAGAATTGGCAAAGGTGGATGAGTTTAAATACTTGGGATCAACAGTACAGAGTAACGGGGATTGTGGAAGAGAGGTAAAAATGCGAGTGCAGGCAGGGTGGAATGGGTGGAGAAGAGTGTCAGGAGTGATTTGTGACAGACGGGTATCAGCAAAAGTGAAAGGGAAGGTCTACAGGACAGTAGTGAGACCAGCTAAGTTATATGGATTGGAGACGGTGGCACTGACCAGAAAGCAGGAGACAGAGCTGGAGGTAGCAGAGTTAAAGATGCTAAGATTTGTATTGGGTGTGATGAGGATGGACAGGATTAGAAAGGAGTACTTTAGAGGGCCAGCTCAAGTTGAATAGTTAGGAGACAAAGTTAGAGAGGCGAGATTGCGTTGGTTTGGACATGTGCAGAGGAGAGATGCTAAGTACTGATGAAACAGCATACAGAAATGAGGTGGAACGGCTGTCCGCATGGTGTGAAGGCAACAATCTATCTCTCAATGTTGACAAGACAAAAGAGATAATTGTGGACTTCAGAAAATCACATCCTGCCCATATCCCACTCAGCATCAACGGTTTAGATGTGGAGAATGTTAGGAGTACCAAGTTCCTCGGTGTGCACATAACTGAGGAACTTACGTGGACACATTACACCTCATCACTAATCAATAAAGCCCAGCAGAGACTATACTTCCTGAGGCGGCTGAAGCGAGCAAGTCTTCCCCTTCTTTCCTCACTATGTTCTATAAAGGCACCATTGAGAGTGTTCTGAACAGCTGCATCACTGTCTGGTATAGCAACTGCAACATATAGTGAAGTCAGCAGAGAACATTATTGGGGTGCCTCTCCCTTCACTAAAGAACATATTTTATAAATGCAGTATCCGCAAGACCTGCAGCATTATGCAGGACCTCTTACACCCCTCACATGGACTTTTCACACTTCTGCCATCCAAGAGAAGATACTGCAGCATCAGAGCCAGATCTGCCAGGCTGCAGGATAGTTTTTACCCCCAAGCTGTCAGACTCCTTAACACCATGCTGCCACCTGGGATTTTCCACACTGCCTCAACCACCTCTAAAAACAGAACTTTTATACATGCAAGCCACTTTCCTGCAAAGACAAGTGTGCATGTAGAAAAGAACTGAAAATCTCATACTGACCTTTAAGTATTTTGCACACTGCACTTTGACATTCTTTGATATCCTTCTGCTGTGAAACATTCTGACCTGTCATTGTTTACACATGTCTTAAACAACTATTATCATGCACTGATAATGTCTGTATTATCTAGATCTATTATTTATTTATATTACATACTTATTGACTATATTTATGTATCTAGATTGCATAATATCATACATTGCATCAATGTTCATATTGCTTACTTCATATCAGTATTGCTGCTACTTCTTTGTCTTGTCTTTGCACAATGTCTTGTCTTGTCTGTTTTTTAATTTTAAATTTTAATTTTTAATTAAATAAAGTTTGCTTTGACTTTGAAGTATATTGAAAAAAGGATGTTAAAGATAGAGTTTCCAGGAAAGAGGAAAAGAGGAAGGCCTAAGAGAAGGTTTATAGATGTGGGGCAAGATGCAGAGGACAGAAAAATATGGAACAAGATGATCTGCTGTGGCAACCCCTAATGGGAGCTGCCGAAAGAAGAAGAAGAAGAATCACAACCTTGCATGTCTGTGTAACAAACATCTTCAGTTGAATAGAAGTTCTACATTTCTGAATGGCTTGGAATTGTATTTTCAAACATTTTAAAGGAATATTTTTATTTTCTGAACTGTTCTTCATGGACACTCAGTTGCAGTTGTAGATTCATTAAAGAACTGTAACTAATTTTTCAGCAAGGTTACAAGTTCTCAGTTATTTTTCTAACACCTCCAACAACACAGGCAACTATGACTTTCACTGTACTGTACGCTGTACACATGGCAGTATTAGTACTACTTTTATCATGGGTTTTCTACATATTAGTTGCTGTATTTTTTCTTTTTTTCCAGTGTATATATTTACAATTTCTAAGAAGTTCATAATGGTTGTGAACAGTAATCATTGGTGTAATTATAATTGTTTTTTTTTCTATGTAGGTTGGACTCTGAAGAATGTCAGCCTCTTGCTACAGCAGAGAGTATCTGTCTACCTCATCAATCAGGATCACAAAAGCCCTGCAGGAACTGGAGGAAGAAGAAGAAAGATCTGAGTTGCCAGATATGGCTGTATCCAAGTGCACCATCATAAGAAGACAGATGCTACTCCTGTCTTACCTGACTTTAAACCTTCACAAAATCCTAGGTGTCATCTAAGCCAAAACACAAATTATAGTGCATGTGCTAATCAGGTGAACATTTGAATCAATTTAAGTAATGATTACGATTAGCACCATCTAGTGGTAATATTCAGCATTTTGTTTTGTACTAAGTAATAGAATAGCCTGTCCCTTGGTTGATGATGTAGAATAGAAACAAATGGAGATCCTTGGTTGTCTGACTCTTTTGACTTTAAACATGCAACTCACTTTGGCTCTTAAGGGTGTGGTCAGTATGTAGAAATGTGTTATGGATATTTATTCCGTTATATTGATGCATATTTGAGAGACCATCAAACATTCTGAAAGTTATTTAGTGGAATATTTTAAGATAAAATGTTTCTACATTTAGAATTGTTATGGGAGCTGTCACTGCATTTAAAAGACTAGTTCCGAGCAGACCTTTTCAGACATTCTTACTACCTTTCCCAGAATATGTATTGAGAATGTTTGCTATTTATTTGAATGTTGTTTATTTTTTATATATTTGTCATTAAGTTTATCTTGTGAATGTGTATCTATGGATTACTCACATCATTCAGTGTTTATGATTTTGTTTATGCTTTCACCCTCTTCCAACTGGCTCCAATAAACAAAACAAACCAGAAACTCTTGGCTGTGTGTTGGACTCCCCAGCGATTTTCCCTTATTCTTCAAGCTAAATGCTCAATGTACATTACAAACAAGATGACTGACAGAGGACATCCCTGCCTAATACCCTTTTCAATTTTTATTTCTCTTGATACATTCCCATTTAGAAGTACCCTATCAGTTGCCCTGGAATAAATTTTTTCTATAACTTTTCTTACTGCACAGGGATTTGTGCTACTTCAAGCACATGCCACATGAACTTGTGGTCAACCGAGTCATACATCTTTTCTAGGTTGATGTTCACCAGTCCGATCGAGATTCCTCTACTTTTAGCAAACTCACATACATCTCGGATCAAAATGTGGTGATGCGTCATTGATCACCTAGGGACTGTGCATACCTGTTCTGTTCCTATGAGCGGATCCATTACACCCTTCAGTCTGTTTGCTATCACTTTCCCCCAAATCTTGTAATTCAGACAAAGGAGAGTTATTGGACACCAGTCTGAGATTTCTTTTGAACCCCCTCTCTTTGTAATTAAAGATATAATCCCTTTTTTCCAGGTTTCAGGTGCCTCACATCCTTTCTGAAAGGACCATATCATCCTTTATCATTTCCCAAAAGACTTCATAAAATTTGAGGGACAGTCCAACCGTTCCACGTGTTTTTCCCCTCTTTCCTTGCTTTATTGCCTTTTCAACCTCCATCACAGTGATCTTCTCTTCCAATCTCCTCTGCTCCTCTTCACTCACCATATTACATGTACTTTTTAAGGCCTCTTGCTGGCAAGCTGAGTCTATGTTCTGCTTTTGGAATAGCTTTCTGTAGAAAACCTCTGCTATATTCATTTTTTCTTCTTCCTTTTTCTTAGAAATTCCTTCCAGGTCCTTCAGTTACTTAATATGACTCTTATTCTTCCTCTCATTTACCCTTTTAAAGAAGAAGCGGGTACATTTTTCATCTCCTTCTAATTCTTGTACCCTGCTCTGGAATTTTATCTTTTCTTTCTTCATTTTGTTTATCTTTGCTATTTTTTTTTGGTTTCCATTATCTGCCTTTCATATCTTCATCCTCATTCTTTTCTCCATAGAGGATTTCCAGCTCGTTTTGCAAAGCTTCCAGTCCTTGTCTTTCTGCTTGCTTGCCTCCCTGCCTTTCATCTGGAAGAATTTGTGTGACCTAAATTTCATGATCTCCCAACAATCTCCAACTAATATGAACATGGGGATCAGTTTGAAAATTCTTAGTTTTAAGGCTCTTTTCCCTGAAGATGTAATGTAGGCGTGATGATCTTCCTTCCATCCTTTCCATGTGTAATTATTTCTTTGGTTCCCTCTTCTATTTCCCGTTGTCTCTAAATTAGTGATCTTTTAACATATCCAACAGGAGCCTTCATGTTTTGTCCATCTTCTTCCAATTACTTTATCCTCCCTCTCTCCACACAATAAATTTGTTTTTTGAAGGAGCTCAAACTTGTCATTTTTCATACAGTGTGCATATACATTTTTGATGTTGAGTATGAATCTAGACATGGTATACCGCATTCCTGCATGCATATAATGTCTATTCTGCTCTTCTTTAAAACTCTGAAAATTACCTCTCTTCTCATTCTTCTTTTTATCATTCTTAAATTAATCAAAGTGATTCACTTAAGTAACCATTTATTTGGGGGTCTCTCTCTTCTGTCTTTTTGTTCTTTTGATACTCTGTTCCTTTTTTCCCTTGCACCTTTGTTTCGATAACTCTTGTTAAGCCTCAATGGGACCTTCTTTCAAGAAGGGGTTACTGATAATGTAAGGATTGCTGGCCATCTCTTCAGTACTCTCCTACAAAGTTGTTAAGGTCCTCACCTCGATATTTTCACTTTCTTTTGTGATCTCGTACCAGTCTTTTTTTGTCCCAGACATGTTGTCTTCTGCTCCTATTACTCTAAGGGAAGTAGCACTGGTGAGTAATTCCCTTATTTCTTCCAGCTTTAGAGTAGTCCTCTGGATGTTGTCATCAATTCTTTGTTCTATCCCCTTCTGTTTTATTTATGCTGGGTGTTTGTCTTCTTCTTCTGTTGTTCCTCCTAATGCTAGCTTAGAAGGTGATTTATTTATGTTTTGGTGGGGATTCCAGGGATGCACCCTGAACAGCAACAATAAACACTCACAACAACGTCCTTATACTGTCCAAAACAGCAAAAGCAGGTGAAACGGTATCATGTGAAGATAATAATAATATAATAATAGTAATAAGGCAATAATGAGAAAAAGCACAAGAAGGGAATAATTATGAGAAGAGCCTGGGCATCAGGGTGAGGGAGTGCCTTGTCTCCCATTACTTGAGCTTGTCTGCCACCACCCTGTCTATCAGCCACACTGGCACGCATTACATTGGGACCGAATGCAATGGAGAATACTGACAAAAACGCCTCAGAAGTGGAATAAAGAGTACAAAGCATAACATTTGAGACTATTCTCACTGTATCTACACAGACAATGAATATAATAATAATAATTCATTACATTTATATGGTACTTTTCTCACTACTCAAAGTACCTGGACGCAAACCAATGATCTCCTTACTGTGAGGCAGTATGGGTAATATGTTTAAAATAATTCAGATTAAATTTAAATAAAACACTGTCAAAGTATATTAATGAACAAACTGAGAAGCATTGGCCTTTAGAAAATATCAAAAAAGCTTGTCAGCTGTCATTTATGACAGAATACATTGTTAACGTCACACATACTCTACTGAGACGATGTCACCAACAACAACAAAAAAAAATGAAATACAGCAAAGTCTATACAAAATCACAGTTCCCTTATGATTAATTGACAATATCATATAAATTCAATAATTTTAAGATGACAAGTCTTCTACAGACAGTTCAATAAATGCTCCTTTTAAAATGTTTACATGTACAGCATTCTAAGACAAGGGACTCGAGAGTAGTGAAAAATAATAAGTGACACTGAGGAATTAAAATGTATAATAACACAAACAAGTAAACATGATGACTTTCTATTTAATTAGAAATTAGAGCAATAATAATGACACAATGTAAAAGTGAAAAATTTGTTAAAACAGCTCCATGAGCGAGGCGTGTTATTTTGTGTTATTTAAACTCTTGTTTGTTGTATAGTACATGTTAGTTATATTTTTTTATACATCAGACCTGGAAGCCGATGACGAAACATTCTCTTCGTTGCCAATTCGTAGCGGCGCAACAATAAAGAAATAAAAGTTTAACAGACGTCACTGAACTAGATTTTGAGGTTGTGTAACGTTAATGCAAATGGCCAGGAGATGTCACTACAGAGGGGAGTTTCAAATGCTTCGAAGCTTCGACCTGATTTCGGTTCTTCGGGAGGCTTCACTCCCATTACCACTCCCGACAGAAATAGAAATGCGCGGAACTCGTAGAACTACAACATCCACCAGACGTCGTTAAATGACCTTTTACAAAATGACGCATTTCCGGGTTCATCTTTGACCCCGGAAGATCAAGGAAAGCAGTTACGTTCCAGTGGTGATGTTGAGCTGAGACTTTCGCGCTGTTTAATCTGCATCTGGAATAGCAACATTACTGGAAATGAAGTAAGTTTTCGTATATTATTCTTATGGTACATATACAAATAGTGGAAAAGGGAAATCCATTGCTTCTTTACGCATTTCTCTAGAATTTATCTACGTTAGTGTATCGATTGTTAGTATTACATGTAATGTAATTTGACTAAAATGTATTTCGATAAAAATGAATTTAAATCCGAAATTAGGTGTAGCTTAAAAATAGTTTCGTCAGTAAATACTGCAGCGGGCCGTAGTATAACATTCGTTGTAAATTATTCAAAATTAGTGAGTTAGTTATGCCATTTTCCAAGAATTATTAATTAGATAAAATAAATAGCCGTAATAAGAGTCGTTGTGGGCTGTATTATGAAAGTATTCGAGTTGGAGACGCGTGTTTAGGAAACACAATTAAATGCCTTAGACTTTACTATTTTATCATTGCCCACCTGCTTTATGGCAGCCCACGGACGAATCTTTATTTGGAAGGCAAAATAAAGTCATTTTTATTGTACAGACTGACCGGGAAAGAAGCTGTTATTATATTACAGTAGCACATGGTTAACTATTAAAGCTGCAGCGGATCACGAGTTTGGCTACATGGCATAAATCTTTTACTCGGACATTAATTTGGTGGCAAAATCCGCAAGCTATAGCTTTATTTACAAGTCTATTATGGTGTGGATTCTTCGACTGTCATGCAGGTAACAGGGCCGTGCCTGCTCAGTTTAGCAGTTGGGGTATGTCAGTGTTGTTCAGATTAGAAGGTTTCTTTATTTTGGTAGTGAGTGTTGGAAAAATAAACGTGAATTGCAGTAGATTGTCGTTCTGCGTCCAGTCTTGTCCAGGGCACATCGTCCATACCGCGTAGCCTAGAATTCTAGTTGATGGTATAGTCACCAGTGCATTGCGGAAACCCGTCATTCCTGGGTCTTAGCTCAGTTTGTTTACTTTTCACATTTTTTATTGCCCCCTCTTTGGACATACAAGCCGTTTCTTTTGCAGTTTTAGTTTCACTGACCTCCTTTACTGTTACCTTAATGTTCACACATTACACCATTCTCTATTGCCAGGATAACTAATCACCAAGGCTTTTTTATTTTTCTCTGCTTACTATTGCAGAGATATCCCTAAATAGGTAAACCTGAGCTTATTATTTTTGTTTGATCTTCTTAAATTCTACAGTATTGAAAAAGATTACTTTTTTGCTGTTGTCTCTATTCTTGATTTTCTCCCACTGCCTTAATCGTTTGCTTTGGAGGTCCAAAAATTCTGTCCTCTTGATGCATTTTTGTTTCAAGTATTATTTACCTTCCTATTCCTGAGTCTCGCTGTGAATTATTCCCTTTCCAGAATGTCTCTTGGCACCATCACACCCAGTATTAGGTGCTCAGTCTCAACTTCCATCACTCATGTAGTTGTGTAGGTTGATAGACAGATAGATCGATACTTTATTTATCCAGAGGAAAACTTTTAAGTACACACTATCCAAATAACATTAAGTAAGTACAGGCTGTCAACTGCAATCACTGTACACTGGGGTTGAAATCTTCCAGTCCAATACACGTAATGTTGATGGTGCATACAATAATGACAGTGTCGTGGGAACTGCACAAATAACATTGCTACCAGGTGGCACATAATATTAAAGTGACATGGCTTATGCTGATAGGGTAACAAGTTTAAAGTGACACATTGTGAAAAGAGGTTACACAATAGTGACCAAGAAGTGAGCCATCAGATGTAGTGCATAGCTGATACTGCTAATATAGCTTATGAGCAGAGAAGGAGCATCGAGCCCAGAACTCAACCAGTCACATGCCTGTTGGGAAGAGTATCTGTCCATATTGCAGTTCTATGATAGCAGCCTACCACTAAACAAAGTCCTCTGCTTAATTTTAGTGGTGTGTAGTTGGTGATGTTTATTGTCCATAATAGGTAGCAGTCTCCATAATGTCATCCTCTATGCCACTGTCACCACAGAGTCCTTTTCCATGCCAACTTTAGATCCTGCTCACCTGATCAGCTTGTCATTTCAATCAGCATCTCTCTTCTTCAAGCTACCCCCCCACAGCACACACACAGAAGAGAGTATTTGCAACCACTGACTGATAGTAAGAAACTCCTATTTAAAGTAAACAAGGACCTCATGTTGTCCTTCTATCGTAGTACAATCCAGTCCGTGATCACTTTCAGTTTCATTGCCTGGTTTAATAGTCTGACAAACCAAAACTCAAAAAAGCTCCAGCAGATTACGAAGTATGCAGCTAAAGTTATTGGGGCTGATGTAGATGATTTGACTAGTGTGTGTCAGAGGGAAATGCTAAAGAAACTGGAAATCATCTCAACTGATGACAGACATCCATTACATGTAGAACTAAACTTCAGTAAATCAGGAAGGATAGTTGCTTTGAAAACCTACACAAATCGCTCCAGAAACTCCTTTCTTCCTAGTGCCATACGACTTTTCAATAAGAAATATCGGAGATAATGTTTAAGGTTTTGATATATATCCTGTTACCTTTTTTTTTGGTATAAATATGTTTTATCTAACTGCCTTACCTTAACCTTTCTTATTTCTATTTGTCTGTTTTATTTCATTCTGTCTGTTACCTGTTATTAGATGCAACTGAGAAGGCAAATTTCATGTTTTCCTGTGTAAACATGACTAAATAAAGAAACCTAACCTAACCTAACTCCTGCAGTTGTTCTAGTTTAAAGGAGCCCAGTCTCCTCAGATTATAGAGCAGGCTTTGCCCCTTCCTGTACAGAACCTTTGTGTTCTCTGACCAGTCCAGCCTGTCATCCAACTGCACTCCAAGGTATTTATAGGTCTTGTCCCACTCCACATCAACCCCTTCGATGGAGATAAGTCTCATGTGGTGGTCTAGACCTATGGTAGTCCACAAACGTCTCCTTGGTTTTGGAAGTGTTCATAACTAGTTGGTTTGACTAACACCATCTCACAAAGTCATCCACTAGACCCCTGTACTCCTCCTCCTGTCCACCCCGACACACTTTACAATGGCAGTGTCATCTGAGAACTTCTGCATGCGGCAAGTCCCTGAATTGTAGCTGAAGTCCACTGTGTACGGGGTTGAGGGGGAAGAACAGTCCTCCTGTGCCACTGATTACAGTCTGGGGTGTGCAGTTCCGCAGTCTGACAAACTAAGGCCTACCATCCTTAATTTGCACCACTTGGAAAAACAGAACTGGGCTTCTGCATAGCACTGTGTTGAACACCCACTTGCATTGAAAAAAAAAATTAATCCAAAATCACATTTTTGTCCTCAGAAGCTGTGTAATTTCAAATTCCTTTAGTATAGGTGAGCCCTTCTTCTTTTCTTCAAATACAGCCACACTTGTTTTAAAGTCAGAATGCTCTTTTGAAATTGCCCCAAATAATATTCTAATGAGCAGTGCCAGTAAGAACACCACATATTCTGCATGTCAAGCGTTTCAGGGCCAATTGTGCCATTGCATCACAATGTTGCTGTGAGTCTTTGTAGCCCCAGTGGCTGTGAGCTGTCAGGTATAATTGTCTGATATAAGAGCCTTATTTTGACACTAGATGTAGCCTATACGTGCAGAGCAGGGAATTCTGTTAACAGTGCCGCGTGATTAGGTTTTGCTGATGGTGATTGCAAGTGTTTGGTAATCTTCATTACTATTATATATTTGGCAACTTAGAAAGTCAAGTTGGAGAACATTTGTTTTACAGTCAGAGTACAAGTAGGTTAAGTGACTTTCTCAAGATCAGTAGTTCAGACTTGGCCCTGTTACTTTGTGGTTTAATATTCAGTTGCTTTAACCGCTACACCACACTGTCTCTAATTTCTGTCTAGTTTGCCATTTTGCATTTTTATTGATGTAATACACTACTTTTGCACTGCAGGTTTCTTTTCCTTTTTTTAACCTTAAACATCATTGCAATGGAGCATTTCATTAACACACTGGATGTTTTCACTTTAGCCCTCTTACAAAGGTGAAACTGATTAATGAACTTAACCAGAAGGAATCAGAACTTGGCATAAGTGAGAAAGTTTCTTGGCATTCAGAATATAAAGACAGTGCTTGGATATTTATAGGTAAGTTGATTTTTAAATATAGATAAAGACACTTTTATTATAATAGATATGAAAGGGCCAAATAAATGAGAATGGTGGTATTGATTACTATTTAAAACAATTAATGTCACAGTAATAACTGGAAGACTCCGCTTGCTATAGCTGTAAATCTTTGATAGAATAGCAGACAGTATAAATGTGTGAAAGCATTTTGATTGGAGTTTCATTACCATTATTTCACTGCTATACTTTTGCTTCTGTATTTTTTTAAATAAAAATTGGTGTTGCATTGTGTAGTTGTTGCAGGTAACAATTCCAGTTTGCAGAGTAATGAACTTTTCTTCATTGACCAAGTTAAAGTATTTATTAAAATGCTTATGGATCTTTTGCTAAGACCTAAATCATCAATACATCTATCCATTCACTGAAACCACTAAATAGTGACTTACCACTTTAGTAATAGAATTTTTTTCAATCTTTTTTGCTTGCCAATTCTACTTTTACATTTCACGATACAATTTTATATTACATATGCCTGTTAAAAAATCTTGAGTAATTTACAGTACAAGCAGTATAGTAAGTTACATAGTTAAGCAGAACTCCCTATGAAGGTAAGTTAGTAACGATTATACTGTACAAACCGCTATGCTTACATTTTCCCGCATCTGAGTAGATGACCTGGCAAAATCCCTGATTCATTCATTTTAGTGTTACTAACAGCTGGAGTTCAATAGAAACCCCCACAAGGCAAGTAGTTTCATCAAGCTGGTATGACCTACCTGTGCCGAAGTGGCAGTATACAAAATATACAGTATTTCAAATAAAATGTGTCCAGGAATGCTGCATTAAAGAAAACCTTACCATCACTACAACATGTTTACTTCTCACCTCTCAATGCAATGAAAAAGCACTCCATGGGAACCATCCTGTTTTGTTAGACAAACCATACTGAATCATTTTTAAATACTTCATTTTTGTTGCCGTACTGACTGCAATGTCTTATAAATACAGTGCAGCAGTCAAGTAGTAGTAGCAGTAGTAGTAGTAGTAGTAGTAGTAGTAGTAGGAAGATCAACCCAAAAACAAACATCTTGGCACTTTTGTAGATAGGACAAGAAATGCACTAAACATGAGAGTAAACAGAAAAAGGCTGAGATGCTAAAGCAGTTTAGATGTTAAGTTTGCTCATTTTAGAATGTGGCTGATGTGAATATTAAATTATGCTAAAATTGCAATGGACAAAAATTAGTAAAACAGGAGAAAAGAGCTGCTAATCAAGGGAACAAGAAACAATACTTCTGTATAGCTAGAGCAAAAGGAGAATTGTTTTGGACATTTTGATGAGGAGAAAATCTTTGTTGTTAGAGAGGAACGGACCATGAGATACAAAACAAAACTTTTTTGAGGAAGAATGCTGGTGATGGCACAAGCCTGCCTTATATTTATTAAGCTCTCTTGTAATTATAATACAGTACTTCATATTAAAGCTAAATTGTATTTTAAAACAAGTAAATCACAGAGAATCTGTAGTAATTTACAGTGCATCCAGAAAGTATTCACAGCGCATCACTTTTTCCACCTTTTGTTATGTTACAGCCTTATTCCAAAATGGATTAAATTCATTTTTTTCCTCAGCATTCTGCACACAACACCCCATAATGACAACGTGAAAAAAGTTTACTTGAGGTTTTGTGCAAATTTATTAAAAATAAAAAAACTGAGAAATCACATGTACGGAAGTATTCACAGCCTTTGCTCAATACTTTGTCGATGCACCTTTGGCAGCAATTACAGCCTCAAGTCTTTTTGAATATGATGCCACAAGCTTGGCACACGTATCCTTGGCCAGTTTCGCCCATTCCTCTTTGCAGCACTTCTCAAGCTCCATCAGGTTGGATGGGAAGCGTCGGTGCACAGCCATTTTAAGATCTCTCCAGAGATGTTCAATCGGATTCAAATCTGGGCTCTGGCTGGGCCACTCAAGGGTATTCACAGAGTTGTCCTGAAGCCACTCCTTTGATATCTTGGCTGTGTGCTTAGGGTCGTTGTCCTGCTGAAAGATGAACTGTCGCCCCAGTCTGAAGTCAAGAGCGCTCTGGAGCAGGTTTTCATCCAGGATGTCTCTGTACATTTCTGCAGTCATCTTTCCCTTTATCCTGACTAGTCTCCCAGTTCCTGCCACTGAAAAACATCCCCACAGCATGACGCCTGGCATTCACACCAAAGAGTTCAATCTTTGTCTCATCAGACCAGAGAATTTTCTCTCATATGGTCTGAGAGTCCTTCAGGTGCCTTTTGGCAAACTCCAGGCGGGCTGCCATGTGCCTTTTACTAAGGAGTGGCTTCCGTCTGGCCACTCTACCATACAGGCCTGATTGGTGGATTGCTGCAGAGATAGTTGTCCTTCTGGAAGGTTCTTCTCTCTCCACAGAGGACCTCTGGAGCTCTGACAGAGTGACCATCGGGTTCTTGGTCACCTCCCTGACTAAGGCCGTTCTCCCCCGATCGCTCAGTTTAGATGGCCAGCCAGCTCTAGGAACAGTCCTGGTGGTTTCGAACTTCTTCCACTTACGGATGATGGAGGCCACTGTGCTCATTGGGACCTTCAAAGCAGCAGATATTTTTCTGTAACCTTCCCCAGATATGTTCCCCGAGACAATCCTGTCTCGGAGGTCTATAGACAGTTCATGCTTGGTTTGTGCTCTGACATGAACTGTCAACTGTGGGACCTTATATAGACAGGTGTGTGCCTTTCCAAATCATGTCCAGTCAACTGAATTTACCACAGGTGGACTCCAATTAAGCTGCAGAAACACCTCAAGGATGATCGGGGGAAATAGGATGCACCTGAGCTCGATTTCGAGCTTCACGGCAAAGGCTGTGAATACTTATGTACATGTGCTTTCTCAATTTTTTTGTTTTTAATAAATTTGCAAAAACCTCAAACTTTTTTCACGTCATTATGGGGTGTTGTGTGTAGAATTCTGAGGAAAAAAATGAATTTAATCCATTTTGAAATAAGGCTGTAACATAACAAAATGTGGAAAAATGGATGCACTGTATATACTAATTTTTGGAACTACTCTTTTACAGTGCTTTTTACTAGTGTGCTATTTGTATTAACTTGTAAAGAAAAACCTGAAAACATCTGACTAGTTACTTTGAGTACAGGCTTGAAATATAATATATATTTTCTGAGGTTTAGCTCCTAAGACTACCACAAATAGCAAGAAAATGTATTGGGAGGCACTTTCATACATTATCTCTGAGCTTGGGAAGGTATTTGAGCAAATGTTAAATCATCCTAATGTGTAAAAGTGCACATTCCTATGTTGGTTTATACCCTGATTTTAAATGTGTGTGATTTTTTTTTTATTATTATAACAGGTGGTTTAGCGTATGATTTGACAGAAGGAGACATTTTGTGTGTTTTCTCACAGTAAGTATTTCTACATAATGCATGCAAGTTAATTTTTGGTTTTCAAAATTTAAGCCATAGAAACTATAGCTTTGCAAGTATGCGGGTGTCTATTACAACCTCTGGATTTCAGATCCTGCCACGGCATTGCTGTTGGGTTCAGGGCTGGGCTTTGTCTTGACAATTTGCAGATTAGGATTTTTTTTCCTCTCATGCTGTTGAGTAGTTCTTGCTTGTTTGCAATCACGTGATCTAATGTCAGCTCTGTATATAAAAAAAATCCTGTCAGAAAAGCATTGTCAGTAGTAATCCTTTAGTTTCATAGGTGTAAATGATATATAAACCCTGTTTATATAGCAGATTTTTTGATTCAGGAATGTTTTGTGGATTTGTTTTACCTTAACAGGCAAGTACTAAGGTATTCATACTTTTCTGAGTTGCAAAATAAGAATGAATGTAAACACTTGGCTCTTAAAATGTTTTGGGGGCAAGGTCACTCTTTGAAAGATTTTGTATTGTCCAAACCTGTCCTACTTTAAAGATGCTGTACCACATTTACAAATTGAATACTTACACTTGAGTTTAAATTAATCAAAAGTTAATTTCCACAAACATTTTTGATGGTACCAAATTGCATATCAGGTGCTTAAATTTCATTTGCAAATTTCATCTCCTTGGAAAGCAGTAATGCATCTTAATGCCAATGAATTTAAAAGCATCAGTGCAGCAGCAAACTATAACTATTGAACAAAACAAAAAGAAAAAGCAATATTAATACTCAAATCGTTTCAAAAAAACAGTTTTACAGTGAATAGGAAAGGTGCAAAATAAGTGGCTATCAAAATCAAAACATGTGTAATGCCAAAAATTTCAAAGTGAAACTTTTGCACATACAGCAAGCATCTAACTGATGCTGATGCAGATACAGCGTCACTTCTCCCACATGAACTTGAAACCATGATTTGATGTTATAAGAAGCTGTTTAATTAGCCCATGCAAGCAACATAAAGCTGAAGTCAAATTGATAAACCTGCATAATATTTGCCAAGGAGTGCTGAACTTAGCTAATGATTATTTATATAAATTATTCATATTTCTGGTAGTTACTGAAGAGTTTGATGCTGTTGATTTTAACAGTGTCCTTATTTGTATTAGAAGGACAAAGGCCTTTCAAACTTAAAAGTAATATGCATAATAAGTTCTTTCCATTGCATACACAGTGCTGAATTAACTACCTATATACATTTGCCATGCAAGTTTTGTAACTGTTATACTGACATCTAGTGGCATCACCGAAAACAAAAGCTTTTTTTTGTAGTTTTTTGGAAGAGCCTCTCTTGGTGATGCTTTGTATAATAAAAAACTGTTTAATGAATAAGCTCTGTGTTAGTGCTTCCTTATGTAAGATTATTTGTGTTACTAAACCATCCAACTTACTTTTTAAATCTTCCGTCTTAAATTATTTGTTGCTGTTTTTATGCCAGGTATGGTGAAATTGTGAATATAAATTTAGTTCGAGATAAAAAAACTGGAAAATCAAAAGGTTTCTGCTTTATCTGTTATGAAGATCAGAGGAGCACTATTTTGGCAGTGGACAATTTCAACGGAATTAAGGTAACCATGAAATACTAAAATAAGATCACAACGATTGATTTTATCATTGCGTGTTATCTAAGGTCTACAATTTTTTTTTGCAGTATGTTCATTCACTAAAAATAACTTTTTCATTTAAAATAATCTCATGTACGTCGTGAGTCGCATTGATATCAAAAGCAGTAACGTACATGACATCAGTGAGTAAACGTTTCGTAATACAGTAAGTAAGCTGTATCTTTAATTAAACTATAAATAAATAAAAATGTGTAATGCAAAACATGAAAAAGTAAACTGCAATTTTTTTTTTTTTGCTTTGGTAGTTCCTTAGAAAGAAGTTAGAGAGGTTGAGGACGTTGTACAAATTTACAGAAATAAAAAGAAACCCCAGAATAACTTTCTGTGACTTACTTCACTTCTCCGCAGTTCCAGAAGGCTGCATTGTACCCCTGGTTCATTTCCTGTCTATGTTCTGTTTGCGCTTTCTCTAAGTAGCTTTCTATGAGCCATGAATTCTTTCTTGTTTTTGTCATGACGCTACAGAGTAGCAGTGTCTTGTTTGTTGGTTCAGAAATGCAAGAAAGAACTCAGCTGTAATATGTACATGAAACAATACTACTACTACTACTAACTCTGTATTACAATCTAACTAAATTCCTTTGTTTTTTAAAAGAACTGTGGTCAGAATGCACCAAAACTACCAATCTGCTTTTTTAGAATTAAAAATTGGGACTGAAAGTTTTCATGAGACAGAAGGATTATGTTGGATAAGACTCCCATATCTGCAGCTTCCCCATCCACGTTATCTGTTACCTGCTCATCTTTACTACAGTTCACACTTTGATTATTGGAGAGCTGATGAATGATTTTCAAGGCACAACACACTCCTGCAATTAGATGTAGGTTGAGGTTCTCGCAGGGACACTCATTTTTGTAGCACTGTCATGGTGAAAAAATAACTTCTACTTTCAGCTTTTTATGCAATTGGTAGGGTCTTTCCAGTTAAGAATATTTTAGCACTTTACCCATTCACCTTTATCCTCATAAGATAATCATTCCCTATTGAAAATTTACATTCTAGGACCACATTATCTTATCAAAAATAATATCCCTTTCAGCTTCACCACCTGCTTATGTTTTATGACGCCATCATTTGTTGTACATCGGTGACTGCATTTTATAATGTGGATTATTTTAATACTGGGGCATAATGGGGATGCCATTCTTCTGATTTTATTGGCTGCTGCCCCCACAGTGTCGCTTCAGTCTTTTTTGCAGACTGAAACATAACACCATTAAGATCTTTTAAAAAGTTTGGTAAAATGAAGACTAGGACTAACACATTTCACAGAAGTACTTTCCCACAAGCTGTAAGATACAGTACATAAACTTAACATCTTGACCTTAATATGATGATTATGTCTTAAGTGTGTTTGTGTTAACTTGGCTGTTTGTAGTCAAATACATTTCTCATGTTGTGTGTTTGTATAGTTTCACTTATATGAACTTTGCCAAATTACATTTAAATGCAGCTGACATTATTATTAAGGTGTTCTAGTATATGCAATGTGAACACTACTACTATTCAAAATATGCTTTGTTGGGTTTGTGTCAAATGCACATAGTTTTGGCAAGCCACATCATTTTCTGGAAAAGGGATCTCAAGTCATTTTACTTCTAACTGATCTCCTTTAATGAGCGGTTTTTTTTTTTCTACTTTTTTCTTATTTTTCATATTTGCACATTCAGAAAGGCACATCTATGCAATTTCTTTTTTTTACATTTAACACAATTAGGAATATTTTGAATTTTTGGTATACCTTTAAATACTTAACTTTCGTTTGCCATTTTTCCATTGATTTGACTTTTTCTGTGTAGTTTACTCCCTTAATTGTATTCTAATACTCACAATTAACATCAAGAATAACAGACATCCAGGTAAAGGTCATTGAATGTTAAAAGGCTGCAGCTTCTTCAAAGTCTGCAATGTCATTATTAAATAACACCTGGAATAAAAATCATAATGATAAAAATATTAATAAAAAAACATGCTAAATTATTACAGTGTAACATACATAAATAATTTGTTCACTCTAATAAAAACATTCCAAACTTAGATTTGTAATTTTTAGGGAAATAACAGCGTGTTGAATTAAGCCAGGAGTCCATTGAAAATCAGAATCTGATTAGAACAAAAAACTGCAGCCAAATAGGGTCCCCAGGACTGAGTTTGAAAAAGAGGGAAAATATGCGTAATAGCTTTCCTCATACTATCCAGTGCTTGTAAGTCTTATAGACATTTTAAACATACTTGGTCATAACATCTAGCTGTTTGAGAATTGACACTGGTTTCTTGTTCATATTTAAAAAACACCTGTTTGGAGATGCACACTCCATTTTTCACCCTTTGTTATGCCATATACCTAATGCCTCTTAATTGTTTAGATCAGGGGTCCTCAATCACAGTCCTGGAGGGCCGTAGTGGCTGCAGGTTTTTGTTCAAACCTGGTTGCTTAATTAGAATGCAATTCTTGAAAATAATTTAATTTCATGGCTTGTTAGTGCTTTAACTCTGCTATGTCAGGTAATTCTTATATCCTGGATTTTCTTTCCCTTTCTAAGGATATCATCCAAATGATTTGAAGGCTAAAATGGATGAGTAATTCTCAGTCCTTCACTTTTTCCTCTTCAATTTCCTTCCAAGTATTTAATTTAACCCAATAGTGTATGATTACAACAGGTATAAATGGTAACAAGCTAAATGGAGAAATGCTGGTCTCTTTTGTCATTTGCATGTTATTGCTAATTAAGAGCAATTAAAAACCAAGAATATGGCTTAACGAGCGAGACAGCTAAAGTGAAACAGAAGTGTCACTTGAGCAATAAGTGCTTCTTATTAAGCAACTGGGTTGGAGCAAAAACCTGCAGCCACTGCGGCCCTCCAGGACTGTGATTGAGGACCCCTGGTTTAGATTGTCCTCAAAACCGATCAATACAAGGCTTGCATTAAACCACCTAGAGTTTGGCATGCCATCTTACAATCATGTTGAAATCTCCCTTCCACACAAAAAAGTAAAGAGTCAGAACACAGCATACTGTAATAAAAGGTAATGAGGGTGGAAGCAAGTGTGATTATTCACTGATTGCTACACAAAGTGCAAGATACTGAAAATGTGTTTTAATCATCCTTTTTTTGGAAATTTTATGTTCTGTAAAATACTCCATGATATGGTCTTCCTATTGCAATATTAGTTAGCATTACTGAGAAGGAACAATATGGCAAGCATGTATGGTAGTGTATGTTTGCATTCATTTTGTGGTTGAGTTTTCAAAAAGCTCCTGGGCACACCACACAATAGAGAGAGAATATGCCAGAACCATTACGTTTATCGCAAACGCATTAAAAACACACTAAGGCTGAGTTTATACTTAACGAGACGCATGCTACAGTGGACGCTCCTGCTATGCAAGCGTTTTACTGTTTATACTTGCGCGCATACTGTACATAAATCTGGAAGAATCCATCAGGTGGCAGTGTGAGATATCACGGTGAGAACAGGTTCGGCATTGATGTGTTGTGAATTGCCTGGAACACCCATTAAATTCCGATGACACCTTGCCACAATATCTCTGAAAAGGATGTTTAACGATTAAATCCATCATTCCAGGGATGTGTCCATTCCAGCAAGCATTGGGCACGAGGTAGAAACAATCTCTGGACGGGGCATCAGCTCATCGCAAGGTAAATACAAGCACTTCCATACACTAGCGTCATTTTAGTGTCACCAAATCTGCATATCTTTGGAAGGAAACTGGAGCAGACTGTGGAACTCCAAGCAGGGAATACCAGCGATGTGACTCCTTGCGAGACAGCAGTGTTACCACCGTGTCATCCCCATGTGTGTAATTATTAACAGTATTCATTATTAAAACAAAATTAACGATTTATCTGTAGAATGTAACATACATACTTTAATGCATTTCATCATGAAAGGGATATCAAGTATAAGTCTAAAGATTCTAAATTTGCAGAGAGTTGGAAAATCATACATTTAATGTGTTCTGTGTGGTATTCTATTGCTGCTTGCCGCTGTTGTCAGGTCAGGAAGAAGTTCCAGAAGCTCATAGCAATTAAAAACTTCGATGACGTTTACGACGGTCTGCTTTAATGATAAAGTAAACTATGAGATTAAAGTGGACATTTCAAGATTAAAGCTGAAATTTCCACTTTAATCACAAAATACAACTTTTCACCATGTCCTTAATTTTTTTCTCAGTGGCTCAAATACAGCGCTGTACATTATGTTGCTGTTGTGAAGTTGCAAAAAAAAAAAAAAAAAAGACGGCACAAAAGATGGTATGTGAGACTTTTAAAATGTATCGTGTCATTACGATGGGGAATATGCTACACTTAAATATAAAAGCACCACGAATGCATCTGTATGTCGGCATTTTGCTTCACCACATCAAACCATTCATCAAACATCAAATTGCACACATCAATCCCGTAGGATCTGCATAGCGACGTTCTGTCATATGTAGATAGTAAACAGAGACTCTGATGTCACATTCCAACTTTTATCACACTGTGTCAAACCCCGACTTTTTGCTGGTACTGCAACTCACGCACACATTAAGTTAATTTCTGTGGTCCTGCTCAGAGGATGCATCAAATGAACGCTGGAAACGCGTGGCAGCCATGATGCGTGCGCATCCTGAACGTGAAGTACAAACGAGCCCTAATACTGCCATAGATTGGCAGTTAACCTGGCATGTGATTTGTAAGGTAATAATTGGGTACACATAAATAAATAAATGAATAACTGCTGTTATACAGGTATGAACCCATGACCAGTTTCAGTAATTTAAGGCTTTAATAACAACAAAATAGAAAAAAATCCAATTCAGTATACATTTTATTTAGCTATCGTATGACTATATGACAACATATTACGTATTTATTTTTACACAATTACTGTTTCAGTATATACTTTGACACTGCTCTTTGCTGTTATTTTCTAATTATTTATTTTGTGGCCCTAGATTAAAGGAAGGACTATCAGAGTGGATCATGTTGCCAATTACCGGCCTCCAAAAGACTCTGAAGACATAGATGAAGTAACGAAACAAATTAGGGAGGAGGGTTGTGCACCCAAAACGCCACCCGCCTCATCCTCTGAATCTGAGGAAGAATATGAAGTTTCAGTAAAGAAACAAAAGAAAGGTGAGTTTTTTCAGTGTATTTAAGTGTATGATGGATTCTTTGTTGGACTCTTGAAAGGTCAATGTAACTTTCTGAAGGGTGCAGAAACATCCAGTCAGAATGTAATGTTCGAATATCTCCTTTAGTGTTATGTCCACTGGGATGTTTAAAACTTTTTGTAAGCGACTGTACTTTCTTCTCTTGTTTCAAGCCAGTGTTCACAATTCCAGACATCCAGAAGCATTACAACTAGTCGTCAGTTTTGTTACCCTCATTTGTCAATTCTTACACTGTGTTCGATATTTAATACATGTTGGTTACTTTTGCAGAAAAAAAGGAAAAAAAGAAGAAGAAAGAAAAAAAGAAAAAAAAGGCTAAAGAAAAGCAGAGTGACTCTGAAAGCCGAAAAAGCCCAGTTTTGCTTATAAAAGACAGAGACTCTTCATTTGTAAAATCAAATTCAAACAAAGACAGTAACACACATAGATCGTATGAAGACACAAAACCTTGGCGAGAAGACAGAGCAGCACATAGCTCCAAGGAAAGAAATGGTGTCCAGCAAAGAGAATTAGACAAACACAAACAGCAACACAGGGGAAGCAGCAAGAGTAGTAGCAGTAACAGGAGCTGTTATGATGAAGGCGGACGAGAAGCAAGGACCTGGGATAGCAGACCGAAAGGAAAAGAAAGGGGAAGAAGTCCAAATGAGAGTGGCGATTGGAGGAAGCATGACAGGCAGTCGGATGTTAGAGAAAGACAAGAAGGGAGACACTGGAATTCAGACAGTCAGAAAAAAGAGAGAGACAAGTCATCAAGAAACTGATGAGACTGAACTAATACTCAATCTTTTCATTTATATTTCCTTTTTATATTAAATATGGTCACGTTTTCTGAGGCACACAAGGTTTCAGCTTCACCTCTTTTGTTACAAAGATCCATTTCCTCTCCAATCATCTGTTTTGCTACCACTTAACCATATTAGCAGGTGGTTTCAAAAAGAACAAAACTTTTACAGTCAAAATGGCTGATCTAATTATTGAAGCAGTGGTGTTTATATTGTGTACTCTACTGTATTGCTGTCAAATAAGGAAAAAATTGAGAGGCATACTGTACATAAAGCGTTCCCTTAATTAGTAGCACACACTGTGTGACGATCTTAACCAGACTCTTGTCATCACTACTTGCTAATCCAAGGATTTTGTTTTTAAAGAATGGTGATGCAGGTGTAGAATTATGTTTTTATGTGCATTGCAAGAGTGACCTGTCATTTACCTGAATAAAGTGATCTGGAAAATTTTGGTTGTGTTACATTCAACCGTATTTAAACTAGGTGACTGAATAACATATGAGCAGGTAAAAACAGCATTAAATTCATGCTTATGCAGATACTTTAAATAAACTTTATTTCATATTAATATTAACTCAGACAAGATAAAAACGAGTTATAATCATTGACAAATTTTATAACTAAAATTGGCAATATTCATAATTATACATACCTCAGTGTGGGTTAAAGTACATCCGTGGGCTGCTTGTACATTGAACAAGCAGATCTGACTGCAGAACAAGCTAATATGTTGTATTACCTATGAGGAGATGACACAGACAAATTAAACATGTTTTATTACCAATCTTGCACCGGTCACCACATTTATTAGGATGTACCTAATATTTATATGTTAAACTGCTTCTGTAGTAGATGGTGGAGCAAATAGGCAGAAATGTTGTGATTTTCCTGTTGGATTACAACTTTTGTCACGTGTGACTGTGGCAGAAATGCAATTTTAATGGTTCTATAAAATCTACAAAACACTCTGGCTTTATTTCCCATCTGTGCTGACTAGAAACCTTAATAAACCACAACACCATCAATATGTTTTCCCTTCATGTAAATAATGTTTAATGACTCTGAATGGAACAAAGCAAGAAACTGGTTCATCGCTTACTGGTAGCACATACAGTATGTTAAAAGAAGGGTGACAGAATTCAATGTATTTCACTATTTTAAAGCAAGAAAAATAGAAAATATAGAATAAAACTATTTATGAAATAAAGACAACAGATTCAATATATAGTACAGTACAAACAACCACCTGCTCAACAGGAATCCACAGTATTTTAAATTTAAATTTCTTCCTTCTCCTGAACTTGAGTTCTTCTTTTAATGCAGAAGGTGCACTACTGTCAAGGGCGCTCCTAGATGTTTTTAAAGGAATATATACTGGGGCAATCATTTTTGAATAATACATATCCTTAAAAATAAATGAGTTATTTATTTAGAAGCAAATAAAAAAAAAAAAAAAAAACCAGGAAAGCAGAAATAGGAGATCAATCATGGGAAGGAATTTTACATTTTTGACACAATATATGCAGCTTATTGTATTCCACCAGGACTTTTTTTAAGAAATAAAAATAAAATTTTACAGTTTTATTTTTTACACTTAAAAATGTATGCTATACAGAAAAGACACACACAAATGCAAAATGAAGTGAGGGTCTCTCCAAAATAATTAGTGCATTGAACTAAAAAAATAAGGGTCTGTTTCTAAAGTTTAAAGGAAAAAAGAGCAATTACATCAATCTAATGATCTTTAGTAAATAATAAATAGAGCACCAGAGGTTAACCAGCACAGCAATCGCTTCCCACCAGTAACTCCAAACCTTGTTGGTAGGTACTGTGAAAGTGCAGTGTATATTTGGTATTAAAGTTCAGTATTCTGGTAAACCCTAACTCCAATATCTACATTGTCCAACCAGATTTATTTTTAATGGCACCTACAACAAAAGTGAAAATGCACTAATTATTTTGGCCCATCAGTTATAATCTTTAGTAACTCATTACTGTTCACCTTTGGATACTCTGACTTTTACATTTTTCAATGTACAACTGTAACACATCTACTATAAATCCATGATACACAGTTGAAATAAATCAAGTTTTTGAGAAAAACGAGATGTTGAGGATTAACATATACTAGATAAAAGGCAAGATCAACACTTGAGATTTAACAATACAGTAGATAAAGCATCAGAAAAAAATAATCTAAACTAGAAAACACCAAAGCTACAACTCATAATGGTCCTGAATATATACAACGTAAATCAGTAAAGGAACAAAACAGCTTTGCTACTTGCACACCATATATTCTGGGAGTTTATGGACTGAGTGTATAATTTACATGTTGACTTTTTTTAAAAATGGATGTATATAAGAAACCCATTTTCTTTTACTAGCACAAACTTGTTCTTTTTCAGTAGGGTTACCTAAGGTGAAAAAGAATATTAAACACAATATTTACCAATAAAAAGTTACAAAATTCTCTTCATACCAATTAACCCCTGGATGTGTAAAGCAAAAACAAAAAGATACATCCATTCTGTAAGGCATAAAGTGGATATATCAGAGTGTATTTCATGCACCAAGAATGGCAATGTTTACAATTTTGTCAAACTTCACACAAAGTGGAAGAAATTATGCAGTTTAGAAAAGTCCGGTCTCAAAATACAGTAGCTAAAGGAAATGCTCTGCTAGCATAGAAATGCTTCTCTCCAAGAGTGAAATGTATTCCACTGAAATCTTTTAACTAACCTCCAACTTAAAAAATATCCCTCTTTATATTTCTTCAAGTTGACATGATGTGTTATTTTGCAATGCAAATACTAGACAAATACTTTCTGTAATGTGCAACTCTAAATGTAAAGATGTGTGCTTAGTATTCAATGTTTTTATCTTTGAAGATGGTATGATTTTGGTTTCTTTCAGTTTACCCTCACTGAGTTGAGGTTACACAACAAAATATTTGTCAAAACAAGGAGTTTCATGTACAGAATCACTGGTAAAACAATATAAATTAAATGTATTATTATTAATGCTGGGAAATCAATCTGAGATATAGTAAACACAAGATGCTATTCAGTGAGAATTAAGAAATTAACTTCTCAAAAGGTCTTGATTTCAGGTGGCTCTTTATGCCACAATATGATTTTTATAGTACAAAATCCTTACTAATGAAATAAGATTTGTAAAAATGTTCCTTTTTTTTTTTTTTTTTTTTTACACACACAAAAAAGAATTTTAAGTGCTGCCAACATCACATTGTGATTTATTCAGACATTTCTAAAAACACACATATACAGAAAATAACAAATCCTACTGTATTGCAACTGCTTTGTCCATGACTTGAAAACCCACTGACTGAAATGAACTAAATCTGTAAAAAAAAAAAAAATCTAGTATTGGTTTAAAACATGCACAATTGAATGATATTTAGGAAAAAATACAACTTTTTTTTCCTCCACAGATTTTGCTATAAATCAAAAGCTTTCATACTACTTTAAGTCTGTGATTTTTGTAGAGCTGAATCAACTGCCACAACTTTATTAAAACTTAAAAAAAAATCTATTTTGAAAGAACTGAAGATATGAATTCAAGTGCAAAATCATTTGTGCAAAATATACTCCCATCAAGACACTCAACAAAAAGACAAGGAAAAGCTGAATTTTAGAAGGCTGATTGCATGAGAATATAAAAGATCCAACACCCTCAGGAGTTTAGGAATGTCAGGCAAGAGGCATAATAAACTTGTATTTAAATAAAACCAAAAATCAGGTATTATCCTAAAAGACTAGTATCATTTCTGTTACTGGGTTTTCAGATGTCATTCTGTGCAGATTCGGTTGTTTCATTGTTCAATTAAAACTAACCTGTATATTTATCAATAGAAATCAACATCTACCACCCCAAAAACATTAAGAAGTAACACTCTTCGTTAACTAAGGAATGAGGACACTTGAATCTACCATAGACAGTGCTTTTTAGAAAGAATAATGTTTAACTAAACATTTCACAAAACAGAGCATAGCCTGTATACTAAATATATATTTATTTGTTTTTTATATAAAAAAAAATAAAATAAAAACGCAATTATGGCTTTCTGAAAAAGAAAAGGGCACTCCTGAAAGCATAATCTATTCTGTCCCAATACAAAAACATGCTATAAATAATTGTATATTACAATAATAAATAAAATCAGTAAAAATAAAAAGTTTTGGCAAGAACATACATAGTGGTGTATCTCAAAGCAAAACATCCTTGTCATTGAGTGACAGAGCAAAGATTAGCAGACATGTGAATAATGATGACAGATTAAATTAAGTGCAAGAGCGCCACCTACTTGCTTGTGTTTAGTACCAAAAATATATTTTGTCAAAGCTCTTCAAGGTTATCACGGTTCAAGCTCTTCAGACCCACACTGCAACATTAACAGCTCCAGAAAGCTTTAAGTATTGCACTGGCTATTTAGGGAGGATGGTGGGGAGGGGGTGGTGGTGGTGGTGGAGAGAATCTTTTAAATCTACCCGTTAGTTTGTTGTTGTTATTATTTAAAAAAAAAAAAAAAATTTATAGAATAAACATTATAAACATTTTTCAATTCACATATTTTCAAGATTTGCCATAAAAAAAATATATAAAAACACTTGATGCAAATATTTCAGGTGCTTGATTTTGTTTCCTCTGTATACAAGACAAACCTACGGATGCAGCGATTTCAGTTATCAGCTCACCACTTGAGCAGGGAGTCTTTCAGCAGAAAATGTTTCCTTTGTGAGAAGAAAGCAGGAGGAAGTGGCGACTTCTGTGATGGATATTTGTTTTCTCAAAGACTGAAAATCAGCAAGGCCTAGAGACCAACATTTGATGTTTTACATTGGAGAGGAGGGTCAAACACCCCAGTTTTGGGCCTGTGCAGGTCATTTTAGCCCAGAAAGAAAAGGAACTGCCATAAGTGCAAGAACACTGATGGTCATTTTTAAATGTAACTTAAAAATAACAAAGTAAGGCCAAGCAAGGAACTGACAGGTATAAAACAAGTCCCCTGCTTGTAATTAATACTAAATGGAGTAATTGTAGATGCTATAAAAAGACTATAAAATCTTTTGTGTTTCTATTAATAAGCTTGCCAAAGGAAGCCATTAACAGTGCGGAATTCACATCCCAACCTCTGGAGCAGCTCATATTACATACAGTTGGGCTGATCAAGCAAAATACAAAGCTGTATAAAAATCACTAAATTCAGCAGTTCTACGAAACTCCCACTGGAAAGAATCAGTCACACGGAGGACAATGAGGAACCAGGTGGTTGATTTTAAAGTTTGTGGCAGTAACAGCAGCAAAATGTGAGGTAAAGTGCTTTGAGGGATGCAAAGCACAGAAAAGGACTTGGAGGAAAGCACATGCCATCAGGATGCCAGCTTGCTCTAACCTTACAATCTCATCAGAGGTAAGTGGCAAGTCAGGGTAGCATAGACCTAGCTAACACAGCTTTAATGCTAGCATCCTGATGAAGATGTTCAAACAATGATTGGGTCAAAATTACCATCACGCATGGCGTGTCACAATGGGGGAAAAACGTACACCAGACCCTATACATTTTTCTCTTAAATATTCTGAGCAGAATTTAAAAAGATAAAAGTGAAAAACCCCTTCGTGAAATGTTGTTGACACGTTTCCCCTAGAGCAGCAATGTGCTTTCTCATCCACAATCTCCAACGATTCAAATCTATCAATCAGAAAGCAACCTTAACAAGCTTGCATAGTTCATGCAATATATATTTAATCATTTTTTTCTCAGTATTTGTTGCCATTTGTGCTCCCAGCCACCTTCTCAGTCCAAATCCATGCAGGCTGTAATAAGATTTTAACAAGAGTCAAAAATTCCTCATTCAACGCCGACTACTTATGCCAAGTCCCACAGCCTTTTACATTCATCACAAGATAATTACTACATTCTAAATTCCCTGTACCAAAAAAATAATTGTAACAATGTCACGCTTCTAGAATTTGTACATTTTCTCAACCCTGATTTGAATGGTAAGGTTTGAAATATGGATGGCTAATTTGTACATATAAGTATGTTAATGTGCATTCTATATAGATGTATCACACACAAACTTTTCCCTCTTTGGCAAACGGGTTATGTTCTGCTTTTCTTCACAAAACGCATATGATCAATGTCAAAATAAAACAATTTAGAGTTGTTGTGCCATTTTAATCCTCTCCTTATTATACCTTATTCTGCCAACTAGAGTGTATTTGCCTATCTTTGGGGTAATCCCTTGCCTTTACCTCGGTTTCTTTTTACTTACTCCTACCAAGACTCTGCTTGCAATGTTAAGGCCTGCTTTTCTATTGGTCTTGGTTTAATTAACCAATGTTCATGTCCAGGTTCTTCTTCTGCCTAGGTATCCTCCACATCTGCACAAGGCAAAGAGTTTATAACCATTAAATGACAAAGAAGTGCTCACACTCCTACACCAATGGGTGCATGCCAATGATAAGATGCATTACAGTGCAACACTGCTTACATGGCCAGCAGTCTGTAGCAAAAAAACTTGGGGCGAGGCGGTTTTGAAACAAGCCAACAAGTGTACCTTCTTTTTACAGAGATTCCTACTTATTTGCATGTGGGACATGCAACCAAGGACATTTATGAAACTTTGTGTGTGGCTTGCAATAACTGGCCAGTATAAGGTTTGTTTAATCTCTTCTGCAAGAAACAAAGAGGTACTGCTTTTGCCCCATTGAGCCTAGAAGGCAGCCACTATTTCCACCATTGCCTGGATGTTCCCCACTCCAAGCAACCTGCTAATTGAGAAATGCCACTCAGCACATAGAAATTGTTACATTAATACCCAGGTTGCCACTGTCCGCAAAGAGATGGGCAATTGAGGTGTCAAACACAAGGCAGTCACTGTTCATAATTGCAGAGGCCACTCCGTCATGAATGGACCGTGGTGTAGCTTCCCAAGTGAGTCGGCGTCGATTGCCATTGAGCTCCAGACGATAAGCAAAGTTCTCCGCCTGTTTGCGTGTTCCAATTAGCAGAACTATTGCAAAGAACTGCTGGTGTCCCTCATACTTCTCCTGCTTTTCTAGCACAAGCATGAAATGATGACCGAAACAGGACTGCATCATCACCCAGTCAACAGCTCCTGGCAAGTTGATGTCAGTGGCCAGGAACACTATGTCCTCACCTTGCAATGTAGTGATGCTTTTATGAGCATGCATTAGATGGGGCATCACAGCTTCCAGTGAGCCCTGCCACTTGCAGGAGGCTCCAGGGCAGGGGCATGTGTAGGGACGAAACTCACAGATCTCTTCATGCTCTGGCTTGTCACTGTGATGCAAGGATAGCAGGCAACCAGCTGAGGCGTACTAGAGCAGAAAAAAAAGAAACAAATTAAACTCCACTGCTACACACATATACACAGAATTACACCTTAGAGATAACAAGGACCCCCTTTTCAAAAAGGCAAAACGTTCATAATTGAACACAAATTCACATTTTTCCAGCATGTCCAGTTTCACATTTTTAGAGAAGATCAAGAGTAAAAGTATCCAGCTACACATTTCTTTCACTATCTTCAAATTAGGAACTTTGTTAGATAGAACCTGCCTGATTTTCCTCATCTTGCACCCTCGTCCATGCTGGAAAAAATATTGCTCAATTTCAAGGACTTAGACACCATCTCTGCAATATATAAAATTATTTTATAGTCCCTCCCTTTCAAAGTTCCAAGAGGGCAATGGGAAAAAAGGTCTCAATCAATATATCAGAAAGGGAGTGGAAAGTAGCAATGCAGAGACTTCACTCGAGCTCCATATGCACAAAGCATACAATTATTCAACTTACAATTATATATCAAGCACATCTGTCTCGCCTAAAACTGTCCAAAATGTTTCCAGGGCAAGATACAACCTGCGAACGCTGCAATCAAGTCCCAGCCTCACTGGGTCACATGTTTTGGGCCTGCGCCAAATTAACATCATTTTGGACCAAACTTTTTAACTGCCTTTCAGACAGCCTTGGGGTCACAATCCCTCCTAACCCATTAACAGTTGTGTTTGGTGTTCTTCCAGATGGGTTTAAATTGGAGAAGGACAAACAAACTGTGATTGCATTCACTATACTTTTGGCACGCAGATTTATTTTGCTAAACTGGAAGAATTCTAACTCTCCTCTTTTAAGTCAGTGGGTAACAGATGTTTTATACTATTTGAAATTGGAAAAAAACAAATATTCAGTTAGAGGATCTGTACAGAATTTTTTTTAAAACCTGGCAGGATATAATCAATAAAATCTTAGAATAAGCTCTTAAAGCACAGAGGAAGCAATTATCTCTGCATTTCTTTTTCTTCTCCATTCTTCTCTACTGGCCTATTAAACTCATTAGTTTAGGTATGTTTACAAGCCTTAAGTTTTACCCCATTGGCCATGCTCTCTCTCTCAGGGGTGAGGGTCGACTTGTTTTTCAATCCTATTTTTTATAAGAATTGATCGATTTGTATGAATGATTACAATAAAATTAAAAAAAAAAAAAAAAAGAGTAAAAGGAGAACTATATAAAGGCCGCTGCACACCTTTTTCAGTGGACTGACTGGAAGGAAGCGGCACCATGGAGATGTCACATGTTTCATGAGGAATAACAGAGAAAGCCTGGTCAGACTAAAGATTTATTTCCACAATACTTTTTGTTCATGAAATCTAAAAAATACAGTACGTAAGCAATACTCGGCAAACCTGTAACTATTTAAAAAGTAGGTAAAAGTAAAGCTGTTGTCACATTTCACAACCTCTATTTGGAGGGAATTCAAACTTGACAACTGCAGTTGGTGATCTCGTCACCTAAGCATGTCATATTGCACGATGAGAGACTGCATGGTACGTCAAATTAGACAACTCTGTGACAAGTACAGTTCACATTTCTATCATGGCACGTAAAACACAAGACATCTGACAGACAAGCTTCTCTTCGGTTTGTGAGGTCCAAAACACATTCTCTATTCCTTATTGTTGCATTACATGCATTGTACATCTGGCTGAGTACTCACTGGTTGAAGCTGAATAGATTTTGTGTTTTGGAATGGCCGAGTGAAAGTTCAGATCCTAACCCAAAAGAAATGATGTGGTGGAGGCTGAACAGCCTCACAAACATCTAGAGATACACAGTGGAGTCCATCCTCACTTGGGTGCCTCACATCCTGTTATGGCACATGCTTGGCTGAAGATCTTAAAGCACTGCAGAGGGTGGTGAAGGTGACACAGAACATTACCAGTACTGAGCTGCCTTCTCTTTAGGTCATATACAACACCTGCAGCCTTGGAAAGTCAAACAATATACTTAAAGACCGCAGCCATACTGCACAGCTGCACTTCACACTCCTGCCTTATGACAAACAGAAGAGAGCCATTGGCACTAACACCAGTAGATTAAGGGACAGTTTCTATCCATAAGTCATGAGGGTACTGAACAGTCAATCATAAGAGCAAATATTGCGACGTAACAAACTCTATGTGTGTTTATACATTTATATTTATTATACATTTGCATTTATATATAATATACATATACATTTAATTAAACTGTATGTGTATTGTGGCGAGTGGCTGGGGGCGGTATCCAGCTGGGAGGCCTGGAAGGACCGGGAGACGGACTACGTCAACTCCAGACCATGAGAGGGCAGCCATCCTGGTTGGTATGGGGACCATGGAAACGGAGCATGGAAGCTCAACCCTATAGGGGCCCATGGTCACCGCCAGGGGGGGCCCGAATGCCTGAGAAGCCCTGGACATCAGCACTTCCTGCACACCCGGAGGTGCTGGCGGAAGGATTACCAGGAACACCCGGAGTGCTTCCAGGTGCTCATAGGGCACTTCCGCCACACCAGGAAGTGCCGCAGGAAGCTCATCAGAAGGTACCTGGAGCACGGCCGGGTGGACTTAAAAGGGGCCGCCTCCCTCCATTCATCAGCTGGAGTTGGGTGAAAATGGACATAGCTCGGAGGAGAGGACTAGACGCGGTGAAGGAAGGCAACATTGTGAGAGGCCTGGACTGAGGGTGTGTGGTGCAGGGGGCACTGTGTTGTGTGCAGTAACTGTAAATATTGTACATATGGCGAATAAACGTGTGTTGGTGACTAAACCATTGGTGTTCGCCTGTCTGTGTCCGGGCTGGTTCCCACAGTATATATATTGCACGCTATGTATACTTTTACTTTTGTTTGCCATTTGTTGGTATTGTTTTATCATCAACTGTTCAGAGGAGATATTTAACTAAGAATTTCATTGCACAGAGTACACATGGCAATAAACGTAACTGGATGCCAAAAATGGTTACAGTATTCAGCAGCACTGCTTTATACTTTTAACCAATCCTGGCATAATACTAATACATCAGCCATGAAAATTTCATGTCAAATTTAGACCCAAAAGGTGCGTCTTAAAGTGAAACAAACATGTATAGTAGGAGCTATTTAAACTCTTATAGCTAAAGAGTTTTCTTCATTTACCTATGCTATCAACACTATCTGTTTTTAGTGGTCAAAGTAAGGCTCTTTCACTTTCTGTTTTAGCAGCAGGATTAAAGTATAACTTCCAAGATACAGTATTTCCATCTTAACGACAAAGAAAAACACTTAAGAGCAGATGACAAGCATACTGTATGTCCAAAACAAAACACAACAATTGCAGCTTGTCTGTTTGAGAAGCTTCCATTGCAAGCCTTCGAACATATTTACAAAGGCAAATGCCTTCTAAAGTCAGACACTGTCTGCAATTAGTAGTCAAATATTGGGACATCTTATACATAGGACTTGTATGCTCTTTTTTATCATGTGTTTGTGAGTTAATGATATTAATTTAGTATGTAATATTTAATTGATGATAATAATCATGATTATTGATAATTAATAATTCTGACTGATTTAGACTAAATTAACAAGCATAGTAAAATAAGTGAATATGGTGGCAAAAGGGTACACAGCAAAACAAACTGAATTTGGGTTTCTCTGTTTTGTGGTTGGTTGTTGTTTAGAAGTGTGAAATATGAACACATGGAACTACTATACATTTGACAACAATCACATGACGTATTTGTCTTAGATTATCTGATTTTACCTAAAGAACTATTGTTTAAATGCTTACCACAGAGACCACCTGAATGATCACTACAAATGAAAGCAGAGTTCTCAGAGTGAAAGAGAGGTTTCTCTATAGATTTAGAAAATGGTCTTAAAAAACACTACTGCCGGGCTTTAATATTCACAAACGTCTGCTCACTCCATTATACAACAGCTGAATATTTCTTTATACTTCAAAGTAACAAAAGCAATAATGAACATTTTGCCATATGTATCACAGAAAAATGGCTGGATCACTTCACTCGGTACACTGCAGGATATACTGTATGCTGGGCTTCATCACCAACAAAGTGGACTGGTCAGCTACACTGCTTCCTAAATCCAAAGATGGCGGCATTTGTTTTACTCTACAGAATTATCAAAATACGTTCTCCTCATCTTAAACCTTTCACTGTAATTTGAAGGCCTTTTCACTTGCCACAGAAGTCTGCATCAGTTGTTTTAACTGGAGTTGATATTCCTCCATGTAAGAAGTAACACACTGCTGTGTGTGACCTAAATCAACATTTTTCCTTAGCCAATAGTTTTTTTTCATGATTCAACAATAATAATTTTGATAGTTTTTAATCAGACAAGGTCTGTTGTGTATTTGTAATGTGATAAAAAAGTGAATGGCCATATAAAGTCTGATTGAAGATTAAATTACTGGTCACTTGCTGCAGTATATATTTAATACTTCCAAATGTTCCACTATAAAATTTTGATTACTCAGTGCTTCTACTATTAACATATCTATTAACAGAATTTAAAAATTGTTAAAACATAGATGAAAACAGATGAAAGCAGTTAAATTATGGTCTACAAACACTAAAGAAATTGGAAATATAATTGGAAAACTTCTTTTGACCAGCCGCTACTTGTGAAGGTATCTACAATTACCACGTAGCCTGAGGAGTACTGCTTTGTAAGGCACCAGCTACAGTTTACAGCTCCAAATCAGTAGCCTCACAGAAGAGTTTATGGTCACAGATCCAGGAAGCTCTGCAGTATTGAGAATCCAGAGACACAAAGGTTGCAACTGCAGACATCCAGGTTCAAACAGGCAGGTAGTGGAGTGCAAGTAAATCTCTGGAGGTGGCCAGTGCACGAATGAGGCAGAAGGCTCTGGTGAGGTCCACTGCAGTAGGGCTAGCTGGTATTGTCTACTTCCCAGCGACCAGGGTCAACATAGCCCAGGACAAGGAGCGGCAACACCTCATACATCGGAAGTGTGAGCAGGTGTGGAGAAAGTTTGAGCTAGCAGGATACTGGGGATATGACAGCAAAGAGCATGGACAAGATGAGAAGGAGCACTACAGCAAAAGATCACATGAGCTAGTATCTGGCAAGCAGACTACCATCTGAAAAGGTTCCTAGTATAAGCTGTCTACAACACACTACCCAGTCCAGCAAACCTCCATGTCTGTCTGGGGTAAGAGTGAATCACCTTCCTGCCTTCAGTGCTCCAGAAGAAGATCCTTGGAACACCTTTTCAGCAGCTGACCAAAGGCCCTTGAAGACAGGCACTATCGCTGGAACCATGTTCAAGTCCTAAAGGCAATTGCTGACAGCGTAGCTAAGGCCAGCATCACACAAAGACAATTGCTTTACTGAGAGCCAAAGGGAAACCCTGCTCACGAGCTGGATTGAAAGCCAGTCTCCTTAATAATGCTAATGACTGGCATATGGAAGTGGACTTGGACTGGATGATAAAGTTCCCAGCCTCAATAACATCATTACAGCTGTGGCCAGAAATGCTTATTGTTTCAGAATCCATATGGAGGAGGCCAACAAGAAAAATTGTGCCAAGTATCAGGAACTTGTAGATGTGTGCCAAAGGAGAAGCTGGTGAACGTGGTGTGAACCTGTGGAGGCAGGATGACAGGGTTTTGCAGGGCATTCACTCTGCAAAGCATTTACAGTTCTAGGCATAACCGGGAAGGCAAAGAGAAGGGCAATTAAATTCACAATTGAAACTGCAGTGAAAGCCACCAGGTGGATTTGGATAAAGAGGGCAGATCAGTGAGTTAATGCTGCTGGGACACAAGATGGGATCTGATTAACCTTAGTGGGGTTGCCTGGGAGAGGGTGTCTGATGTTGAAAAACCCAAAACACCAGATGACACCAGGTTACTTCACTGATATGTCCCAGCACAACAAAGAGATGCATCTTTCATCATCATCCGACTGCACTTCTTGGGATGCTCTCAGAATAGTATAACTCTTCAGATAAATACATAAAGGGAGACAGTAACTTTATATATAACAGAATCAATCAAAAATTGCAAAAGTAAATGGCGATGGGAAGACTTGATTTAATAATTAGGATCTTCCATATGCATAAATATTCTGCTTATATACTGTTATAGGTAAAAATATTTTTAAATAAGACTGTTAAAAAATAAACTGTGTTCTGCTCTGTGGAAAACTATGCTTGAAAAGAAAACTGACCTCAATAACATGAGATCAGTGTGGAAAAGTCTAGAGGAAATATTTAAATACAAAACAAGGTCATGCCACCTCCATCTGATGATCTGGATTTACAAGACAAGCTTGATCAGGTCTATGCTTGCTTTGATAAAAGAAAAAAAGATACACCTCACCTTGTCTCCCTTAACTTCCAACAATTCAGCCTGTTACTTTCCTGTCTCTATTCATTATTGTAATAATGAGAAGTCAAGCAAAATTACACCTTTTATTGGCTAAGTAAAAAGATTACAATATGCAAGCTTTCGAGGCAACTCAGGCCCCTTCTTCAGGCAAGATCTTTATTTTAATAAAAGCACCTGAACAGTTCATGATTGGTCATCTGTAAATGATGCCAGAAATTGCAGTTACCTATGATTTACATGTTGATATAGTGCAGACTATGACTTTGGGTTATCATGTGGTTATTATTGTGAAAAATGTGTTGCTATTATTTCTACAGGAAGCAATCTGAAATGGATGTTATTGCAACAGACATCTGGAATATGTTGCAGTAGTTTAACTCCAATCAGAGTCCATAAACGTGAAAAAATGACATTTATTTGAGCTCAGCTGATATCTTGCTTTGTCAAGAGTATTTTTTCTAAAAGTGGTTTTCTTATGTCTAACAGTTTTACATTGTATTAAAGCAGACTGTCAATCTTTCAAACCCAAGAAGGGCATATTATACAGCAGACATACAGTGGTGTGAAAAACTATTTGCCCCCTTCCTGATTTCTTATTCTTTTGCATGTTTGTCACACAAAATGTTTCTGATCATCAAACACATTTAACCATTAGTCAAATATAACACAAGTAAACACAAAATGCAGTTTGTAAATGGTGGTTTTTATTATTTAGGGAGAAAAAAAAATCCAAACCTACATGGCCCTGTGTGAAAAAGTAATTGCCCCCTGAACCTAATAACTGGTTGGGCCACCCTTAGCAGCAATAACTGCAATCAAGCGTTTGCGATAACTTGCGATGAGTCTTTTACAGCGCTCTGGAGGAATTTTGGCCCACTCATCTTTGCAAAATTGTTGTAATTCAGCTTTATTTGAGGGTTTTCTAGCATGAACCGCCTTTTTAAGGTCATGCCATAGCATCTCAATTGGATTCAGGTCAGGACTTTGACTAGGCCACTCCAAAGTCTTCATTTTGTTTTTCTTCAGCCATTCAGAGGTGGATTTGCTGGTGTGTTTTGGGTCATTGTCCTGTTGCAGCACCCAAGATCGCTTCAGCTTGAGTTGACGAACAGATGGCCGGACATTCTCCTTCAGGATTTTTTGGTAGACAGTAGAATTCATGGTTCCATCTATCACAGCAAGCCTTCCAGGTCCTGAAGCAGCAAAACAACCCCAGACCATCACACTACCACCACCATATTTTACTGTTGGTATGATGTTCTTTTTCTGAAATGCTGTGTTCCTTTTACGCCAGATGTAACGGGACATTTGCCTTCCAAAAAGTTCAACTTTTGTCTCATCAGTCCACAAGGTATTTTCCCAAAAGTCTTGGCAATCATTGAGATGTTTCTTAGCAAAATTGAGACGAGCCCTAATGTTCTTTTTGCTTAACAGTGGTTTGCGTCTTGGAAATCTGCCATGCAGGCCGTTTTTGCCCAGTCTCTTTCTTATGGTGGAGTCGTGAACACTGACCTTAATTGAGGCAAGTGAGGCCTGCAGTTCTTTAGACGTTGTCCTGGGGTCTTTTGTGACCTCTCGGATGAGTCGTCTCTGCGCTCTTGGGGTAATTTTGGTCGGCCGGCCACTCCTGGGAAGGTTCACCACTGTTCCATGTTTTTGCCATTTGTGGATAATGGCTCTCACTGTGGTTCGCTGGAGTTCCAAAGCTTTAGAAATGGCTTTATAACCTTTACCAGACTGATAGATCTCAATTACTTCTGTTCTCATTTGTTCCTGAATTTCTTTGGATCTTGGCATGATGTCTAGCTTTTGAGGTGCTTTTGGTCTACTTCTCTGTGTCAGGCAGCTCCTATTTAAGTGATTTCTTGATTGAAACAGGTGTGGCAGTAATCAGGCCTGGGGGTGGCTACGGAAATTGAACTCAGGTGTGATACACCACAGTTAGGTTATTTTTTAACAAGGGGGCAATTACATTTTCACACAGGGCCATGTAGGTTTGGATTTTTTTTCTCCCTAAATAATAAAAACCATCATTTAAAAACTGCATTCTGTGTTTACTTGTGTTATATTTGACTAATGGTTAAATGTGTTTGATGATCAGAAACATTTTGTGTGACAAACATGCAAAAGAATAAGAAATCAGGAAGGGGGCAAATAGTTTTTCACACCACTGTACATACCATGAAGCTTTCCAGCTACTCTTTATGCTCACAGAACCCAACTCCTACGAGAGCAACAGCAGGGCTACAATCTGTCACATTTTCATTGCTGTGACAGACAAATAGGATAAAAAAATCCTTTCTATAAAAAACATTGAAATGAAGAAGTATTTGATTTTAAAGCATAGTTAGGCATTAAAAAAAACTAGTCCTTCAATAAAATCTGAATATATTTTTTATTGAATCAGTGTCTTTAAAACTGAAGGTACACAGGCATATGTATGCCAAGCTGTTTTATATTTAATGTATCCTGCCAATTTTTATCGATATCTACACTCAATGTTTAATTGTTCAGAATTTTAATTGGAGATATTCCTAATTATATTTAGCTGGTGAGAATCTAAGTTACTGATATCTCTAATTCCATTTTGATTACAGAAAGCAGAATTTTCTTCCTCATACATTTTAAAATTAGAGTTACATATACCTTTTAATCTGTTTAAATTAAAAATCTAAATTTTTTATATATGATGTATTTTAGATTGGAATACAATTACAGCCAATAAAAGGACTCATTAACATGTTCATCTTATTTGTGATTAAATATTTTTAAACATGCAAGCATACTATTGCTTAAACACAAACTCTGAGAGCTAGATTACAGTGTCACTGACACACTGCAGACTGCCTAAGCATGCCCAGAAATATTTTTAATGGGTAGTTAAGGGGTTACAAGCAAATTTACTGGTGTAAAAGGCAAAAAAGAGAGATAGAGACTTGCAAGCTTTAGCAACTGAGTTGTTAAAAGCAACCACTGAAGAAGAATATTTTGGTGGTTTGCCGTCAGATTATAGCAAACACAGCCGAATCTTGCAGCCAGCACAGCATCTGCACAAGAAAACCTCGCGCCTTCCTCTGTCCTATGTGCTTCTGATGTACGACCTACCTAGATTATCTAACCCTTCATAAAGTGTCTATGCTAATAAAGAGTACAGGGAGTTTTAAAATTCTTTGAGCAATAGGCATAAAATTAAATTAGCAGTATTTTTATTTGTTAATTAAGAGTATCAGCCAAGCAAAAAACTTGCTAAGGAACTCAGAAGGAATAGAAATAAATCATTTCTATAACTCTGGGCTTAACAAGTATCTGAATTCACCACACACTGCACAACTACTACAAACAGAACTTATGTCTTGCTGTTCATAAAATGTTTATTTTATGTAGGTTTCTCTGTCTAACTCTGTTGCACAGCAGTGGGACATAATTTCAACATTATAAATTGTCAGTCATGAAGATTATTATTTTCATATGGTGAATGCAGTGAGTAGTACATCCAGATTCCTTTAGGTGCAAGTGCTCTTTGGCAGCATACTGATAACTTTCAGACTTGACACTTTTTTGGCTTTTTTTTTTATTATTTTTCATGTTGGCTTTGCACTTGCAGAAGATTAGAATTTTCTAAATCTTTTTAGTACCTACCCAGAGAACATCCAAGACGACCAAAAGTTATACAGTATACAGTTAGGTCCATAAATATTTGGACAGAGACAACTTTTTTCTAATTTTGGTTCTGTACATTACCACAATGAATTTTAAATGAAACAACTCAGATGTAGTTGAAGTGCAGACTTTCAGTTTTAATTCAGTGGGGTGAACAAAACGATTGCATAAAAATGTGAGGCAACTAAAGCATTTTTTTAACACAATCCCTTCATTTCAGGGGCTCAAAAGTAATTGGACAATTGACTCAAAGGCTATTTCAGGGTCAGGTGTGGGCAAGTCCGTTGTTATGTCATTATCAATTAAGCAGATAAAAGGCCTGGAGTTGATTTGAGGTGTGGTGTTTGCATGTGGAAGATTTTGCTGTGAACAGACAACATGCGGTCAAAGGAGCTCTCCATGCAGATGAAAGAAGCCATCCTTAAGCTGCGAAAACAGAAAAAACCCATCTGAGAAATTGGTACAATATTACGAGTGGCAAAATCTACAGTTTGGTACATCCTGAGAAAGAAAGCAATCACTGGTGAATTCGGCAACGCAAAAAGACCTGGATGTCCACGGAAGACAACAGTGGTGGATGATCACAGAATCATTTCCATGGTAAAGAGAAACCCCTTGACAACAGTCAATCAAGTGAACAACACTCTCCAGGGGGTAAGCGTATCGATATCCAAGTCTACCATAAAGAGAAGACTGCATGAAAGTAAATACAGAGGGTGCACTGCAAGGTGCAAGCCACTCATAAGCCTCAAGAATAGAAAGACTAGACTGGACTTTGCTAAAGAACATCTAAAAAAGCCAGCACAGTTCTGGAAAAATATTCTTTGGACAGATGAAACCAAGATCAACCTCTACCAGAATGATGGCAAGAAAAAAGTATGGAGAAGGCATGGAACAGCTCATTATCCAAAGCATACCATATCATCTGTAAAACACGGTGGAGGAAGTGTGATGGCTTGGGCGTGCATGGCTGCCAGTGGCACTGGGACACTAGTGTTTATTGATGATGTGACACAGGACAGAAGCAGCCGAATGAATTCTGAGGTGTTCAGAGACATACTGTCTGCTCAAATCCAGCTAAATGCAGTCAAATTGATAGGGCGGCGTTTCATGATACAGATGGACAATGACCCAAAACATACAGCCAAAGCAACCAAGGAGTTTATTAAAGCAAAGAAATGGAAAATTCTTGAATAGCCAAGTCAGTCACTTGATCTTAACCCAATTTAACATGCATTTCACTTGTTGAAGACTAAACTTCAGACAGAAAGGTCCACAAACAAACAGCAACTGAAAGCCGCTGCAGTAAAGGCCTGGCAGAGCATTAAAAAGGAGGAAACCCAGCATCTGGTGATGTCCATGAGTTCAAGACTTCAGGCTGTCATTGCCAGCAAAGGGTTTATTAGTATTAGAAATGAACATTTTATTTCCAGTTATTTAATTTGTCCAATTACTTTTGAGCCCCTGAAATAAAGGGATTGTGTTAAAAAATGCTTTAGTTGCCACACATTTTTATGCAATCGTTTTGTTCACCCCACTGAATTAAAGCTGAAAGTCTGCACTTCAACTGCATCTGAGTTGTTTCATTTAAAATTCATTGTGGTAATGTACAGAACCAAAATTAGAAAAAAGTTGTCTCTGTCCAAATATTTATGGATTTAACTCTATATATATATATATATATAACAAAAATGCAGCAGGATGGGATGAACACAGGCAAAACAATTCAAAAGGAACATACATACATAATTTCTGCAACTCTGGGATTAACAATATATACGGTAGGCATCCAGCCCCTATTTGCCTGGTGACATAGCTTACCACTTGTCTACCCAATAAAAAAAGAAAAACATTTTCCCTTTTCCCCAGATCTCCCCATGACAGAAATTGCTTCTGGTTGTTAAGTAGCTTTTAACGTCCTTGCCATTATCCTGCCCCAGACAAATCCCAGAATTATTCCATCCTAGAACTCCCTTTTGACAACCCCTTAAGTCCTGGCATCTCTGAACCTTTAAAGGGTCTGGTCTCCAACAAAACCTTGTGCTTTCCATTCTCTTAAAGGTCCTGAAGGGCAGGTGCTTTGTTCTGCCTCCTATCAAGAGGGTGGGAGAGGACTGGGCTTCTGCCTTTTGAATGAGCAGCCTAGAACTAATTTTCTTTTGTTTTGTTTTTTTTAAACTGTGTAAGGTTTTATCTTACCTAAATTGAAATGTTACATGTCCAAGTATAAATCTTTTTTCTCAAATCTATTTTACTGAGAATTTTCTATTCACTGCTGTTTCTTCATAAAAAAGTTGCAGATCTATCTATCCCTTTTATTTTATGATTCTCTATTGCTCTTATGGCCACCTAAAATAACTGACTAAAAATAAAGCAAGTACTTATTGACACTTTTCTTTATAGAGCGACTAGGATTTGGTTGCCACTTCTTGTTTCACTGCAGATCGGCTGAATATCTCAAAATTACTTTAACCATGCAGTACCATGGAAGAGTTGTGACAAAAAACATGAAGCCAGCAGTAGGGTCTAGAAACCAAAAAGCTGGAATAAAATCAAAATCCACTGAATTTATTTTACAGCATGCATGGGAATAAGTTGTTTAACAAACCTACATTCAAAAGGGTCAAGCATTGTACTTACTATAACGTGAGTTAAATAATTAAACTAATTGACTGAAACCAGAACATCTGCTAAACTTTAGTAAGGAACACTTCAGATAATCCTGTAAAACAACAACTGGCAATTTGATGCACTTTATTGACTCTTCCTTCAAACTGCCCATGAACTGTCCTTTCTTCTGTGTAACCGGCAGCTCTTAAAAATAATCTATTACAAATTGTTTTTTGTATGTCTTACCTATTTTTTCCTCAAAATCAGCAACACAAAAATTTTAAGATTCAACTAATCAATGTATTGCCTCCGTACAATGTCACCAACTCGACTACAATAGTATCTTCCCAAAACTATTTAGGTAATTTAAAAATCTGGAGCTTGACCCCTCTATCCCTAGGCAAACAAAAAAATGGGCAATACTATGTTAAGATATTAACTAATCTTTAAGATAACCTGCATTTAAAACTTTATAATTTTGAAAATCAAAAGGCATATTCTTACACTCAAATCCAAGCAGGGGGAAGAAAGTTGACTTCTTTTCTATTACTGCATATGGAATTATTAACTCCCACAATCTCAGTGATTTCTGGGATGCCCTCATAACCAGCTCTAACTATAAACGTTTGATTTTAATTTTATCCTTTACTATAACTCTCTCTCTATTCTGCTTTACATACTGCATACTGTACATTATTTTATTTCTTTTAAAGGAAAAATATGCAAAATAAAAACTAAAGGTAAAAAATTCTATAATAATGTAAGTTTATATTTCTACAACAAAATCCTACACTGGTACAATAATGACTAATAATTCCAAAAAAAAAAAACAAAGATATAAACAGATAATTCTAAACTGGCACTGAGCTAGTGCCAGTATGTTTATGACAGTGTCCTGTGATGTACTGGTGTCCTATCCAGGCCTGGTCCCTGCTTTGCTCGTGTCCCCATCATGATACGTGTTCAGATCCAGAGACCTTAAGATGGCTAAAAAGGGTTTAAAAATGGATAAATGGTTTATAATACCATCTCACCAGTAAGAGACACCTTTGCTTTTTCTTTGTGAGTTTATAGTAAAGAGTGGAATTTGTAAAACTGTGAGAAAGATGAGCTTTGGCTAACAGTTAATGCTTTTTGCTTCTTTCTGTTGGTGTTTGCCAGACTGCACAAGCAATGTGCTGCATGTTGCTTCTATAAACTTGGTGTAAACTATTGAGGAAAGGAGCCTTATGGAAGTCTTAGCCAGTAAAATAATCATCTTCTCTATTAACATGTAAAGCAATGAATTTTAAAACAGTATGGCAAAGAGCTTACATTACAAACAAAAATAGTATGTCAGTCACTGTGCTCACTCTTTGCTTCAATTATATCATTTCAAAATTGTTTGCTCTTTTGTGATACAGTTGTCTTTTACAGTTAATTACTCTTCCAAGTAATGTGAACAGATTTGCTCCTGCTTTACATTCTGTGTTACAAGAAAAACCTACAGCTTCTAATGGCCCAGGAAGAGAAAAAATTAATGGTTAATAAATTTATTCACCTTTGTATAGGCCAATTGTCTGTAGTACTAAACTTAAAAAAAAAAGCAAAAACACACACATATAAACTCTGCAGACTGAAATAGCATAGTTTATTGCATGTACGGCAAAGAATTAATTCACTTAACAGAACATCTGTCCACATATCAAGATTTTGCCAATCTGGAGTTAAAGGTCTTTTTGATATACATATCAGTACTGAGGCCTTACTTGTTAGCTCTCGCCTATGGCCTAACACTTTTTCAGTGCTTTTAAGTGATTAAAACCCTCACATCTCCAGGGACTGATCTCCAGGGCCTGCCTACAAATACCAACACCACTGTGCTTGATTTAGGTGACAGTCCTCTCCTTACAAAACCACTCCCGTTAATGATATTCATCCCAGGGGGGCATTCACTTAATGGTTTCCAGGGCACATTACAAATAAGGTAAAGTTAAATACTCTAATGGACCTCTTTCCCTCATTCAGGCAATAAAAAAAGCTCCCTTCTGTACCATCAATGTAAATGTTTAAGGAGTGCAGAGGATAAGCAGACCCAGCAATGGTATGTCATCAGCTTTTCTTTTCTATTTAAGTAAAACAGGCATTATAAAATACCGATATAGCCCTTCAAGATATCCATAGATAACTTGGCAGCCCAATACTGCTGGTTATCAACAATTTTCTTACAGCAATGCATACCTGTATTTCAAAGTTGAGTGTGATATATAATAAACAGTCCTTAAAAGGACAGTAAATTAAGACGCACAGTGAAAAAACTAAAAATAATGTGCATGTAGGCCCAGCCCTGTTTTCATATTCCAAGAATTGTCTAATATACAGTATATACATATACAGTAGAACCTCTGGTCATGAACGTTTCCAAACACGTACAAATCGGGTTACGATCAAAAAGTTTGCCAAAATTTTGCATCTGTTCACGACCACACGCTCTGGTGGCGAACAAAAACACTGGTGGCCAGTTTTCCTACGTGCGTTCGTATGCGCCAATGATTTCCCATTCTCCGTTTCCCATTTTCTTTTGTTTGCATATACAGGGCCTAACAAAGCAGCTGATGTTGCAAAAGGAGTTACAATGTTAACCAAGCAGAGGTCTGGAATAGGTGGAAAAACTGTTGCTAGTGTGGTTGAACAAGAAGCAACTTGCAAGGGATAGCGTAAGCGAGGCGATTGTATGCGAGAAACCCAGGAAGATTCATGGCGATTTGCTGGAGAAAAAAAAAAAAAAAAAAAGAGAAGTGGCATTTAATTTTTTTTTCCTGTGCTTAAAACTCATAAAAAAAGTGTTTACAGCGAGCGCTACGTAAGGGTCTAGCGCAGACTCTTACAATGTTAGTTTTCTCTGTTGTTCAAGGTTTTCTCAGTGTTATTCAATGTTTTTATATTTAGTTTACTATTACACTGTGCATTCTATGGTATAATTAACTATTTTTGTGCTTAAGAAAATATATATTTACATACAGTTCGTACGGTCTGGAACGGATTAATTGTATTTACATACAATCTTATGGGGAAATTATGTTCGGGTCGCGACCAGAGTTTTGGAAGGAATTACGGTCGTGACCAATGGTACTACTGTGTGTGTGTGTGTGTGTGTGTGTGTGTGTGTGTGTGTGTGTGTGTGTGTGTGTGTGTGTGTGTGTGTGTGTGTGTGTGTATATATATATATATATATATATATATATATATATATATATATATATATATATATATATAGTGGAACCTCGAGATACGATCACCTGTGTATACGAGAAATTCAAAACACGAGGAAAGTATGAGCGAAAAATTCAGATCTAAATGCGAGCATTGGCTCGCGTAACGAGCCACGAGCCAGGCTGTGGGTATAGCTCGCGGCTTAGCGAGTTGGCGTGGTAGCAGTTGCGAGCCGCGATCTGCGGTGTCTGCGTTTCGCACTTAAGTGCACAGGTGGGAAACTGCCCACATCCATGATTGTTCCTGTGGCTGATGGGCTGCAGCTGCCATGTCCTCCCGCATATATAGAGAAGCGCGAGCCGGTTAAGGGGGAGAAGAAGTAAAAGAAAAGAGAGAGAGAGAGAGAGAGAGAGAGAGCGAGCGAGCGCGAGCAGGCAGGCAGGCAGGCGGTGCGGGGGAGCGAGCGAGCGAGCGCAGGCTCATGTGTAGCTGAACAGTGAGCTGAACAGGCGAGCCAAACAGCTGAAGCAGGACGGTGTAGAGAAGGTCAGCTGCATTAAGAGTGTCTCGCCTGTTGCAGAGCCCGCAGGTGAGACGCTAACAGCGAAGAAGCACCGGGGATTGTCATCTGTTTTTTAAAGACTGCATCCTTTTGACGTTTTAACCTCGTGTTAAAGGATTGTTATTCTTGTGTATTTTAAACCACCACTTCACAACTGTTTTAAGGATTATTTATTTAAAGATTTACTGAATGCTCTACTGCACTTTAGACACCTGTTTTGATTCTTTTAATGATCAGTTATATTATTTACCAGTGTTATTTATTAAAGGTAGACTACAGTATATATAATTTATCAGTGTTATTTGTTAGGAAAATTGATTTTTATGTTAATATATTTGGGGTGCGGAACGGATTAACTGGATTTCCATTTTTTTCAATGGGGAAGTTTGTTCTATATACGAGAAATTCACTATACAAGCTCAGTGCTGGAACGAATTAAACTCGCATCTAGAGGTTCCACTGTATATATATATATATATATAGATATATATATATATATACACACACACACACACACACACACACAGACACATTTATACATATATATACACTATGGCAAGCGGCTGGGGGTGGTACCCAGCCGGGACGCCCAGGAGGGAACAGAGCTTAGAAGCTCAACCCTATAGGGGCCCGTGGTCACCGCCAGGGGCGCCCCGATGCTTATGGAGCCCTGGCCCTCAGCACTTCCGCCACACCCGGAAATGCTGGGGGGAAGAAGACCAGGGGCACCAGGAGTCCTTCTGGGTATGCAGCCGGTACTTCCGCCACACCAGGAAGGGCCGGCGGAAGCTAATCGGGAGGCACCTGAAGCACGTCCGGGTGACCTCCCTCCATTCAATGGCTGGAGTCGGGAGCGGAGAAAGACAGAGCTCGGAGGAGAGGAGTGGAGGTGGACCTAAAGGAAAAGGCATTGAAGATAGAGGCCTGGACTTTGGGGTGAAGTGGGTTGTGTGTGTTTTCACTTTATATTGTAAATAGTGTAAATAAACTTGTTGTGGTGCTTTAAACGATGTCTGCCTGTCTGTTTCCCACAACACATATATATACACACACACACACATATATACAGTATATACATACTGTATATATTATGCAAACAAATTATAATAACATATTTGCATATTTTAAGCAATGACTAGTCAAACCAGGGCTGTGGAGTCGGAGACAATTTTGGGTACCTGGAGTTGGGGTTGGAGTCGGCAGAAAAGTACCGATTCCGACTCCTAATAAATTTAAATTGTAATGAAAAAAAAAAATACAGCAAGTTCAAATGTCACATTTCACAAACAATAGTCATAATAAAGTACTTATCTGATGTAAGAATAAAGCCCAGTGCATAGTTGTGTTACTACTGTGAAGTTCAGTTGAGCTATTATACAATCTGACATTCACATATTGTAATCTACAGTAGATTATGATACATTACAAAAAAGTGTTTTAATTTTATTTCAGATATAATGTGTTTAACAAGTTCATTTGAGTGTAAACAAGTGTAATGATGTAGTGTAGGTGTGTGCTATGGCCTGATGGGTGTTCAGGGGTTCTTGTCTTTTGTTTAAACTGGCCAATACGGTAGAGAGTCAGCTTCCTAGCCAGTAGTTCTGTGGTTAAATGACATGTATGTTGCCTTCCTTTAATCAACATGGAAAATACATTAGCATATTAAATACAGAGGAGTCGAAGTCGGGGAGTGGGAGTCGGAGTCAGAGTCAGAAGTACCAGGAACTAAAGAGTCAAAGTTGGAGTCGAAGGATTTATCTACTGACTCCACTGCCCTGGGTCAAACACATGTCACTATGACATAGAAGAAAAATAAACACAATGTCTCCCACAGTCCAAAAACACGCAGTTTAAGTTGATGTCACATCATGCAACTTCTAGTCATGGGGCATGTAAGATTTGCCAGCTACACATGTCAATTTAAACAACTGAAAATCGCTGGTAATGTTGCATTTAGAGATTTTGGGCGGACCTTCCAGCACAGTCACACTCACCTCTTTTTCTGACAGCCATAAGCAGGCTGCCAGACAGAGCTGGTGCAATATGAGCCATTGACAGCAATTTCACCCCCCTTTGTTTTTCAATTTTCCGGTCTGTTGTGGTGCGTAAAACACGAGACAACAGATAGATAAGCTCTTCTGTTTGTGAAGTCTAAAGCCTCTGTGTTTAGGGCAGCCAACCATCCTCATTTTCCCAGTCATATCCTCATTTTTAACACACCATGAACTGTCTGGAAGGAATTTATAAAATTTTGAAAATGTCTAAAATTTGGAAATCCCCTTCCCAATATCATTGGTAAAATTTGAAGGCCGTATACCAAGCAGCATTTGCAGAAGCAGTACACACACTTTTTTCCCCAAGAATCTTCACTTCCATTCCGGCAGTAAACAACGTAGATATTGACGAGAATAGAAACAACCTTTCAAGTTCTTGGCTTTTGTCTGACCAACTTGGCTTTTTCACGTTCATCTTTTGAATTCAGCTTTATCTTCTTGGTGATTAGACAGTTCATTGTAAATGTTGTTCCTTTCCTTAATTATTTTTAAACTTAATTCACTGTAACTAAATGAATTTATTCAAAATCAAAATTTACAATTTCATGTTTCATATGCGAGATCTTATTTTCAATTCTTCTTTCAGTAGCTTGGTTAAACAAGAACTTTCATACATCCAGGTACAGTCTGTAATATTTAAGCATCAGTAAATACTGCTATGCAATATTGTAATGGAAAACATTGTTATTACCATTCGTTGTTCCAAAATGGATTTACAATTGTAAATGAATGAGTCAACTACTAAAGTTTCAGTTAAGAAAAAAAACGTACATTTATTCTGACATATAAATGCAGTATTTTTTTTAGTTATCAGTTGATCAAGTAATAAGTCACTTTTTCAAATAATTTAATAATATTTTCATAGTCTTTCATTTACATAAATTCAGGAGTACCCATTATGCTAAAAAGAAAGTGCAAGTTCACAGACTACTTGAACAACGATATCCTTATTTTATCAGATTTATTTCGAAAAATAGCTTCAGTGGAAAAATATAAAAGTGTACATAAATGCAAATCAACTAAATTGAAAAGAATAAAATTATTTTTATTTTATTAGAAGTGAATTTACCATGTGTAGCATTTTTTTACAGGTTTACGACAGTTAAGCTGTCCAAATAAGAAAGGAAGGAATGAAGTCTGCTCATTTAAAAGGCTTGACATATTCAAAATATTTAATGGGTTATTAGTTTGCCAGTAACTATAATTGTGGCCATCATATCATAATTATAGTGATAAACTGTTACTAAAGGTTTATATAATTTTTAAAAACCATATCACAGTATAAAGGCGTATTATTACATCATAGGGAAAGGCGTCCTCAAAAGTCCTCATTTTTCAACCTCAATGTCCTCATTTCCAGAAAAAGAGAGGTGGCAGCCCTATCTGTGTTCCATGTTCCTCATCGCTACATTATATGCATTGCATTTTCAGATAAGCACTTATTGGTTGTCAGCTCTCAACTATATAAGCCTATCCCTACAACTAAAGACAAAATCAAACCCGTTTAATTTTATCAGAGTGAGTTGTTTGGTATGACACATTACGCAACTGGTGTCACAACTGCTTGCCGCCAATTGCCTCCAACTCACTAAGATTATGCGAAGGAAGGCTATGACTGAAAATCGCTGGAAAAGCTGTGTAATGTGAAATAGCTTTAAGGTGAATGGGTGTTATTAAATTGGCCCTGGTCTATGTGTTCACCCTGTGATGGATGGGTGGATGTTGTAATACTATTATGCAAACACACAATTAGAATAAAATACTAATACCACAGTAAATTAAATCAGTGTTTAGTACATTTAAGGACACCTGGTATTAGGCAACTTAGGATCTGACCTAATTTACCATTAATGCCACGGCGGAATTCTGTAAACATTTCCACTTTTAAGTAAGTGCCATCAGTAAGTTCACTTCTTTTTAATGAACTCAAAATTATGTTACTGAAAAAGTTCTGCATGCCTTGAAAAAACTTTGTGAAGGTGCACTCTGTGAAAGATGCTCTAACAGTACCATGTAATTAACATATTTGTATGTGCATGTATGTAATTTATTTTATTTTTTTGTTTGTAAGAACAGAATTAATGGACTCTAACAGGAATCGCATCATGTATCCCAGGGCTTTGTCCTACATAGGCTATCATTATTGAATGCCCGATTACTAAAAGAGTTAAGCTACTGTATTTGAAAAAGACAAGAGTTTTGCATCAAAAATGAACTTGTTGGAAGAAACATCATCAACGATAATTGTCAGGGAAGGGGAAGATCATTCTAGTTCACCCAAGCAATTATTATTTTAAAGATAAATCAGTACTATTGCTTAAAGCTGAGGTGGCATCAGCAAATTGCCATTGTAATGCACAGGAGGTGTGTTGCAGCTCTTGCAGTCAAGCAGAAATTCTCAACAGTTACAAGAACTGAAAAACTGTTTTCAGTAACTGTAATCTAACCAAATCCCTATCACATCAAAAAAAAATAATTATACAGACTTTTTTGATTTTTGTACATTATTCACTGAATATATATAAAGGGCCATTCTTGTTTAAAATAGGTCTAACAATGTTCATTTATAACTGCTTTTCTTTGTTAAGTTATTTTTAGAGATTTTTAATTATTGTGAATGAAGAGGAATGCTGTATTCAGATACTCAATTCATTTTGCTAATAAGAAATAATATCAGACAGTAGTGTTTTTCTTTTGAGAAAACTGGAGAAACAAGTAGTCATAACTTTATATTATAAAGGCTGAAAGATTGATCAAAATTGCTAGTGCCAACCAAAGAATATACTGTAGTTGGTGGACTAAAAGCTCACTTATGATTCCACTCCCTAACACTTTGAAATTGTGGTGCAGTCTAGAGTTTTATATTTTTATTTCTAATTCTATCCTTTTCATTTGAACAGGACCGATCATATCTCTTTCGTATTACATTATTCATTCAAAAAACTTCTATGGGTTCCAAATCCAAAAGACCACCCATGCCCACCAGAGGGCATTCTATAATATATCCATGCGAAAATGTTATTCATTATTGTTATGATGCATGATCATAGTTACTGCAACAGGTCTCATAAACAGCTGTATGATTCATAACTATACAAAATCAAAGGTGGCTACAGAGTCATCACTCAGTGAAATGTATTTTAATTGAAAGTTTAAATTTGAATGAAATCCAAATGGCACCACAGTGTTTCTATACTTTTATCCCCCTCTACTATTATTAGTCTGCACTAGAAACCAATGGAGAATATGTATAGATGAAAGAGACAACCTTAGTTAAAACAAAAATGGGATATAAGTGAATAACAGAGGGAAATGGGACAGGGGGTGTACAGGAAGAACTCACCTTCCTGCTTGACAGTGGTGCGACATGGAATACTGGCCTGCCCAAATGTTGTACTCGACGTGTTCGTCCAAACAGACTACGGAAACCAGCAAGTTCCTGAAAGAGGGACAAGCACCCCACAGGGCACAGCATTTCTCACCTGGCTTTTTTTATATATAGACATTCCTTTGAGAAGTTTCATAAAAATATGCATTCCTAGCAATACTCCAAAGGTTCAGTACAACAGATGTTATTTCCTAATTTTCCTCGAATAATTTCTTAAATGGAAAAAAGTGAATGAATATTAAAAAAAAGCCTACTGCCAAAAGGCACAGAAAAAAAATGCTACACCTCCAGACTTCTCACAATCAGGAGAGAAAAAAAAACTCATTTGTAGTTTGGCCAGTACTTTTAAGTTTCCAAACCTGCAGTCTACATCCTTGATAGGTAAAAATAGGATGTGGCAGCCCTTTGCTTTAAGGAAAACGCTACACCTCCTCTTTTCTCTTTCTCCTCCTCTGAAGCACGATATCCAGCAACACATTTGCTAGTACTTTCTCTCTCACTTTTCCCATGGGGCTCTGGGATTAAGTTGCTCATCATCTTCTGCCAACTGCATGCTGAAATGACTGGCAAAGAAAAGGGACTTCGGAGCCATAAAGGCAGCCACACTCTCCAGCTCATAACCTGACCTCGACTGATGTGACTACAGCAAGTAGGCAGATGGAAAGCCTCAACTTAATCCAATGCATGTACGCCTCCTTGCTTGCAAGACTCAAAACAGGAGACACAGGGACAGCCTGTTAATGTAATCACAGTCAGACAGAAGCTTTCAAACAGGAGGTAGCTTTATCTTTTGATGGCTTCTACTCTGCACATATTCACACACTGTCAAGCCGCCAGCACAGCTCCGAGGTGGAGAGTGAATGGACAGCTATTTATAGCAGCAAGAGTGGCAGCACAATTAGAGGCTCTTAAGATAAGTGGACTACCACGAGCATTTCTAAGGTTTAAGCGCTGCAGAATCATAAAGACTAAAAGGGAAAATACAACACAAATGCAGCTGCCTTGTGTTTAGGACTGCCAGCTTTATCAAAAATACTGATGGCTATTAACCAGACAGGACAGATTCACAAATGGTCAAACATTGTACAGTAACTTTGCGTTTTTATCTGCCAAGTCTGTAAAGGTAACAGAAGCAAATAATTACACAGTCCAGCTAGTCAAGGGGAGAAAGTGTAGCTCTTTTCTTCTCATTATTTTTCAAGTGTGTAACAATTCAACTTTCTGGAACTTGTATGTTCTTGATGTGTTTTTAAGTTTTGGAATTTCAGTGAGGTTTACAAAGTGTAACTAGAATGGCTTGATGTAAAGGAGATGTAGTAGGTGCATGAGTTTGCCCAATAGTAAATAAATAATCTAACCAGAACTAATTCTCATATTACTTTTTTGGGGCAACATACAGTTAGGTCCATAAATATTTGGACTGAGACAACTTTTTTCTAATTTTGGTTCTGTACATTACCACAATGAATTTTAAATTAAACAACTCCGATGCAGTTGAAGTGTAGACTTTCAGCTTTAATTCAGTGGGGTGAACAAAACAATTGCATAAAAATGTGAGGCAACTAAAGTATTTTTTAACACAATCATGTTTTACAGATGATATGGTATGCTTTGGATAATGAGCTGTTCCACGCCTTCTCCATACTTTTTTCTTGCCATCATTCTGGTAGAGGTTGATCTTGGTTTCATCTGTCCAAAGAATGTTTTTCCAGAACTGTGCTGGCTTTTTTAGATGTTCTTTAGCAAAGTCCAATCTAGCCTTTCTATTCTTGAGGCTTATGAGTGGCTTGCACCTTGCAGTGCACCCTCTGTATTTACTTTAATGCAGTCTTCTCTTTATGGTAGACTTGGATATCGATACGCCTACCCCCTGGAGAGTGTTGTTCACTTGACTGACTGTTGTCAAAGGGTTTCTCTTTACCATGAAAATGATTCTGTGATCATCCACCACTGTTGTCTTCCGTGGACATCCAGGTCTTTTTGTGTTGCCGAATTCACCAGTGATTGCTTTCTTTCTCAGGATGTACCAAACTGTAGATTTTGCCACTCGTAATATTGTACCAATTTCTCAGATGGGTTTTTTCTGTTTTCGCAGCTTAAGGATGGCTTCTTTCACCTGCATGGAGAGCTCCTTTGACCGCATGTTGTCTGTTCACAGCAAAATCTTCCACATGCAAGCACCACACCTCAAATCAACTCCAGGCCTTTTATCTGCTTAATTGATAATGACATAACGACGGACTTGCCCACACCTGCCCATGAAATAGCTTTTGAGTCAATTGTTCAATTACTTTTGAGCCCCTGAAATGAAGGGATTGTGTTAAAAAAAGCTTTAGTTGCCTCACATTTTTTGCAATCGTTTTGTTCACCCCACTGAATTAAAGCTGAAAGTCTGCACTTCAACTGCATCTGAGTTGTTTCATTTGAAATTCATTGTGGTAATGTACAGAACCAAAATTAGAAAAAAAGTTGTCTCTGTCCAAATATTTATGGACCTAACTGTATATGCCAGTTTCCCATGTTCATTTCACTTTTCCTGTAGCAGCAAACCAAGCTGGGCAAAGCAGGCCAATCTTATCCTTAGCAACTTCCCTGGGTACTCCCCAGGGAATTCCAAGCAGAACCAAAGCCATTCAAAAGACAGACTCCCTCCATGATGTCCTAGGCTTGCCCTGCTGTCTTTTCCAAATGGGCCATGGAATTACCCAACAGCCATCCTAACTACCATCTTAACGGTCTTCTCTCAATCCAGAAAAGACACAGCTCTGCTCTGAGGTCCCCAAGCGTCCAATCCCAACGTGCAGAGTTAGCTAAATAACCATACACAGGGACATCATTTTGGACACTTGTACTTGCTGTATTACCATTGTGATGATCTCCCTGATCCATAACTTAAAAAAGGTTCTCACATATAGAAAGCTGTATGTTATTTATAACAAGAACCATGCAGTTTAACATTAAAACATTAAAAAGCTATTGTAAGCCTCACAATAAAAAAGTGAAAAATACAGAATCTTAGCCTAGACACTGATAGTGTGAAGTCTGCATGCTCTTCCTGTGTCATTATGGAAAGTTCTCCTACACCCTAAAGACATGTATATTAGGTTATATGGAAAATCTAAATTTCCTTACTTAGGTGAGATGCAATTGAATATGCAGGGTAGGTTCCTTTCTTGAGTCTAATGCTGCCAGGATAGGCTCTGACACCCCATGAAACTGGATGGAATAATGAAGCCAGAAAAAAAGAAGATGAATCTCAACACTTAAAATACGATTTGTAGACAGAATTGTGTTCTTCACAGGTTCCACTGTAAAATTTAGTGAGAAAAACATGCTTCTGAATTTGCTTAGCTATCCCTTGTGATACATGTTGCTTAGCAATTGCAAATTTTTCTTTAGCAGCTATTGCATAGCAGGTATCTTTAAATATATGGAGGTTCAGGACAAATAAAAATGACTTGCAAGCAAAAAATTAAAAACACTGACCCATTCAAGAACTCAACAATGCAGCTCAATATAAAACTGAAACATAATACATTGTTCAAAAAGACCCAGACATTTTACCAAATAAAGCACAAAAATTAAACAAAAATAATATTCTACAGGTTGTTGTATCCAATATTAGTTTTGTTAAAAAAACAGTAATTCATTCAGCAAGTACCTCTGGATCCTGTCTGGCTACCTACAGCCCATCAGCACAACAGAGTATGGTATGAGTTCCAGAGACTACCTTCTTTGTAGACCTCTGTCAGCATAGCCCCCATATTAGAGAACACTCCTTGTGCAAGCACTAAACAAAACATGTGCACAGATGCCTTGTTTCGGTCTGCTGTTCATGTAATGAATAATTTTATTTATGTTTTTGATATGGAACTGTAGAAATATTTTTATGTCCATTTTCATTAAAAAAAAGATGTGCAAAAAAATATGGTTTAAGAAAATAAGGATTGTAACAAATAATATGATGACTTCATGTATTATTTAGACAGATGTTTATTACTTTCTTCTATTCTGTGAATGTGATGCTCACTATCCTTTAGTAGTGCATATTAAACCAAGTAGCCATTAAATTTTCTTGGAACAGGGGAATACTTCAACCAAAAATGACATTTTTTATATGTTGCTTACACCACGTAGTTTGCAGTGATAGCCAGAACAAGAAAAAAAAAAGTTAATAATATAACCCAAAGGTGACCAATGCTGTAAAACAGCAAAAGATATGAAAAACGTCCATTGAAAAAAATAAAAAATTCTTACATTACTTATATTGCATAATCCATGCTCAAAATGTGCATTTTTTGCTATAAAATAATAGTTATTTCTGGAAAAATAAGTGTACATCACAAACAGAAAACACATTCCCATAATACTGTGCTTTCTGAATTGAAGACAGGACTCTACATCTTTATCCTGTCTGCTGTCTCCTTTTCTTCGATTTATTTCCACTTAAGAAATGGCCATTGGGGTGTATCCTGGATTGATAAATAAATAAATTGATAAAATCTCTCAGGCAGCACTCAGTTTGTTCAGCTTAAAACTTTCATATCCCAACCCACCACTGTTACTTCAGGTGTGCCCCAAGCCATCCTTGACTCAGTCCCACATCAATAACATCTCCCGGACTGCATATTTCCACCTGTGTAACATTAATCGTATTTGCCCCTCCATCATTCCCTACACCACTGCTATCCTTGTTCATAGCCTTGTCACTTCTCGTTTGGATTATTGCAATTCCCTTTTCTTTGGTCTTTCTCACAAATCTCTTTACAAGCTTCAACTGGTCCAAAATTCAGCTGCCCACATCATTACTAGAAACCCCTCCCGTCTTGCAGCAGCTTCACTGCCTTCCAGTTAAGTTCTGCATTCAATTCAAAATTCTTCTGTTAACTTTTAAGGCCATCCACAACCTTGCCCCTCCATATCTGTCCAACCTCCTCAATGTTACCATTCCATCCCACACCCTCAGATCCTCTTCATCCATCCACTTGACTGTCCCCTTCGTCCGTCTTATCACCATGGGGAGTAGAGCATTCAGTTGCTCTGCTCCCAAGCTCTGGAACTCACTACCATCTGAGCTTAGAAATACTGAATCATTCTCACGTTTCAAATCCAAACTTAAAACACATATGTATAAGACTGCTTTTTCTCTTTGACTACAATTGCTCTGTCTGATTTTAAATTTTGTATTTTAGTTTTGTTTCTAATGTGTGTTTCATCTATTGTTCAGTGTCCTTGAGTGTTTAGAAAGGTGCCTAGGAATAACTAAAATGTATTATTATTATTTGTGTAGGTATAGTAGGGTGTTGTGCAATTAACATGTAATTTCAAATTCATACTTTGACATTTACAAGCAATTTACCACTTTAGGTGAATGTGGCATAATCTTAACAGTGAGTGAGATCTAATATTAATATTTTCTAGAAAAAATCAGTGGAAATCATCTGCTTAAATCACTAAACATTTTCCTCTTTCCTTGGTATTTTTTACATACTGGGGAATGGTATTACAGGTGTATTCTGGGAGATGCTTAAATTAAATCTTGAACCATTTTATGCATTGCTCAATAATATACAGAAGCCAAAATGCATGTGTTCCTTCAAGGGAGAATCCCTTTGAAAAGAGCCAGAATAGGAGTGGTGATGCAAGTGCAAGAGAGACTATAAATAGGAGTCTCATGGTTCATGCTTTAATTGAATTTAGTTAAGGCTCATTAAATCTGACATTTCTATTAACATACTCTGAAAAGTAGATGACATAGAACATTAAATCATCAGCTAGGAAGGAAGCTGACACTGGCACAGCATTAGGACTGTCGCTCGGGCAGAGGCTGGCAGGTTTCCCAGAGATAACAAAGGGGCTCACATGCCTCAAAAACAAGGGGATAAATTTAGGCACGGAGTGAGTCTGCACTCTGCATGTTATACACTGAGCAGGTAGTTAGGAAAATGAACCAAATACCTGTAAATAATCATAAACTGCTCTTGCTGCCAGCCCCACTACAAAAACTTCAGTACACTTCTCAGTGAATATGTATAAATTAAACTAGTAGGATATTATTCCAATTTTTGATTTGAGAAAAATGAGCAGAACTGTCAGAGCCACCTTAGAAAAAAAAAAACCTAGCAGTATATTAATGAGAAAGCAAAAATTAAATAATTTCCTTTTTCCAGAGTATATGTTTACAGGGAAATTCTGCTAAAATGAAATGAGAGATTTCCACTGTCTGTTTACATTAACCCTAAAATAACCTCTTCAATATTCAGTTCAGGATTAGCTCCTGTATAGCCAGAGCAATTTAACTTCTCAAATGCCAGGGCAGAATGAACCCATCCACCACCTCACTGCCATCACATACTAAAAGAAGAGAGTTCATAAAATTCCAGGATAGATATACTATACTCAAAATAACCTAACACCACAATGTGTAAAATTCGCAGCCCATTAACACTCAACTCACTTAAAAATAATATTGTAAAGTGCACTCCACAACCCCAAAACACAAGGGTTATGGGTTACAAGCAAGTTTTGATATTGTGGACATCTGCACACCTGATTTTCCATAAAGTCGGAATATGAACTGAAAAATGTTCTTTAATGGGAAATTAGAATAAATATGTAACACTTTATTATATGCAAACCTGTGGAACATTTGGACAGGTCTCACCATCTTACTGCCACCTACAAGACTGTTATTGGCTGCAACAGCCCTTTATTTTCCATGGCACACTTTTTCTTTACTTGAGCTTTTATAAAATTTTAATTGCCCCTTGTGGACAAATATATCTACTACACTCTACTTAATTTACTGAGAAATGTTTCAAATTTAATAAAAAAATTACAGGAAATATCACTGTGCTGTAAATAACAAAACACAAGTAATTGAAACTAAACTGAAACACAGGTATGTGCAGTGTATTGACTTTATACTTAAACATCCAACAGTTCTTGATAATGAATAACGCAATAACTCATGGAGTTGGAAAAGGCATAACGATAATACAAAAATCCACCACTAACAGAACATTGTGAAATGTATATTGCCTCTGCTGAGGAATCGCTCACAGTGTCACTTCCCTCTCTCAGTACTTATACTTACTGAGATGGAATCGCTGACAAAAACAGATTCCACCCATTCACTTCATTGTACCTGAAGGAGCTCAACATATGACTATGCTGGTTACATTTGGTGGCACATGCAACTGAAAATGGTACCTACTGTACAGAACTGTACTTTGATGCAGTGCTAGTGACAACCACCACATATTTATCTACATCAAAACTAGTTTGCTTCATTCTTAAGTAAAAAATAAATAAGTACATAAAAATTAATTAAAATTCAATTGAAAGCAAAATTTCCTGGCTTTATGTGCTTGTTCATATCTGCAGAATTGCTGTACGATACATGAGCCCAAACTTCCACTTGTATCCATGTTTCCATTGTTTAAACTCATTAAATTAAAAGGCCACGGAGGGTTAGCGTTTATCCTGGCAGCATTTGGCACAAGTCTAGACAGGGAGGCCTCACTCACTCACACCAGGCCAGTTTTGAGTCACCAATTAATCTCTCTAGTAAGTCTGTGAGTTGTGTGAGCAATTCATTTATACATTTGGTGAACATGTAAGCTCCATACACATCAACAGTTTCAACCCCATATTTTGGATCTGTCAGGTAACTATGAAGACCCATTTCTGATTTTTTGCCTTAACATGACACAAATCCAATGTTTTCAGGGATGTGTGAAATCCTTTTCAAATTAGAGTCACTTTCATATGCAGTCCTTCATCAAATATGTATCTGATTTGTTTTCGTGTGGCATGAATGAGAATAGTCGGATCAGAATTCATGTGTGTTTTTTTGCCTATGTGTTTGGGCTGAACGCTGCCATCATTAGCCTGCACTGGCAGTGTGGTAAAACAACAATGAAGGAGATCTACAGCAGTTCCACTATTGTTAGCTCCTTTCTCATATTAACACGCCTCTTTGTGCAGCAGTGCCAGCAATAGCTGCGAAAACTACAAAAGCAAAACCTTCTCAACCTAATCATGCACAGCGGATGAATTGTTTGTCATCTTCCAGTGCACTAGCTACTAGTATGTTCAATTTGTCGGTTTTAAAACCACGCATGAGTTGTCTCATAACTATATATTTTTTGTTGTTGGTGATGCAGATGACGCCTGAACAAACATACTCATGTGCACTTGCATGACGTTTCAGAGGACAGATGCATTCACATTACAGACAGATACAGGTCACTTGTACTTATGAATGTGATCCGTCAAGGTACGCAAATTGTATCTGAGCAAAAAATTGAAATTGAGCAATGAGGCTTGTAATGTGAATGTAGCCTAAACAGTAAATCTTGATCTATTCTTAGTATAATTGAAATAAACACAAAGAAAAACAAAAATACAGTATATTATGGGTAAATGTCTGACACTAGCCTCACTTGCATTTTCATTTGTTAAAATTTTGGTATCTTGTTACTGTGTCCTTCTGTCGTTTTTCCACTATCACCAAGAACCACCACAAATTTGAACCATTGGTGATGCCCTGATTTTAGGCATTTTTCAATTACAACTAATAATTCTACAGGAGTGTACATTAACTAGAATAACAGTAAGTCATGTATATTTGCATAATCACCCACACAGTGGATAGACAGGCAGTAAATTCTTGCATTCCTATAATCTGTGTTGCAGTTGTTTTTTTATACTCTTGCTTGACTTTTCTGTCACTGTTTAATGCTGCACAAGACACCCCTTTCTCAAAATTACTTTGATATTTTGCAATAAGTACTGAATTATTATAGGCCAGATTTTCCAATTCTGGATGAGCTGTGTTAATACAGACTTGCACTTTACCAGACTTTATGGCAAGTAATTGTTGCAAAAGTATTGAAAAATACGTTTCAGGAAAATTGAGCTTTGTGTACCAGTTGTTCTGGAATAACATATGAAATTATTCTTGCAGTGTGGATTTAAAAATCACATGTACCAGTCCAAAGATTACTGAAAAACTTTGCAAACACATTTAAATGTAAAACATGTTCACTGCAAAATGTGCTAATGTGTGCATACAAAGGAAATTGGAAATCTGATTTTATGCCAGTGTATTAGTGTTGTAAAGGTAATGCCTTTGTGTACAGTCCCATAAGTGAACTGTGTGCAAGAGGTTTGTTCAACCTGATTGGTAAGTCGATGCTGACTCTGTGTTGGATTAAGTGGGTTTGACAATGTACTGTATGTATGCTTAAAGTTGGTGGTTTGAAACAGTGAAAAATGACAGGAATAAGCCAGTTCTTGTCCTGTGTTTGCTTGTTGGTGGCATGAGTGAGTGAAAAACAAGCTGCTGTTTAAATCAGAGGGGTGACTTCCTGTTGTCAAATCCATCTGAGTAGCAGTGCATTAGCAAGCATTTTGATGGATAACAGGTGCATCTGTAGGTGCAATAAATTTTTAACAAATTTTTTAGTTGTTAAAAATATATTTCAGTCTTTAAAGAATATATAAATAAATTATATTAGTCAAGAAACAAGATAAATCAAACATACACAAAGACACTTATCACAGATGCAGTTAACATTAAAGCCTCAGGTTAATGCAAAAACAGAAGATACATCATTGGGTTAGTCTAGCCCATTGCTCTGCTTCAGTACTCCCTTGTAAGCTTTAGGCCAGATTTAGGCCGGGTTTATACTTCACGCGACGCATGCTGCAGCGGACGCTCCTTCTACGCAAGCGTTTTACTGTTTATACTTGCGCATGCACTTTACGGAAATCTGGAGGAATCCACCAGGTGGCAGTGCGAGACATCATCACGGTGAGAACAGGTTTGGCTTCGCTGTGTTGTGAATTGCCTGGAAAGCCCATTAAATTCCGATGACACCTTAACGCATATCTCTGAAAAGGATGTTTAATGATTAAATCAATCAATCCAGGAATTTGTCCATTCCAGCAAGCATTGGGCACGAGGCTGCAACAATCCCTGGACGGGCATCAGCTCATCGCAAGGTGAATACAAGCACTCACATACACTAGCGTCATTTTAGTGTCACCAAATCTGCATATCTTTGGAAGGAAACCGGAGAACACTGGAAACCCAGCAGCAAAACATGTACACTCCAAGCAAGGAATAAACAGTGACGTGACTCCCTGTGAGACAGCAATGCTACCGCTCCACCACCATGTCACCCCCATGTATGTAATTATTAACAGTATTAATTATTTAAATGAAAAAAGATGGCACAAAAGATGGAATGTGAGACTTTTAAAATGTATCTTGTCATCACGATCAGGAATATGCAATGCTTGAATATAAAAGCACCACGAATGCATCTGTATGTCGGCATTTTGCTTCACCTCTCATACATCGAAGTGCACATCGATCCCATAGGATCCACATATCAACTTTCTGTCACATGTAAATAGTAAACAGAGACACTGATGTCACATTCCAACTTCTATCACACAGCACCCCCCCCCGACTTTTTGCTGGTACTGCAACTTGCGCATGTGCCGCGTTAATTTCTTAGGACCTGCTCAGAGAACGTTTTAAATGAACGCTGTGAACGCGTGGCAGCCATGATACGTGCGCGTCCGTGTTCTGAGTGTGAAGTATAAACAAGCCCTATGTAAACACCCTACCAAAGACACCTGTACAAAAAATGCTTAAACAAAATAAAGTCCATCTGTTAGGTTTGCTACATGTATACATGTGACATGTCTCTAGCAGTATCCCATTCTTTCATTTAAATGTTATGTTTGTGGATAGTTTTTCATGGAAGGGTTGACATCTTTAAAAACAGATGCTTTTAGTTCATGGAGGATTGGGACAAAATTAACTAAGCATGGAGCTTAACCAAAGCCGATTTTTCCCCGGGTCACATGAAGGTTTATGCAGTGGGACTTCAGAAAATCCATTCTTTCATTGTCAATCGCGAGATATAAAATCCAGGGAGCCACAGATTCATGTAAGTGCACTTTTTAATCAAAATAGTTATTTAGGATCAGCTAAGTGACACTTTTACTAGGAAGGTTAATTGTAGGATGTTATTTTTTGAATCAGAATGCTCACAGAAAAAAAGCTGTTAACATGAACAGCAAAATGAGCCTTTAATGGTTGCCTCATGGGAGACCCAGACGAATAGAGATGTAATCCACCATGGGCTAGCATGTGAATCATAAATGCTTGAAACAGAAGGCATGAAAGGAAAAGTCATATGCAATATTCTTTACCGAATTAGAACACAGGAATCTAATTAACAGGGATAAGAACTCACTGTGAGGTATGCTGACCTCCCCAGAGTTTCAAGAGGCAGGATTGGACTGTAAGTGAAAAGTGAGACTTTAAGAAATAATACTGAAATTTCTCTTCTCAAATTAGACAAAAAGTTTAAGATGAGCCTTACATTAAGCAGACCCATAAAGCTGCGCAAAGAACCCCGTAAGCAGTATTTAAGATCAACAAAAGTGTGTGGAATAAATGGTTTTCAAACATTCAGATAATACATGCTTAGAGCAAATTATCACTTGCTTTTAAACAAAATTAGATATTTCTGGTGATATGCTCAAAATCTGCATAATACAAGGGGCTCACCTATTTCAGGAACACTGTGTGAAAGATAGAAATTATCTCTGGACATTCAGTACATTAAATTGTACTCCTAGGACATTAAACCCCAAAAGTCAATTCTACATAAGCTGAAGAAACAGTCTGTGTCATTATCTGGAGAAGGCAATGTGTCATTTATCACTAGAGGGATAATAACCACAGTAAACAGAAAAGCACCCAGAATGTAACTTTCTTTGCAGATACTAAACAAATTAAATTGCTGACTGAAGGAACATAAACTCAAGTGTGTTTTTTTTTTTGATACAAGGAATCTGAAAGTTAGTGACCTTAACATGATTGAGTTGATGGTAGGGATTCGGCCATTTCATTTATGAGATCTGTTCAAATTGACATTTGGAGATTAGAAGGGCAATGACTGCGCAGGAGATGCCTTCCTTACAATCACCAATCCATGGAATAAATGCTTGATGCAGGTCACTCGGGGGTCAACATCTTGATTTCCTGAATTGGGAAGCTGTAAACATGTCACAGACGCACAAAAGGAACCAGACTCCTTTATGGTGTAGACCCCTGTCTACTGACCTTTGCACAGAATTTCATCTATTCTTATACTCAGGAATAGCAAGTGTGCCATAAACCTTCCAATCCTGCTCAACATTTAGCCTTATTGGAATGTTTCAAGTGATTATATGCAATGTCTTCTCAATGACAAAATTGCTTTTGACATAAAATGGACATGTGTATGTGATTTTATAAAACATTACAAAAAGGATGTTTTCAAGGCTTAATGAATTATACCAAAAAGGTTTCAAATGTATTTTTCAAAAACTGCTTTTATAATAGTATATTTCATTACACTTCTCAATATGAATTTAAATTAAGAGCGAAATAAGAAGAGGGTGCCTTCAAAATTGCTGAAGCCTGAAATAATGATTGGGTTACTCAAGCAAATGACACAAACGTATCAAGCATCAGTCCTAATGCTTAAATAATGCAATCAAAATCCTACAACAAATCAATTACAGAAGATACCTTTATCTAATTTTTTTTGTAGGTCTGAAGAAATGCAATCTTCCCTAGCAGAAAATTGCCTAGCTTGGCTCTGTGAAGTAATGCTCAGCTCTCTTCAGACTCTCTTCATTAGGAAGCTTAATTTCATTTTCGGTATGTCAGGATGGAGGTGGGGAGAGAAATCAGGAGTCTATTATTAAATCTGGAGATTGATAATGCCACACTGCCAAAAAAACAAAAAAAACAAATCCCAATTCCAACTGTCTCCAAAATGGCAAACCTTTCTGACTTTGAAACAGCCATTGAGCCTTATGATAATTTAAATCTTCTATTTAAAAATATTTTTGCCTGTGAACATCTGCCATTTTCTAAGCAAATGCAGATTTATTTTTGATCCAAGGAAATATATTTTTGGAGATGACAATACGTTTAAACAAGGGTCTTCTGTAATTATCTTGAATGCAGTACACTAAAATGCAAAGTACAATGGGCTGTCAATTATGTAATTATTTAGATCATATTAATTTGTGTAATAACAGTGATTTACGTTCCCTTTTATGTAGGTGAAACACTAATGCAGTCTGCAAAAAATATGCCCAAAAAGATGCACCTTTCCTGGTATTTGTGAAGAAAAAAAATTGATAACAGTGATATTATAACATAAAGGATAGCAGTGGGGGAAATATTTATTTGATCCCCTGCTGAATTTGTATGTTTGCTCACTTACAAATAAATGAACAGTCTCTAATTTTTATGGTAGTTTCATTTTAATGGGGAGAGACAGAATAGCAATCTAAAATCCAGAAAAAGCACATTACATAACAGTTATAACTTGATTTGCATGTTATTGAGTGAAATAAGTTTTGGATCCCCTACAGCCCAGCCAGAATTCTGGCTCCCACATATTGGCTCTGTGCCCATGTGCCACACAATTTACAATCAATCAATCAATCAATTACAGATTAATCAATTAAAGCACACCTGTCCACAGAATGAATTTCTTCCATTCCAACCTCTCCACCACCATGGGCAAGACAAAAGAGCTGTTAAAGGACGTCAGGGACAAGATTGTAGACCTACACAAGGCTGGAATGGGCTACAACTATTTCAAGTGAACAAGCAAATCATCTCTGCCCAAACTACACTCTCAAAATTCATTATATGGCAGGATATAATGACATATAATCAACAAGCATAATGTATGATTACTTCTGGTAAAATGGCCACTGAATGCCAAGTTTAGAGGAAAAAAATATTTCTTTCCAAATAATATAGAAATAAGGCAGAGGGAGGCCACAGCAAATATTTGATATGGTACCCTGAACACTTGGAATAGCAAAAAATCAAAATATGTTGCTTGGCAAACTGTGACAGTTTGAACGGTTAAGCAGGTGACCAAAATATGGCAAGCAGGCAAGTATGACTGAGAGTAGGCAAATATGCTATAAACCTGACTAAGAGTTCTCTCTGATAGGTCCCTGCTATAAGGAACTCAAGCACTTCCATCGGAGCAGTGCAAATGTACTTTGCGCAGCTCTCAAGGGTGAGACGCCCCTAACTTGCTTAAGTCCATAAAGATGGCCATGGCAAGAGAAAAACTCCATCTGATCTCTTAAAACACACTCTTTGTTTAATGAACCATTAGCGAAAACCTCTAGTGGAATAAGTGCAGTTAAGGCTCTGGATGCTTCATAAATTTCATTCCATACACATAGTGAACATGCGTCCTTACTTAGTGATTAACAATGATAGACTGGTGAGGTGAATGTAATATTTTCACTAGGATATATTAGCAAAAAAGACTAACTGTGGCTGTTTTTTTGTAGTCCACAACAAAATGATTGCAATGCATTACAGTTTGCATATGTTTTTATTTAAGTGTAATTTACCAGTCCTTCTATTGCTTGCCATTAATAGTCTTTCTGCACTGCCCTTGTATCAGCCAATATTAACAGGAATACCGCACCCAAAAATTATTTTTTATATGTTACTTATTACCCTATGTAGCTTGTGATAATGGCATATTAAAATGTTTAATCTCTCATAAAAGTGTTTTCTGGAAGTGGATATTTAACAATATTTTAGTAAAAAATATGTTTTTTGGATGTTGCGAGTGTATGAGTGGATGCAACACAAGTAACGTGAGATTATTTTTGTTGTCCAGCATTGGTAATCATAGATACCTTTTCTGTCATATGCTTTATCATCTCCATTCAGCAAGAAAACATTAAAAAAAATTCTCAGCCATCAGCACAAACTACTCGAGGTAATAAATATATAAATAAAATACCATCTTTTGAGTGGAGTATACATGGTTGTCAGTATATTTCATTAGGTTTTAAGGATTTTCATACTTAATGTGAGCTGTAACTAATGTATTATGGCAGCGGTGGTGGTGAGTGAGCAGCAGCCTACTGGTGCACATGCATGAAGAAAAGTCTGTATGTATACTTTACAATTTGTGTATGTATAAGTACATTTTCAAGCCTATTTCATGTCTTATAAATCGGTATGTGTATGTTTCACATAAAATCAAATCCATAGCATTTAAACTAAAATCTGTTCATATGATCATTTTATAAAAGAGGTCCCAAGATCCTCAGATACATTATTTTAAACAAACTGGTCAGCAAATGTACTGCCTTAATTGGCATTAAAGCATAAGAACAATATTTTGGGCAAAAGAATAACTTCCTCCACTAATAACAGGTGCAGCAAAAAAGAAGGAAAAGATTATTTTGCTTGAATAGAAATGTAATTAAAATAAATAAGTAGGAAATGAAAAGCATATTTCTTATTTTTGTATTCTTACTGCCTACTCTTGATAAGATACTTCAAAATGACTAAGCAACTTAAAATGCTTTAGACAAGTGTGGCTAACAATAACAACACTTGGGTTCAGTCCTTTCCACCTGTTTTGGCATTGGACAACTCATCTCTAACATTTGCCTGCTGTACGTCTAGCACAAACAGCACTGAATTCCTCAACACATCTGTCTAAACACTGAGCAGTAGCTATTCATTTTCCATTCCAATAGATGAATTATTTATCTACACATTGCTCTCCAGCTGCACTTATGTAAATATGCTCTGGTGCAATATGGTCTATTGGATAGGATTAGTAAGGATGAGCTATGAGAGAGACAGTCAGCCCGGTATGATGCCACTAAGCAAAAGGCCGTGGGGGTGGAGGGTTTTATTCAAAGGTTGTGATACCAGAGAAAGATCAGATAAAGAGAAGAAATTATCATGAACCAAAGTATGTGTACATTAGCAAATGGGATAGCTTATGAAGAAAGATGACCATGTAAGATATATCCTATATATTTTATTGTGTGTCAAAAAAAAAAAAAGCTGCACAAGTTTTCCAGTTTCCCACCCTCACCGCTGAATTTGTGCATCCCGAAGCAAGAACAACATACTAAAACATTAAGCAGGCTGCCAACAGCAGTAGTAATTAAGGAGGCAGCAAGAAAAATCTTTGCAGTTAAATCCCAAGGCTATACAGGAAAACATTCCCAGCAAATGGAAGAAGAAGGAATGAGAAGAAGGAATGAAAGATGACAAACATCACTTATCTTGGTGAATTAACAATGAGAAGAAAGTAAAATCTGGTAACTTTTTAAATTATTCTGAGCAATCTCTGCAGAAAAAAAACAAAAATAATTGTCACTGCTCTTTTTTGGCTCAAAAACCTCTACTTAAAGATGTCACAAATAATACAACAGCATATCTTATTTTTTTACAGCACTGCACAGCTGGCTCTCAGACCCTAAGGAATGAATGTTGATGTCCTTAGTGCTTAAGCTGCTTCCCTCAACTCAGACCTATTTAACTTTTGAGTTGAGCTGCCAGGGAGTTGATAAAGTACAGAAATGACTTTCACTTCTGAATGTCATGATTCAGGTACAGTCACCCTAACTGAATAAAACAAAAAGATCTGCAGAATTTATGTTGTATTTTTTATACACAGTTATTAGTATGTCTTCAGAGGACTTCAAATAGAAAAATTATATACAACAAATGTTAGTGGAAAATAATATACTGTACCTGTACATAGTGTGGTGCAGCAAGAAAATCACCACCTTCCTGTACAATCCATGCTAGAAGTCTGGTCTCTTGGCTGACACTGCTAATTTTTTGTGTATCTATATTGTCAACTCATCTGTTGCATTTGTGCAACTTTTAACATTGGAATACATACATAACAGACATAGACAAGTGTGTTGACTCCCAGGAGGTACCATAAATATGACATGGGCAGCTGAATGGTAACCAGTTAACAACAAACAGCTTTAAAATATCACTGTTAGCACGAATGCAACTTCAGTTATGTGAGAAGATAAAAAAGAATAGTTTCCACTTTAGCTAGATATAAAGAGCACCTTCTATCCCCAAAAAGCAAAAAAGAAACTAGCCCTGAAGCCACAAGGTCACTGCAGGTCAATAAAGCTTTTCTGCACATCTTTAATGTTTGGGAAGTACCAGAGTACTACAAAACATATGTAAACACTAGAAAAGGTGCAAAGATGACAAATGACAATGAGAAGGTCTGGATTTTGTGATCCAAAGTCTCGTTTATACCTCGTGTCTTCTCATTAAATTTGTATGTCGCGAATATGGCATTGCAAACGGCAGCGGGTCAGTTCACGTGCTTACATGGGAGGCGTGATGACGCGATATATTTTGATATATATCAAAATACCTGCGCTTGGCAGCGGCGAAGTACTGCTTTAAAATTTTTATTAAGAAGAAAAGTAAACCTTTTTAAACTGAGGGAAAATGAATCAATAATTATTTCTTAAGGATCTCTTTGTATACCATGTTGTCAGTTCGGCCTTCCGGTTCTAATATGACCAAGATGTGTGCTGAGCTTACTCTTGAGCATGAAATCTAACGTGGTTTGTGCCCTTCAGAATGAAAACAGTTTGCATTCACCTTTTTAATAAAAGGCGAGCTTTTAAGCCTGAGAAATCACCCCGTAAATGCACACGTTTAATTGCACGTGTTAATATCTATGCTTACACAGTATTAAAAGACACTCAACAACGGAGACTTATTAATTGTCATTGCTAAGCAGAGCCTTAGTGTAAATTGGAGGTGTTTGAATTGAAATTGGAGATCAGAGGGTATAACGGGGATGCGAGGAATAAAAACTCTCTCCCCTGAGCCACCGCCAGTAAAAATAGTTGCCTGATTGAGGTTCTTTTGCAGACACGTCACCTGAAGTCTCGTGCCGTCACAAAGTTTCAGTGGCTGTACGGAAATCCACAATCGGTTTCATATTGTGAATTTCCCATTGGGATTAATAAAGTATCTATCTATCTATCTATCTATTGTTTTCGTGCCTTATCAATTGTGAAATGTGTTTTTTGAATAGGTTTGATTCATTGAAGTGATCTCTCCTGCTGCGTTCAGTCACTTCACGTGAGCCGCTGTCTTGTGTGATGTTGCGATGTCCACGGGTTTATTTAATGTTAGCTAAGATCCGGCAGTTAAAAGTTTCTGGCCACAGCAATTTTAACTCTGTCCCAAAGTGATCCAAACTGTCGTTTATACCTCGTGTCTTGTCATTAAACTTGTATCTCGCGAATATGGCATTGCAAACGGCAGCGGGTCAGTTCACGTGCTTACATGGGAGGCGTGATGACGCGATATATTTTGATATATATCAAAATACCCGCGCTTTGCAGCGGCGAAGTACCACTTTAAAATTTTTATTAAGAAGAAAAGTAAACCTTTTTAAACTGAGGGAAAATGAATCAATAATTATTTCTTAAGGATCTCTTTGTATACCATATTGTCAGTTCACCCTTCCGGTTGTAATATGAACAAGCTGTGTGCTGAGCTTACTCTTGAGCATGAAATCTAACGTGGTTTGTGCCCTTCAGAATGAAAACAGCATTTACCTTTTTAATAAAAGGCGAGCTTTTAAGCCTGAGAAATCACCCTGTAAATGCACACGTTTAATTGCACATGTGTTAATATGTATGCTTACACAGTATTAAAAGACACTCAACAACGTCATTTACCTTTGTTCCCGCGTTTGATAAAAGGCGAGCTTTTAAGCCTGAGAAATCACCCTGTAAATGCACACGTTTAATTGCACATCTGTTAATATGTATGCTTACACAGTATTAAAAGACACTCAACAATTAACGTCATTTACCTTCGTTCCCGCGTTTGACTCGTGCTGTAAATCTCTTCCTTGTTTTCACTTCACGTGATCACGTAGGAGGCGTAATACGTGATGACGTGATACGTGACTCCGCCTCCTCCATTACAGTATATGGACATTTAAGCAGTGTTTAATTGCCAATACCAATTAATTAATTGTGTATGTATAAATATATATATATTTTTTTTTGTTAGGCCAATGTTGAAAACATATTTTTTTAATAAGCCTTATTTCAGATAGGTACATTGCAGAAAAAAATCAAACAATATTACAGCTTGTACTTGTGAGAAGCATTTTCTTTAATGCCATATATGTATTATAGATATTTTTGTACAAATTTAGTATTAGAATTGTATTTATTTATTTCCGTATTTTATTTTATTTATTTAGTATTTTTATTTTATTTATTTTTTTATCTTTATGGTCACTGAACAATAAGCCTACATGACTCCATTTTGTTAATAAAAAATTAACAGTTAACACCTGTGGTCTATAGTTTTTTAATATAAAAATATACTATATAATATAATATAGGAAATAAGGCTTCCATGCATCTGGTTATGCAGGAGCTTAATGGATTAAGTTTTTAAAGGGATAATGGAAAAAAAAAATCAGAATAGGTATCAGAATTGGCCAATCAAGTAACATGAAATTGGTGATTGGTATCGGCCTTAAAAAAAGTGTCTGTTTTAATTTAAAGGACAAAATAAAGGTCTGGATTCCTTAAAGTATCTTTTCTTGCCATGTGTCTAGTTGCACAGGATGACTTCTCCTATTGCTTTTTTTTTCAGTTCATTACTCCACTTTCTTTAACGTAAAGGCTAATATACCAATCGCCTCTTGTTCACTGATAAAACAAGCTCCCAATCTGCTGCTTTTTGTTTACACTGCAGGAAGGTTGATGCAAAAATGCAACGTGCAATTTTTGCAGTTATGCAAGCCTTTACGTATGGTAGTAATCTGTGTGTTGCTTTTGTGAACAATTGTTCACAAAAAGCGCCACATTAATGTTCTTTTCACTTAAATATTTACTTAATGTTTGTTTTAATATTTTCTGCATTGTTTTGTATCCTGTTTACAAAAGAATGTAATACATGGTTATCATTTAATGACATTTGTAATATTTAATTGTGCTAACTCAATAACAGTATTTGTTTTCATAAATGGAGAAAAAAAAACTGCAGACCGCTTTTATTTTTAACCGAACTTTAATCTTACCTTTTACACAAGATTGCACTACTTGAAGCATTTGCATTAAATTACTAAAATTTCAATTATCTGTTTTCAATGTTAACATTTCAATGTATAAAGGAATTGCAATTTATTTTGAAAAAATAATTGCAGTACATTATACACTGTATTGTGTATCAAAAATAGTATTAAAGCTCAATATGTTTCTTAATGTCCTAAAGAAGTTTGAAATTCTGGTATATTCTGAAATTCTGGTAGGAGAGACTGTGAGTGCAAATATCTGGCTAAGCAAATAAACCTAGATATGTCTACTGGATATTTTTACCAAATAACTGTAGCAGTAGGATATTAGCTCAGTCTCTCTCCTGTATCACCTGCTGTAATATTATGCAGAAGGTGTAATTTATAGCTATGTTAACCATTTCTGTAATTTGTTTAATGTAAATACATAAATGTGTAGTAAGTGACATTATCTTCTGTTAGTCTCTGCAAAGTGGTTTCTTAAATCACTATGGAAAACTTCCCAATCATAAACTTCTCAGGTGTCATTTGTAAAGGAAGCACAATTTTTTCAACTTGAGACTTTTTTTTTTTATCATTTTAGCAGTCTTGTGATTTTTAAACTTTTTAACATCATCTACAAGTATCAGGAAATAAAGCATAAAAAGGTGGAAAGATGCACAAGGACTGTCACATCACACATGGCTGGTGTCTTGGAATTATGGATACTGTAAGGTTTATCAATACTGAAAAAAATGTCAAATAAAGGTAGAATGTTGTAGTTTATTGACTATGGCATTATGCTTTAAAGAACAATGTTTTTGGTTCAAATGCTATGATCAACTAACTCCAAGACCCTGAGCAAGTCACTTGACCTGCTTGTGCTCCATATGAATGCAAACAATTACATTATATCACAGTCTTGTTATTCTGCTTTGGGTAAAGATTACTCCAAAACATTTTCCCTGAAAGCTATTCTTGTTTTCAACCTCAAAATAAATTGAAAAAATACATTATAATTGGAAAAGCTCTGTGTCCTCCAACTTCTATTAGAAGTGATGTTTCCTATTAGCAAAACATGTCACACCAAAAACATTCAGAATATTTATCAGTGTAAAATCAAAGCATACTGCTCTGCTGCAGAATGGAGCAGGAATGTGTGTACATGTTAAATGAGACAATACCTTAAAATGTTATACATAGAAGTCCAAGTCTCTTTGGTACTAGTAACTTTTTAGATCTGATCTGCTGAAAGACATCCACCAGTAGACAGTAGTGCACAGTGGCAGTGAGGTCAAAAGCAGAGGATCTGAGTGAGACCAGGCCAATGATTGGCAGAACCTTTAACACTAGAATTACCAGAGTCTACGAAAAAACTCGTAAATTCGGCCCACCTTAAAACCATTCTCAGCTCTCCTTTGTCTTCTAAATGTGCCAATTAACACGAGCAGCAAGCAGCCGGCTATTCCATCCCCCACCGCCGCAGAATATTCACTAAGTTTTCCTAGCTCATGCCTTGTTTGATTATCTGGGAGTGACTGAAGTGCTGGAGTTTTAGAGTGGAAATAATAGATCGCTATTTGGAACACAAGCAGTTCATGTGTGTTCCGTTTCTACAGTAATCTGTGTAAACACATTTTTAAAACAGAAACGTGTTTCATATTTTAGTAGTAAATGACAAAATGTAGGCATAAACTATATAATGTATGAAGCCTGAAGTCCAAAGATCAAGTAAACACTTTCACAAAAGGTTCAAGGATAATACAACAGCTTCCGTGGCGTAGCAGTAAGATTTGCTGACTTGTAATCAAGAGTCCCGGTTCAATGCCCACTCACTCCAATATTTGCCGTTTTCAGTAGTTTGCTCCTCTTTTTGTTAATATTATACAGTACACACATACATTTGATTTGCGTCTGTAACACACGGTGTGCATTTATAGAACTTGTAAAAGTTACCGTTTTTTTTACTTTTATTCTCTCTACATCACGATCATGGTACATACAAAAGACTCCCCAAGGGATCTGACGCTGTTATTTTTTATTTGAGACGGAATAACTGGAGATGTGAGTGGTGTTTTGTGACAATGGACCTAGACATTCTCTCATCTGGAGGGATAAAAGCTGACACATAAACGCTGGCGAATCTGCCTTCTTCGTATCTCACCGTCACTTGATTTTTTTTTATTCAGTTTTATTGAGTGTTCCTGCTCATGCTGAATTAGTGTGCACCTTATGGTGTATGATGTCAAAAAAACAAAAAAACACAGACGAAGGTATAAGCAGTATGATATTTGGAATTAGTCGTTTTATGACCCGTTTAGTACATTTCGGAAAACTTTGTGGCACGGATGCAACATTATTCATATTATTCATATTCATTCGCATAACATCTTGCGGTTTGTAATCAGTGACTGCGTGTTTTTTTTCCCCGATCTTGCCAGTCCCCACATGTTGCTGTATGCTGTTTCTTTTGTACTCCAGGACATGCAGAGGATAGAATAGTACAGAGCAGTAAATTCAGACCTATATGCAATCATCAGATTCAAATGTTAACTGTTCACACACACGCAAGGATAGTCTTTCCTACATTTACAACGTGTGTACCTGTTACAATGTACACGCTTCTCTCTATGCTGTGGTTCCTGTTACACACCTGAAAGAAAGAGACAATATATGTGAAAACATCATCGCACTAATGCAATATTATTTGAAAACGAACAGCGTCAGATCGGGTGTGGATTTATGTTGGCACTATTACTGAAAGAAAAAAAAGATGAACATGTGCGTTGATCCTGCAGCACTGAATAAGCTCACACGCTCTAACATCCTCACCCCGATCTGACTCTAGGATACAGCACAAGTACAGACGCAAACCAAGTGTGATCAAGAGTCACCGGTTCCATCCCCACTCACTCCTATATTTGCCGTTTTCAGTAGTAAGCTGCTCTTTTTGGGGGGAATGCACTTTAAAGTATAACAAAGTATTTTGCTATACTTTGCTGTGAATTGCAAATATTAAACCTTTTTTCTCTTAATTTGTGTAAACTTTGTTTTTATAACAAATCAGAAGGCAGAAAAATAAGATAAAATTTACCATTTCGTGAAGAAGCAGGGGTGCCCAGTTAACACAAAACACTGCGGTACAAATTGAACCAAAACAAAATGGGAATGATGCAAACAACTCCATTCAACCTCCAGCAAATACCCCAAGGGAGGACTACCCTGTCAACATACTCCAATTAAACTATTGACTCCCAAGAAGACAGTCAAGCAATCTGCTCTTTAGACTCACACATTACACTAATGAATGAAAGAGCACAGGCTCAGATCATCCCAGATGCCAAGCAGCTACTGAATATTTTGAAAAAGAAAGACAGTCTTTCTACATAGAAGATATGCAGATTCTTTATGTCTTCTAATTAAAAAAAAACAGGCACAAGCAGAAAGACATTTTTGATGCAATTGTTTCATTAACATTTAAATAATTTAGCATTAAACATTTGTGATACTTCTCCATTAAGACCACTTAATACTGATGTAGGAAGTTTTTTAACTAAGCAACAATTAAGATGAAATTTTGGTACTGTAAAACTGTTAAATAACTTAACCTTAAAGTAGATCTATACAAACCCTTTAAATGGAATTATTGATCATGGTGAACCAGAACTTAACTTGGCAGCATCAGCTGGAAACAAATTTCCAACACAAGGCACACTCATTCAATCTGGGGCAATTTAGAACCACAATTTATAAGCATGTCTGTGAGATGAAGGAGGAAAATCATAGTCCCCAATGAACAGTCCACACAGATACAGGGGAAAAAATGTACTCAGTTCACAGTTCCAGGGTCCTGGATAAGCACTCGGCCTTAAAATGTCCATGCTAAATTTGTATATTTTCACCAAACATCATAAGAATGCCTTGTGACAAATTTCCATTTTGTATTGGGTCGGTTCCTGCCTTATTTCTGAGGATACCAACTCTGAATTGGATTGAGATGTTACAAAGGATTGATGAATGGATAGATGGAAGGTTGGATGCTTTGTCTGTTTAACTCATTGCTTGAAACAAACAAACAACAAAGAACATAATTTCTCTTTACTATTCACTGATCTTTGCACTTTTATCTGACTTCCTCTATGCTGTCACTATTTGGATACAACTGCAACCTCCAAGGGTGAAACTGTGTTGTGAGGCTCAAAAATAATACTCTGCACTCCTATCTCTTAATATTAATACATCAGTGTAACACATAGAATAATTGCACATATGTACGGCATATCTGCTTTGCAAATACATTCACATCTGCGGACTATGATGGGGTACTACATACAGCTGATGAAAAATATGAAAGGAATACTATATTTGAGTGAACAGCACAAACAAATGAAAATCTTAAAACATCTAATAATGACAATAATATATACTCAAATATTACTTTATTCCTACTGATTACCCATTCAAATCAAAAGAATACACTTTTCTGTAAAAGTCAATCACTCCAGTGAAACCACAAAAACGTTTGTCTTCAGAGACGCGTCTCCTTTGTATCCCTGAGTAAAACAAAACTTCCTTCCAGTAGGTAGCTCACAGGTGGATTCTTGCCGCTAAAACGCTGCTTCTCCTTGCTTCACCACTCGATGTTGCTCTCTCTCTCCCTTCCTTTCCAGGTTCAATCCCCTTCAGCCCAACCGTCCTGTCCACACTGTGTCTTCCCCTTAAAAGTGTAGTTCCCCATTTTCGGTGAACCCTCAGCAACCCATTTCCTGATGTACACCCTAAGGAGACGCAAACTAACAAAGGGATAATAGTGCATGTGGCACCTGCTACAAATTATTACGAGTTATTTTTGACAGAGATCTCACTCCATACACAAGCCTGTGTAATTCAAACTGTACATGTACTTGTATAACTGTGTATATGGCAAATAAAGAATCTTGAATAGGTATCCTAATGAGCAAACTATAGGTGGTAACAACATATTATGATAAAGCCCTCATCTACACAGAGCACCTCAAGGACCCTGTACCAACTCCAGGTTCTATTTATTCTTCACCCAGGACTCTGTACCTGTATACAGTTTAAGTAAATCAAATTAACAGAATTGCAGGTTAGACTGCAGTGACTAAAATGATTAGTAACAAAGAGAAGTCCACAAACAGAATAAGATGGTAGATCTGACAATGTAGTATAATGACTGTAACTTAGCTCTTTGCCATGCTCATAGTCAATACTACTTTGTTGGACTAAAAGAAAGAGTGACACAATCTGGTGGTAGCCCTGCCTCAACAGCAACTTCACATCCCCTTTAAGACATATAACTGCAGTGTGGTGTAGCTGTTAGATTGTTGGTTATACCCTCACTTTCAAGTCACTGTGTGACTCTGAGCAAAGCATTTAATGTGCCTACGTGCGACAATGTGGATTTGCTCCACACTCCTATCGTTCTTCTGGGTGCCCTGAACCCAACACCGTCGGTAATGTCACCGATGAGCTTGGCAGTGAGGCGTAACAATGAAACATGGGGATGGTGTAAAAGTGACAAGTGCTTTTATTAAAATCAACAAAACAAAACAGTGTCCAAATAAATAAAGTGCAGTGCTTCACAATTCCTTCAATAAATAAATAATCCAGTAAAAACAGGTGAAAGGTGAAGGTTAAAATCCAATAGAAAAACTAAAAAAAAAAAAAAAAAAAACAAAGTTAAAACAATGGCTGGAAGCAGTCTCTTTAAAAACAAAGCCTGGTGCCTTCATTTTACCTGGCGGCTACCCTGCTTCTCCCATCGGGCTTTGCAACAGGAGAGTCACCCTACCTGCAGCTGACCTTCTTCGCAGATCTGGTCTGGTGGCCTTCCAATCCCTGGCTCCGGTTCTGCTCACCTAGACCGAGACTTGGCTTCCCCGGACGGCCAGGACGCTCACATTGGGAAATGCACCATCCAAGCCTCCCGACTCCCCATGTCTTCTGCGGCAAACCATCCTTCTCCTGGTCACTCCTGCTTCTCACCGAATGCTTAACGGGAGCGACCACAATTGACTGCCCTAGCTGTTGGCCAAACACCCCGCTAGGGCTCAGCTGTCCAGCTGCCTGTGAGCCTACGCTCGCGCACTCTCTTTCTCTCTCTCTAACACACACCAGCTTTCTCCTCACTGCTTCCTGCTTTCTTCCTCAATCCTGCAACCTCCGTTTCTTTCTTTCTCTTTTTTCCTTATCTTCATCTTCCCCCTGCTAGCCGCCTCATGCTTCTATTTATCACGGAGATGTGGAACAGCTGTGACAATCAGCAGCTCCCGGGAACAATTATGGATGCGGACGACTCCTCACCTGTGTACTTAAGTGAGAATCGCCCGCATTACGAATTTCCCAAGAACCGCTCGGCCACACACCACCACGCCCCCTCACTAAGCCACGAGTGCGGCAATTATTTATTTTAAAAACTGGCCCTTTTGACATGAGCTGTGGACATGCTATACCACATTACCACACTATGTTCCATTTGTAGAGTATATATGTAAAATAAAACGATAACATAAGCCACCTTACAAAAGAGGTGTGTATGAAGTATACAATAACATCCAACAATCCTGAATTGTCACAATCGTTTCTAGGATAAAAATGAGAACATGCCTGATTTTTTATTGCTATACCACAGAAAGTGTTTCAACTGGTGGTATCAACATGTATTACTGTCAACAAATCATATAAGACAGAAAGGCAATCTAAGGCTATGACATTTAAACACAAAAAATATTGGTTGTTATTAACCTTCAGTTCTACAGATCTTTTTCAAGCATTGGTGATCATCCTGTTTCCTGCCTTGCATCCAATGCCATGAGGATAAGCTCCGGATCTCCATGTTACTCTGGTTTGAAAATGTTAAGTGTACAAACTGCTCTCACCACTATGGTCTGTCAGACTATATTGCAGCATCAAAGCCCAGATCAGCAGTTTTGAAAAACAGTTTTTACCCACCTTCAGTAATGCTTATCACAAATAGCCCATCATCCCAATTGTCTCAATCAATGGTGTGGAGTCCTTACACAAAACATACGACTCCAACTCTGACTCTTACTCCTCAATTTCTGGTACCACCGCTTCCGACACCTACTCCAACTCCTCTGTATGTAATTTAACTAATATACTGTACTTACTATGCCGATGGAAACCACACAACATATAAGATACAAAGTACTTCATCTTCATCACTGCCAAGGTGAATAAAAGTTCAGGTTTAAAGGATGCAGCAATGTTGTTGTTGTTGTTGTAACATTAAACATAAGACTAAACTTACAAAAGTAACAAAGAAGCTATATTTTTATCAAAATCCTAAAATTAAAAATAGTTTCATTGAATCAATATACAAGTCACTGGAAATTTTAACACATTATACTGCAATTTACATTTAGTCAAAGTTGGTAGCAACTCCGACTCCAGTAACCCAATAATTGCTTCCAACTCTACAGCTCTGGACACAATCCTCAACTGAGATTTGCAATACTCAAATCCCGCCTTAGAACTTTTGTAACTTGACTAACAACAAACAAAAAGCAAGATTGTTTTTCCCTGTAAATAAACAAAGGTAGCAATACCCCAAAATGATTTCCCATGATTTTGGTCTGTAACTAATCCTGTTACCTCTGCTACACTTTGTGATAGACATAGGCAAGTGTGCCAAGCTTCCTGTAACCCAAGGTAAGACGGGGGCATGTGTCCGTGATTACCTAAACAAAGTGACGACACTGAACTCTGGTCATCTGAACATCCCCAGCATATGATGGGCTATAAGTTACACATTTAAGAACTTTAAAGATTTTTTTTCATGCACTACACTGGGCAAATTTACAATTTACGCAACTTAAGGTCACATGCAAACTGATGTCAACTAGCAACAACATGTTATTTACACAAAATAGCATGAGATGAAATCCATATGCATCCTCCAGACGTTAAACAGGATGGATTTCTTCCTGATTAATTGTATTTGCTTAGTTCTTTTGTAATTCACTCTTAAAAAGCAGTGGGAAAATTAAGAGATTTTTCAACTGCTGTCATTATTTTTTGTGTGTCACAAAGTAGTTAAAGCTGAACCTTAATTAGTTTTGCAAAATACATAATGCATAGAAAATTGATGCTTGCAATTTATAGTTAAAGGCAATTCATCATCCAAACCTTTGTTTCTAAGACACAATTGCAGTCCACCTCAAAAATCAATTGAAATATGCACTATTCACTAAATGATTTATTTATTACAGCAGCTATATAAAAAGAGATGGGTACTAAAAATGTATATTATCTTTCCAGAGCAAACAATGAGTAAAGAAATTTCCCTCACATGCTATTTTGAGCCCCCACCCAAAGTAACTTATGCCAGATGAAAGTCAGAATGATAGAATATATATATATGTCTAATAATTTTTAAATGATAATGGGAGAAGGGTCCTACTGTTGGTTGCAGGCTATTTACTAAATTCCTAATTTCACTATTGATTTCACCTGCCCAACAGCTGAGCACTACCAATACAACTAATTGGATCCTACATTTCTTGTGTTCAATCTGGTCCCCAAGGAGAATAGCGATTAGAAGTGTAGTTTAATTAAAATGGCACACATATTATAGTTTACATTCACCTAAACGTTAAAATATATACAGTAAGTCTCTTTATTTTTCACTTACAATCATTTACTAAATGTTGACATGAAACTTAAAACCAAATCAACTTAGTACATTATTATATAGCGCCTTTCACTAAAGATGGGCTTGTTACCACCTTAACTGACGGATGTGACCACAGGAAAACACTTATCAATGCATCTTAATCACATGTGCCTATTGAAATGAATAGCAATTTTGAGAAGTGAAAGTTTCGCTGGTTGATTTATTAGAAGTCACCAGGAAGCCCGAATGTGCTGTTATGGAGTAACGGGTAAAGTACCGACTAAAAAGCACGTGGCAAAACGAAGCGGAGTACAACATACATGATAACAACAGTCAGGAATGCGTCAGAGGTGACAGGCTAGGCCACACGCGTTCATACTTGAAGCTGAACAGCTCCTTTCCTGTCAAAACTTTTTCGCCTACAGCTCCCTCCTAGCGGCGTTTCTTGCAGATGCAAACAACTCAAGTTTTGACGCGCAAAGTTTAAACTGAAGGATCATCACTTACCTTGCACGGAAATGGCAGAGTGGAAGCCACTTTCTCCATAGCCAAGTTCCTGATGCTGGGGGTGAGGGGGCCACGACAAGTCGGGCAACAACTGAGCTTTTGCCGGCACTGATTGCACACCAGATGCCCGGCCTGGCATTGCAGGATGGGCGGCAGGACGTAATCAAAACATACTGGGCATTCGAACAGCGCAGTCAGCTCCGCGGTCTGGCCGGGCAAAGTAGAAGCAGGCAATGCTGTAGCAGTAGTAGGAGCCGCGGAGCCCGAACCGGCCGCCGATCCGGCCACTCCAGCAGCCGCTGCCGCCGCAGCTGCAGCTGCGGCAGCGGCAGCAGCTGCTCCTGCGGAGCCACTGTGCTTACCGCCGCCTGCTTTCCCGGCCCCGAGCCCTCCGCCTCCGCCTCCAGCCGAGGACGGCCGGCTCATGGTGATCTCTTTCTCTTCTCTTCTACCTGACCCAGTTGCTTCTTATTGCCGAAAACACCGTCCCAAAATTCGAATAGGGAACTCTTTCCTTGCCCGCTCCAAACAAGCTCCGAGTCTCCCGGGACACAACATGGCTGCCGAAGGTACACTCGCTAAGCCTACGGCTGCACGCGTGGTTTCTAATTGGATGAAGCCGGCAAGATTGTCAGACAGGCAGCCATAGAGAGCGATTCTTCATGACAATACTTTCCACTGATGGGGAGGGGGTGGAATCAACGGTTTTTGGACTCGTGGTGCATTCTGGATCTTGTAGTTTAATATATTTAGAACGCAACTGGAAAAGAACAGAACATAAGGCGGCAGGTGTATTTAAAGGCCCAGTAAAAAATAATACAAAACCATCTTTAAACAGATTTGTCTTAACAGGAAACGATATATAATTAATTATAAATAGTTCTTCGGTTTTCATTAACATTGCAAGGGAATTAACTTTGCGGTTCATAATGAAAAGTTTCTTGATTGAGCGAAAGTGCTGGCAAGTTGCCATTCAGAAGTGGCTTGCACTTTGTTCTTTTCCAAAGTACAGCATTTATTTACTGTTAGCAAATTATTACCTGACGTCATCGGAACGATCCTGTTTCAATGTCTATAATGAATCAGTCAGTGTATGCAATGAATAAGAAAAGACAGAATTCTCTGATTTTAATTAAGACTAAACTTACATTATTTGATTATTTCCTGGCATCAGAGAATCGTTTCTAGTAATGCCTTGAATTGTCTCATGAACACCTCTTTTAAAACTTCATAGTGCTGTGGGTCTTTTTATTAATACAGATAAATGCAGTAAAGTAAAGCTAGTACGGTATTACCATCATAAAATAAAACCTAAATACAATCATCAGGACTGGATTAAGGAGGGTAGGGGCCCTAGGGTTAGGGATACTTTTGGGGCCCCACCTACACAAAATACTATGAGTGCTATAAATATGAGTGTCATTGGGGGGGGGGGGTCTGGGGGGGGAGTAGTATGGTAAGGATTACCTGGGGTCCACCTGGGGGGCTCGAAGCCTGGAATGAACAGTTTGTTTTTGAGAGGAAAGGGCCCCACAGAGACTGCTTATGTATAGGGCCCAGAGTTTTGTGCTACACCCCTGGCTATAAACATCAACTTCAAGGTCTACAGAGACACTCACAGTAAAGTAAATGACAAATACAGATTCTTAGCTTTAAATTGAATAGCAAAAGTCTGAAAAACAGAAAAAATATGGACTTTTCTCTGAAATGAGAGAAAATGTATGTTATATCAAAGTTTATATCTTTAATTAGCCATAATAATAATAATCTTCACATTTAAACAGTGCTTTTCTCATTACTTAAAGCATTTTACGTAGAGAGTTGGGAGCCACTTAACCACCAACAATGTGCTGCATCCACGTTGATGATCCGACAGAAGCCTTTTTTGCACTAGTACATTTGCCACACATTAGCCATTAGGTGGTGAAGGGGAGAGAGAGATAATTATCCAGAGACAGGCTACCAAGGGCAATTTAGCCTGGACATCGGGATACACCCTGCTCTTAATGAAGTATATGCCCAGGGGGATTTAATGACCAAAGAGAGTCAGGGCCTCGGTTTTATGTCTCATCCAAAAAACAGTGCCATTTTCATCACACTGGGGCATTGAGATCCACACACACACCACAGTATAAGCAGCCCTTTCTGGTCTCTTCCAGCAGCAACCCAAGCTTTTCCTAGATAGTCTTCTATCCAAGTACTGACTGGGCCCATACATGCTTAGCTTCAGGTGGATTACCTGTTCTGAAGTCCCTGTGGTATGTTGCACAGCTGACAAGTAACCATCACAAAGCAAGGTTTGAAAAATAAACTATACAACCTTACTGCAAATGCCCACAAAAGCAGAAATTTCAAATATTCAATAGGCATTCTGTATATACTGTAAACACAGATAAATACATGCTTTTCAAAATTAAACTTTTATGTATTTCTATGCAGCAAAGTCCTTAATTAGATCACTAAAATACAATTTCCAAAACTGATCACTCTCAATTAACACCAGAGTTAAAAGAGCCCATCTGTCCTATTTTGGATCTGAGCCTATTCTTCACTAACCTGAGCTCATCATTTGCAGTAGTAATAAGCAATATTAAATAAAGCCTAAAAGCAACGTCTCCACTTGGAAAGATGTCCTGCAAGTTTTTCTTTTTTCTCTAAGACACTGTAATAGCTCTGAAGCAGATGAAATGCTTTTAGTGCTTATGAATTCTTTGAACTGGACAATTTGCTAATCACTGCACCACCATGCCTCAAACAAAAAAACGATGCAGATGCAGAGAGAGAGAGTACAGCAGTGCCATCTATATGACTGCAGTGAGAGCTGTGTTTGAATACTTTGCATTAAGTGAATTTACTCACTATTGGTGTCAGACCCCATCATGTGTATTGTCACTAGTCTTGTTTGTAGTATTAACAGACAGAATGTCAAATCACAGGCAATAATGTGAGAGTGTCCAGTTGGGGACACTAAGGGGTAGCAGTGTTGTTTAATGCAGATGCTGTTGTCCTCTTTGCCTCACCTGACTGTGATCTTACTCATGCAATCAAGTGACTCACTGCTCAGTGTGAAGCGGGAGGAATGAGGATCCACATCTCAAAGTCTGAGGTCATGTTTCTCTCTCAGAAAAGAGTGGATTGCTCTCCCCAAGGTGTCCCTTAGTGGAAGGGCTGAGATATTTCTCGTGAGATAGGATGAGAAGCTAAGCCATTTGGGAGAGCCTCAGAGTAGAGTCACTGCTTCTCCGGATTGAGAGGAGACAATTGAGAAGGATTGAGCATGTCATAAGGAACACCCACTGGTCGGATCCCACTGGATGCAGACCCTGCGGCAGACCAGGACACGATGGAAGGATTACACAGTATCTATATTATAGCCATGGTTTAACTTTGATGACTTTGTAATTAAGGGTAGGCACGTTCATGCCCTAAACAGGAAAAAAATAACACCTGTGTAATATTTTAGTTTAGATACAAACAGCCATTAAAAATCTATAAACATTGTATAAATTATGCCGTCATGCAACAATATGGTTGTGGCAATTTAAAAATGTATCAGAGTCTTTGATCTAAATCAAATACAATATAGCAGTTTGGATGAAATGAAAATTAAACAAAGTAAAAAGTGCAAGTAGTAGTATTGTCATGTGTACAGAGAATGGTGAAATTTTTATGTTAAGCAGGATCACCCTGCTGGCATTCAGAGATGTGCTACCTTCCTGCCGGTTCATCCATGCCATTATGTCACTATGAATTCCTCGGATTTATTTCTGTGATAATGTTCCCAACAAGTGAGCATACCACCACCTAGCAGCTCATAACTACCAATTCTCACATACAGAGGTATTTTCCGACTCTTGTCTGTCACCTAAGTGCAACTTTTTTCTTCTGCAACATCTTGCTAGCCAGGTGACCGATTGTAACCAATTGTTTCACATGCCTTGTATTTTGGAGTAGTAAATTGGCGGAAATGGAATTCACAACTGGATAGTAAAACATTTATGTGTTCTTTGCTTAATTAATGCTATTCTTCAACTGGTTATAATTTGTGTTTTTATAACAGTGACAGAAGTTATTCTCTCAATAAACAATGAGATATCAAGTTGTGTGGTAAACACGTGAAGAAGGGAATAACTAGTAAAAGAAGTTAAAGGGGCGCTTCAAAGACACACACAATGTTCACTTCTTCCAACAGGCTAAACCATCACCTGGACATTGTTCATGTAAATGAAAGGACACACATGATAGACATTGAAACATAACAAACATTAATAAAGTACATTCATCATGACACAGATATTTTGAGTCTTGGTTCCTTGTCAGCCAGCTGAAGAAATGAAGTTTAACCAACAGATCACATTGTCTTTATGCACCAGCATTCTTTAAATGTGATTTTTCTGAATTGGGATGTCTACTTTTTTGTTGTTAATATTTCATTATTTTACAATATGTAGGATGTTTTATAAACAACAGTTGACCTTTCAGTTAATAAAGATTGCATGCTTAGTTGAGTTACACTATTGCAATATCTCATCTAGATTCTTTTACAAAGTCATGAAGGACTCCAAATTCATCTATCAGAGTTTGTTTTACATTTCCATAACTCTTTTTTATGAATTAATGCTCTGTCTTAAATGCACTTTCCATTCATTTGCATCACTATCCTTCAGTACTTGATGTCAAAGCACAGGTCAAGCCTTACGTTAACAGGGAAGGATATACTGTAAATAGACACTGGATGTAGGATTTGCGAGTGACTTGATGACTTACCCATCTTCACTTTCACCTTTAACCAGGAAGACTACAGTGATCTCATCTCATACGTGTCCCTCTTCCACTCCGTCCACATCAAAAGCCCATGGAAAAAGGAAACAGGCATCATCTGAAAGACCATGTACAGAGAAGAAGGATCTTTGAACACTAGAAGATTGAAAAGAAGCCTTATGTAAACAGCTGCCATCTTTTTAGCCTTCTGGCCTAAAAAAGGGGTTTTACCATTGAGGCACCAACACTGATCATTTTTTTGTGTTTTATTCACCTTAACAATAACTCAACTCAAAGATCTATGTTGGATCACCTTTATTTCTGTCTTTGAGGATTAAAAAACAGGGATTAGGTCTCCATGTGTCCTAAAGAGGTTCAGATCCCTTAGCCTTTGAGAGTAGAAGGGATAAACATTCATATTTGGGTGACCTCTAATAACTTAACAGCAGATGTGATCTTCTCTTCAGCAGATCAAACTGAACAAAATCCATCCATCCATCCATCCAGTTTCCAACCTGCTGAATCCGAACACAGGGTCACGGGGGTCTGCTGGAACCAATCCCAGCCAACACAGGGCACAAGGCAGGAACCAATCCCGGGCAGGGTGCCAACCCACCGCAGGACACACACAAACACACCCACACACCAAGCACACACTAGGACCAATTTAGAATAGCCAATCAACCTAACCTGCATGTCTTTGGACTGTGGGAGGAAACCCACGCAGACACGTGGAGAACATGCAAACTCCACGCAGGGAGGACCCGGGAAGCGAACCCAGGTCTCCTAACTGCGAGGCAGCAGCGCTACCACTGTGCCACCGTGCCGCCCACTGAACAAAATACAAGAGTAAAAAGAAAAAAGCAAAAGTACACTATAAGGGAACTTATGTTGCCAAACTCCGTCATATGGTCTACCACAGTAGATTCTATACCCTTATATAGTGCTTTCTAAAAATTAAAGTTAACATGACAAAATAGTGTGCATGAAAATAGCATAAAATAAATTTAACATCCGATTTGTTAATGTAAACATTGTCATTTATGACATTAAATGAGATGACAATGTGCTGTACATTGTAGTGAAATTAACATAAAACCACTTCTAATTAATGTTAACAGCACCTTTTCAAGCTGCCATAATGATGTTTTTTTCAATAGACTGGAGTACACATTTTAAATATTAGACCTACCAAAACTGATTTCCAATTTCAGGAAACTTACAATTGTATTGCTGCATAATAAACACAATGACATTTCATACAGGGTCAATGTGAAATTTATTTTTTGTTAGTGGGAAAATCCATTGGTCATATTGTTACTGTTTCTCACATTTTTGGCATAAGAGTAGGTCCTGGTTGGCAATCAACAAGTGTTCTGTTTTAATTAAGTTTCAGTGAAGGACCATTACAATTTTAAATTCAACAACATTTATTTATATGGCACATTTTCATACAAACAATGTAATAAAAGTGCTTTACATGATCTGAGAGATAAAGATACAAAAAAAAGCAAAACAAAAAGAATTAGGCAATTTTAAAGATTAAGTAACAAAGAAAGAAAAAATAAAACAAATGAATCTAAATGATCTTAAAATCAGATACATTTCACCTAGAAGAGCATCATCCTTATGTACAGTGTCATGATGTAAGTCTCTAAGGATGAGTCCAGTGATAGGGTCTAGTAAAGCTGGAGAAAAAGGAAAATCTGCAGGGGTTCTAAGGCCAAAAGACCACCCAGCCTCTATTGGTCAATCTGCCTAACCCTTATTCCATTATCACAGGTGCCTGCATGGTGCCTTGATCAGGTTGTGGTAGCGCCACCTCAGAAGAACCAGAAAAGACAGCAGATCCCTGATGAATGTTAATTCTATGCCCATATAGTCTGTCAGGAATACAACTAAAATGTAGCTACAAGAAAGCCATATTAAAAAAATAAAATAAAAATAATGAGTTTTTAGCAGTTTTTAAAAATGTTCCACAGTATTAGCCTGGCAAATTTCAGTTGGCGAAGTATTCAAGATTTTAGGTACATAACAGCAGAAGGCCACCTCACCACTTCTTTTAACCTTGGCTCTTGGAATTATCAGTAGGAGCTCCATTATGATATGTAAGGCTATGATTTGGAGTGTAGGGGGACTGGCATTCCAAAATAAATGATGGAGCAAGATTATTTAACTCTTTATAAATCATTAGCAGTGTTTTAAAATCAATTCTGAATGAAACGGATAACCAATGTAACAACTCTAAAACTGGTGAGATGTGTTCAGATTTTCTTTTCCTAGTTAAGATTCTGACTGCTGCATTCTGCACTAATTACAACTGATTGAAGTCTTTCTTAGGTAGTCCTGTTAGGAGTGCATTATAGTAATCTAGTTTACTGAAAAGAAAAGTGTGCACTATTTTTAAGCATCTTGTAAAGTTATAAGAGGTCTAACTTTTGGTATATTCCTATTTTCCTTAAGTGAAAAAATGCAGTCCTCATAATCTGGTTAAAATTGCAATTTAAAGTTTAAGTCAGAGTCAATGACTACCCCTAAATTCTTTACTTCCACCTTAATTTTTAAACCTAAATGATCAAGTTCATTTCCAGTACCCTCACTATGTCTATATTTGCCAATCACTAAGATTTCTGTTTTTTCCCTTATTTAGTTTGAGAAAATTACTACTCATCCAATCAGAAATACTGCTAAGACATTGGTTTAGAAAGCCAAGAGTATCTTCTGCATAGCTGTGGTAACTCACCTTGTGTTTTTAGATAATCTGATTTAACGGAAGTATGTAGATTAAAAAAGCAGTAGACCTAGAATAGATCTTTGTGGTATACCATATACAATATCACGGGTCTCCGAAGTACAATAACCACAACTAACAAAGAACTTTCTACCTGTCAAGTAAGACTGAAACCAATTTAAGATGCTGCTCAAGAGGCCCACCCATTGTTTAAGGTGATTTATAAGAATACTGTGGTCTATGGTGTCAAATGCTGCACTCAGGTCTAAGAGAACAAGAACAGATATACAGCCGCTGTTAGCATTAACCCACAAATCATTTACTACTTTAACCAGTGCAGTTTCTGTACTATGATTTGTTCTAATATCTGACTGAAACTTGTCAAGCATAGAATCAAATAATTATGTAGCTGCTTAAAAACTTTTTTTCTAGAATTTTACTAAAGAAAGGCAGGTTAGAAATTGTTGAAGACAGAGGAGTCGAGATTATTTTTCTTGAGCACCTTAAGGGGTTTAACAACTGCAGTCTTTAGACAGTCAGGAAAGACCCCCTCGTTTAATGTTGAGTTCATTATGTCAAGTACACTTTCGATCTGGACATCGGAGACTTCTTTAAACAAGTCCGTTGGTACTGGGTCAAGGGCACAATGGAGTGTTTTAGCTGAGAAATGATTCTACTTAATTTGGGTCGATCTATTCCAGTGAAAGAATTTATCTCTCGAAAAAGTTCATGCTGGGGTTCAACAGGGTTAACTTTATGGGGGTGTACTATATTATTTCTAATATCATTTATTTTGTGTTTAAAAAATATAGGAAAGCCTCAAAACTTTCACTAGTAGTTTTAGGAGGCATTCCTTTGAGTGAGCTGCGTTTAAAAGATGAACAGTAGCTGAAATTAAAGCTCTTGGATTTCCAGCATTATCATTTATAATTTTACAGAAATAGGACTGTCTCTCAAGGTGGACTCCATTATTATATTCAGTTATTTTTGCACTCAATATTTCATGGTGGACGCTCAGCTCTCTAGTATGATCTCTTTAAATCACACTTTGGGTCTTCCACGGTATGATAGTGCTGGAGGATTTCTTAACAGTCTTTTTCAGGGTCCACTATATCACCTGCAGCTCTAACCTTAGCATTAAATTTTCCACCTTACTGGTTACACTATTAGAATTATTATGGTAAGCACTAAAATCGGACTGATTGTTTAGAATATTAGCAAACATTGAAGCCGCAAATAAATCAAAATAATTTTTTTTTAACAATATGATTCTCATTAGTTGTAGTTATTAGTATTTCTGCATCTCTCTATTACGTAAAAAATCCTGCGACAAGACAAGACTTTTTTAAAGAGATTTTTTCAAGTCCGGCGAGACTTTGGCCATGAGATTTTTTTAAGTCACGCCCTCCTCTCAGCTATATTCAACCACGCACACGGTACTTTCACCTCACATTTGTGTGAATACTTTTGACAGACAACAGTTCCTGCTCTCTCAGCTCTTATAAATTTTAACATTTTCCTCACTTTAAGTTCCCAATTAAAGAAGACGTATTATGTCCAAATCTTATTGAAGAATTTCATCACAAAAGGTTATCAACAGAAGAAATGAGTACACGAGCAACCCTAGCACCGAGACATGAAGAAGTCAAACAAATTAACGCCAAAAATGTTGATCGGTTACTCGGCAAATTGGTTAAATGCAAATCAATAGACTATGCTGAAACAGTTGGTGGTGATCGTGCTGAACATGAAAACATCAACTTACAATATCACGAAGAATATCTACAACCGTTAACACCATCCAGTCTTCCACCGCATGAATTACAGTAGAAAGTAGGATGTATCCAAGAAAGGTAATGTAGTAAATCTTCCGCGGATAGCATTAGACAACAGAGGAGATCTTGATATGCCATTCGTATTAAAACATTAACAGTATTAAAACATTAACAGTTTTCCATTAGAATAGCTTTTGCAAAGACAATTAACAAATCTCAGAGCCAAAACATTTGAAAAAGTCGTTTTATTTAATAGAGAGAAAGAAACTAAATTCAATCACGGGCAGTTATACACTGCGTTGTCACGATGAAAGTCTAAACACAGAGTCAAAATTCAATGTGATATTGATGAAAATTTAATTTAAAAAATTGTTTTAAGTGAAGTTTTACAGTGAAAGTTTAAAAAATATTTGTGTGTTAATTTCAAAGCCAAACAGAACGAAATTGTACTATTCAACAAATAACTCAAACGCAACATGTAACATAATTTACTTTGAAATTATTACGTTTTACTGTTTTTTAATATGGTTAATTACTCTATGTAATGTAAAATAGTTAGTTCTATTATGCATATGTAACAATTCCCATGGAAATAAAAATCTGTTTAAATAGTACATCCGCATCCCCATAAGCAAGCAGCAGAACTGCAAAGAGGCTAGCATATAACGTAGTGAGCAGGGGGCAAAGCCCCCTAGTTAATAGTATAGAAAAAATCATCTGATATACCAATATCCATGACCTGCCTCACATTAACTTTTAATCCTTTTGAAATCATTAAATCCTCTCTTATGTATTGGCTGGCTGATGCTGTGCTGATGAAAATACAGAAATGAATGTTGATATAGCATTTTTTTTTATTCAAGTCCTTTGACTTCACCGAAATGAGACAGAAAAAAGAGAGTGCTTGCTGGTGAGGTTGCCAGTGATCAGCCCTTAGTCAAAGATGTGTTTGTTGAGGAAGGTGTTCACAACAGAATGCCAAATACTAAAATATTTGTAAATGATCTCCACTGTGAGTATTTTTTTCTAATTTTAATGGGAAGATATATTGTTCTCACTGAATAATTCTTGTAGTCAATCACATTGAGGAAAAAAATAGCATAGTAAAAGTTGTGCTGATAATTTTTTCATCACACAATACTGTTCGATCTGTTGTTACAGCTAAGAGGACTATTAAATGGTGAAGATCTCTGGATGCTTCACTGGTGTCTAATAAGCAGGCAGCTATAGTAGTCCAATAGAGCATTTGCTGAAATGTGTCTAAGGAATATGACTACTTGCAAACATAATCTGGAAAGTATGAGTTGAGAGAGATGAGTGGGAAGTGTGGTTCTCAACGTGCGTCTGAAACACACTGAGTCAAAGAGTACTCCATGTAAGGTTGATTTGCATTTGAAAATCTTGTTTGTTCTTATCCTAAAATTTGGAACCCACCCCCTCAATCCTAGAACAATGCTAGAGAAAAGTTGTGATTGTTGAAAAGTCAATATGCTTGTGTCCCTGTATTGCTACAGGCTACTAAGGCTACATTTAGACTTCAGTAAAAAGTGAGCCAATTCTTATTTTTGGCTCATATTAGATTTTTTGTTTGACTGTTAAAATTTTTTTCCAAGCAATTGAAATCTGCTTTCTTCTTCGCTTAGATGTCGACATTTAATTTATAATGTACCTTATACGCTTTATATGCTCTGAGAGCCCTGGATCTGTGTGTGCACAAATCCTTCACAAGACTGAATGTTTTGCTGCCTATTGTCCTATTTGATAGATTGTAAGTAGGGCGTGTCTTTGGTCTCGCGGGTCTTTAAAATGTCTTACGAGAAGATCACGTATCGTAGACTTGCTTTTTGCTTTCCAGGACAGTATTTCTTTTTATAATAGATAGATATTCCAAAGTCACTCTGCAAAGAGATTCACACACATACACGCACGCACACACACATATAAACATACTGTCTATATATATATATATATATATATATATATATATGTATATATATATATATATATATATATATATATATATATATATATATATATATATATATATATATATATATATATATATATATATATATATATATATATATATATATAGTAAATGCATGAGACTAGACAAGATAAATATTAGGGGCCACCTCAAAAGCAAACCCTGTATAAAAAAATAAAGTTGACAAAAGAGTTAACACAATTCGTTTTTACAGGTGTGAGTCTTTTGACTGCTGGGTTGCACTTGTGGTGCTCTTTCTAAATCCTCCTAGACGGAAGATGGTGGGTGAAGTTCCCAGGAGGTGTAGTGATATCATGGCTTCTCGTACAGACAATCTTTATGTTTGAGGATAAAAGAACAGCAGAGACAGTAGTTAAGAGCATCAACCCATGGTTTGTGGTGGAATTACTAACAGAAGAGCCCTGAGCCCAAACACATGTATGGGATAGATAGATAGATAGATAGATAGATAGATAGATAGATAGATAGATAGATAGATAGATAGATAGATAGATAGATAGATAGATAGATAGATAGATAGATAGATAGATAGATAGATAGATAGATAGATACTTTATTAATCCCAAGGGGAAATTCACATACTCCAGCAGCAGCATACTGATAAAAAGCAATAAATTAAAGAGTGATAAAAATGCAGGTACAGTATAACATGTGTTTTATAATACTTTAATAATGCTTAATAATATAATAATACACTTATTTATAATTCAGCAGTCTGCTTCTTCATTCCACAATGTCATCCCTCAGGCAGATATAATACTGTACACCATATCATACTCATAATATATACAACAAAATAAATACTTTTACTAAGTATGTTTATTTTATGCGCATATCTGTACATTACTTTTCATTTAAACACATCCATCCATCCATCCATTATCCAACCCGCTGAAACTGAACACAGGGTCACGGGGGTCTGCTGGAGCCAATCCCAGCTAACACAGGGCACAAGGCAGGGAACCAATCCTGGGCAGGGTGCCAACCCACTGCAGGACACACACAAACACACCAAGCACACACTAGGGCCAATTTAGAATCACCAATCCACCTAACCTGCATGTCTTTGGACTGTGGGAGGAAACCGGAGCGCCCGGAGGAAACCCACGCAGACACGGGGAGAACATACAAACTCCACACAGGGAGGACCCGGGAAGCGAACCCGGGTCTCCTAACTGCGATGCAGCAGTGCTACCACTCTGCGCCACCGTGCAGCCCCATTTAAACACATTTTCAGTAAAAACTGAAAAGAAAAATGTAGGCAATAAAACTATATTGTTTATTTCTTTCAAGATTTATGATTTGATTACAGTAATAATATGAACACATTATTAATCAAGACCTGATGATGCACCTTTAGTATTTCACTTGTTAAATAGTCAGTCAGTCGTTTTCAAACTCACTTAGTCCTGAACAGAGTTGTGGAAGTCTCAGCTAGCATAGGGCGCAAGGCAGGAACAAACCTCAGACAGGGCGTCAGTCCATTGCAGGGCAAATAGACACACCCACACACATCAACCCCAACTACACACGAGGGCCAATTTCAGATTGCCAATTCATCAAATAGTCAACCAAACCACATTCAATGTCATGAAGCAGACACCATCAAAATTCAGGACCATGGATGCTTGAAACCAATGGCTGTTGTCTAGCTAGCTGATGCTGAGCAATCATATCATGTGCACACTGTATAAGGATGAAGTGTAACAGACATTAGCAGCACATGCCTAATGCAAAAGATGAAAAGCAAGATAAATCACTGATGTGACCACTCATAAATTGCAAAGCACACATAGTGCACCTCTCTTAAATTGACAGTTGAGTGTAGAAGGCTTCCTCAGAATACAGACAGACAAACAGTGAAGTATAGGAAGTCTTCTAGTCTTATATGGGTTTCAAGGGTGCAAGCAGAGGCCCACCTTTACAAGAAAGTTAATATTTAATTATAAATGTTATCTATCAAGAACACTTCTTAATGTATTAATTTTAATAAAAAGGGGTGTTCAGAGGCTTCTACCTACCAAAATTCGTCATGACCCCTGGCCAACAGGGGGCAGCTAAAGTCACCAGCAGAGGAAACCTCAACCAGGCTTCCCATTTAAAGTTAAAATCAAGAAGGATAAAAGGAAGGTCAGAACTTTCCTCCCAACAGCTAGGTGGTAGAACTTGGGCTTAATGGATTGGTACCGTGTTGATCCGTTACAACTGTGTTTCTTAAACTATGGGTCAGGAGCCAAACTGAAATGCAGACATGTTTGTGATGGATCACCACATGGTTGTGTAATGAAGTTAGCAGAGTTCATGTACCTACACCTCCCTCTGTTTAGCATATTATGAATTGCAGTAGAATCCAAAACAATACCATTGACATATCACAGAGAGCTGTCATTTCTATGCCATGAAAATATAAAAAATATTTCCCACAACACCACCTACCATCTCATTACCAGTCAAACAATCAAACTGAGATAGCTAACAAGCAAAGACATATAAGAAAGAGGGAGAAATGACAAAATGGCACAGACTAGCTTGTGAGGTGAAGGAACTGCATTGCCAATTTGAAAGACAAAATGAAAATAACAGATGAGGTACAAGAACGTGATTATTATCTGGGTGTTATGAAAGGGTAAATTAATAGGATCAGGGTATATGTGTTTTATCTTAAAAGCACCTTTAGAAGCTATGGACAAGTAGTCAGTGTCTCATTGTGTGTTCACTGTTATGGCTTACATTGAATGTAAATTTGTAGAAGAGGTGTAGAGGAGGCTTTGCTTTAAGTTTTGTGTGCCTCAATGAGGAAGAATTCCTTCTCATAATATTGTTTAAAGTGGTTCGATAAAATTCAGTCTACTGGTAATGTGAAGGACATTTTTGTTGGACAATTGAGAACTGTAAGAACACCAGAAAATATCAAAAGGCTGAGGCAAACTGTAGACATTCAACATGATGTCAGTCAGTAGCATTAAACATTTCAAACTGGACAGCTCATCAAATTGTTCATCAAGATTTATTCTGTCGCCTTACAAAATGCAAATAGTGCATATGTTTTTTAGGATTGATTTAACTACTTTTTTATTCAGTTTATTGAATTGCTAAATGAAAAGCATGATATGTTAAACCATTTGCAACTCAGTGACAAAAATGTATTGTGATTTGGTATAGCTCATTCGAAAATGTTATTTTTATTAATGTTATATAAGACAAGGTAAATAAACTGCATAAATTCACAATTTTTTGATTACTTTACTCCTTATCAGGCACCAAAAATATAGGGACTACTTTATGTAATCATTCAAACTATTCTTTCAAAATTCATCATATCCTTATGCTGCTCCCTAAAAATGCATTTCACAAGCCACAGCACGTATAGAATGGATTCATACTTAAAGGGACAGAAAAGAAACAAAACTAATAGAAATAACATAAAAACATGAAAAACAACAATTCAAACTTGACAATAACATCAAAAAAAAGTAGAAGAAAATAAACATAAGTGAAGGAATACACCCTGTCTGTAATATATCACGCAAATACACAAACATACAGCAGATTCAGAAAGTATTCAGACCCCTTCACTTTTTTGATATTTTGCTATACTGAAGTTTTGTACTAAAATCATTTAAATTTATTTTGTCCCAGAAACAAACACTCGATACCCCAGAATGACAAAGTGAAAACAATATTTTAGAAATTTTTGCAAATTCATTAAAAATGAAAAATTTGACATAAGTATTCAGACCCTTTGTTATGACACCTGAAATTAGCTCAGGTGCATCACATTCTATTGATTACCATTGAGATGTTTCTACATCTTACTTGGAGTCCACCTGTGGTGAATGCAATTGATTCAGGTTTAGGTCAGTTTGAGGAACATTCACTGAAACACCGTGTTGTATCAGAGCTTGCTCCCCGACCTGATCTGACCTGACCTGTTGAAACAGCTTGGGATCCCAGTTGACAATCCCTCAAGCAGACACATGGCCCAGTCCCACCGTCCGGAAGTGAAAATCTCCCTGCCGCAGCTATATGTTACATGGGTGTCCTCTGGGCCTGGACCAGCCACTCGCATCCCCAACAGTGAGGATCCTGAGAGCTGAATCACCCTTGGGGAATCACATCCACATGGCCGTAGTACCATAACTGATGCTCTCACACAATGCAGGTGGTGTGACTCATTTTAGACTCCATGAGCAACCAGTTGTTCAGCGCAAAGTCAAACCAGCGGTTCCCATGGATTCTTCGACGAGACACAGTACCGAAGGAGTCCAGTCTTCATCTCTGGTGATTGGATAGTGTCCATGTCTCACAACCATATAGCAAAATAGGGAGCACCAGTACTCTAAAGACTTGGACCTTCATTGTATTGCAAAGATATCGGAAGCACCATACACCCCTTTCCCACGACAACATGACCACTCCCCATGCTCTCTCAATCCATCTTCTGACTTCATAGGAAAAGTCAACAGACACATGAATGTCACTGCCGAGGTAAGTAAACCTCTCGATGAGGTCGACATTCTCTCTGCAGACAGATACACTGCTGATGGATGTGCCCAAGAGGTCATTAAAGGCCTGGATCTTGGTTTTTATCAAGGGCACTCACAAGCCCACACACTCAGACTCCTCACGTAGTCTCTGGAGAGCCCAGATCAGAGCCTCTATTGAATCTGTAGAGATCATAACATCATCAGCAAAGTCAAAATCAGTGAATCTTACTTCACCAACAGATGCCCCACAGCCGTTGGACCCCACAACCCTCCGGTAAGCCCTTAAACTGCCTCCCATGCGCACGTGTGTGACACAGTGTACTGGTCGATATTTGCGTTTACGCTCAAAGATGACCCTCAGTGCCAGGAGGCAGTCAGTTGATTGCACCTCATTTTCTTTATACAGTATATGCAGACCAAATATTTTATTAATGCCTGAAATTGTCTTTTCGTGTGACCTTTGGAGGTCAGAGCCAGAGCAAGGTCAGCCATTATATAGTGTTCCTGGGGCAATTTTCAGGTTAAGGGCCTTGCTCAAGGTTCCAATGGAGTAGGATCCCACTTGGCAGTAATGGGATTTGAACTGCCAACTTTCTAGATTCCAGAGTAGATCCTTAGCCTCAGAGCTACCACTCCACCCTAGAGGAAAGGCCCACACCTGTCCATGGAGTGTCCAACAGTTGACCATGTGTATCAGGGCAAAAATCAATCTATGAGATTAAAGGAATTGCCTGCAGAGCTTAGAGACAGGATTGTGTCGAGGCACAGATCTGGGGAAGACTGCAAAAAATCTTGTAGCACTGAAGGTTCCCTAGTACACAGTTGATTTATAATTCTTAAAAGAAAAAATTTTGAGCAATAGTGGGAAATGGGTCATAGTACAAAAGGTTTCCCAGAAGTCGATGGTCACTCTTGCCAAGATCTAGAGAACTTGTGTGGTGATGGGAGAAACCTCTAGAAGGACAACTACCACTCTAATATTCCAACAATCTGGGCTTTATGACTGAGTGGCCTCTCCTCAATAAAAGACACATGAAAGTCCACTTGGAGTTTGCAAAAAGGCGCCTAAAGATATAAGATTCACTGGTCTAAGGATGATCTGATGAAACCAGGCACTTCATCATGTCTAAGGTAAACCAGGCACCGCTCATCACTGGCACAATGCCATTCCAACAGTAATGCATGGTGGTGGCAGTATCATGCTGTGGGGTCATTTTTCTTCAGAAGGGACTGGAAGCCCAGACAGAGTTGAGGAAAATCTGAATGGAGCAAAATACAGAGATATTCTTAATGAAAACCTGCTTGAAAATGTTCTGGACCTCAGACTGGGCCAAAGGTTTAACTTCCAACAGGGCAATGACCACAAGCATAAAGCAAAGACAACATAGGAGTAGCTTAAGGACCTTGCGTTGGCCAGTCAGATACTGGATTTGAACCCGGTTGAACATCTCTGAATAGATTTGAAAATAGATGACCACAGACAGTCTCCAGTCAACCTAATAGAACTTGCAAGAGAATCTGCAGAGAAGAATGGAAGAAAATCTCCCAAAACAAATGTGTGAAGCTTATCACTTCATACCCAAGAAAACTCTAGACCAGGGGTGGCGAACTCCAGGCTTGGAGTGCCGCAGTGGCTACAGGTTTTCATTCTAACCCTTTTCCTAATAAGTGACCAGTTTTCACTGCTAATTAACTTTTCCCCATCACTTTAATAGCCCTGTTAGAAAAGAGTTCAGCCCTCTGAATTGATTCCTTTCTTCATTAAATGACAGCCAAGCAGAAATGAGATGTGAAACAAGCTAACAGATGACCAGCTAAACTGAAGCTTCAAACTCCAACCAATTTCACTCCAATCACTTTCTTAATGAGAAGCCAATTCTTGCTGTTAATTAAACCCGTTATTTAATTCCATGGCTTGTTGCTGCTCTCATTCTGCCCCAGCACACATTTTGAAAACTGTTGTTTTTCTGTTCTTTCTAAGAGCACCATCAAAATGTTTTGGTGACCTGAGAGATCAACCTTACCAAGACCATCACCTCTCTTTAATTTCAGATATTGTGTAATGGGCACAGGGGAGCTGGTCATGTGGTGGCTTGTTTTGTGTCTCATTATTGTTTGGCTGCTAATTAAATAAAAAGAAACAACTATGGGGCCTGAGTCAAGTTAATTAAAAGAATTAATCAGCAGCAAAAACAGGTCACTAATTAAGAAGATGGTTAGAATGAAAACCTGCAGCCACTGCGGCACTTGAGGCCTAGAGTTCGCCACCCCTGCTCTAGACTGTAATAGCTGACAAACGTGCCTCAACTGACTTCAACTCTGTTCTAAGTAAAGGGTCTGAATACTTGTGCCAAGCTGATATTTTATTTTTTATTTTTAATAAAATTGCAAAAATTTCTAAAATCATGGTTTTCACTTTTGTTTTTGTGGGGTATTGAGTGTTGCCTGATGTGGAAAAAAAACGAGTTTCAATGATTTTAGCACTAGGCTATAACATAGCAAAATATGAAAAAGGTGTAGGGGTCTGAATACTTTCTCAATGCACTTTAACTAATACTGTAAATAACATTTAAATAAAACAATATTAATGACATTTAGATAATAACCAAAATATAAGAAACTAACAATTCAAAATTAGAGAAATGACAAAATACACATAAGCAAGAGAACACATGCTTGGTGACACATAACAAGTGGGCAAGAAAGCCACTAGAAATAATGAAAGGAAAAAAATCAGAGAGGGCTTTGTGCAGAAACTGTTAAAAACTGCAGGAGATAAAAGAGGTAAAGTCATCTGAAAAAAGAAATCCAATTGTTTGCTTTATTATGTCTTTGGAATATTGACTGTTTTTCAGCTCATCAATTTCACGTTTAGGTAATATGGTTCTGCAATGATGCACAAAGTCTTTTCAATCTTTCCTCTGCCTCTGGCTCTTCTTCAATATCTTACAATAAATCCAATGCCACATCTCTGTTTTGCAGGATATTCTTATCAACATACTAAACTTGTTGTTGGAAAGATAACTTTACAATACAAGCCATCCCGGCTGTTTTTTCTTTAGTAATTAAGAAAGTAATTGGCCTTCAGGGCCATGTCTGGTCAATGATGTTCTTATGAGGTTACCACAAGCTACTTCTGTTCAAGGTAATGTATTGTAAACAAAACTGCTAGTAGCTTTGATTATAGTGATGTTTTAAGATTTTTCCATTACACTCCCACATCACAAGGATGCACAAGCTAAATTGTTGACTGATTGGCTCCCATTTGAGTGAGTCAGTGAGTATCCCATGTGATGGACGGAATCGTGTTGGACAAGCTCTGCAGCTCTCTGACTGTTCTCTTCCATAAGACCTGGTAGAAATGGAAATGTTCTGAAATTGAACAAATTTGTACAACTGCATTGAATGAAGCCACAAAAAGAGAGAAATTTCACGTTCTGAACCCTATTCCATGTAAAACTTTCAACATAATTTTACATAGTATTTGGAAACCTAGTTTACTTTACTTTATAATAATGGGATAATGAATAAATAGTTATCGAAGAAGTGAATTTGGAGGAGGGTATCAAAAGAATTAAATACCTGGAACAGTGCACCTGGAAAGAAGCAATTCTGCTAAATGATAACCTGATGGACTGATGCTACATTTTCTGAGTAAATATTTTTTTAGTTCAAGGGCTACACTCAGCACTGCCAGCAATTTGAAGCTAAATGGTTTGGCAGGCAACCTCTTTGAATAGTGCTCAGAATATAAAGGTGTGTATAAATATGACCTTCATTATCCATGCATGCTGTTTCAGTGGGGTGCTACTGCTAATTACTTCTGATGCTAACGTTCACCTGAACTGCTAATTAACACCAGAAATAAAGAGCTCATTTCAAAGGCAATTGAACCAATTTAGATAACATCCTGGTAGAGAGGTAATCCATTAGTATTGGCCTCCCATGGGCGTTTTTTCCTTCTCACATAACATTTGTATCATCCTGCCCTCCACTTTATATCTGAAGTGCCATCTATTCAAACTGTGGATCGGCAGGTGAAAAATGATCCCAGACCCAGCATCAGTTTGCGGTCTTTGCACATTATGGTTCATTCAGCACTTCTATGACACGCTATTCATTTTGTTGCTTCCTATTCATGAATACTCCCTCAGGGTGGAGATGTTGTTTGTTTAGTAAGACTTCTTACTCAGTTTCAAATGATTTGCGTAATGGCATTAGACTTCTGGCAAGGTCTCCATTTATGGATACATAATTATTAAGAGGGCATAGGCAGCACGCCAAATATAATTGCCATAACATTTTCAACTCAGTTCTGATTTGCGATACCTGAATAGTTGTTCCTAACAGTTAATTCTGTTATGTAAATGTACTTATTGATGCACTACTTGTGAAACGATATTATTCACAGCAGATATTGACAGCACGTTTGGTTATTCTTTCTTAATAATGCTTAATGCAAGTGTACTTGACAGTCTCATCTTGATATGGTTCTAGTACAACACTTTTATTGTGTTGAAATCATGCAGTATATAAGGAGCCTCCACATCAGAGAGGGGAGGACAAGAAATCAGATCAAAAAGATTGAGAGGATCAAAAATCAAGATCAGATCAATGAGAGAAAGAGAGCATGGAGGCTATGGGAGGAGAAAGAGGCAGGTGTGGTGAGGAGCCTGCATGATAAAGAATGGAAGTAGGTGGTCTGGAGTATACCCCAAGGAAGTGAGTGGTGGGCCTGTACTCAAGTGTAGGGCTGGAGAAGGAGAACTCTTTACAGCAACAAACGGGAGTAGGAGAGGCCTTGTCATGCAGCATCTCCCTTCTGACTAGGACAAGCTGGTTGAGTGAGATGTGTGTGGGATTTAGAGGGGAGTGCTGCGGATGTCGACAGACTGGCAGTAGGAACCCCGAACCTAGAATTTAGTGGATAACTGCACCTGTTGGTGGGCATCTCCTCATAGTGCAAGGTCCTGATGGGATAAGGTGAGGAGACTTCAGATTTTAGGAAGGGCATTAGGGCTTGTGTGTATTGGAAAAGAAGAACCTACCTGGTATTTTAAACTTGTTTTAATAGAATATACAGGTATGTATTGCTTGTTTTTAACCTTCACATGACACCTTCATTTTAATGGATTATTTCTTTAAAGAAGATCATTTTTATGCACTGCATTTTGCAACACTTTTATCTGGTTTTAATAAAAGTACTGAACACTTTGCACCGACTCCTTGTTGACTCTGTGTCCTCATTTGCCCGGCTCAACTCAGTATACACTATCAATGGTTCTGGGTTCAAGAGGCTCCGGGAAGAAACCATGGAGTGTTGAACAGGTTATTGCCTTTTTTTCAAGGAAAATGTTAATTTGTTTATATTCTTTGAGTGGAAATCATAAGCAAAAGTAAAATAAACTGAAATAATGCAATATTCTCAATCCTGCTTAATCCCGTTCAGAACTGTGAAACTACAGCCTTGCCCCGAATGATTAGACACAAGGACTGAATCAAACCTGGATGGGGCACCAGAGAAATCTGGGAGTGAGTGGAAATGAGGCAATGTAACTGATACTTGTTATTCTCATTTTTCTTTTCGGTCATGAATAAGTACGTTTGATATCAAAAATGAAAGTTCCCACATCTTTTTTCACTTGTTCATACTATCAGGTAATTTCAGGTATTCCTGGACTGATGAGGATTACTGCAATTTGTTAACATTTATAATGGATGACAGTTTGAGAAATTTGAGGTCACACGATGCTTAAATACAGGATGTTGAAGTTCAAAAAACTAAAGAGGCTCTGGAAGAAATTAGCCCACACAAAACTATTTATGTACCTTTCACAAGGTAGAGTGATTAATTTCTTACTCACAGAAGTCAAAACGCGAGGTTCTTAAGACTACCTTTGATTAAATCATTTTTTAATTCTGGATTCAAAGAAGACTTAACCCAGTTACTTTCCTTCAACACTACCAAGAAGCCCATACCTCTATTCAATGGGAGAACTGAGCAGAGATTTAAGCAGCTCTCAGAGCAGCATGATTGTGGTCACCAAACCTACTACTACTAATCAGTAGTGTAGTAGTAGTAGTGGAACTTGTTGATGTATTTAAGCTTGAGGTCTTTGCCCAAAAGCATTCAGCCAAAGGATGTCGTGTGGGTGGAAACAGATCATCAATGACATTGGCAGACAAGAGTGTCATGACTTGTCTAGAGAAAATAATGGATTACGGTCAGCTAGATACCATAGTCGTACAGCATGTTGTGAATGGGGCATGGTAGGTGATGACTCAAACAAGTTTCATTTCAGTCACTGAAAAATACTAAGGGTGTTTAAGCAATGCAAAACTTTGATACCTGAAGACTGAAAAATATTGCCTGGTCTACAGTGTCTCATTTTCAAATGATTCATGCTGAAGGTAAAACCAAGATTTTGCAGAACCTCAGTTAATCCACTTCAATTGATCCAGTTTACTGGGTGTCAACAATGTAGGTGGTATGATGGTGCAGGTGCAATAGCTGAATGTCGCAGAATGTTTAAACATCTTTAGGGGCTAGTACAAGGCAGGAGGTTACCTGCAAATGGACTGTTCCTGAGGGTAAGGGTCCATGCCACAAGGCTGAGATAGTGCTGGGATGATTGTAGTGATGTTCCAAGTGAATTCAGTTTAACACAGCATTGTTCTTAATCAGTCACTTACCACAGCCAAACTACTTTTTAGATGTTCAGTTGGGTTTTGTTCACAGTAGAGATACACTGACAGTTAATCTGGAGTAACTATGAAAATATTATGATTTCACTAGAGTTTCCTCCGTGTTTTATTTCTTTTGTTTTTATTTGCTAATGTCAGGAAGACGTTTGTTTTATTACATTCTTTGTCATTGAGTATATTTTGTTTTTTTTCCTTCTTTCTTGTATAATTCTGTTTCTAATTGCTCTTGTCTTTTAAATGTGAGCCTAAGAGAGCTTCATAAAGAAATGAGAGGCCTCAGTCTAGTGCTGAGGCATTGTTGTTCAGCTCATTTTGGATTCCATTTATTATAAATGCTCCTTTTTTGATTCTCTGATTTTTGAAGATTTCTTCTCATTTCTGGTATTTATTTTTTGGATTACATCACTTGATTTTATTCCATTTAGGTCTGCCTTTTGTTTGCAACATTTAGTTACTTTTGCTCTAGTTTAATTTTTGCATTCATTTTCTTTGACTCTTTAATAATTAAGAAACATTGGTTTGTTGACTGGGTCAAGTACTCTATGGCTGGCCTTAATCCTTTTGCGATTGTCTAATCTTTGACCCTCTTCTGACATCACACAGGTATGAAAAAAATTAATGAAAGTACTGGGAAATAAAATATAGTAAAAATAAAATATGGGTTAAAATCAAATTAGTCAAATTGATCTTTTGTCTTGCCAAACGTCATCATCGTCTTTTCTCTTGGACTTTTGTTTGTTGTGACAACACTTCATTATGCAGCTTTCCCCTTTCGCTCCTATCTTGCAATTTCTTTATAACAGTATTCATGTTGGTCTTTTCAAAGTAATACTATTTGATATTGTCTAACCATTTCCTTCATGGTCTACCCTGTAGCCTTCACCTCCAAAGTCAGCTGTATACATTCTTCTTGCCGATCTTTCATTGTTCATTCTTGCAATCTGTTCAAATCTTTTTTCTTTTGTCTCATGGCTATGGTTTGTACTATGTCTTCTTCACATTCCACTTCACCTTTTACGTGGTCTTGCCATCTTATTCCTAACATCCATCAACAGCATTTCATTTCAAACGCTCTCAGTCTAGTTTTATCATTTTCCTTCAGTGCATTGTTAGCATTACACATTTGCATGTGGTCCTTATCTTCAGTTATTCTCCCATAGTTTCTTTAGTTTTGCATAAGAGTCAAAAACAGAATTCAAAAATTAAAGTCAAACAATGGAACTGAAAGTCAGAAGCCAGAAAAAAACAACAAGAGATTTACTTGCAAAAAGTTTTCACAATATTCACAAACAGTGACAAACCAGAAAGTGTCCAAATCTGTCCTTTATACCTATAACCTTGCAAAATCATACACTTCCGGGTGTGGCGGAAGTGCTGAGGGCTAGGGCTCCTCTGGCATCTGGGCGCCCCCTGGTGGTGACCACGGGCCCCTATAGGGTTGAGCTTCTAAGCTCTGGTCCCGTGGTCCCCAAAGCCAACAGGGCGGTCGCCCCCTTGTGGTCTGCAGGAGGCATAATCTATAATCATAATCTATCTAGACTCTATTCATCTTGGACTGCCTTCTTGTTACAGCTAATTCCATTTTGAATTTGTGCTCTTTATAGCTTCATTGTGAAGTGAATACTTTTTTTGAAGTATAAATCTTTTATTTAATACAAATTTTTTGCTTGCTTTTAATACTAACTGGGATTTGATGGTGATATCCTATCGGAAGTGTTTGGGATGACATGCTTTGGAAGTCTTTAGTGCTTGGAATTCCTAGTCACAGCAAAAATGTTGATTATAGTTTTCATGGATATAGAAAAAGCATGTGATATGATCTGGAAGGAAGGTTTAATAATTAAGCTTAGAAACCACCACACACTAAACCACCTGGTAATAATACAAATAAACAAATAATAAAAAAATAAAGCAATATGGACTTACATAAGATAGATATATAATGAGTAGAAAGGTAAAGTCCTTGTATATAGTATCGTATTATTAATTCTCTAAAGATAAGTCCGATGACAAGCTCAGATGATTGGGGAAGACAGGAGCAGAAAAAAAACAAAATCTGCAGGGGTTCCAAGGACAAAAGACCACCGAGTTCTCATTGGGTATTCTACCTAACATAAATGTACTCAAGTAGTTCCTTAATATTTCCAGGCTTCTTCCCAGAGGATTTGACATGGTAAGTCTGGGGGGCAGCTGGGGCATACAAAGTGCGTTGATCAGGCGATGGTGGGACAAACCTTCACCAAAGTAAAAATGGAAATGAAAGCAAAGAAAAGGAGATACTAATAATGATTGTAAAGATGTGAAAATTGTCATAATTCTATGTATGTATAGTCTATTCGTAGTAGGACTAAAATGTAGCAAAAAAGAAAAGGCAAAATAAAAAAGAAGCAAATTGAAAAAGTGGGTTTTTTTTAAATGACCAATAATGTAATTTACTAGACTGAATAACTGAGCTAAACTGAGGTCAGGACTGGTTGGTTATTCAGAATGACATACATTAGAAAATGGCACTCCACTTCTACTGTAAGTCCAGTCCTATTTAAGATCATGATAAATGATATATTTTAGGCAATTCCAGATAATATATGAAATTCATTATATACAGATGAAATGGAGGAGTGCAAGAAATGTTAATCTTGTATTTAAGAAAGTGCAAGAAGCAGTAACTAAGATTGAAGATTGGGTAGGAAGATGGGGTTTTAAACTATCAAATGATAAATCAAAAGTAGTTTTTTCAAGAAGACAAGTTATTAATAATGACCTTGCCATATGCATTAATAATATCTTTTAGAAAGAGAACTTTAAATATTTGGGAATATGGCTTGATGATCAATTACTATGGAACACACACAAAACTAGTGTTATTAATAAAAGTAAAACAGTTTTAAACTTTAAGAGAGGGATAACCAATCAATCTTCTGGTGCAAATAAAGTCATTCTTTTATAGATATACAGATCAGGGATAAGATCAATTATAGATTATGGCTGTCAGGCATATGGATCAGCTTAAAAAATATACATAAAGAAATTAGAGGTGATACACTCATCAGCCTTGAGAAAGTGTATAGGAGCTTTTTGTAAATCATATATTTAGGTTTAACTCACCTTTCTTTGGATATTTCAAAATATTAGAGCACCCAATTTAAAAAGTGTTGGTAGAAGGATGGGAACACCAATGCAGTAAAGAGTTTGTAGGATGTGGAGGAAGGGTTAGAAGAGCTGAAACAAATGAAAGACAGGAGGGAAAGTGGGCAGTAGAATTTATTTACCCAAAGTTCCAAATTGGCTTTATCCTAATCCTATAGTTAACCTCTTCATAGATGGAATTAGTAAGATTGATAAACCTGAAGGGCAGGCTTTAAAAGATAAATTGCATCATATTGCTACAACCATTTAAACAATTTATACAAATATGGGAAAAGTGGGAGCAGCAGTATATATTCCTCAGTTCAATGTAAATATCACAAAGGAATTCTCAGATCATTTGTCATTCTTTTCCATGAAATTAATGACAATAATTTTGGTATTGGTTTAGGCAGAGGAAAAAAGATGCAAAGTGATAATTTGTTCAGACTCAATGGTAGCATTATTATCAATTCAAAATGAGGAAAGTAAATCAAGACCTGATATACTGTAAAGTAATCATGAAAATTCTGCATATGTTATGGATTCTATACAACCAGGGTATTATAGTAGGATTTTTGTGGGTTACAGTGCATTTAGATATAATGGAAACTGCAGCAGCTGATAGACTCTCTAGGAAACCTTAAAAATCAGATATAGTATAGCAGAAATAAAAAGTCTCTGTAAAAAAGGAAATGGGAAATAACTGCAAGAAAGGTGGGAAATGAGAAGTATGGACAGGCATTTAGTGTGTTCCAAATTCAGAATTCAGTTCATGGGAATGTCTATATAGAGAAACACAGGAGAGATTATATTATTGTAAATAGATTAAGAATATGTCACTAATTGTTTTTTTTATTTTATTGATTTTATTTGAAGAAAACAACATTCCATATAATCATGTCAAAATTTACATATTTGACAAAAACAACAAGCCATAATTCAAAAAGAGTAGGTCACTAACTAATAGATGGAAACTATTAACAATGTTTAACCACATAATCTGCATCACATATTTCCCTGCAGTGTAAATATTATGAAATGAAGAGAGCCTGGCCGAAAACACAGTTAATGACTTTACATATCCATAACCTAAGTTTAAAAAATATATTAATAAGGTCTAGTAAAAGAGAAGAAATTTATTATTAAGTAGTAAAATGTATAAAACAGACAGGAGTATATAAAAGGTCCGGCCTGTATGGGCATAGTACAACCCCAAACCCCTAATACAACCACACAGAACCCAAGTTAAAATGATGGTTCATTTTAAAAGAAACATGCCTTACACAAGCTTATCTTCAAAATCAATACAATCACTGTGCACAATTAATTTACCTTTTTCTGTCCTTCCTTCCTTCCTTCCTTCCTTCCTTCCTTCCTTCCTTCCTTCCTTCCTTCCTTCCTTCCTTCCTTCCTTCCTTCCTTCCTTCTCTCTTTCTCTTCTTTCCACCACTCTTCCCAGAAAAGCTTTGTCCACCTCCTCCTGATTTCATCTCACCTGGATAAGGTCTAGGGATCCTTTGGGAATACTTCTAGTACATCGGTACTGTAGTGAGGAAGTGCTTCTTGGCCAGGAAGAACCTTCATTTGACAAGGGAGACCATACAAGGACCCCACAAGGGCTGCCCACCAGAATTACAACTCCTATGCAGCACTGTGCCTACATGGGTGCTATGCCAGAGGGATATTGCCACCCAGTGTATTGGGGGAACACATAGACCCAGGAGGCAGTCACCACCTGTCCTTCCATAATATCATCCTGCCAGGCAAAAGGAAAACCAACCGCCATTGCTGTTACACCAAATCCACCACTGTTCTCCATCCATTCTAAGGGCCTCTCAACCAGGTAACTGACCCTACATCCCAGCCAGGATGTCAGGATGCCAGTCCATCCATCATGTCAATCACAAAGCATATAAGATATTATCATCTCCAGTACAGAAGATGGCAGTAATTTGCCAAAAAAAAAATTGCCAAAGAAGAAAAAGGATCCTTCTGTGGCCCATTTACATTTATTGAATGCATTTATCTGTGAGTATTGGATTTTTTGTTTGTTTTGGGCAGTTACCTTTTGTTTTAGGCTGTTACTTTTTGCTTTTTTTTAGTTTTTCTAAACAGATATTCCCATTTCTGAAGATTTTGCTCTGAGACTTGTCCTTTCTAGCAAAAGGTTTTACACTCTATTTCCCTAGAGGGATATTTTTATGTGTTTTATGATTTTTGGACATTACAAGAGTTTGAAACTCTGGGAGTCAGTTCCTTAGTTTGGGCCGAGTAAACTGAATTCTCTCTGTGGAGTCAGGAGGTCAGACAGTCTAGGGTGAGGCCAATATTAGACAGACAGGGAAGGCCTGACCTGGCTTGTGGAGACTTTAGTAGGCCTCACACCATTTTTGCACTAGTAATGCACTTGGATCATAACACTCTATTACTTTACTCTTACAAATCATATGCACTAAACCAGTGGGTCTCCCTCAGTCCCGTGGCTACAGATTTCTGTTCCTACCAGTTTCACAATTAGTGAGTCATTTTATCTCTAAGTGATCTAATTTTATTAGCTGGCCATTTTTTCTCTTCTCTTGCTTTGTTTTCAGAACAGCATTTTTTTTTCTGATTTTTTATAAGTCATACTGTAAGAGTATAAGACCTTTAGAAATATTTATATTTTTTCATAGCTTTAAATGCTTAACTGTCTTTTGTTGTTTTCCTATTAATTTTACTTTTCTGTCTAGTTTACTATCTTGATTGAAACAACAACAAGCTTACAACTTGATATCTAGGGATTGGGCACTCCAAAATATAACAAGGGGCAAGATTATTTAAAGCTTTATATACCATTAGTAGTATTTTAAAGTCAATTCTAAAAGACATGGGTAACCAATGTAACAATGCTAAAACTGGTTAGATGTGCTCAGATTTTCTTTTTCTGGTTAAGATTCTTGCTGCTACAGTACATTCTACACTAACTGCAGCCAATTTATGTATTTCTTAGGTAGCCTTGTTAGAAATGTGTTATAGTGATCTAGCTGATTTAAAGCAAAAGGTTGAATTAATTTCTCAGTATCTTGCAGTCGTATAAGAAGTTCAGATTTTGCAACGTTCCTTAAATTGAAAAATTCAGTCTTAGTAATCTGGTCAATGTAAGATTTAAAGTTTAGGTCAGAGTCCATGATTATACTTCAATTCTAAACCAATCTAATCTAAACTCTTCTCCACGACTTGTTATCTGGTTGTCCTACCAGTTAATCTTCGAGCCATAATGCTTTGCCAATGAATAAGTAAAATGTGACACAAATGACTCATAACAAGAATCTCCTTAAAACGGACTCAAACATGCCACTGCCTGACATCCCTTAACATCTGTGCAGAATCAATCAGTAAACTCAGATTATTGGGCATGGAACCTGGGTAATTGCACTTATCTGCTGGGTTACCTACGACAAATTTGTATATTTGTATACTCTTAAGTTGTACAGATACAATAGAAGACATAACATGCCAAAATACAACAATTGTAAGAAATACAAAAGACAAAGATGAAGATTTGGAGCACCTGAAAGGCAAACCCCATATAACTGATGGAAAAAGGCAAAAAAATGTTAGAGGTCTTTTCAGACAGGAGTCAAGTTGTTGACTCACTCAAAGATGGAGGTGCTGCCCATTAAGAGAAAGCCAGACCAGAAGGGATGGAGCCAGGAAATAGTGACCTGGGAGTGATGTCACTGGAACTGGGAGTCATCCGACGTGTTGGAGGGAAAGAAGGAGAAGCATTAGGCCATAGCTCTAGTCCTCAACTTGGGGTGGAATTACCATTAGATGAGCCTTCAAGTTGTTTCCTAAGTGGACGTGTGTGACACGGTCAATAACACCAGTAGGCTTTATGCAGCATATGCCTAATTGAGTAACGTAAGTGGGAGGGCATGTTGATTTATTTAGACCAGAAACACATTACTTGCTTCCCTTAATCTTCCTGTTACTACCTCTTTAATTTTTGTATTGTTCTTGTAAGCTGCATCACATTTTATCATTTTATATGTTATCTTCTTATATTGATCTTTGTATTCTGTGTTGTCCTTGTTTATTGCACCAACACTATCAAGACAAATTCCTAGTACACATTAGTGTACCTGGCTAATAAAGTGAATTCTGATTCTAATTCTGACTTATTTAATTGTGTGCTGCCTAACCCTAGAAGCTGTTACCCTGATAAGTACTGCTTGACCTCTGATGATTTAAGTGACTGGAGTCAAGATGTGCAGTCAGCAAATGACTGCTGCCTTTCCCATCCTTCTTTGTTGAGACCAAACTACCAGTAATAATAATAATAAATTTTATTTATATATCGCCTTTCCCATGCTCAAGGCACATACTTCAAAATAAATATCTGCCCATTTCTATATCTGATTTTTCCAATGTCAGAATGATATGGAACTGGGTCCAGCCCAAATAACATTCTCCACTCAGCTAGCTCCATTCCTATTAGCAACATTTACAGAAGCTAGAGACAATCAAATTCTACCTCAAACTTTTCACCAAGCATTAATCACCGTCTTTCCTAAACAAAATAAGGACTTATTACAATGTGCATCATACAAACCAATTTCACTTCTGAATAATGATGTTAAGATACTGTCAAAAATCATAGCTCGAAGGATGGAGAAAGTGCTGCCCTCGGTAATATCACAAGATCAAACTGGATTTATCAAGGGTCGACACTTATCTTCCAATCTTCAACGCCTGCTTAATGTAATATACTCACCAGTAAAGTCAAACACCCCAGAAATATTATTATCATTGGATGCAGAAAAAGCATTTGACATGATTGAATGGAAATACCTTTTCACTACATTGGAGAAATTTGGGTTTGGCCCGAACATTTGTGCATGGATCAAACTACTCTATACCAATCCAGAAGCTTTAGTTTGTATTAACAACATTTGCTCAGACTACTTTAAACTAGAACGTGGTACCAGACAAGGATGCCCCTTGTCACCACTGCTATTTGCAATTGCCATTGAACCACTGGCAGTTCACTGTCAAAATGCGTATCAGATAAAGGAGATTATCAGAGAAGGACCCAATAAATGCAAGTTATCGCCAATACACTAATAACCCAATTGTGCTTCACTCACTCAGGACATGGAACCAATGTAGAACGCATTTTAAGATGGAGAATCTTTTATCTGTGTTACCTCTGCAAGACAACCACCTCTTTCAACCCTTGCAAACATATGCAGTTTTTAATATTTGGAAAAGATGTGGGATTAAATTGCTTAGAGATCTTTATATAGACAACATCTTTGCATCCTATGAACAATTACATTCCAAATTTAACTTTCCAGCTACATATTTCTTTCACTATCTTCAAATTAGGAACTTTGTTAAACAGAACCTGCTTGGTTTTCCTGATCTTGCACCCTCCTCCATGCCACAAACAATTTCGAGGACTTAAACACCATCTCTGCAACATATAAAATTATTTTACAGTCCCTCCCTTTCAAAGATCCAAGAGGACAATGGGAAAAAGATCTCTTAATCAATATATCAGAATAGGAGTGGAAAATAGCAATACAGAGAATTCACTCGACCTCCATATGCGCAAAGCATGCAATTATTCTATTCAAAATTACAGTATATATAAAGCACATCTGTCTCGCTTAAAACTGTACAAAATGTTTCCACGGCAAGATCCAACCTGCGAATGCTGCAATCAAGTCCCAGCCTCACTGGGTCACATGTTTTGGGCCTGTGCCAAATTAACATCATTTTGGACCAAAATTTTTAAGTGCCTCTCAGACAGCATTCGTGTCACAATCCCTCCTGACCCATTAACAGCTGTGCTTGGTGTTCTTCCAGATGGGTTTAAAGTGGAGAAAGACAAACAAACTGTGATTGCATTCACTACACTTTTGGCATGCAGACTTATTTTGCTAAACTGGAAGAATCCTAATTCTCCTCTTTTAAGTCAGTGGGAAACTGATGTTTTATATTATTTGAAATTGGAAAAAATCAGATTCTCAGTTAGAGGATCTGTACAGAACATTTTCAAAACCTGGCAGGATCTAATCAATAATATTTTAGAATAAGCTCTTAAAGCACTGAGGAAGCAATTCTTTCCGCATTTTTTTTTCTCTTCTCCATTCATCTCTATTTCCCAGATAAACTAATCAATTTAGGTATGTTTACAAGCTTTAAGGTTTACCCCATTGGCCATGCTCTCTTTCTCAGGGGTGGGGGTCGATCTGTTTTCAATCCTATTTTTTGTAAAAACTGATCTATTTGTAAGGAATGATTAAAATTAATAAAATTAAAAAAAGACTGCTCAGAGAGAAGCCACATGGATACAGGGAGAATGTACAAATTCCTAACTATCAGTAATTTATTCAACTCCTGCATGTATAAGGCTGTCACACTAACCACTGCATTAAGTGCCATACACTTTGGGTATTTAATTTACCTGAATAAATGTATCCAGAAGGTGACTCCTCTCTGTCCTTATTTCTGCAGAGAGATAATATGACCTTCAAAGTAAAATCAATTACAAATATTTTAGATCATTTTATTTATTTAAAAAATATAGGCAGACATATCTCATTTCAGTAACCTCCCTATTAGCATTAAATGCACCCAGAATCTGACTTGAAGGTGTAAAAGAAATGGTGATGATAGAATACAAATTACTTTATTAAGGTATGCTGGAAAAATAACTATTCAAAATACAAATAAGGTGAAAGTATACATGTATGACTAATGAAATACAACACAAATTAACAAAACTTAGTATTGTAATTACCAAATACCAAATACAATAGAGATGCACAGTAGGTGTGTACTGTACTGTATAAGCATTACATCAAACAGTCCACTAGATGGCAGTAATGCACCTTCAAGTGTGACTACTTCCACAAGGAGGAGGCCGCTCAAATATCAGAAAGCTGCATTTTCAGATCTTCTTATTGCTTGTACTCAGAAATCTAAATCTAAACTCAGCAGGAAACTTCAAATGATTTGTTGATACTTAAGTTCCAGGAAGTTAAGAAATCCTTAAGGATAACTTTCCACAGTGTTTTTTATTTTTTTTTTTTTCATCAAATAAGAGTGGTAAAAGGAGAGAACCTTTTGGATCTTTTACTTTGAGTATAATGACACTGAGTCCAAATATATCAAAACGATGCACTTACTAATTCAAATGAAGCACACCAGTGTGGTATAAATGGGAGGAGAACAAAGTACAAATAAAAAGATGATAAAGATAAAAATATTCTACTCTTTTGGGCTTTCCTAAACTGGCCCTGTGTATGTCTAACAGTTGCTGTGGCCTACCCTAAGTCACAGGCACCACACCCTCTTATCTCTCTTTGTGACTCTATTGGTCTCTTATTCTTACCAGTTAACCTTAGCTCCAAATCTCTACCTGCCCTGAGGCAGATTTAAGGCCACTTCTTGGGCCACTTCATGCTGAACCTCAGAATTACGCCAGATTGAACTTTCTTTGGCTACGGAGACAGCATGTCTAACTTGCCTTTAATGGCTCCTGGTGTCACTGCACTCCTGAGCCTTCCAGTACTCCTAAAGAGTCAGGCAGCACTTCAACTCCAAAGGCAACATGATCCCACTCCTCCCAGGCAGGGTCCATGTGCCAGTTTTCAGTTGCTGGGTGAAAGAACATTATCCTTCTTCTTTTCACCCCCTTAAAAGGGCAACATAGACCCCTTATACTCCAGCTAGGGAGCCTGTACTGCCACACGTCAGCCAGAAGGTCTCCAATGGCTCCCTTCTCTCTTTCTCTCTCTATCTTGGTGTTTAGGTTAACTATCCAGGTACCTCTGGGTTCACCAATAACCTAGCATTCTGAGGGATCATCGCAGTCTTCCATCACAAGGTGCAACTCACTTTCTTGACTGTCCTGATGTCCTTTGGGTCAGATTTATGATAGGGTCAAAGCCCTTAAGTGCTGCTCCTTCCATTCCACATTGAAATACAGAGGTGGTTTGTTACTGCCAGTGTGGTCTTCTCTGGAATGACCTTTCATGGTTTTCCACCTTTGTGGTGCCCTTGCCCCTTAACACCGTGGAACGTGCACACCCACACCCATACGCATATACTTTTTATACAAAACGCTCTACATAGAAACATGCGTATAATTTACACACAGTATATACAGTATAATGGCACAATGGCACAGAGGTTAAAGCTGCAGCCTCATGCATTTGGCATACTAGATTTAAAGTGCTGTCTGGTCAGTGCTTGGGCTAACTTTTCTCCAGACATTAGTGTCTGGTTAATCTAGGATCTTAATTTGGATCTGAATAATTGTGTGTTTCATCACATCGTTTATGTGATAGACTGGTACCATGTCTGGAGCTAGTTCCTGTCCTTTACCCAAAACTAAAATAGATTAAATGGGTCTGAGAATGTTATGTTGTTAAGCTAACTGGCAATTCTGAACTGGCCCTGAATGAAAGAGTGCAGATATGTGAACATGTTGTGAGATGGACTGGCTCTCCATCCAGGAATAGCTCATGCCTTTTCAATAAAATTGCCAGGATGGACTTAGGGCCTCATTTCCATCAATGAAACATCCTAAACATGGCACATTTCATGCACATCTTGTGGGAAAGCAAAACAGATCCAGCAAGATGTGACGGTGCAGGTCAGCTCCATTCTACAGGGTCCCACCGGGAACAATTTGCCACAAAATTTCTAAAACCTTATTTTCGCTTTCTCATTTTAGGGTATTGAATGTTGCTTGATGTGAGGAAAAATTAAATTTAAAATATTTTAGAACAACACTCAAACACAGCAAATTGTGAAAAAGTGAAGAAGCAGGAATATTTTCTGAATCCACTGTATATTAGGAAAAGTTTAAAGGTTATTGAGGATATGGTGGAGGATCATGGATGGACTGGAACTGGAAATGTTTGGAGACAAGAGGAAAATGGTATCCTAAGAAGAGTATTTGAGACAGGGTTGCTAGAAGAATGAAGGAAAGAGTAAGACCAAAAAGTAGATCAGAGAACTGGGAGGTGAAGGATATGCAGAAGGTTGTGTGCAATACGAAGATGGCTGGAAATGTGAGGCAAAGACACAGAGAGATACACATCCACTGCAGCGATCCCACACTTTAAAAAATAAAAATAAAAAAAAGGTACCAGAATGGTTCTTTACAGTGATGCTATAGAGGAACCATTTTCAGTTCTCTAAAGAACCATCCACATGAAGATTCCAGAAAGAACTTTTATTTTTAGATCCGTAACAGGCATCATACAGTAAATAGCCATGAATCAATGGTAACAGATATCTGAAATACCAATAATTCATGATTTTCAAAGGATTCTGGCTGCATACAATAACACAGGCTGATATAGGTTTTCTTAAGCTGTTAGTGTCCTGCTAGGTAGCCTACCACACATTAAAGATTTCAGTATTTTTTTGTTATTTTCCTACATATTTTGAAATTTTTCAAAGTAAAAGCAGCAAACTTCATATGTAAAGAACCCTTTTCAGGATGAAATGGTGCTTTGTCAAGCAATAATTCTTCCATGAACCACACAACCCGGTAAAGAACCATAAAATGCCATTAAATAACCATTATTTTTAAGAGTATAAATAGGGGGAAAATCAGATGTAAAGAAGAAGAAATAAAACAACCTAAAAATGTATCGTGGACAGTGCTGTGGAATGTTACTTTTAAAAGTAACTTAGATACATTACTCATTACTTACAAAAAAGTAACTATGTTATATAGATATAAACTGTAATGTGTTACAGTGTGTTACTTTTGCTTTACTTTTTCTTCCTTTGCATGAAAAACTACATACTGTATTTCACTGGCCAGCATGTTGTTAAGTCCTAAGGCCATGTGTAAACATTCATGAAACTGACCAGAAATAAATTTGATAATTTCTGGCATTTTATAAATATGTTTAGTCCTTCATGCGCTGTGAAGTAAATAACATCCATTCCCTTTATCTATCTCCAAAATGAGCCCCAGAATATTTGGGGTATGAACACTGGCCACTGTACTGCCAGATCACACTGTTTCAAAATATCTAAATCAAATAGCTGGAATAAAACTAAACTGACATTTCTTTACTGATACTACTTTATAGGTTTCTTTTACTGGATTGCATGCAGCATACTTTTTACTGCTTAGGTGTGCGACTGAGCCCAGCATACCATCCACCATGCTTGCTTCTTGTCTTACCCTCTGTGGTGCTGAGATAATCACTGAGTGCCTGTAATCCTAAACTGTGCAAAACAAATCTTCCCCCCAGCACATGCATGATTAAATGTATACTTATACTGCAACTATGGTTCAGTTGTTTTCACTTGAATCCACAATATGCATGTGCTTAACCTTTTCTTTACTAGCTGTCACCAGACAGCCATACCGGTTGTGTGCACCGTGTTACACCAGCAGCAGCAAGCAATGTGTTTGTAAAAGATGGCAATACTTCTTTGTTTTGGAGAGGCAGGAATAAGCTTCCACAGTAACGTATTTTTTTTTTTTATAAAGTAACGCAGGTAGTTTTACTTCAGTAAAATACGTATTACCTTATGTTACTCGTTATTTTAAAAAGAAATCAGACGACATAATGTACGTTACTTTTAACTGGTTACCCTCAACACTTGTCTGGCCTTGGATTTGTGTGTATTCCAACCCATTTTCTAAATGAGAAGTCAATTACTGCTCAGGTAACATTTTAATACTTTTAGTTTGTCCCACTTGTTAAGATTCTCCGCCTTTGTTTAATGAAACAGTTTAATGTAATGTTTTAATTGCACCTTATTAACAGAATGATACAAATAACAAAGGCAGCAGATGTTCTCCATATAACTTGTTTCCATTTACACCTGTGTGTGTTCATTGTGAACGATCTGCATTAATAAAATATTTGAATTGACACTAAAAGATAAAAAAGAATGACTGACAATTACTAATCCACTTAAAAATCTGCCATACAAGAATGACCTCACATAGCAGAATGAAAACACTAGCAAGCCATACAATTATGTAACCTCTACTGTTGGCAAGGGTTGGTTTCTAATAAAGCAATCGGGTTGGAACAAAACACCTACAGCCCTCCACATTAGACTTTGGAGACCCCTGGTCTCAACGATCATTCTGTAGGCAAACAATATGAATCATATCTGGCGTCCATCCAAAAAAGGCTGCTTTGCTACAACACGTTTCCTCTTCGCCTGGGAATGCTGGGCGCCGCGGTCAGGGAGCAGCCCTCTGATATTATTGCCTGGCTCAGCTTCAAGAGCGGAGTCACGTGTCCCGTACATCCAGCCAGGAGGGACTTTCCGAGCTGGGACTGGGAGTGTTGTCATGATCGGAAGGCGCTCCTGTTGAGCTGCGTTGTTCCTGGTCTGTTGTATTTTTGGTTTTCATTTCTCGCCGATGATGCTTGCAACCGGAAGTAGACATGGTTGCTGACACTTCGCTAGAAAACTGTTACTACAAACTGGACGAGAAGCCCGAGGTGACAGTGACCAATGGCAGGTGGAGCGCGTTCGTGCTGTGCCTCAGCTTGTTGCTCGGTGTCGAGGTCTTTGGGACAGCGTGCCTCTTCTATAGTTTCTCCAAGGAAATCAAAGAGGTAAGGGGTTGTGTAACTACTGATCGCGCGTCAGTTGTCACCTGAACACTTTCAGACACTTTTTAACAAAGCTCAATTGGAAACATTGTTCAAAGTTGTTCAGCGGAGCATCCCATGAAAAGAATAAAGGGAGAGTATCAACCTTTTCGGGCTATTAAGAAAAAAAAAACGACAAACATTGTTTACGCGTTTAAAAATCACTTAGGACTCAGAAAGTGCCAACAGAATAAAACGCATTTGCACTCACTTCCTGATTTCCAGCGCGGAGGCGTATGGGAATTTCTAGTAAACGGCCGTTGGTGCCCAGCCAGGTACAGAGGTGCGCAGACTGTACAGGCTGTTTGTCGGACAGTGGTGTGACAACCACCCGTTAAGTGCTCTTTTTGTTACCTGAGACTAAAACAGGACGGTCTAGCAACACAAGCGCTTCTTCGATCCAGACGCAGGCTGCCAGGTACTTCAGTCAAAATCCCCCCATCAAAAAGCCAATTTCCTCACACACACCCTCCCCATTCTGAAAAACTAGATTGTTTAGTAATTAACATGGTTAGTAAATGCTGTTTTAAAAAATCACTTCATTTGTAAAAGAAAGGATCCACAATTGTTTTGATTAAAAATCCTTTACAACTTTTAGTGTGCAGATTGTACGTGTACACCGCCTACAAAAGAATGGAGTGTTTTTGCACTACATGGAGGATATTTAAAAGTGAATGGTACCTTTTGTTATCCAAAGCAGGTTAAAATATTTGACTTGATAAACATTCATCCTAATGAAAAACAAAGTGCACGCACCGCACCTACTCAGAAAAAGCACGTTATGGAAAATGCAAATAAAATGAGAAAGCAATGATTAGTAAATGATCTTTGACATGAAAACAATATTGCAGCCTATTATTAGATGTTGCAGTTAATGAATATTATTGTCTTTTAAAAAATAAACACATTTTCCAAAAGAAGTTTGGACAGTAAAGAATTTAGCATTCTGTAACGTTGCCATTCCTGTTTACAACACATAAGAAAGGTTTATGTACTGAAAACAGCAATAATATTTAGTGTTTCAGGTTTAATTTTGTCTCATTCTTCTTGCAAATAAGTTTTAAGGTGAACAAACGTGTGGAGTCTTCATTGTCACATTTAGCAATTTCAGTATGTGGTACACATTCTTACTTATGCACAGGCCAGAACTGCAGGCAGACAGGCCAGCCAAGCACCTGCACCCTCTTCCTATGCGGCCATACCTTTGTAATGCATGCAGAATGTGGTTTTGCATTATCTTGCTAAAATGTGCAGTGATGTCATCATGAAGGCAGCATATGTTGCTCCAAAGTCTGTATGTGCCCTTTAGCATTAAGGGTGCCTTTACAGTAGTGCAAGTTACGTTTGCCCAGGGTACTGACAGAACCCCATACTATCACAGAAGTTAGCTTTATGGCTTGTAGTTGATAATAGTCAGGATTGTTCTTTTCTTCTATGGTCTAGAGGACACAATGTGCAGTTCTTCCAAAAAAAGACCTGAAATGTGATTCATCTGACCACAATACATGTTTCCACTTTGCAATTGACTATCACAGATTTCTCCAAACCAAGAGAAGTTGGTAGTGCTTCTGTTAACATAAAGCTTTGTTTTTGTACAGCACAGTTGTAACCAGCATTTGGGTATGAAACTACGTATTGCGTTACTTGATAAAGGTTTGCTAAAGTACTCCTGAATCCATGTGGTTGAATCACTTATTGATCAATAACGGTTCTTGAGTACCGTTTGAGGGATTGGAGATCACAGCAGTCAGTTTAGGCTTTTGCCTTTGCCTTTTACACACTGAAATTTGTCCAGGTTCCTTGAATCCTTTAATTATATTATGCAGTTTTGAGAGTGAAATGCACAAATATCTTGTGATTAGTCTTTGAGAATCATCGGTTTTTAAACTTTTGAATAATTTCCTCATTGATTTGTGTGAAAAGTGGCGACTCTCATCTCATCTTTGCACCTGAAGGACTAGGTCTTTCCTGATGCAGCCTTCACACCAAAGCATGATTACCTGTTGAACATCTGTTTCTGCTTACATCATTATTTTTCTTTTTTTAAGTCATTATTGGCCCTAAATTGCCCCATTAAGTTTTCTTTTTTGGAATGAGTTGTAGGCTCTCAATGGCAAGAATAGATGTATATTTACTATCAATGAAGTTGATCAGGCTGCACATTACTATTGTTTGCATTAGATTCAAAGTCAAAAGTGAATTTTGTAATTACTGTGTTTATTTGCATTTTCCATACCTTCCCAACGTTTCCCAGTTGGACTTATATTTAATGAACTTAGCACAAATAAAGGCAGTGTCATGTTCTCTGACAGAAGAAGTTTAATTTTAAATTGGAATAACTTAACAGATGGATGGATTTTATAATAAACACTATCTTTTCTTAAGCCACTTATCCAGATCAGGTTGAGGGAAAGTTGAATGTATTCCAGCAAGTATAGGGCAAAATGCAGGAACAATCCCTGGACAGGGTGTCAGTCCATAACAGTTATTCCAAAATATTATATGTAATCATTTACAAACCGCAATACTTAAAAAAATAATAATAATAAAACACTAGTTTAAAAGTTTTGTTCTGTACTCCAATTACTGCTAAATATGTGCTTATAGCTTGATGCTTTTTGAATTGTCATTATGACTGAAATGTACTCAAGATTTGATTTTAATCTTGTGATGCTCATGACTTCCATGACGTCACAGAACTCAGCAAGCTAACACCAGCCCTGGACTTGCTTATGTGCTTAGCTGGAATTCTGAATCTCTTTAAAGCTGGAAAAATAACCCACAGGAGTACAGGCTGGGAGGGGGATAAGCATGCCATTGTGAGATGGCGCATCAATCTCTAACCACTCCAACTGTTAACCAATCATACTTTAGCTGTGAGATGAGTGGGCGGAGCAATGTTGGGTGCTTGTTGCAATATTCAGTATGTTGGCTATTGCTGGATAATAATAATAATAATAAATTATTCTTTATATTTATATAGCGCTTTTCTCACTATTCAATGCACTCTCCACACAGAGAAGACAATAGCCATAAACCCAGGAGCTTCTTACTTCAAGGCAGCAAGACAACCACTGCGCCACCTGGATAAGGCTTTTATCAAGCATTTAGGGGTGGAAAATGTATGGAAAACTATTTCAACAGGAAAGTAATTCACATGAAAGGAAAAAAAAACATTTTTTAAGAAACCACCCATATTTTCATCCCCATATATTTTCTGTCATGAAGCAATGACAGGCTTTTCTTTGTGCCCATTATGCAGGAAAGTTTGCATTTGGCCCAGTGGCAGCATTTTTTTTTTTTAAGGCTAGGTCATAATGAATTGTATACGCATTTGACAAAATAAAGAATACAAAATTTTAAATAACACAATAATAAACCACACATGTCCTATTTATTCCTAAACTTAACTATGCAAGCACAAAAGTAATATGCTTTGCTCTTTTTAGTAGTAAAATGTGAAATTAAAATAAGTTACTATAGGATGTTTTTGTATAATTTGCATAACGACCTGGATGTTTTTATGCATCACACCCCTATCAACCCATCAATATTTCAGACTTGAAAATCAAACTCCAATTCAATTTGAAAGTGTTATCTGAATATATTTTGGGAAGCTACTGTTATCCCTGGCCATATGCAGGAATGTGGATTGGACACCAGTCCGTGACATGGCACAACCTTACCTGTGTACAATGTTTCAATTTCTGGATGTAATAAGCAGAATACCCGCTGAAATACCACACTTACACAGGTATGCCCTGCAAACTCCAGACATCCATATTACTAACCGAAGGTTGTAAACCGGATGGGCGCAGGGTGCAGGGCTCACCGGATGTACGGAATCCCCAAAGGGCCATGCTGTGACAACGCGCGCGCCTACAACGCGCTTGCGAAAGAAGGCACGGCTCAAACCAACTGTGATGGGCGCAGGGCTCACCGGATGTACGGAATCCCCAAAGGTCCATGCTGTGATAATGCGCACGCCTACAACGCGCTTGCGAAAGGAGTCACGGCACAAACCAACTGTGACAACGCGCGCGCCTACAACACGCTTGCGAAAGGAGTCACGGCTCAAAAACGAAAGGAGTCACGGCTGAAACCAACTGTGACAACGCGCGCGCCTACAACGCACTTGCGAAGGGAGTCCCGTCTCAGACCAACGGTCCATGCTGTGACAACGCGCTTGCAAAAGGAGTACCGGCTCAAAAACGAAAGGAGTCACGGCTCAAGTATCAGATGGAACAGAAAGTGATTGGCATTCTTGGATTTGTCCATGCTGTGACAACGGGCGCGCCTACAACGTGCTTGTGAAAGGGGTACCGGCTCAAGTATCAGAGGGAACAGAAAGTGATTGCCATTCTTGGATTTGCGATTCTTTCGAGAATCGCGGGCTTGCTAGTAGTATTCCTAAGCTGAGATCTGAACCCAAGACCTTTGAGATGTGAGGCAGCAGCATCAACCACTATGCTTCCCTTGGAAATGTGTGATAATCTTTAAAAACAGTACATTCCATTTTTTTCCAATAACTGAAAGGAATTTTGAACATGAAAAAATTAGTTATTTAAATGGAAAATGTGAAGAAATTGAAATACTTATAACAAAAATTGTGATTCAAAGGCCAGTTGATTCTTTTGTTCAGTTGTATATCTTTATTGGTGGCATTTGCTTAAGAAGAATTCTCACATATGGCAGTAAAGCAACTAATAATAATAATAAGGAAGTAAGAACATTTCTTAATTTGGTTTATGTGGGTGGAGTAAGAAAGGGAGGGAAATAAAAAAAAAAATGACACCAAGATTCCTTGCATTAGAAGAAGGTGTGATGAGATCACCATCAAGAGTGACTAGAAAGGAGTTCATTTTCTTAAGTTGTGCTTTAGTGCCAATTCGCAGTTTTGGTTTTTTGCAGTTTAATTTTAAAGAGTTCTGCTCCATCCAGCTTTTAATTTCACTGAGGCAAGTTGTGAGCTGAGAATGCTATGATGAAGTTTGAGTTGGCTGTCATCCACATAAAAATGATAATCCAGTCCAAACCTACAAATAATATGACCAAGTTGAAGCATATAGATATAGAAGAACAGAGGGCCGAGGGCAGAGCCCTGAGGAACTCCTTGTTTGACTGGTACTGAACTGGACCTGCTGTTGCCAAAACTAACAAACTCTTACCTATCAGTTAGATAGGATTTAAACCACTGGATTGCAGTGCCAGAGATACCCAGAATGTTCTTCATTCTGGACAGTAGAATTTTGTGTCTGACAGTTTCAAATTCTGCACTGAGGTCTAACAGAATTAATATGCTGGCTTGTCCAAAGTCTGCTGCCATAAGCAAATCATTAGTTACCCAAAGCATGGCACTTTCACAAAGCAAGGCACTTTCACACCTGTGTTGTGCTCTGAAACAAGACTGAAAGGAAGTAATTAGTGAGTTGGAAGTCTACAACATACTCAAGAATGTTTGACAGAAAAGGTAAATGAGAGAGGGTTCAAAAATTGTTAAGACTGTCAGCATCAAGACCAGACTTTTTGAACACTGGGGTTACAGAAGCAATTTTAAAAGTGGCTGACACAAAGTCGGTGTAGGGATATAAATATTATTGTTGTAACAGTTGGGATTATGGCATGAAGGCAGGATTTAAGAAGTGTGGTGGGGATGGGGTCCAGTACACAGGTAGTTGGCCTCACCTTACAAAGCAGGTCATTAACAAATGCAGTTGTGACTGGTAAAAATTTAGTAAAGAAGCTGGATGGAGTGGGAAGAAGGGGAAAGATATAAATGGATGATGGATTTATGTTAGTTAAATTATTTAGATCTTTAATTTTGTGGATGAATTTTTCATAGGCTTCGGTAGAGGAGGTAATTGGGGTAGAGGCATGCTGAAGTAGTTTATTAACTACGGAGAACAAAACCCTTGGGTTATCATGGCCACTTTACATTATTCTGCCATAATGTGCATTCTTGGCTGCAGTTAGTTCATCCATGTAAATCCTTTGATGGCCAGAGAAAGCCTGGATATGCACACTGAAGCCAGTCTTATATGACATTTTCTCAAGGTGTTGACTAGCTGCTTTCATAGACTATAATTCTGAATTACACCATGGAGCTGAATGCTTAAAGGAAATTTCCTTATGTTTTAATGGAGCTGTTTTATCGAGTGCTGAATGAAGGGCTGAGTTATAGTAGTCAATAAGACTATCTAGCGTTGATGGAATCGGGGAAGACAGAAAAAGATAAATGGATTCAGCAAGGATAGAGGGACAGATATTTTTAAGGTTTCTGAAAGAAATTTGACATTTACAGGTAAGAAGAGGAAGAGTTAATGAGACAATGAAAAGTACTGCTTTATGATCAGGGAGTCCCAAATCACTGCTATAAGTGCTGCAGACAGAAAATCCATCTGATAGTAGCAGAGGTGCGGAGCAGCACAGCAGAGAAGGTGAAATTGGTTGGGTTAGGTGGGGTGGTGCATATGAACGATGGTAGCAAAGCAGCAAAAAATCCAGAAGAAGCATAGTAGGATATGCACATGAAAGATAGTGTCCAGCATACAACCACATGCGTATAGCGCTGGGTATTATAGGCTTGATCACCCCAAAGCCGCAAGCCACGTGGCTGCAGACATCAGATCACTTCTCAGTCATTTCCATTCAAAGCCATACAGCCTTCCATACAGAAGGAATCGACAGCAATCCAGCATATTCATTATAATCAAGGAAACAGAATATCCCCAGCTTCTAGATCTCTAAGGTGCAGTGAAAAAATGTTTGTTGATCAAGCATCAGGCAGGAGCGGGCAATCAAAAGAAAGTCTCATCTAGTGAACCACAGAAAGATTCAGTTTTCCCGAGGCTGCGAACCCAGTCAAGGCAAAGTACACAAAAATAAATCCAAAATCAATGCTATTTGTGTCGAGTGCATCTATTCATACAATAAAAGAAAATGGAAAAAGTGCAAGGTTAATGCAAATTTTAACAAAAAAGTGTTGTTAACAGGGAGGAGTGACAGCAACATGCATGCACTAGAGTCCCCTCACTAAATCAAAATCAATTTACAGGTAAAAGTATGGAAGTGTGGAAAGTGTGAAAAAGTCTTTACATCTGAATTTCTATGGTATGTTAGCAAAGCATATACCATATACTGTATAGTGTTCATTTTTTGGAAAAATAGATAACTCATGTTTGCTTCCCGGGTCCTCTCTGTGTGGAGTTTGCATGTTCTCTCTGTGTCTGCGTTGGTTTCCTCCGGGTACTCCGGTTTCCTCCCACAGTCCAGAGACATGCAGGTTAGGTCGATTGGCGATTCTAAATTGGCCCTAGTGTGTGCTTGGTGTGTGTGTGTGTGTGTGTGTGTGTCCTGCGGCGGGTTGGCACCCTGCCCGGGATTGGTTCCCTGCCTTGCGCCCTGTGTTGGCTGGGATTGGCTCCAGCAGACCCCCGTGACCCTGTGTTCGGATTCAGTGGGTTGGAAAATGGATGGATGGATGGATGGATGGATAGATAACTCATAGAAAAGTTAGAACAGTGTTTGAATCTCATGGACTGTGATTGCATAATTCTCACATGTTCTAAGAAAATTCAAGTTTTTGGTTTGTACAAACAAAGTAAGAAACTTAGACCGGAGAGGTGAAACCATAACCGAAAAATAGAAGAATTTCACTGTGTCTGTCCAACGAATTTAAAGGAGGAGGCTTAGGGGCCTACGTGGACCAGTAAAATTAATTCAAGAAATTGAGATGTGTTAGTTACTGTATATAAATAGATCAATAGATGTACAAACTTTCAAAGAAATAAGCAATAAAAATATCCATCCATTTTCCATCTATCCATCCATCCATTTTCCAACCCGCTGAATCCCAACTACAGGGTCACGGGGGTCTGCTGGAGCCAATCCCAGCCAATACAGGGCGCAAGGCAGGAAACAAACCAGGCACACACTAGGGACAATTTAGAATCACCAATGCACCTAACCTGCATGTCTTTTGACTGTGGGAGGAAACCAGCGCACCTGGAGGAAACCCACGCAGACACGGGGACAACATGCAAACTCCACGCAGGGAGGACCCGGGAACTCTCCTAACTGCGAGGCAGCAGCGCTACCCACCGTGCCACCCGCAATAAAAATACCATAGTGAAATTGTTAGGTTTACTTATTAAAAAAATGTGTACCCACATATACAAATCCATGTGATATGAAGGATACATCAAATGAGTAAATAAAACAAATGAGTGATCTAAATATGGCAACAAAAATACAGTATGTATTAGTGAAACCAGTGGAGTAAAAAAATGTTCAAAAAGTGTGCTAGAATTAAAACTAAAATTCAAAATGAAGTTGCTGGTAGGAATAGCACAATATAGTGTAGTGAAAGAGGCAGTAGGACAATGTGACAGCAAAATGTTCAGATGAAAAATGAGTAGAAGGAAATGGGATGTGCCAAGATAAGTACAAAGCTGCAGGATAAAAGGGTGCAAGAAGTATTGGCCAAGCAAGTGAGGAAGTTAATGAATTTATAAAACATTTGCTCTGAGTCAATAAAAATTGATTGCAAATTTTATTTTTTCATTTTTCAAGGTATGTAATGTAAATCAATGTATGTAATGTCAGCAATGTATGTAAATCAAGATTTTCAATGGTTAATTTTGTCCATGACAGACTTTTTCTTTTCTGTTTTTTTTCTTCCCTAAGTTCCCTATATATATATATATATATATATATATATATATATATATATATATATATATATTGTCCACTGGAAAAATTAAGAATTTTTCACAACAACACTCTTAAATTTTCTGCCCTTTGTTCCTTTTTTCCATTTTGTTGTGGTATATAAAAGAGGAGATATCAGACAGACTAACTTCTGTTCTGTTTTTGAGGTCCAAGACAGCTGCATTTCTTGTTCCTGACCTCTACATTAAATGCATTGTACTTCCAGATGAGCATTCATTTGTTGTCAGTTTTCAAGCACATGGAGCCGAGTCCCAGAATAGTTGGAGTGAGTGGCTGGCCATATCACATTATGTGACTGACTTCATGGGCACACACCATAATATGTAAATGAAGGCCATAACTGAAAATCTATGGAAAAGTTGTGTAATGTGACATAGCCATTACCCAGTCAAAGTAGTGATCCCTCCTGCCAAGTGGTAACGTTGTCTGTCACCAATGGATGATTAATCAAACTTAGAATCTTACACATTTCCCAAACCTACTGATGAAATTAAAAGTAATTTTAACCACCAGAGTGTTAAATAATCATAATATTAATATCATCATTCCCATTCTTGATAGTTATGGTGAACCAGAAAACAAAAGTCAAAATCTGAGCAGCCATTCAAAAATCCCAGGTTTTATAAAGTGCCCTTGATGGTAGTCAAGTCATTTTTGCCCAATATATATTTTTTCTTTGTTGTATTCCACTTTAGGAAATACTGCATGTCAAATTATTGGAAGATGTGCTTTGAATTTATTTGTTGAGCACATTAGCAGTAATTACAGTATAATAATCTACTCTTTTTTAATGTGTTTTTTGTTTTCTTTTCCTCCTTAGACACAAAATCTGGCACGATTAGAAGATTACCAATTGCGCTGCATAAATTATCTTGCTGAACCTAATTTTACAGAACAAGAACTTAATGGTGATATTGATTGTGAATTTTGGCTTCAGGAACTGAATGTCACACTTGATAAGGTATGTTTTCAGTGGTTTATGGGAACATTTTCCTTTTTGAACTGTAATTTGACCATAAATAATAATTTCTCATCTAATGCTATCATGGGTGTGCTGTGTAAACAATATTTATCTCTAGATTCTTCTTCAAACTTGCATTTTGCAATTCAGTTATTTTACCATTTTAATATGTAAAGGCTTATTCTTGATGTGTTTGTTTGCCTGCAGGTTATCTTGGAACTGCCCTTTATACTTGATCAGTTTCATGTGATATAAAAACAATGTTCAAGATAAATGCAGTTATTTGAAGGGAAAATTGTGCCAATTAATATCACTACACACACACAAGACTGGTTTACAATCAATAGTCTATACAGTATTTTATACATAATATCAAATCAAGTCATTTTCTAACCCACTTAATCCAGACCAAGGTTGCAGCAGGACTAGAGCCTGTCCCACCTCACATAGGGTGCAAGGCAGGAAAAAACCCTAGACAGGACGACAGTCCATTGCAGGCCAAACACACACACACACACACACAAGAACACACCCTAGGGATTATTCAGCATTTCCAGTTCATCTAATCTGCATGTCTTTGGATAGTGGGAGGAAACTGCAGCACCCAGAGAGACCATGCAGACATGGGGAGAACAAAAGAAATTTGACAAACGAGGAAACTATGAGAGGAGAGGAGATCATTCAGTCCATCTAGCCTGTTTTTTTTTTTTTTTTTTTTAAGCTAAGCTGTCCCAGAAAACTCCACACAGGGATGTCCTAAGATGCAAACCCTTGACTCCTTATTGCAAGGCAGTAGTGCTACCACTGTGGCACCATGCTGCCCCTATATGTCAGTATATACAAATATGGTAATTTAAATAAAATGTATGTTTTATATAATTTTTACTTTCTCTTACTTAAACATTATTTTACTTTACAAACATTGTTTACTTTAACAAAAAATTATTTTTGGTTACAGTATAACAAGATAGAATAGTTGTAAAATTTGTTATATATGTGGAATGAAATAGCTTCTCATTTTACTTTTTCCTTAGGCTAGGCTTAATTGTAGTCTTGTCCTTTATTCTTTTTGACAAGGTAATGGCAACATGTATTGTGAATAATATCACAATATGGCAGTACATTCTGTAATGTACAGAATAAGGAAATATTTGTGGCTGAATATCCACTGTCACAGACTCCATAACCCTCGGAAATTGTCTTTTTTAAAATCTCATCTGTAAAAAAAAAAAAAAAAAAAATTTTTCAAGTAATTTTACTCATGATCTTTTGAGTTGTCTTGAATAAAATGTCAACAGAATATACAATAAATACATTTTCTTGACAGTTTTTCAATTTTATTTGTTTTAGAGACTGAAATCTGATATCAGAAACACAGTATATCATGAATTTGCAGGTAATCATTTAATTTTTATGTTAACACTGTATAGCATATGTTTGGCAAGAGTATTGCAGGGAATAAACAGTGGTATTTGCTATACTATTTTTAAAAGGACATTAGAGGTTAGAAATGTATTAACAGCAGACCAAGAAACTGATTTATGTCTGAATGTATGCATGTATTTTGATGTCTTTTTTCTTCCATGCACATGTAACACTTATGCTAGGGGAGAAGCTCTACAATGAAAACCTGTATAGAGAGAGTAAGAACTGGTTGGTTAAGACTTGTGGACCATGTGTTACTTTTTTGAAAGTTTCATAGTCTGGTGATATTGGTGGGGATGGGGGGAGATTTTGTCATGTGAACATAGTGCTTAGAAAGACAAAGTAGTAACTATTGATTATGAGAAAAACATTCATAGAACAATTATTGTAGTAAGACATAGTGTGGAAGTAGATCCCTGAATATGACAAAAAGTGGGTAAACCAGACGTAATGGATGGTGGTGATTTCGGAGACAGCCCACAAGTTTTGAAGCAGAACATGACCTGAGTGTAAAAATAAGGAACAGGAGAGTAGTCTGTAATTTCAGGAAGTATGTCACCCAACCTAAGGATTAGTAATGAGACAAAAAGCCTGAAGTATGAGAAGAAGAGTTAACAATTTACCAAAATCTGTAAATTAGATTACTTTAAAATAATGAGAAGAGACAATGAATAACCCCAAATGTAAGCAAAATTTATGGTAAAGAATTGTAGTGAACAGCGTTGTTGAAGAATTGAATATTGTGAGACCCAGTGTCGTCTGTTGTGTGGAAGTTCTAGCCAGATTCTACTTAATTCTCTAAATAATGTGTTTTTATTCTTAGTCTGTAGGTGTGAAATACCCAGCAGCACATTTTCACAAAGATGTACTTTTTTGCAGCTGTTAATGTGCTTAATTAGTCTTCTTAATTTGAATTCACTGACTTGCAGCATTAAATTGTTTTTAATAATTCTTAAAACAGTCGATTAGGAGTGAGCAGACACAGACAAATGGCTATGTATATTCACTCTTTATGCCTCCACTACAACAGACTAGCAATATCTTCGGGGCTATTTCCTGATTTGCACCCAGTGCTGACAGGATAGCTACCAATACACCCTGTTCTCAATCCAGTTCTCTTTGAGCAGTTTTGAAAATGTTTTTTCAGCATACATTTTGGAAAATGAATATTTATAAAGCAAAGAAGTAATTGTTACTTTTTGTTCAAATTCAGGAGAATTAATGTACACTTTATGTAATGCAGAAGGTCACATTTCTAGATAGTTATTAAGAATTATTCCAAGAGAGGAATTAGAAATGCAAGCAGTGAAATTTCAGGTTTCCCTCCTGCACCAGGTTTTGATTTTCAAAAGGGTGACACATTTTGACTATAGTAATGATTTAAAAAAAATGTGTTTTGCACAGTATTTTTGACACTGAAAAGTAGCTTCATTGCATGTTAAAATCTGGCTATGAAAAGAGTCTAAACTATAAGCACTATGCAGTGTTAGTCCATTGAAACCTTACTGGTTTGGAGTAAGTTTCACATTTGTCCATCTATTCATTTTATTTATGCATATCCAGTTCAGTGTTGACCCAGAACATAACCCAAGTGCTGAAGGAAGGAATCCAATTCGGATGGTCTACAGGGTACAAACAAATGTAGTCATGCAGTGAATAACACTGCATTAATTTTGACCCGACATTTGGCTTCATGGCAAATCATTAGAATGTGAATCATTTAAATCCAGTGAAGGAGGAAGGAACAATGTCTGCCAAGAATTTAACTGAGACAAAGTGAGGCAAGGGTACGGTGCTATACATTATACTACAGGTATTATAATATGAACTTTGAAGCCGTGATTGCATATTCTTAAGGAAATTACATGTAAAGCTTATGCAGTGTGTCTTTTTAGTACTGTATTGTTACTTTTCTACAGTGTATTGTTACATGTAATAGCAACTGAAGGAAGCACCTTTTTTGTTTGTTTGATGCAATTGCATAAATAATAAACCTTTAAAAGCCATGTGACTGCTGACAATCTTTATTGTTTATAATATTTTCAGAAGGAGCAATTTTGAAAACCGCTTTACAGATCGTCAACATTAGTATATGTAATAAGGAAAAGATTAGAAATAAGTACAGAACACATCACAATACTTGGTGAGATATAATAGGTTCTGTTTGTTCTGTTTGCAACAGAAAAAAAAAATTGTTAAAGCAAAAAATGTAAAAAAAAAAAAAAAAAAAAGCAAGGGACCCATTTACCTATGAATTCTGAAGAATGTTCATTACAAAAGTTTTTGTGACCACATTCTCATAAACACATGCACTGAATGAACAGATGTCTGCTCTCACATGGTTAGGTTTCTTGTGTGAGCTGCAGAGCTACATGAAACTCCTTTATTTTTATAGCTCCATGGGGTTTGTTTAGCTAATCTCTTTGTCCTTGATTGTATGATGATGCACACCTTGGTGAATTACTATTTTAGCAACAGTGGACCTTGGTCAAGTTACAGAATTTGATACTGTGGGATCCTTTATGCAGATTCAACAATTTTCTTTTTTATCCATGGTGCAGTAAACTGCTAGTATATGAGCATTTGCCTTATTTTTTTTTTTATCTAAAGTTGGGTATGGAAAAGATTCATATTCTCTAACTCAGTTATGAAGTGAATCAAGTGCTCCTCTTTATGCTGGACCTTGAACCAAAAATGTGTTAAGCTTCTACAGATACAAGTGTGATTAAAAGCTCATCCTTTCTGATTCAATATATGGAATAAAGAGACACATATTCTAGATTTCTGGATTTAGGCCGGAAACCTGTTTTTAGAATCTTTAATAGAATTAGAAAATTGGAATGAAATTTAGTTGAGTAACCTCTAACATAACAGCCAAAGAACGATTTTGAAGTCTGCAATAATCAGCTCTTGGTGTCCATGAGGCATCAAATCTTCACATATTAGTGAGAGTTAACATTCCTGTGTTGTTCTACCGTAAATCCATGCAAACTAGGTACCCACAACTTTGTATTCAATACTGTGAATCATGTAGAAGGGATTCATGTATTGTGCAGACTTTGAACAAAATATTTAACTCATTTGCTTTGATTTACATGGGAGTCTCTTCTTCTTCTTTGCAGTGCAAAATGTATCCTTATTTGCATATGACAGACCAGCTATCCACCTAAAGCCACAAAAAAACAGAGGACAATTACGTAGTCGACTGGACAATGGTAAGAAAAAAAATCAAAGATTGTGTTTTTGGCATATTACATATGCACACATATTACATATGCTTTTACAATTTTAGATTTTCCATACTTCAAGCAAGCAGATGGACGTGATGTGATCCTATGGGAAAACTCAGAGGAGCTGACTTTCCAGCAAGGGTTGATGGATTACAGGGATGGAGAGATTATCGTATTAAGAGATGGCCTATACTTTATATATTCGCAGATTTATTTTTGGACTACTCCCCAAGTCAAGGAGTTTCAACAACAACCTTTCCTTCAGTATGTATACAGAAAAACCTCTTACCATGATCCAATCCTTCTGTCCAAAGCAGTTGTCACCAAGTGCTGGCATGAGGCTGCTGAGTTTGATCTCTTTTCCAGTTATCAAGGAGCATTGTTTGAACTGACCCAGGGTGACCGCATATTCCTAAAAGTGACAGATGTTACTGCTGTAAGCTTGAATGAAGAATCCACCTATTTTGGAGCATTTATGGTTTATTAAACACTAAAATCAATATCATGGAGCCTTCACTATGGTTGATGCTTTACATTAATATTTGCATTGGACTATATAGGAGGGTTTTAATGGTTCGGATTTCGTGATACAGTTTTCAATGCTTTTTGGTTCATTCTGTATTGGTTCACACAGTGAAAAGAATTCAATTTTCAATGCCTTCGTTCAAGAGAAAACACTTAGGTGTTATACTGTACTTGCAAGAAAATTTAGGTTTTCCCAAATGTTAACCTTTTTTAACAGGTATTTTTTGATGTCAAAAACAAATAGTAGGGCAATAAAAAAGGAAAGACATCCACTTATCAAATCCCTTTTTGTTTATGTGAAATGGACTAATAATTATTCGCTGTCCATTCTAACAACACCAGCTAATAATGAAAAAAAATGGTTTTGTGATCACTTTTCAGGTACCTAGTTGAAGATAAGAGAAAAAGAAATATCATCTGAAATGTTAGTGCCTCTACTGGCTAAGGGCAACACTAATAGATTTTTTTTAAATGTAGCTGAATGTAGAATTGGTGTTCAGTAGGTGATGATATTAAAATAACCATTTCCAATTGGAAATGTGTGTACAAGGCCAGAGAGGCAACTGTTAACGGTAAGAAAATTTTTTTCTGCAATGCGTTAGCCACTTCCCATGTCACACATGGTCACTGTATTAATCCTTATTCTGTATGACGGATTCCAACAGCCTTAAGAATGAAAGTGTTTGTAGATTTGAGTTGTGGTGTAGCCTTCTACAAGGCAGCTGAGTGAAAGAAAATAACATGCAAGCAAAAATTCTCAGGCAGGTTTCCAACTGTGCTGCTGTTTTAGTGTTGGGTGTTGTTGCCAATTCCAAGCACAAATATTCAGCATAGAATTAAGAAAGGTCATCTGCCCTGCACTCAGTGGAAAGATATAGCAAGAGAATCGGCATACTCACAAATGCAGTTCTATATGAAGTAAATATCTGTTAATAAAAATAAATTCTATGCAATGTTAAAATAGATAGATACGTTATTAATCCCAAGGGGAAATTCACAAGAATGTCACAAAATAAGATTTTTGCCAAGTCTTTGTACTGTATTCATTACACTATGGTTGTTTTTTGTTTTAATTTAACAATTTCACCAATGAATTGAGCAACACTGACTATTAGCAAGCAATGGTTTGAGTGCTGAAGGCTTGATTTAAACCATTTATTGTAAATACACGAACTGTTCCACCTCTGGTAGAGGTTTATTTTCCAATATGGGTGGTTTGTTAGTTCATGATTTAATGTAGTGTTCTTCAGCCCTGTCCTCAGTCATATGATTCATGATTAAACTATGTTCATAAATATATGAATACAAACTGGGTCAGAGCAGAAACATAAAGATCTATTTAATTTTTTATTGCATACTGGATGATATGTGTAAGTTTATAAAAGTTGCTATTTACTATTTCTTATTTAATGCTGTGCCTTTTAAAATAAATGAATATTATTTACAGTACCTCAGAAAACAACAGCACTCCGTTGCTATTGATAAATTATTATGTAATATATAAGAGATACTACAGTATTATTCTACTGTAATTGCCGTTGGTTATACTTCCAAAGTGTGCAGTACAGTATATTGCAGTACTAGTACATTCATTGGCCAAACCCGCTTATTTTACCGTAGGGCTGCAAAGAGCCAGGGCCTATCATGGCAGCATTAGAACAAGGCAGGCAAAAATCTGGGAAGGGGGACCAGGCCACAATCGTGCATATACCTGTATTATACATCCATTCCTGGCCAATTCATTCACAGTTAATAGTTAAACTAACATGGATTCTTGGGGGAAGAAACCTGGGTGCGAATTTATAAGCCCAGGTTGTCACAAGGACGTGGTGTAGTGATTTGGTAATTACGAAAGCACTGGGCCAACCCACTAGACTACATGTACTGTATGTTACTTAAAATAGCCTTATATTCCTCTGTCTTTTAAACTGATTGAATTACACTACTGTTTGTAAAGGTGACGGCAGCCTTTTTTAAATCAAAATTGTGCTTTTTTTTTGGTGTGACCGCATGTTCAGTTGACAATATTTCTAATAATACTTGGCACAACACTGACTGGTAATGCCAGTGAATATAAGCGGCTGAATATAAGAGCTTTTCTTACATTTTAACACAGTAAAATGACTTGTGTGATAACCGCTCCTTTTTAAGTCACTTGTTCCATTAGAGATTTATGGTGTGGTATAATTAATTACCTCTAATCTTAGAAAGTTTTTTAAATTCATGGTACGTTACCCCAGTGTGCTCAGATCACAGCTCTCACCATCCAGTTGATTTTATTTTTTAACTTGTCTGCGGCTCATTCGTCAGTGTACACAACTTCACTTCTTGTTTGTGAGCTATTGCAAAAATAAAAAAAAACAAAAGCAATATTGTCAAAAAATTTAGATTGATGTAACCGAAAATTTCATGATGAACATGTTAGGCTGGTTTTTGGTATTTTACTAAAGCATTGTGACTGCCTAAAATTAAATTATTACATTTGTCTCATGAAAGTAATACACATGATGTATATTTCAAACAATAGTAAGTACTCTCAAGTGTTAACTTTTGCATGATATTTAGTAATATGTACTAATACTCACTGTGTATTTTGTTTAGAATAACATCAAAACTTTTTTCCTTTGTCAGAATACTGTTTATGGTATTTCAGAGTAGCCAAGTGTTGTTTTTCTTTCAGAAGGGATGTACAATGGGCCCTACTGCTAGAGATAGTGTTGGGTTTACTTATTAAAGTAACCAGCATGCATCTTCATATTTGTTGTTTATATGACTTATTGTATACAACAAAATCATCTCAAGGTATTTCCCCATAATCAGACCATCATGAATAAAACCAAATACAATTTAACAGAATAGTGAAAACAGATAAAACTCTTTAGTTGTAAATAAATAAATATTAAAGAGCAGGGATGAATATTAATCATTGAGAATTATCAAATACACATCAATATAGCGGCATCCATAAATATTATTTAAATGCAGCCAGCTTTGCAGAGGCCCTAATAGTTTCCATAAGCTTTTTCCATAGGCAGGGACTACAAGATCAGAAAAAGTATCTGTCCACTATGAGGCTTCTTCAGAGGAGCACCCAGATGATGAGGTGATTGAGATCTAAGAGAATGTATTGTGTGTAGGTCTTGCAGTTTGGCAGGAGTAGTAAAATTAGAGTGAATTTGTCCAAATATCACACACTCAGCCTCTCTGTGGTCTTTAGGGAGAGACCATCTAATAGGCACAATAGTCAAGCTGGGATGATGCGGAAGGATGTATGAATTTCTCTGCGTTGTGGCTAGACAAAAATAGCTTATATTTCCCTGAAGTGATGAAATTGAAATTCTGTAGATGGATGCAATACAATTGGGGGAATAAAAGAAAGTGTAGGGTCAATTTTAAAACACCTGGGCCTCATTTATAAAACTGTGCATGGATTCAAGCATGAAAATATGTGTACGCCAAAATAAATAAAAAAAACAAACTGATTTATATATCCTGGCAAATGCACATTTCTATGCAATTTACTCCTTGTAAATGTGCGTACAAGAACATGCCTCAAATGATGCCCTGAAACATCCATGTGTGGAGCATGCTAACGAACATCATGGACAAGCAGTCACGATGCCGCAGCGCTTCAGTGCCTGGTAGAGCAGCCTTACACTTAACATATTGAGACCCCGACACCTGTATTCAAGAGGATGTGGCTGCACACTGCACCTGAGAGTGCAAGGTTGTACATGCCGTTATAGCACCTCTGCTCTGAGTACTGGTGGTCAGGGAAAGATATAAGGTGCCAGCGTCTGAGGAGAAAGTCGCTACCACATGGCACATACAATGACATCACTGCTGTTACAAATCCGTGAAAAGCTGCGGGTTCAGCCAGTTACCTTGCCAATAAGCCAGCCACTGGAAACAGCACCATCATATCTGTCAAAGCTACTTTACCTCACAATAAAGACTCTCTGTGCCTGCTTGTGTTGGGTTTATGGAGCTGAAGCGCCCCTTGCTGTCCACTATATATAAATATATATTATATATATATATATATATATATACAGTATATATATATATATAAACTGTCTAGCTCATTTTAATGTGTAATTGCAACTCTTTGCTTTAGAAAACATTGATTTGAAAACTAATTAGCATACTGTATTACATCTTCCCACAAGAGTGCAGTTGTTTACAGTTTTACAGGTGGGATTATTACAATATTTAGCCTGATTTGAACCATACTCCCTTTTTAAAAAAATGAATGAGAATTAATATGTGGTACCACATTTAGTAGGTACACTATGCAAATCTGGGATATATAATGAGATTTTGTGAAGTTCCTAATGATAACTGCCAACTGTGAAGAAATGAATGCACAGTTTGCGTGTGTGATTGCATCGTAAATGAGGCCAGACATGTCTCTGATGGCAGGTTTGCACGTTCTGCATTTAGAACTCATTTAGTTGCATTTTTCTCAAATGACAGACTAGAAGAAAGGTAACCTATTATTTTTTAAGACATGTATTTCCCTTGAAATCGTCTAAAAGAGCCCTGTTGCATATACATGTTATGTTTGCTGTTCAGAGGCACAGCATTTAAAAACCAAGCAATAAATTCTGCGTTTTTACAAGTCTAATAAGTAACAGGAGGCCTGATCACAAAAACACTTGCACACATTTATGAAGTTTTGCATTGAGACCAATAAAAAGAATGTAAAGTAGCAAATGACATTGAAAATATCTGTTTCTGTAGGAGTTGTAACAATCCATACAATGCATGATTTTCTTGAAGATAAATGTTAAGTTACAAGTAGATTTAGTGCATGAATAAGACTGATGTAAAACTAGTGCAAGGTTAGTTAATAATTCAAAACAGATAACATTGGACAAAGGATCAATTTGTTAACATGACAATAATCGCTCACGTTGTGTTTCTGGTAACTTGTGCATTCACTATGATCTCACCATCAAAAGCCAAGACCACCGCTGCTCTTCTTTGCTGTCGTGCATGTTGCCAAATATCCGGCAGCTCCTTTCATCCTTCTGACAGCATGGCACGAAAATGTGAGCTTTCATTGGACAGGAGAGCAGATGGGGTGTCAAACTCGACCACCTATAGTAACAGGCAAGTAAGCAGACATTTGAGTGGAGAACTTAAGCAGATCATAAGTTAGGAAACCATTTTGTTAGACTGCCTCCTAGGCAGTGCCCTGATAGACTGAGCATTCATTTTAGTTCATTATACTTCTCTCCGAATGCTTCAACAACACCATTTTCTAGAGGAGCACACGTACCTCTCCTTGGTGTAGCACCATGATGCGATCACAACTGAGGACAGTATTCAGTCTGTGAGCGATGATCAAAGTTGTGCAACTTCTAAAGGAGTTATGGATCATTTCTTGAATAAGTGTGTCGGTTTCCAGGTCAACTGCAGCTGTTGCTTCATCCAAAAGTACAATCTGGTCAGAATGAAGAATATTTTAAATGTAGAGCAACAATTATGAACATTAACACAGTGTGTCTAACCTAAATGTCTTATGGCTAATAAGAAAAGTCCAAGAAAGGGGGAGTTTGCTGGCCTTCAGCCACCACAATGTTCTAGCTGGTTTCCAAGCCTGGCCTTTATTTCACAGAGGACTTGGTTCGAAACCTTATGGTATGGTGAGATCCAAGGATCTCGAGTCCGCTGTGGCCTTCCTGCAAACCGCACAGGTTGTCACAATTTAGTCAAAAACTAAATAACGAAAATGGCTAAAACTAAATGAAGAAAAGGGTCAAAAGCTCTAGGACGTATATTAGAACAGGCATGGTATGAAGTTAAATAACATCCATCCATCCATTTTCCAACCCGCTGAATCCGAACACAGGGTCACGGGGGTCTGCTGGAGCCAATCCCAGCTGACACGGCACAAGGCAGGGAACCAATCCTGGGCAGGGTGCCAACCCACCACAGGACACACACAAACACACCCACACACCAAGCACATACTAGGGCCAATTTAGAATCACCAATCTACCTAACCTACATATCTTTGGACTGTGGGAGGAAACCGGAGCGCCCGCAGGAAACCCACGCAGACACGGGGAGAACATGCAAACTCCACGCAGGGAGGACCCGGGAAGTGAACCCGGGTCTCCTAACTGCGAGGCAGCAGCGCTCCCACTGTGCCACCGTGCCGCCCAAGTTATATAACAAGCATATTAAATATAGTGCTAGGGCAGCAGCATCAGTGGTTAATGAAACTGAAGTTTAATGTGATTCTGCTGTTGCTTTTATCACGTTTTGATCTTATGTACACATTGAGGATTCCTTCATATATTTGGCTAGATACCGTATATGCTTGATTTAGTTGCTCCTTACTAATAATTATTATTCTATACATTTATAAAGAACTTTACTCACTACTCAAAGCTCTTTAGTGAGTGGGGAGCCACTTCAACCTCCACCAGTGTGTGGCTCCCACCTGAATGATATGATGTGACGGCAGCCATTTTTGCACCAGTACGCTCACCACACATTAGCTGTTAGGTGATGAAGAGAGATTCTGTAATTATCCAGTTAGAGGCAGGGGATGATTAGGGGGCTAGAATGACTAGGCCATGAAGGGCAAATTTAGTCAGGACAATGGGATATACCTTACTCTTTCCGAAGGACGCCCAGAGATCGTTAATGACCACAGAGAATCAGGACCTCGGTTTTACATCTCATCCTAAGGATGGTGCCATTTTTACAGCACAGCATCCCCATCACTGCACTGGGGCCTTGGGCTCCACATTCAGACCACAGGGTAAACACCCCCTGCTGGCCTCACCAACACCACTCCCAGCAGCAACACAAGCTTTTTCCCTAGACAGACTCTCATCCAAGTACTGGCCGGGCCCTAATGTGAAGTGGGGTGGGGGTCAGTTTGGAGGCAAAATAGGAACACTGTGGGGTGGTCTGTACAGAAAATGTATTGTTTTTGTAATGGCATCATCAGTAACAATATTAGCAGGTGCGGTGGCAAGAACTGTGTGATACTGACTTGAACTGAGCAGACACCATTGTAGAAGCTGCCTCCCAGCTTTTGGTGTCCTACTGCCCACCACAGGGCACAAGTGGCCTCCCTCCTCAGGGAGAATGTCTTATTTTTCCACAGTGGCTGCCTGAGCGGTGCTTTTACGGATGTCAGTCTGAAATCCACGAGAACTGAAGAAAGATAGGACAGTTTTGTCATCTTGTCTGAATAGGAGCTTGTGTGTCAAGTGAATTTTGCGGTTGTCATTAATGAGTGTGGGGATGAATTGTGTAGAAATGAGTGCAGTAAGATCCATCCATCCTCTTTCGCTTATCCGAGATCGGGTCGTGGGGGCAGCAGCTTGAGCAGAGATGCCCAGACTTCCCTCTCCCCGGCCACTTCTTCTAGCTCTTCCAGGAGAGTCCCAACATAGTTCCTCCAGCGTGTCCTGGGTCTTCCCTGGGGCCTCCTCCCGGTTAGACGTAAGATCAGATCTATTATTTACTTTTTTATTTTGTTTTATATGATGTGAACAGGGCATTTTGTTGCTTTAGGTTTACAGTGTTACAAAACACAAGCTGATGATCTCAAAAAGTACACGCTGGTATTGTTTTGCATTTGGGTTGAAATGTTACATAATAGGGATTTATAATGTTTTATATTGTATCTGCAATGTTATGAAGTACACATAGATAAGTAATCAGTTAGCGACAGCAAGTGGCTAATGGCTGGTATGGGTCTCTCATGGACTCTGGCATGTGTGTCAGTGCTCCTGCTGCCATGTATTCATTGTGTAGCTAAGAAAGCCTTCATGATGCATCATTTCAACAACTATCCATTTAGAAGAAATATGGGACTGGCATCCACTGCCATAGCCCGCATGTCTACAGTGGACATGATGGGGTCTGTTTATGCTGGTCAGTTTGGAATTCAGAAAATATCTCTTTTTGTATGCTACACTACTTGTAGCCTTTTCATTCTTGCCACAAGGCCACCAGTTTCCTTTGTTGCCTTTGGTATTACTGGTGTCTGAGTTTCCTATTTTGCGTTGTGCTTTGGGTCTCTGCCCTGTTGGAAGAGAGACAGAGGTTAGGAGCATGCACTGATACAGCACGTTGCCACATCCACCACATGACACACCACCTCAGGATCCCAGATTAGGACCTGAGTGCAGCCATGCAACAGGTGACACCTCAGCACCACACTAGTTCAAATGGAATGAAACAGTGTGAGGTTTTTTTATGGTGGCTAGAGTGTCAACCCTGCCAACAACCCCCAAGTTTTCCCTGTAGGTTGGAGGGCCCATCTGCAAGGTTGGATGCAGGTTAACGTCATACCCAGGACAGAGCAATTGCAGGTTAAGGGCCTTGCTCAAGAGCCCAACTGAGCAAGGATTTGAACTTAATATTTGCTGCTACAGGGAGCAAATGTCATGATCTGAACAGAGGAATGACATATGCCCACCACAATTAGTTGAACATCAGACATGCCACTGCATTTTGAATCTTCTTCAGTGACTTGGTGACACATGCCAGTTCTCCTGGAAACAAAGACTTACAGCGGTCAAGAGGTGATGAGACCAAAGCATGGACCAGGAGTTGTGCTGCATACTCCATCAGATACAGTCTGACTTTGCGGATGTTGTACTGAGTTCGCCTAAGCCTAGTTGCTGGTCCAGCGCACACTGGAGCAGGTTTTAATGCAAGATATCTCTATAGTGTGATCTGTACAACTCTTGGCTGGCCCCAGCTAGTCTGTTAGACCCTGCCACTGAAAACCAACTTCATGATGCTGCCACCACCGGGCTTCACTGTGGTAATGCTATTGCACAGGTGATGAGCAGTGCATGGTTTCTTCCAGACATGATGTTTAGAATTGAGGCCAAACAGCTCAATCTAGATTTCATCATACCATAGAGTCTTGTTTGTCACAGTTTGAGATGCTTTAGGTGCCTTTCTGCAAAATCTAAGCAGGCTTTCATGTGTCATCTGGCTACTCTGACATAAAGCTCAGGTTAGTGAAGTGTTGCAGTGGTGGTTGTCTTTCTGGAAGTTTCTCCCATCTCCAAACAGGTTCTCAGGAAGACAGCCAGATTGACCATCTGATTCTTGATCACCTAACTTCATAAAAGGCCCTTCTCTCAGGATAACACAGTTTAGCCCAGTTGCCAGCTGTAGGAAGAATCAAGGTTGTTACAAACATTTCTAATTTAAGAATCATGTAGGCCACTGTGCTGCCTGAATTTTTGTGTATCCTTCTCCAGATCTGTGCCTCAACACAATTCTGTCTACTGTCATAATTGTTTCGACTTCAGGCCTTGTTTTTTTTTTTCTCCGATACACAATGGGACCTTACATAGACAGGTGTGTCTCTTTCATAAGCATGTCTAGTCAACCGAATGGACCATGGGAAAACTCCAAACAAGGAGTAAAATCATCTCAGTGATGATCAAAAAATGTGAGGACCCTGAGGCAAATTTCAAGTGTCATCGCAAAGGGAAAATTTTACTTTAAATGATTTTAGCACTAGCAAAATATGAAAAAAGTGAAGAGGTCAAAATACTTTCTGACTCCACTGTTTATAAATCCAGCATTTCATTTCTCACTGAGCAGGAGAGAGGACTGCGTGAAAACCCTGCTAGTCAGCATCAGGAGAGCTATTAGAACAGAGTATGGCTACAAAATGGAAGCAGATATAACAAAAGGCTAGATAACTGAAGAAATGAAGACCATACTAAATAATGAAAGTTTACAGACAAGGGTTTCCGTTCGATGAGCCAGCAACTGAACACTAATGCAAGGTAAGATAATAGTTCATTTACACAAGGAGACTCTACTTATATTAGCAGTCTCAAGGTGGTGGTACCCAGTGTGTATGATCAATAGTTTTAGATTAAAAGATTTATATAGTCAAATACATATCTTTATTTTCTATTTAATTTGTAGTTTTTTGTATATTGTGAGAGTGTTTTAGGACGCTACCAGACAATTAAGACATGTTTTTTCACTTGGAAGCTGCACTGAAGCACTCAGCTATGGGTGTGAAAAGTGTTAGAAATGGAGATGTAGCACCAGCAGTTCAAATTTTGCATGTAAATCCAAAACATGACATGGGATCTGATCATACATAACAAACCCCAAAATATTTATGGAAATAAATAGATGGCGAGTTTATCATCTGGGCTTCTTTTCATAATATACTTTGCATTGTAAGATTCTGAAACATACTATTACATTTCATAGAATTTTAATGTATTAATATACAAATTCAATAAATAATTCAAAGAAAAAATGAAATTGTATGTTTCCTGGAAATGATGCAGAGTGGTACTGAGGATTAGAGATCATTACAATCTTCCATCCATCCATCCATTATCCAGCCCACTATATCCTAACTACAGGGTCATGGGGGTCTGCTGGAGCCAATCCCAGACAACACAGGGTGCAAGGCAGGAAACAAACCCCGGGCAGGGCGCCAGCCCACCGCAGTCATTACAATCTATTAAATGTTTTGAAATTCTGTCAGTGATAATAGTGAAAAGTCAAGCAAAATGACACCTTTTATTGGCTAATTAAAAAGATTACAATATGCAAGCTTTAGAGGCAACTCAGGCCCCTTCTTCAGGTCAGTGTTAGTGTAATTCTGAAAATAACAGTATGCAAGAAACAAAGCAGTGACATCCATTCAAAAAGTTGGCCAAAATGAATCAGTGATTACCACTCTTCATTTACGTAACCATTCTATCTACTATATAGTATAAGTTCTGCATGTCCAGTCCCTCAGAGCAATCTGATTGATCAGTTTGGCTTTGGCGATGCAACGAAAGAGGCAGTGCGAGTGCGAGAGACAAGTGAAGGAGTAAAGGCATATGGGCCACGCTGAGAGAGTGGCCTTCAAAGATGGCAAGTATACAACTGGACAGGAGGTGTGAGAATAATGAAACCGTATGAGATGCAGGCTTTACAGGAATGCACTCTAGACAGGGAGAGCTGGTGAAGAGGTTCACAGAAACGAGAATACGGAGGAAAGGTGCTGAAGGTACACATAGGGCAAGAGGTAGCAAATATTTTTGAATTATTCTGTTACCTGTCCGTGATGCGTACTGTGGCTAGTACCTTATAAAATCAATGACAAAATTCATGGTATGGTCTTTGTGTTACATGGACCAGCTGTATATTATATCACACAAATTATACCAGTTTGACAAATTTACAGTAGCTGTTAATTGTCCTTTTTAGGTAAACAAAACTTGAGCAGAACACCTAAATTAAAAATGGTCAATGCTGTCATGTCAACATGTTTTTCAAATGTTCAGTGAATCACTGAAACTAAATTTACATTGCATTGCAGCCTTTATTTAAACCATCAGTTAGTTTGTTCTGCTTGGCATCCACTTTTCCATAAAACCAGCTGATTCAACTACTGAACAGTCACAACCTTGGCATTGTGAACATTAGAAAAGACATATAAAATTCAGCTCCAAAGAGAATAACAACAATTCAAGATAATACTACCTACATTATTTTATAGATATGAATGTATGTGCATGACAATATTTCCCAGAAGCTATTACTGAACTGGTTATTTTTCTGATTTATAATTACAGTATAAGACAAAATACTGTAAAATGCATCAAAACACTTTGCAGACAGTCTTGCCTTCTCATTGTTTTGGACAGTAAAGCTACAGTATCTGTCTGTTTATTACCTTGCTTTGTCGCAGCAGAGCCCGTGCCACACATAAAAGCTGACGCTCTCCAACTGAGAAGTTCTCGCCATTCTCTAAAACAGTCGAGTCCAACATTTGAGGCAAATTTATTACCTGTAAACGTTAAAAGTGTAGAGGGTAATTATTGTCACATGTTCGGAGTATGGTGAAATTCTTACTTGTGTTTGTTAATCAACATTAAATGAGTACATTAAAATAGAAACAAGATATTTAAACGCTATATCTTCACAATGACAGAATAAAAGTGCATCAAAGGTAGACATGAGGAAAAGATTCTATCAGCTGAAGTAGCATTGTCACACATATCCCAGTGTATCACCACACATTAAAGTCTATCAAAAAATCTCTTTATAGCTTTGATGAACTCATATTTATAATGCATATGAAAAGTATTCACTCTTTAGAAATGTTCGTCTTTTATTGTTACACAGAGCATTTCCTCTCCATGCCACATAAGTTAATGCTTAAAGCAAGCTGGACTCGTGCAAATCGGTATGCACATGAAGATCACTACCCCAAATGTAGATGAGCGCACACAGAATCAACTGGGTGCCAACTGTATCGTAGTAGCCAGCATATTACCCTGAAGATGGGTGGGGCTGGATGGGTGATTGACAGCAGACTGACACACAGGCACACAGAACTCTGCATCCCACAAACCCCTGGAAGGTAGGCGGAGACTCCCAGGGCACTGAATCAATAGAGCCTTGCAGAGGAATAGCGGGATTCATGGAGACAGACAAACATGTCATTGTGACTCTGCGAGATGATCTGGGACACTAGAAGGTGAACATAACTTCAAAAAATGCACAAGAATTGTGGTGGCTAGTTTCTGTAACTGTTACTTTATGAGGTGTTTGCTGTGGCCATAACAGCGGGAAGGCGATTTCCTGTGAAAGTACAGCTGTGGATCATTCATTGTTAAATAAAAGTGCCTGTTACTCTCATTGAGCGTGTGTGCCTTGGTCCTTCCATCTTGGTGCTTGTTACAGGATGTTGTTGCATTCTTAAAATGTGAACTTGTATTCCTAGCTGGGAGTGGGTGTAGGACACACCATATATAGTTCTCACGTCCTATCCTGAGGTCAAACTTTTAGTGCAGCTCTGAGGCGCTTGATAAATTTACAGGCACAGATCTTAATCCAACTGAGAATTTGTGGCTGGACTTGAAAAAGGCTGTTCACTCATAATCCCCGTAACGTGACAAAGCTAGAGCAGGTTTGCTAAGACAAATGGAGTCAAAAAATGTCAGTGTCCAAACGAGCAAAGCTGATAGAGACCTGTGCACACAGACTCAAGGCTGTCATACCTAAGAAGCATGTAGTAAATATTGACTTGAAGGGGGTGAACTGTTTTGTGTTTTATATTTGTTTTAATTCAGCGTGGATCTGTTTTCACTTTAACACTGAAGAGTCTTTTTTTTCTGTTGATCAGTTTCAAAAAAACCAAATTTAATCCACTGTAAGTCAATGTTGTATAATAGTAAAATGAGAAAAATTTCCATGAGGGTGATACTGTACATACTGTATATTACAGAGTTGTGGTTAATCAAAGTCTTATCTTTGCTAGAAAGGTTGATAGGCAGAAAGTAAAACTGGGCCCAGAATTGCTTTCATTATAACAGGACAGTTTCATTGTTGCCAGTCAACTGATCTGTATTATTATGATGTGAGTGAAAACCGGGGCAGCAAAAGGTTACTTATGTGACGACAAAAAAAAAAAGAAAAAGATGCAAACCCCACATGGAAGGTGTCCCATGTGACAATCAAAGAATTCTAATCAATGTAACGCTTTGTTGCTAACCATGACACTGTCCTACTCTCAAATTTGAAATACAGAATCCAGACCTATAATGAAATATGATCCTGAAGGGTTAATTCTGCTCCTAAAGTCCCATTCAGTAGTACTTTTGCATTAATGGACAGGGACCCCAGTAGTATTGAACAGTCTGTTTGTTCTTTTTATCGTCAACTGCTATGGATATAACTTTGGGGCCCAATGGTAAAATAATACGCTTGATGAGATATTGACTTCCAGTCAGCCTTAAATTGGATGTCTTTGTGTTGAAGGTTGCCTTTTCATGTTCTCATTGCCTCGCTGCCCTTCCACTTGGCATTGATACACTTTGCTGAATAAATTGCTACTCGCCTCATTCATTTACGGCACTTGCATGTACAGTATGTTGGGTAGTTGAGGAAGCTACGATTTTCACACGGAGTAATGAAGGTAGACAGGATTAGAAATAAATATATTAGAGGGACAAAACAGGTATGACAGTTTGTTCGACCAAGGGAGAGTGGCTAGAGGTGGTTTGGGCACGTGCAGAAGAGTGATGAAGGAACATCGGGAAGGGGAAAAGAGGAAGGCCAAAGATATGGTTTATGTGATGCAGGAGGACATGAATGCAGTCGGTGTGGCAAAAAAATGATGTAAAAGACAGGGATAGATGGAGACAGATGATCCGCTGTGGTGACCCCTAAATGGGAGCAGCTGAAAGAAGAAGAAGCAGCACATATGGTGGATATTTCAAAGGAAAAATAGACTTTGTGTGCCTAAAAAATTTGTCAGAGCCTAGCACGTAAACCAAGGTTATCAAGGATATGTAACAAAGTGTTGAATCATCATCATCAATCCTCTTCGTCCCTTGTGGGACATAAGGCTTCAATGAGTGTTGAATAGTACATTTTATTAATTTTTTTTAAATCAATTAAAATAAAACTTATGTCTAGTAACAAAAAGGAAATCAGTTACAGAAAAACAGAAGTAGGCTATTGGAAATTGGAACAGTTTTTAGAATCAGCTTTTTGAATCTTCAATATGACAATTCTCAAAATAATGTTACAATTAACACATTATAAATTTGTCTGTTAAAAATTGCTATCTCTGGTAGCAAACCCCATTTTTCTGATTTCTATCATGATGTCCCCATGATGAAAGTTCATTGATGGACAGACACTGCATAATGTCACCAGTACTTTTTATGTAGTATCAATTTCTTCCTACTTGATTTTGCCCAAGTAAACTGAAAACAGTTTCAACTGTTTTCATTCTTCACCTACATTCTGTCCAGAGTGCAGTACTCCGTAAAAGACACTGACTATTAGCATGTTTCTGAAACCCTCTATCACATTCTAGTGCCATTTTCTAATTTTTAAAACCACATTTTGTGAACATGTCCAAATAGTTTAGAGTGCCAAAATTCAGATGCAGTGAAAAATTCAGATCCCCATGAAAATCAGATTTCCCACTGTGCTTTATGTATATGTGCAGAGCTTTCAAAAGCATCCGTGCAAGCAGGATTTGGAATTTTTCACTACACCGGTAGGGAAAACAAAAATAACCATCTTGCTTAACTGAACATTGGAGCCAAGGCTGGAACATTAACAGGCTGAGTTGAACAACCTAGCATGTCCACTGAGTATTCATTGACGGTAAGTTTTCAAAGCAGGTTGACATGGCGTATCACTGTTAAAGTCTTCAGTGCTACTTTTCTTAACAGATAAGCTAGCAGTACAAGAGATATTAGCTTCATTATTTTCACGGAAGGGGTTCCTCAACATTTGGGTTACTACTGTAATCAGACTGACCCCCCAGTTTTGTTGCTTTCTAAGAGCGCAGTCTGTAGTAAGAAAAGGCTGATCGTGAAAATGAAGTATAAAACCAGATTAGTAAAACGCTGTTATAAGTGCAGGAGCTCACAAATGGAAAAAACTTAATACCTTCAAAATGGACCATAGTATACAGGCTAGAATCCTAACTGGCCAGCCCTAAAATAGGTCTCACCCCAGGGGAGCCATCCCCTCAGAAAAGACTTGACATACTTCATTAATCCCCAGGGGGATTTTGTCTTTTTGGATGACCCTTGGGGGTCAGAGCCCTGGGTCACCCATTGTTCAGCACCATTGGAGCAATTTTAGGTTAAGGGCCTTAGAGAGTAGGATTCCTTCTGGCAGTAATGGGATTTGAATCTGCAACTTTCCAGATAAAAGCACAGATCCTTAGTCTCAGAGTCACCACTCTACTTTTAAAATTCAGTCTCAGACAGCTCAAAATTTGTCTCACAAGAAGGAATACCATGCAACTCTGTTTGTACAGGGACAAGTCCCACCAATAACTTTATAAATAAGGATTTATTAACAAAAATAACGAAATAACAAAAAATTAAAAATTATCAAAAATAAGAGTGGCAAAAAGGATTTACCTAAAAGGCAATCCATGGCAAACAAGTCCTAAATTATAATCCAACAGAGTAAGCCAATAAAAAGAAGCTTTTCCCATGAACCTTTATCGGGTAGGGTGCAGTCCTTCAACTGTGATAGACTGGTGGCCCCGCCTTCTAGGGAACCACCCCTTTTAAAAAAGCAGTACGTAAATGTTTCTACACATAATAAAAAACAATAATACACTAAATATACTGTATCTACTAAATGATAAATGAACAGAGCAATGTTAACAGAAATAACTAAACAAAATCATTCAGACTGAAAAATGATTGAAAAAGACAAAGAAACGGAACATAAACATAAACCAGGGAAGGAAAACTGGCCAAAATCTAACATACTGCGGCTTTGCATAGCGAGAGGGTAAAACAGTCAAGTGTTCCTTTACAATCGAACGTCAACTTTCGCCTTTGAATAATCGAATGGTGACGCTTGATCTAACAACTCTAAACAGCATGATAGTGATCTTCCAAAAAATAACCCGAAACGAAGACAAAAGAGTATTCACAGCAAATCAGGCATGTAATTCTAGAGAAAAAGACATCCTGTCATGAAAGTAGTGTGCCGGTCAGTTAATGTTCTTTTTCAGCAGGTTAATTCCTAATGCAGAAAGTCTAAGAAAATCTTTAGTTCTGTAAACATGACAGTGAATTCAGCTTAACGCAGTGCTCCCTGCTCCCTCGTCATTATTTCTTAATCCAGATGTGTACCTTGTACTGTTGTGATCCAACACCACTAATTCTCATCAACTAAAGAACACATTACAGGGTTACATTTGAGACTTAACTTGATACAAATTATGTGTCCAGCTCCATAATAAAGTGAACACGCATTGTTCATGGAAATCTGAATGATGGAAATTATGTACAAAAACCATATCGCATGTTTTTCTCTTTGTAATGCATTTGTTCTTATACATGCAGTATTTGTAATTACTCGATTCATATGTGAAGGTGTGCTTATTAAAATAAACTGAAGTGAATAACAAAAGGTTTGATTCTCAAGGTTACAATTGAAGATCTTTTCCTGACCTTCTCCACATTCAGGGCTGTGGGTTCACCAAGCAGATTGTAAATTCAGGTTTAGCTTATGGAGCGTCATTCATGGTGAGCACCATGCAGACATGCTTTTTGTGCACCATGCTAACTTCTACAGGCATACTGTGCATATTCTTATATTTGTATCAACTTGCTCAGGTTCATACGATAAGACAGAGTTGAGATTTTAACTTTTAGATTGAAATGTGGTTTTTTACACTACAGGACTTGCCAGAAGCAAATCTAGCATCACAGAGGACATGCAAACTGCTGTAGAAAATTAACATCCTGTAGATTTAGAATCAATTTCAAGACCATATATTTTTAAGCCAGCAATGCTGCACATCACATTATCCTTACTTCAAGTTATATGTGAAATATAATATTGGAATAAATTTGGGATAAATTTGGGATTCAACAAAGCATGAAAAGAATAGAGCAAAGAAAAACTAAATTCTCTTACATTCTCCTTCATATGTGCTTTTTCAAGTGCTTCCCAGATCCGGGTATCTGTGTATTCACTGCAAGGATCCATATTTAACCTGCAACAAGACATACAAATGGATAGTACAAGGAATCTCAATAATTGGAATAATAACAAAATTGATGAAAATGACAGTAAGGACAAAGCCGATTACCTGACTGTGCCACTGAAGAGCACGGGATCCTGTGGAATAACTGACAACCTTCTTCGCAGGTCATCCAGGCCAACCTGTGCAATATCGACTCCGTCTATGGTAATGTGGCCCTCAGCAAGCTCAACTAAGCGTAACAGAGCCAGCACCAAAGAGGACTTGCCTGGAGACCAAACAGAATTTATCATTTGGGTCAATCATCCATTTCATCTAAATATGGGATTTAAAATGTGACATATATAGTCACATGTGACTCACAGACGAAGTGTGAGTTCCAGATCTCAAAAAGTGGAGAGGGTGTAACAGTTATTTTTCACATTTATGCACACCAGCCACTGTGATCTGACCTGGTAGTCAGGAGAGCACTTGGTCCATCTTACCTTGATTCCTCCTTCGTGTTATCACTTGAATGGTGGAATGTTTGAACTAGTGCCAGTGTTGAGTGTTTTATTGCCTCTTTACAAATGATCTGTGTGGTTTATCATCATTAAAAAGTAGTTGGGAATGGAATTGTAAATTTGTTCATTTGGAACACAAACAGGACCCTTATGAAAAAAAAAAATCTTTCAGAATTCCAACTATTGTAACTTTCAGCTCTACTACTGGGCTAGGAATAGAGGATTTATGAAATTATGAAAGGAATGAGAGTGAAATGTAACTGCCCAGGTTTGGTTAGTCATGGAGAGGAAATCCTGCCCTAAATAATTCCTGTATGCTTCTGTCTCTGTATTGCTGACACTAACTACCATCAACTATGCAGAACTCTGCTGGTCCAATAATGATACCCTATAAACCAAACTTGAACTCAAAACAAGTTGTGTTGATTTTCAGCAATTGAAGTATTGTTGGAAATGCTAAATTAGCATCAGACCTATTGAATAAACCCAGCATTGTTTGGGCACTATCCTTTGGGTAGTCTTTTGCAGACTGAAAAACTCTCCACTCCGTATATGTGACTCAACTGAGTGTAAATGGTACTGCTAATGTCAGCCCCTTTATTTTTCCTCTCACTGTGAGCAGATACATATGCAGACATGGAGATGCAGATGCACGTGGTCTTATGATGCTGTGCTTGGTGTGATGCCCTGGGTATCTCTTCCATTTTCCAGGACATTGACAGTCATAACCAGGAGGGACTAGGCTGAATAAGATCACACAACAAGAAGTCTTAAAGTGCAATAGTATATAGTGCATTTAATAAAAACAAAGCAAACAGTGTCCAAACTGCAGTGCCAATAAATACCTCAATACCTTCAATAAATAATCCATAATATGGTGCTGTGTAGATACAATTAACATATAAATAAATAAATCCATTAATTAAAGTCAGGATCATCTTTTCCCTTTTGTTTTCCCAGTTCTCTGTCTCTCTTGTCTCCCCTGCTCACCCTCCAAATCTCACAGCAGGACTGAAATGCCGAGGAACACGGTCAACTTTCTGGCTCTCCTGCCACAGCCACCCCTGTCAGTACCCACTTTGATCTTCCTGCAGCCTCCTTCGGTGTTCACAAGCTGCTCAATCCTATGATCACTCCTGCTCTTCAGCACAGCAGGATTAGATCTGCCCCTGGAGTGCCATTCCCCTCACACCACTACGGGGCATCCCAATCACATCGCCTCCTCTCTCCAACACTGGCTTGACCACCTGATCCTGCTCTTTCTTTTTCCTTGATTTTATCTTTGCTCCCTTTTTCTTATTTCCTTCTTTCAATCTTCTCAGACCCTTTATGTAGCCTTGCAAGCGTAGGTCCTGCCCTCACTGATCCACAAAGCTGCCAATGTCGGAGGGCTCACCCGCATGTGTTTAATTAATGAATCCATTCTCTCTTTACCACTCCATTACCACACATCTTTTTTGCATATACCTACACTATCATTTTAAAACAAAACCCTGCACCTGCTCTAACTTGCCACTGACCCTTGATATTCCACACCACACTTAGTAAACAGTAGCCTACCTAGCTTTAAAAAGGCATATTTTCTCTTTTTTTTCAAAATGGAGATACAAATAGAAGAAAATGGTACTTGCAATAATGAGGGTAAAGGAGCCATGGTCTAACCCCTTTGTTCATGCCCCCGAATTTTGTTATTTTGTATGGTCTAATTCAGCTCACAATTGTACATTGCACACATATTTCTTGTAAATAGTCACTCTGTGAATATTTTAGTCAGGTAGTACAATTGTCGACACATAAAGAATTGAAGGCTAACTGCCAAGAAAAATCACCTAGAGTGTATTATACAGTTTTATTCTCTAGATGGCAGCAAAGACCATGAGATAAAGATGAACCATCATTCATTTTCATTACACTATGGTGTCGGATACTGCATCCACTCTCATTAAAAGAAATCCTCTACCATAGATGTGCTGTGTATTGCCATTGATTCTGCACTGTTAAATGTGAATTTTGCGCTGACAGAGGAAAGTGACAATTAAAGTGCTGCTGAAAAACCATTTTGAATATGGGTAATAAAAAGGAGTTTGACAAAGCAAAAAAAAATGAAGCCTCCAAAGAGTTAAAATTAATTATACTTAATTATTATACAATAATTACTAACCTAAGAGTTAATATTACGATTAATTATTATACAATAATTATTAACCCAAGAGTTAATATTAATTATGATTAATTATTATACAATAATTATTAACCCTCTAACATCACAGTTTGGAGTATATCTGATAAAACATTGCTGCTTAATGAACAATCTACAGTACTGTGGTAACATACACTAACTACACTGAATGGCAAGTATGTCACTTTATCATACTCAACTGAAAGAATTCTAACCTACTTATTATAAATAAGGCATTCAATTTTCCATTACAAATAAAAAATATCCATGTATAACTTTATGAGGAACAGCCCAAACCTTTGTCAGAATCTGTCAGACTTTAATTAATGTTATAGTTAAGGAAATATGCAGACCTTTAGGACAGCATGATTACTTCACATTAAACCTTAATCTTCTTATTTCTTTGCTGTTTTCATGGGTAGGGTAGGAGATTTCAGATTTGTTTTGTTAAGTTGTAGCATTTTAAGTCTGACCGAGTAGTAATTCACACGTTGTAATGTAATTAATAAAGCCAAAAAATGTCATAACATAAATGAGTTGAGGGACTAATGAAGTCACCCAAGGGCAAGGGTGGCTAAACGGTTTGAAATATCATCTAATGCTAATACCTTACTGATTTGTGATGTGCTCATTGTAATGCAATTTTGAAATTCAATTCAATGTATTATATATCATTTCACGGGGAAAATATTCTCATAGGTTTGGTACTTTATTAAATGATTTATCAAATGTATAAGTATGTGTAGAACTGAAAGAAGTGCTTACTTGCATATCCCTCACATGGTGTGATAATCCAAGAGTCATAGGCCTTTTTTCTAGCAAGGAACTGCCAAAGGGCACACTTTCAATTTAGAAGAGAATGTTGATCCTTTCCAGGAACAGGTTTCGGTCTGTGCAGGATCTGAAAATAAGGCTAGAAGGACGAGCAGCCAGATTTGGAGATGTTGAACTGTTTGGGCTAATTGCTGTACCTCTTGATTATAGAGACAGCCATTTAGTAATGCACAGACATATAAAACAATTGTGTATCATTTTGTATATTAATTGCTCTTAGTTTCATTTGGTAGCCAACTATTTAAATCTTTATTGCCAAATACCAAAAGACAGAATTGTTTCATGTTGTGTTGTATGAGATACTGTCAAGGGAAATTACTCTGATCGAAAGTGACATCATCAATAGCCTTCAAAAAGGATGGCTTAGATTAATAAAATGGCATACTGGTGGATTTATAATCAATGTGCAACTCAAATTGTAAGGTGTTTAGAAAGTATACTGAAACTTAGGCATATAGAAATATCCATCTATCAGTTTTCTTCAAGCCCTCTTATTTCATTATGGGATCACTGGGAACAAGAACCTATCCCAACACCTAACTCAATATGTGAAAATGGGCTCTTTCTTAAAGATATGGAGTCGGGTGGAAAACTTTATTTCTTGGTACAAACAGAACTGTCTGCATTTTAACACCAGCAAAATCAAGGGTCAGGTCACTGAAGAGCCTCTAAGTCCACAGTTAACATAGAGTTGATTCACTCCTACAAATACTTTGGGGTCCACATCAATGACAGGATGGACTGGTCTCGCAACACAGAAAAATTATATATGAAAAGGGAAGAGCATGTATAGTGGCCCTGCCAGGAACTGAGACTAGGTCATCAGAGCTGTAAGGCAGTAGTAGTAGTAGTAGCAGTAGTAGCTCCATCACTGCTGCCCCTCTCATAGAAACACTGAGCTGTCAGGATGGAACAATGAAGTCTGATGTTGCAAGCAAGCAGTCATTGTGGCTGCAGGCAAAGTGCGAAGATTTTTTTTATATGGTAACACAGCTACACACAAGTTTAAAGGGATTTTGCTAAAGAATAGATGGGCAAGCAAGGGTCAGAATATCTAAAAAGCCAAAACAAATATCAGACATCAAATAAAAACACAAAACAAAATAGTAAAAGCCAAGTTATAAATACCTACGTTCTTTAAGAATGTTATAAACTCTTATTTATTACTATCTTTCATGTATTAATGATAGCTCAGGCAAGTTACTGTATGCACCTCCATCTTTTATAGGCACTGTGTGATGTCATCAACAATGCGACTAGTAATAGGGTCATTGCTACAAACAAAGTAACAGGACCCTTGCTAAACACTCCAATATGGTGGTTCCCATTGAAAAACTGCAAACAAAATGATAGTGTAATAAAGTCACAAAATTAGCAATGACAATGATAAACCACACAAAAAACATAAAGAAAAGAACATTGTCAATAACAATGGCAGAGGGCAAAACAATTCCATAGCCCAAGTACTCTCCTGAATATGTACCAGAATAAACAGACTCATAATCTGAGCACTTTAACAAACTCATTAGAATTAAAAAACAATATTTTTGCTATATACATTATATTGTTTATATGTTGAGAATTTGTTTTATTTGAGTATAATTTTATCCATAATAATGCATTATTAAAATGAATTGTGTTGAGTGCAGTAAGAAATGTTGGTTAGTGAGCAGCAGAGGTTCTGGACATTGTAAGAGTGAAGCCAATCGAAGGTCACTTCATTGGTTCAGCATATCCAAAACTAAAGTGAGAAAAACTGACGACATAACATTATATTACTGAAAGCAGCTTTAGAACATTCTGTGCCCAAATTTTGTTAAAGGCTAGGGAGACGTTGTACAAACAATAACCAACCTGAGCCAGTGCGACCTACAATTCCGATTTTTTCTTGTGCAAAGATGCTGAAGGTGAGCTTGTTGAGGACCAGGGGCAGGTGGGGATGGTATCGCATTCCCACACCATGAAACTGGATTGCTCCCTCTTGTGGCCAACTACAGGAGGGGAAGGAATCGGGAATGTGCCCTGGAGCTTCTGATTCTAAATTCTATATGGAAAACAAAACATCACATTTAGTAAAATTCATTACACATAATAAACACAATATAACATTTCTATTCTCTCCATTATCGAAAAAAAATCTGGTGGTCTGATTGTAGCGTCTTTAGACACAAAAACCACTAAAGCCAGCTCAACCAAACATTAAAAAATTAAGAGTCAGGCTTTGAAAAGTAAACTTTTGTGTTCAAATTAATGTTAATGCTGATAAATAGACAGCAGGACCTCTCTAATCACCAGAATGTAAAACAGAAGCTAATTAGATCTGTAGTGGTCTTCATTTTTTAATCTTCTTGAACATTTAAAGTCTGATTTCTGATTTACTGTTTCTATCGTTTCTCCTTTGTTCAGCATTTTTGATATTTCCTTGTTAAAAAACTGAGCTTACAGAGGAGTCATCATATCCATGAATGAGCCTCTTACTTTAGTATTTCGCTGTCTGATATTCTTTGAAGCACAAATATAACATAAAACAATATATCGTTCTCAAACACATTTAAGCCAGGTGAAGGCAATGAAGTACCTTTATGTAATGATTGATCCTTTCCACTGATGTAAATCTGGCTTCTGACTCAGCAAGAAGTCGCACAGTAAACTGAAACAGTCCTGTCAACTGAGGGCACAATAGAAACATTACATTTGTACCATAATTTGTCTTATATATTAAATGTTTAAAAAACTTACAAAATACCATGGTCATCAAAATATAACTGAAATGCATCCTCTGCTGCATGTTACATAAAGACTGTCACAGTGTGAACTGTGATCTAACTTCATGACAAAGAGCTTGAGACTCATTCTTGAACTAACATCTCAAATGTACAAAGATGCCTTTAGTTCTGTAAAATAAGTTCATATTTTGTGTGTGTGTGTGTTCACCTTGTGATGGACTGACATCCTGTCCAGGGTTTGTAACTGCTTTGTGCCCAATGCTAGCTGGAATAGGCTCCAACAGACCCCCGTGACCCTGTTCTGGACTAAGTGGGTTGGAAAATGACTACCTGACTGTTAGAGAAGTCAGAGGGAGTAACGGCAGTGAATGGTATGATAGCTTTTGCTCTGAAGTATGCAAAGGCAATAGCAAGTGTGGCAGCAATCTTGTGTTCTTGCCCTGCACACTATGATGTTTGCACACTATTTCAGGATGTCATGTGTTTTCACCGGTCTCTGTCATCTCTTCATACATCCCACAGTGGTGTACATAAATGAGTCTTCTATGAGACAATGTGTATGGGACAGCAGTCCAGTGGTTAGCACTGCCGCCTCCAAGCCTCCGAGTCCTTGGTTCAGATTGCAGTCCAGTCGCTGCCTGAGTGTAGTTGGCTTGCTTTCCTGGTGTTTGTACGGAATGTTGGTATCCTGGGTTCTTTACAAATTCTAAAAATGTGCAGATGATGGTAACTGGTGATTATAAAGTTGTCATTAATGTGTGAAAGTGCTCTCTGATGGATTGTTAGGATGATTAGGAAGTCAGTGAATGTATCCAGAACACATACATTCATTTTTTGGGAGAAGTATTTTTGTCTTGCAGGTAAAAATGCTTGTATTATTGTTTTTTATTTTAATATTTTACATTTATTAACATACATTAGTGGGCCTTGGCAAATCTACAATGTGTTGAACATGCACTTGATATTCTAACCATTCAATAAAAAACTGTTTGACACTTGAGTTAAGGTGCTGGACATTTTACACCACAACATTACACAACAACACTGCACAATAGCAGAATCCTCCAGTTTTCCCCTTAAGTATTTTCTTTGCCTTTACATATCAATCTCATAGATATTTCCAAAAATTAGAGTTAAGGTTAGGGTAATCCAGCACAAAATTCTGCACACCTTTTGAAAGAAGTTTGTAGAAATCTGATATGGGCAACTTGTGTGGAAATTTAAATACTGAGCTTTGGTGACGACCGCCTCCTCGAGGCAGATTGATGACACCATAGTTGCCCAAAATGTATAAGATATGCTGAATAAAGACTTGTAGTGTTGTAAATTTATTTATCTCAATATTGATATTTTCAATTTCTTTTTAAAAAACTAGGGGGCTTTGCCCTGTGCTCGCTTCGCTCACCAACAACCCCGGCCTGCACTACGCGCCAGCCACTTCACGTCTCTGCCGTTCGTGTACTGTATATGTATTTGACACTTGAGTTAAGGTGCCGGACATTTTACACCACAACATTACACAACGACACTGCACAATAGCAGAATCCCCCAGTTTTCCCCAAACGATATATTCAATCTCTTTTCGCTGTTCCATTATTTCACCGAGTAATAATTTCCATTTATTTGCGCTAATGCAATCTTTACTATAATTTTTTTGAGACTTTCGAATTTAAGTACTTTCATTATCTCTAACCTGCTCTGCATGTGCATTGCGCCAACGTTTTTGAATTCTTTATGACGTCCTACTTTGTCATCTACTCTTTGTCTTTTATTTCCTGCCTTGGGCGTGGTTAAATCTCTTCGAACAAAGTCTCGTCTCGCGGGACATGAAAGTATCTCTCTGAAAAAGTCATGTCTTGTCCCAGGATTTTTTTATTATAATAGAGAGATCATAATTTAATCAAGTACCCAAAGACAAATTTGAAATATGGATTTTAACGAGGTGTAATCCAGAGAATATCTTATGAATAAATTCTTTATAATTTTACCACAATGGAAAATGGCATTTTTAAACTAATGTATCTTTTAAAAATAAGAACCAATTGCATATATTTTTTCCAAACTAAATCAGAATACTAAAATATTAATGTAAAAAAAATTGCTGGAGTTTATGTTTGTTAAATAAAAATATACGCATATTAGGCATCCGTGCATTTTACTTTAGTATCATTTTACACATAGGTTATTCTTTTAAACGAATGTTCACCTTAAAACAATTTTATAAAATATTTGTATCTTTTCCAGTAGTTACAATATTATCATTAATCACTGTCATCCAAGAGGAAGGAGTTGAGATGGTTACCTGAACAGCATATGAAATGGCAAGACCGGCGTAAGCAGGTGGAACCTGTCCATGCATAAAAATGATGAGTACAGTAACTAGTGTAATGATAAATATACTAATGAAGTCCATGCGTACAGCGAGCCAGCGCATCCCACAGGTGAATAGGTAGTGAGCTGCCATGTTGGAATTCAGTAGCTCCTGGTAACTGTAAAGAAAAAAGCAGCACAAGTCTATTTATACTCCACATTGCTCAATATTCTACTGTTTCGCATTGACTTCCTCTTACATAGTATTGTAAAAACAGTCTACACAAAAACAAAATCCTTAAAAGGTTAAAACCTGGGGAGAGTAAGCCTGAGGCCTGCCTAAATCTTGTTGTAAGCTGATCATAACATTTTATGCTCTCCATCTTGAATAAAGAGAGAAAGCATATCATTTAATAAATGTCAGTTAAAAATGAAGACAACATCAAAGCGCTGCCAAAATATTAACACCGCAATATGGTTAACGGGAACAAAATTAGAATGTAAAGATAGGAGGAGAATGTTTAGCCTATCGTATACTGTAATTAATAAAGATATTTTCAGATCCATGTAAAGCTTCCTTAACATTTTAGACTAAAATATAGTATGTAAACTTTATTGTGAATTCCAACTTTGTGATAAGAATGCATCAGGTACTTACTAACCAAGTTAACTAGATGAAAGCAATGGTCTCTCCTAATTTATCTACTTTGCTGTATTCACTGTGCCCCTTTATACTCGTGCGCACCCGGGTCTTTATAAAGTACAAGCGTTCAGTGCTCGACACTGCGCAATAGCAGAATCTCCTAGTTTTCCCCTGAAGTATTTTCTTTGCCTGTATATATCAATCTCACAGATATTTCCATTTCTGTCTGAATAAACTTTCATCTTTGCTCATGGTCTGGTCGATTTCTTGCCATGAATTTGTGCATATTTGGCTATGTCTGAATGCTTTTAATGTTGGATTGGATAAGTGCGGGTAGTGATGATTCTCCTCACACTACTGTTCCTCAAATATTTTTTTGATGCGTACATGTGCAAATAAGATTCTTCAGGCATGCGGTTACCAACACGGCGGTAAGCATCCCATGACTGGTGATTCAATTTTTGTCACATGCAACCTTACTACATATCTGTTGTATTACAAATTGCTAAAAAAAGAGGAGAAAGCTACTTTCAAAAAACCTAGGACACCCCAAAAAAAAACTTTAATATTTAAATTAATTCGTTAATGGGAATAAACCGAAACAAATCCAACAACTTTCAAAAATATTAAAACAGAAAGAGCAACAAAGTCAAAAATCCTTGATTCACATTCAAAATACGAGAAATCAAAATACAAAGAAAACAAAAAAGAAATAAAGAAATTTACAAAACTCAAAGTACTATGCTAATAATAACAAGCTGAAATTTCAAAATAACAATAATGAAATAACAAGGCAAAAAATCCAAAAACTTTCACATTCAATTGGGTGGTGGCCGAAAGCAGGGACCTTTGCGGTCCGATCCTCGGTTACAGAAGCTGGCTCTTGGGACGTGGAATGTCACCTCTCTGAAGGGGAAGGAGCCTGAGCTAGTGCGCGAGGTCGATAGGTTTCGGCTAGATATAGTCGGGTTCACCTCGACGCACAGCTTAGACTCTGGAACCAATCTCCTTGAGAGGGGCTGGACTCTATACCACTCTGGAGTTGCCACCAGTGAGAGGCACCAAGCGGGTGTGGGCATACTTATTGCCCCCCTGTTCATTGGTGTTCACCACAGTAGATGAGAGGGTAGCCTCCCTCCGCCTCCAGGTGGGGGGACAGGTCCTAACTGTTGTTTGTGTGTATGCGCTGAACAGCAGTCTGGAGTACCCACCCTTTTTGGAGTCCCTGGAGGAGATGCTAGAGGACATACCTTCTGGGGACTCCCTCGTACTGCTGGGAGATTTCAATGCTCACATGGGCAATAACAGTGAGACCTGGAAGGGCGTGATTGGGAGGAATGATCCCCCCGATCTGAACCCGAGCGGTGTTTTGTTATTGGACTTCTGTGCTCGTCACAGATTGTCCATAATGAACACCATGTTCAAGCATAGGGGTGTTCATATGTGCACCTGGCACCAGGACACCCTAGGCCTCAGTTCAATGATCGACTTCGTGGTCGTGTCGTCAGACTTGCGGTCACATGTCTTGGACAGTCAGGTGAAGAGAGGGGCAGAGCTGTCAACTGATCACCACCTGGTGGTGAGTTGGCTTCAATGGTGGGGGAGGATGCCGGTAAGGCCTGATAGGCTGAAACGTATTGTGAGAGTCTGATGGGAATGTCTGGCAGAGTCCCCTGTCAGAAGTAGCTTCAACTCCCACCTCATGCAGAACTTCAACCACATCCCGAGGGAGGTGGAGGACATTTGAGTCCGAATGGGCCATGTTCCGTGCCTCCATTGTTGAGGCGGCTGACCGGAGCTGTGGCCGTAAGGTGGTCGGTGCCTGTCATGGCAGCAATCCCCAAACCCGTTGGTGGACACAGGCGGTAAGGGATGCCTTCAAGCCGAAGGAGTCCTACAGGACCCTTTTGTCCTGTGGGACTCTGGAGGCAGCTAATAGGTACCAGCAGGCCAAGCAGAATGTGGCTTCGGTGGTTGTTGAGGCAAAAACTCTGGCATGGGAGGAGTTTGGGGAGCCCATGGAGAACGACTTTCGGACAGCTTCGAGGAGATTCTGGTCCACAATCTGGTGTCTCGGGAGGGGGAAGCAGTGCAGTGTCAACACTGTATATGGTGAGGATGGTGTGCTGCTGACCTCGACTCGGAACGTTGTGGGTCGATGGGGGGAGTACTTTGAAGACCTCCTCAATCTCACTAACATGCCTTCCAACGAGGAAGCAGAGACTGGGGACTCAGAGGTGGGCTTTCCAATCTCTGGGGCTGAGCTCACCGAGGTGGTCAAAAAACTCCTTGGTGGCAGGGCCCCAGGGGTGGATGAGATAAGCCCGGAGTTCCTCAAGGCTCTGGATGTTGTAGGACTGTCTTGGTTGACACGTCTCTGCAATCGCATGGACATCAGGAACAGTGCCTCTGGATTAGCAGACCGAGATGGTGGTCCCCCTCCTTAAGAAAGGGGACCGGAGGGTGTGTTCCAACTACAGAGGGATCACACTCCTCAGCCTCCCTGGAAAAGTCTATTCGGGGGTCCTGAAGAGGAGGGTCCGTCAGATAATCGAACCTCGGATTCAGGAGGAACAGTGTGGTTTTCGTCCTGGTCGCAGAACAGTGGACCAGCTCTACCCCCTTGTCAGGGTCCTGGAGGGTGCATGGGAGTTTGCCCAACCAGTCTACATGTGTTTTGTGGACTTGGAAAAGGCGTTCGACCGTGTCCCTTGGGGAATCCTGTGGGGGGTGCTCCAAGAGTATGGGGTACTGGATCCCCTGATAAGGGCTGTTCGGTCCCTGTATAACCGGTGTCAGAGCTTGGTCTGCATTGCTGGCAGTAAGTTGAACCCATTTCCAGTGAGAGTTGGACTCCGCCAGGGCTGCCCTTTGTCACCGATTCTGTTCATAACTTTTATGCACAGAGTTTATAGGTGCAGCCAGGGTGTTGAGGGGGTCCGGTTTGGTGGGCTTAGGATTGGGTCACTGCTTTTTGCAGATGATGTTGTCCTGCTTGCTTCATCAGGCCGTGATCTTCAGCTTTCTCTGGATTGGTTCACAGCCTAGTGTGAAGCGGCTGGGATGGGAAACAGCACCTCCAAATCCAAAACCATGGTCCTCAGCCAGAAAAGGGTGGAGTGCCATTTCAGGGTTGGGAGCAAGATCCTGCCCTAAGTGGAGGAGTTCAAGTATCTCTGGGTCTTGTTCACGAGTGAGGGAAGAATGGAGTAGGAGATCGACAGGCGGATCAGTGTGTGGCGTCCGCAGTGATGCGGGCTCTGCATCAGTCTGTTGTGGTGAAAAAGGAGCTGAGTCGTAAGGCAAAGCTTTCAATTTAACAGTCAATCTACGTTCCTACCCTCACCTATGGTCATGAGCTGTGGGTAGTGACCGAAAGAACGAGATCGCAAATACAAGCGGCTGAAATGAGTTTCCTCCACAGGGTGTCTGGGCTTTCCCTTAAAGATAGGGTGAGAAGCTCAGTCATCCAGGAGGAGCTAAGAATAGAGCCACTGCTCCTCTGCATCGAGAGGAGTCAGATGAGGTGGCTCGGGCATCTGATCAGGATGCCTCCTGGACGCCTCCCTGGTTAGGTGTTACAGGCACGTCAAACCGGGAGGAGGCCCCAGGGAAGACCCAGGACATGCTGGAGGGATTATGTCTCTCAGCTGTCCTGTGAACGCCTCAGGATTCCCCCGGAAGAGCTAGAAGAAGTGGCTGGGGAGAGGGAAGTCTGGGCATCTCTGCTCAAGCTGCTGCCTCCGCGACCCGATCTCGGATAAGCAGAAGAGGATGGATGGATGGATTTCACATTCAAATCTAATGACCAGAAGACAGAAATGAAAAACGAGGAGAGCAGAAAGGCAGCAAACATTTACATTAACCAGCAAACTACACAGTGCACTGATATTCTATTCTATTACAGTTAAACACTGTTCAGATCTTGTTTACAATTGTAATGCTTATTTGGATATATACTTTTTTCTACATATTGTATCACCTTAGTTCAACCCTTTTACATTTCTTTTTAATTCAAATTATTTTTCTTTAATTGTTAACTTTATTGCACAGTCTAATGGCTGATTCAGGGCACATTTCCCTACAAGTTGTACTTGTATAACCGTGTATGTGACAAATAAACAATCTTGAATCTTGAAGCCCTTATATCCTGCTAGAAATCCCGATGACAGCACCTGATGGAAGTGACCTAATCTAGTGACTCATTGTACAACTTAACAATTAACAAATGAACAAACACATAAGGGAGGAAATTCAGTTCATGAAAGAAATAAGGAAGCCATAATAAGTTATTAAAAAGCAGTTTACAGAAATATAACTTATATAATATAATTTTTTGGGAAACATTTTGGCAGATAAGCAATATTCCAATATACCCCTAGAGCCGATCAGACAGGCCATAAATCTTAAAAGAAGAAACTAAGCACTCCCTCTGGAAAAACCTTACAGTCAAAATGTAACCGTAAGCTTCTGGGCTCACCTAATGAGAAACTCCTCCTCTCTGCCGTAAGCTTGGATAGTACTGCGTCCCTGTAGACTTGATGTAACATGAGAGATGAATGGAGATAAACTAATGTTATCCAGTCTCTTGAGTTCGCGGATCATCACCCTTGCAGGACACGGAAAAAGGGATTTATTGTACATAATCAACCAACATAAAGATGTGCAGTCAGCTACAACAGGCCCTGGCTAATAAAATATAGAATGACACAATATGGATCAAAAACTTTTATTCAGAATAAAATGATTTTGGTGGTTACTTATTAATTAAAATGCTGCAACAATCTGAAACACCCACTGTATGATATACTGTAAATGTTGCCAATTACTGTGTCTTTGTGGGATATCATCTGACAATAAGCGTATTCTGCAGTTCATGTCAGTGTTATCAAGTACAGGCTTCATTCATGTTTAGCTTCAGATTTCATGTCGCCAATAAAGTAAAATAAAATAATTACATTACCTGTGTATCCTCCCACAGACAGGTCAGTACAGTGTCAGCAACACAAACTGAATCCAAACAAAGATGTCGACTACTGAACAGAACACTGTCCATTAATCATTACACCAGACACACATCAGGTACACTAATGCAGGTTGTCGAGTAGCTTTGTGACCTGATAAGACTTCTTCCTTGAATTCAGTGGCACAAATACTAATGTTCATGTACCAATTCCCAGAACAGAGGAGGGAGAAATGTGACTGTGAAGGATTGCAGAGGCCTTTAACAAGGCTTGTCGTTCCAAGGCAGAATGTTTTCTAAATGTCCTAAACTGCAGCTACAGTATATGCTAGTAATACTGTGATCCGACTTCACCCCTTTTGTAGTGGCTTACATTCAGGGTCTACACTGATGCTGTAACAGGATGCAACTGTAACAGAGGTTCATGAGCATCGATTAACATCTATCTTTCTTCAGAAATGTAATACTTAACATCTTACCCCTCCCTGGTGTCTTCATGGAAGTACATGCACATGTATTTACAGTTTACAAAAGCCAGCTTGTTACCACAAAAAATAATGCAATGTGAAAACAGTGACTGCTTGTCGATGTATTGCAAGGTTCTGTTAGCCAGTTCAGGGTCATGTGGGGTTGGTGTCTGCCCCTACTGAATTTGGTGTAATTGTGAAGCAATTCTAGATGGGGTAGCCCGTTCATCACAGTGTACTCACCATCACTCACTCATACTCTGCCAGTTCAGAGCTTCCAAAAGTGGTCCAGTGCTTAAAAAATGAGATGCTAACATGACACTACATTTTTCCAAAATTCTAGACAGATAAAACAGAAAAGGAAATCCTCTATTTACTGGAGTCTGCTTATTATAGTCAGTGCTACTATCACTTGACAACTGTTGCTCCATTCAAGACCTAGTGTGTTAATGTGGCCTCCAGCTTATCTTATAACCCATTGCTTACTCAGATGCTAATTCTCACTTAAGTCGCTGCTTAATCAAGTCTAATACATTCCCTTTTGTAAACTTACTAAAGTAATACCCAAGGATACCTGTCTATATCACCTACCCCAAACTACCAAAAAAGGAAATATTTTTGATGCCAGTGTTCTTGCAGCTCCAAAGGTTTCCTACACGTCTCTCTGTGGACGCTCCAAGAGGTGTTAGGCTCCTGCACTGTAGCGTCTCCTAGTGTACATCAACTGCAACATTTTAATCAACACAGGAGATTCAAGCCTTTTGTTTTGGTGGTTTTAAATATCCTAAATTTTTTATTTTGATTTGATATACTTTATTAATCATCAAGAGGGAATTGTCTTTTTTCATGACCTTTGGGGTCAGAGCGCAGGTTCAGCCATTGTACAGCAGTCCTGGAGCAAATTTCAGGTTAAGGGCCTTGCATTTTACCCTGCTGTACTATCTCTCATTAAAACCTGGGTTGTTTGTGTTTGTGTAGACTGGAAATGGCACTTATTTAATAAAATAAGACTGATCAATTGATCTGTCAATACAAAAATATTTCTACAAAATATAGGCCACTCTGGTGGTCATATATTGAATCTGATCTGCACTTCTGGACTATCTGTTGCCAACATTTACAGCACTGATTTGGGACTCTCTGACCATAAAGCAGTACTTTTCACTGCCTCATTATCTCTCCCTCCTCTTATCTGTAAACAACAAATTTCTTACAGAAACCTTAAAAGTATCTGTCCCTCTACCCTTTCTGGATCCATTTCTGATCTTTTATTGTCTGCACCTATTCCATCAACACTAGATAGTCTTGTTGACCACTCTAACACAGCCCCTCATTCAGCATTAGATAAAACAGCTCCTTTAAAACATAAGGAGGTTTCCTTTAAGCGTTCAGCTCCTTGGTATAATTCAGAATTACAATTTATGAAAGCAGCTGGCCGACGCCTTGAGAGAATGTCACGTAAGACTGGCCTCACCGTTCACATCCAGGCTTTCTCTGACCACCAAAGGGCTTACAGGGATGCACTAACTGCAGCCAAGAACACACATTATGGCAGAATAATAGAAAGTGGCCACGATAACCCAAGGGTTTTGTTTTCTGTAGTTAATAAACTAATCAAACCCGCATCTGGCCCAACTCCCTCCTCTACTGAAGTCTCTGAGGAATTCCTCCACTTTTTCCGTAACAAAATTAAAGATCTAAGTAATTCAACTAACATAAATACATCATCTGTTTATATCTCTCCCTGTTTTCCGACTCCATCCAGCTCCTTCTCTAAGTTCTCACCAGTCACATCTGCGTTTGTTAATAACCTGCTTTGTAAGATGAGACCGACTACTTGTGTACTGGACCCCATCCTCAGCACACTACTTAAATCCTGCTTTCATGCCATAATCCCGACTGTTACAACAATAATAAACTCATCCCTTGACACAGGCTCACTTTTAAAATCGCTTTTGTAACCCCAGTATTAAAGTCTGGTCTTGATGCTGACAATCTTAACAACTTTCGGCCTATTTCCCACACCTTTTCTGTCAAAAGCTCATGAGCATGTTGTAGCTTCCCAACTCACCAACTACTTAACTTCTAATAATTTGATGGAACCCTTTCAGTCTGGTTTCATGGCGCAGCACAGCTGTGAAACTGCTCTGCTACAGGTAACCAATGATTTGCTTATGGCAGCAGACTCTGGACAAACCAGCATATTAATTCTGTTAGACCTCAGTGCAGCATTTGACACTGTTAGACATGACATTCTACTGTCCAGAATGGAGAACATGCTGGGTATCTCTGGCACTGCCCTCCAGTGGTTCAAGTCCTATCTGACTGATAGGCAAGAGTTTGTTAGTCTTGGCAACAGCAGATCCATCTCAGCGCCAGTCACACAAGGAGATCCTCAGGCTCTGTCCTCGGCCCTCTTCTGTATTTATATGCTTCCCCTTGGCCATATTATTCATAGTTATGGACTGGGTTATCATTTTCATGCAGACGATACTCAACTTTATTTCAATGTTAAAAGTAGAACTTCATCGGAGCTTTCTTGGTCACAACCTGCCTCAGTGAAATTAATATCTGGATGGAGCAGAACTCTTTAAAATTAAATTGCAACAAAACTGACCTCCTGCAAATTGGGACTAAAGTGCAACTTAATAAAATGAGCTCCTTCCCAGTATATCTTGGTGGTGATCTCATCAGACCTGCCTCTACTGCAAAGAATCTTGGTGTCATTTTTGATTCCTCCCTTTCTTATTCTGCCCACATAAACCACATTAATTAACTTTCTTCCTTTCACCTCCAGAACATATCCTGTGTTCGCTCCTTCCTCTCCTTTTCTAATGCTGAGAAACTTGTCCATGCTTTAATCACATTCTGCATTGATTATTGTAACTTGCTGCTGGCAGGTGCCCCTTCTAATCTTATATCACAGCTCCAGCTTATTCAAAACTCAGCTGCAAGAGTCCTTACACAGACTAGCAGCAGCAATCACATCACACCCATCCTGCTCCGTTATCACTGGCTCCCTGTGTCTTACAGAATCGAATATAAAATTCTACTAATAACCTACAAAGCCTTAAACGACCTTGCGCCAAACTACATCAGTGACCTTCTCCATCACTATGTGCCTGTCTGCCCACTAAGGTCCTCTGATTCAGGCAATCTTGTTGTACCCTACACTAATCTACACTCCATGGGTATAGCCTTCAGCTGTATAGCGCCCAGACTCTGGAATGACCCACCGAAATTAATTAGATCAGCTGACTCCATGAATTCTTTTAAAAAACAACTCAAAACTCATCTGTTCAGGAAGGCTTTTAGCTCTACTTGACTTTATTACCCTTCTCTCAGTTTACTTCTCTGTCAAGATGCGCATGTAACCTGTATGTGTGTGCTAGACCATCAATTATGTTGTCTGTTAGGCTTTTTCTCTGAATTTACTGTCCTAATCTTTATTTATTTATCTGGTTTGTACAATTCTATATACTGTATACCCTGCCGTTCTATCTTAAACTCTGTGAAGTGCCTTGAGCATGGGAAAGGTGCTATATAAATAAAATGTATTATTATTATTATTAGATACAGTATGTACAGTGTTTTAACAGCTGCAATTATAATTTTCATTTACTTGAGTTTATTTGTTTATTTGTTACCTAATGCATTATTAAAACAACAAATAATGGGCAAACAAAGGTGCAAAAAATAATGTAGCTTATGAAGGAAACATAACTTTGAGTTACTAATGTAAACAAAACTTTACAACTTAAGTGAGCACAGGTGAGCACTTGAGTGAGTGTTTGTGTGTGACCAGAGTGCAGATCCGCATCCCTGAACTGTCTCCACCATATTTTACACAGATTCTCCATTTGCACAGGGGAAGACAAAGTTATTTTCATTCCAAAATTTAGTTGGTGTCCCCAATCCAGGCACTGTTGTGTACCCAGCTGGGACATTACACTAAAACAAATTCTAAATAAAAAGAACTGTCATTGACAATGTAATTATTATGTAATGAGCAATTTATTTCAAATAAAGAAAAATAGTCACAATAGAAATCTGGTAAAAAAAAAAAAAAAAAACGGACATGACAATAATAATTCTATAACAATTCAGTAATTATTTACCACTGTGATGCTGATCTTTCTGATCACAAAATACGTCATTAAGATAGCAATTGACTAGAAGAATTCATAATTAATTGCAGAATTACGATATTTGAGGGTTTCTCTAAAGTGCCTCTTTCTCTTGCACGATTTGGCTCAAAAACGAATCAGCACATTGTCATCTCATAACATGCTTAAGTTTCGAGTTTGGTATTTTTCCATCCAGCTGTTTTAGCTCTAGACCGTATTCAATAAACTGTGACACACAGACACAGACACACACACACACTCAGACAGACACCCACCCATCATTAAAATATCTGTTTTAGGTATCAGGGGACCATAAAATGGCTAGATCCTTTGAAAACTGGAGATCAAAATTTTTGACAAATCTAAAGCTTTTGCTCTTCCCTCATAAAATGATATGATATAGTGGGGGAGGGTGCAAAGCAAAAAGTAGAGACCCAAAGTGTTTTACATAAACCAAGACTAAGCACCTGACAGGATCTGAAAACTCAAAGCATGTTGGTTTATGCTCCTCCATCCCAATATGTGCATCACTTGCTCCAGATCACTGCAGCATCTCATCATGACAGATCACTCAATATTACAGCATACCGTATGTTCCACAATAAAATGCAGCTCATTTCACAATGAAACTTTTAATGGTAGAACAGGCAGATTTCCCCCAGTTTGGCTTAGCACTAATGAATGACTTGTTGTAACATAATACTGTATATAAAAGGTCCTATTGTGACATGAACTATCCCAACAGACTATAGGCCCAATTTCTGGGGGTCCGGTCTTTAGAGTCAAACGTGGAACAACAATCTGTAGTCTTCACTATGGTGTGAAAAACACAGACATGGACTACACAGAAAGTAGCAAGTTGGAAATTCCATGAGCAGAGATTTGCTGCCACAAGGATAACGGTTTTGCAATAATAGAATAGTAATTTCAAAATAACACAGCTGTGACACCATCTGACCCTGTACTGATCACAGGAGGGTTTAGATAATGGATGATCCAAACAAATGAACGAATGAGTGTAAGAGTCCTCAGCACCACTGCACCGAGAGAAGCCCCTCAGGCTAAATGAGGGAATCTTTTAGCCCAGCAGTGTCAATTGTCCATTTTAACACTCCGTTTCTTATATTAATACTGTTTGCTGTTGGCTTAGTAAGCAGAATAACATCTTTAAAAAAAATTTCTAGAGTAACATCTGAGCACTGCATGCAAGTCACGGTTTATTATAATTAAAGTTTCCATTGTTGTAATTTTTTATTACTATAGGAAGCTTATGTATTGGATATTTTGTTCTGTTTTCCAAATTTACATCTGTTTCCCATGGACATTTTAACATTTGTACACCATCAATGCTGCACTCGGGTCCTAATTCTGGGATCCTAAGGTGGTTTGTCATGTGGTAGAGCGTGTGCTCCTACCCTAACCTAATTACTTCCCATTCCAACTCAATAAGCCTGAGCCTTATCGCAATTATGTGCAGTATGGCTACTTTTTTACCTGAAAATTTTATTAATAGGGTAAAGGAAGAAGCCCAGTGGGACCAGTGACATGAGAAACCATGGGAACACCGTGCCGATAGTTCCGAGGAAGAAGACGACCAGGGTGAGGTTCTGAAGAAGCAGTTCTGTCTGCATAGCCAGTTGCACATCCACTGGGAAAAGCAAAGAAACAAAGAAGACGACATCTACATGTTGTGTCTGGCAAGGCTCTCCACTGCATACACTACATTTTATGTAGTACTTTCTAAATTTCTAAAAAATAATCCTGCAAGAATCATTTAAAAATCTGACGATCCCATTGCTTATTAAAGGTAGATTAAATCCACTCAGAAATCAACAGAAATGATGGTGATATAACTTAAATTGACATTTATTTATTTATTTATTTATTTATTTATTTATTTATTTACCTGAAGTCGTCTAGTCATTTCCTTAAGGATTAGAGTAGCTTCATGGTTTTGCACCAGTGAATCTGTTAATTAGAAGTCCGTTGTTCTTTGGTCTACATTCAGAACACTTAATTGGTCCTTCTAGCTACATTACATGTCTTTATTTATCTTTACATTTAACTACTTGCCAAATAAGAGTGTGACACAAGTAACAAGGAAATAACAGCTAACCTGGTTTCATTTACATTGATACAGATTTACTATTTATATGAAAAATATATGTAAAAAATTAAAAGGATAAAAGAAAATTTACTGTGGGTTACAAAACATCACAATGATGTTCTCCAAAAAAGGAAACTCTAATATGTTAAAATATCTGAGAGGGAAGAATGAAAGCAATAAATAATACATAATTCAATAATACCTTTCATTAAGAATAGGAATTGGCTTCCAGAACAGAGTCAGACACACCTGAGAAAAATTAGCATTTAACCAAAAAAAAAAGAAAAAAAAACACCATTTTATAATCTTACCTTCATCCATATCTTTAGAAAACCGGTTAAGAATACGTCCGAGTGGGGTGGTTTCAAAAAAACTCATTGGACTTTGGAGAATTTTTTCGAACAGCAAATCATGAAGTCTTGACGCAGCTCTCAGAGTACACTGTTAATCACAATAACACATACCCTTACAGACATGTCACACATATTTCCATTTAACATTCAGCAGACCACAATGGTCTTTTCAAATGAAATAATAGCATACACTATACATACATGCTATTCATTTATCCATTCAGTGTCTTACTCATTATAGGGTCATGGGAAGCAAGAGGACAAGCAAGGGTCAAGACAAGGAAAACCATAAGAGCATACACAACTCAACTCATCTCAACTTCTATTGTCATTTATTCTTTATGGTTGAATGAAATTTCATTCCTTACCGTCGTTGGTGCAAAGGGAAAACAACATTCATTTAACATACACCATAGCACTATCAAAATCAATGTAACAAAACAAAAGATGCAGAGCTATACAGTTTGAACAATCCTCAGTGTCCATAGTAAAGTGCAAAGTGTAAAGTGACAGTACATACAGTAATTGGGGGAATGTTATAGGAATATGGTACTGGGTGAGTGTAGGAGTTCAGATGTCTGTCAGCTTGGAGAAAAAAGCTATTATAGGAACTGGCTGTGCTGATCCTAATGCTGCAGTATCTTCTACCTGATGGCAGGAGGTCAAACAGTATGTGAGATTGGTGAGTGACGTCTTCTACAATGGCGAAGGCTCTATGCAGACAGAGTGTCTGAAAAATGTCCTGGATCAAGGAGAGGGACATCCCTATGATCCTCTCAGCTGTAACTTCACTCAAATTACACAAGTGCACATGGCCACACTAATTGAGAACTGAAATAGAACAGAGAAAAAAGTTTATTCAACTGTCAATTGTTTGCCAAGGATCTTTGTTCCATCCATCTAGTTTCAGTATCTTGATGTTTCTGTTTTTGATGACAAGAAGTCAGAGCCTCTTCTTAAAGTAGTGGATACAAGGTAGGTATCCAACAGGGAAGGACACACTCACTCTCCTGGTAAGTTCATAGATTGACACCAACATAAAAACGTGTGCCTGCTTTGGCTGGTTGAACACCAGACATGCTGCTGCATTTTGAATCATCTGCAGCGGCTTGGTGACACATGCCAGCAGAGAGTTGCAGTAGTCCATAGATGACAAGACTAAAGCCTGAATCAGGGGTTGTGCTACATACTCTGTCAGATAAACTCTGATCTTTGCAGTTGTTGTATAGAATGAATCTGCAAAACTAAGAGGCCAAGCAACATGGTCATTGAAAGACAGCTGGTTATCAGTCATCATGTCAAGGCTACAAACAGACTTGTTGGTGTTAACAAAAATGAGCAGAGCTGAGCAGTGATTGGGCACTGACTAGAAGCTGGAATAACAAGAAGGTCCGTCTTTGCCACAGAGATGAACAATCAAACGTTTGTCTAATACTTCAAAAGACTCAGAAAACTACTTTTTACACTTTTCTTATTCTAAACAGTATTTACATTATTATAATAAAGGCAGCATTTTTTGCTGAAGGATTTACAATGTGCACCTCTCTTGCACCCAACAGGTTCTGGTCAAGTCCCAGTGTGACATTTTACTTCATCAAGCTTTGTTTATTGTTGACATGAGTCAATATACTATATGTATATTGTTTTGATTTATTTTATATAAAATAAAAATACTTTTTATAACAAAAAATATGTATGCTGCTGTGCAATACTCAAGAAGAATATTCAGTACTTTGTCAATAGAATCGGTAACACACTTTTTAATGTATTTTTTCTTTGGGTGCACAGATTATTTAAATAGTACCACAATCTTTTCTTTAAATGCACTGTCTTCATACATATTCTTTTGCTTCTATACTTTAAAGGTTTCTATTGTCTTAAATTGCTCTGTACCTTAATACAATTACTTGCAAGTTTCACGTCTCTTAATATGCTATCCAATCTGTTAAAGTGGGTCAGATATACAGAAGAGTGACACAATATTTCTAATCCCTGCCATAAATTATCTTGGATGGTACAAGGGTGTTGTACCATGTTAGCCATTATGAATGTAGAGAAAAGCCAAGCAAAATGACACCTTTTATTGGCTAACTTAGAAGATTACAATATGCAAGCTTTCAAGGCAACTTGGCTTTTCTCTTGGATGGTACAGTAAATGAGCCGTACTGTTGCAGCACAAATCAACTCCTAAGCATACAAGATTACTGTATTTATTAGATTATATCAGACTAGATCAGATCAAACCAGAGCAGATTAGATTAGATTAGATTAGATTAGATTAGATTAGATTAGATTAGATTAGATTAGATTAGATTAGGTTAGGTTAGATTAGATTAGATTAGGTTATATTAGATTAGATTAGATAAATTTTATTAATTCCATGCAGCAGAAACATAAAAAACAAGAATACAGACTCACAGGACAGGTAATACAGCTAATCAATCAGTAAATTTAACAAGCACATCGGGTGGAAGCACTGAATCGGCTAATAGCAGTGAGCAGAAAAGACCCCAAGAAGTCATTCTAACCACACTCTAAACACTCAGGATTGATTACCAACATGAAATATAAACCTTACATATTCTTTGATTGCTTGACTGCATACCTTTACAAACACAAAGCCCCGGAAAGCTTTAAGGAGGAGGACTGTGCACATAGACAAGGCGTAGACTTTTATGTAAAAATGCTTCTGCGGATTATCTCTCATATTACTATTCCTCTGGGTCCCGTTATCCAAAGTAATGGAGACATTCTGTGGAGAAAGAGTAAAGTTACATATAGTACATATAAAACAATACGTTCAAAATAAATCATCCTTTAGAAAATGTTTTTAGGTTATTCATGGGAATAGACACACTTTAACTTTTAACTGACTCTTTAACGTTCCACTTAACACATACCATTAAAGTTGGAAACATTTGGGGACATTTCCACTTTATCAAGATATTAGACAACTGAGGGTAAGATTTCAGTCAGGAATGTTCAGTCACAAATTGAATTTTACTCAAAATTAAAACGAAATTGTCTGAAACTACAGAGGAGGGTGACTGATATTTTCATTGTTATTTGGTTGTTTAAGTCCCTGGAGCCATAATTAAAAGCACAGCACTGCAGCTAGTATTCCATTTACAAACAGAATGCTTGTTTTCTCAGTTTTCCTCAGAGAGAGGAAAAATAGCAGGACAGAATAAAAAGGAAAATCTTCCAAATTTAAATCAGAAGTGTCTATTCTTACTATTTCAAATGAATGCTCATTAAATAAATTAGTCATTTTCTAACCTGCTTAGTCCTGAACAGGGGCATGGGGGTCTGCTGCAGCCTATCCCAGCTAGCATAGGGAGCAAGGCAGTAATAAACTGTGGACAGGGTGCCAGTCCATTGCAGGGTGAACTCACAAACACCCCAACCACACATAGTAGGGCCAATTTAGGATTGCCAGTCCACCTAACCTGCATGTCTTTGGAGTGTGGGTGCAAACCGGGGCACCTGGAGGAAACCCACACAGACACAGGGAGAACATCATTAAATAAGTGAATAATTATAGTTTATATGATGAAAATGTGACAACTGTGACTGTTTCCAAAGTTTGCAAAGCCATATGTGGGACACTGAGCAAGAACTTTGTAATGTTGTCAAGTGGTATTGAAAGGGAAAACATTTCCCATGAATTCTGGAGATGACGGAACTTTTCCAACTGCTTAGGTTGCATAGACAGCAAATATGCCTTCATAAATACTGGTTCTTTATGTCCGTTGCAGTATGAAATTTCCTTCCATGACTTATCATCTGAGCATCTCAGTGGTTTGAGAGAGATGAATCATACAGGTGCCTATATCATCTCACTTCTGCCACCAGTTGCTCCTTGAAATTTGCCATTTTGGTTTGGGAGATGTTGAGTGAAAAATTCTGTACACAATTTGCCATGAAAACCCAGTGTCTCCACATATGATGTCATTTTTGCCTCCCAGAACTCACAACTGGCATGGAAGTGTCAGGTATAAACTAGGCTTAAGCAATACGTGGCTCTGACTTTTTGTGTATAGTAAATTAAAAAATGACTCTGTAGTTGTAATACACTAAATGAACTCATGCCTGAATTACTGCAGATTATAATTCAATATTATACTCATATTATGATTCAATATTCCTCTGACACTATAATTTAACACCTAAGGTCCACAATGAAACCTTCTGTCCTTCATGGTCCATTGCCCCAAATAAATGTAATTTAAGACTTAACATAGATTTTTAACTCTCCATCAGGTACAATTAGCAGTGGAACCTGCAGAAGCAAAAAACATCATAGGCATATTTGGACTTGGACATGTTGCGTGTTGGCTTCACTGTGCTAAGTTTCTGTGACATTATAAAGGTGTAAACTAACTACATGTTATTATAATCCTATTAAAACCAGTAATTCAGATTGTTACATTTTATTATCATGGTTATTTTTCAATATGACAGAGGTTAGGAGCACACACTGATACAGCGCATTGTCTCACCCATCACATGATGAACCACCTCAGGATCCAAATTAGGACCTGAGTGCAGCCATGTGACAGGTGACACCTCAGCACCACACTAATTCAGATGGAGTGGAACCAGTGTGAGGTTTTTTATGGTGGCTGGAGTTTTCCCTCCAAGTGGTAGGACCTGCTTGCTGTGCTGGATGAAGGTTAACGTCATACCCAGGATGGAGTAATTGCAGGTTAAGAGCCTTGCTCAAGGATTAAATAAAAAAATAATAATATTTAAATTTTATTTAATCCTGTTGGCTGTGTGTGTATGCTTTGTTTTTCTGAGTTGCTGTGACAGATTTCCAAAATACTCTGGTTAGGTTGCTGATGTGTTATACCAGTGTGAACACGGGTGCTGCACTTCCATGTGAACCACAGAAGAGCAGGGTGCTGTTATGTGTCTGTTGTGGGCTGATGGTGTAATAGAAGTACAGATCCATTACTGACTTTCTTCAGAGTATGTAGATGGTGTTTTAGAAGCAAAGGGAATGAAAAAATTAAGAATGGTTGCATGAGTTTCAAAGATGAAAAACAACCATGTCACACATCCATGTCCACTACTGCAGATATTACTGAATGTGTCCAAGATGTGCTTCTGGTAAACAAACGTGACCAGTGATCTAACAGGGGTCTATGTCAAGAGATTATGTTCAACTGAACCTTTGCAAATACCTTTTGACTTACTCTTGTATTGTATCAAATGTATCCATCTTCTGGATCAGCTTTGGTTGTTACATTACTTATCTCAGCATTATTGGGCACAAAGCCAAACCCACCCTCGATAGGATGTCAGTCCATCACTGGCAGTGTTCACACCCATCACCTGACACACACACAGCTTGGTGGTAACTAGCTGGCAGGCAGTGTAGTGGTAAAGGCTTTTGGACCTCAATCTCTGAGGTTGTGGGTTCAAATCCTGCTATTGACTTTGTGTGACCATGAGCAAGTCTCTTGACCTGCCTGTGGCTCCAATTGGAAAAATAAAAGAAATGTATTCAATTGTATTGTAAATGTTGTAAGTCACCTTGGATAAAGGCGTCAGCCAAGAAAATAAATGAAAATGCACAATCTTCCTTTTTTATATTTCTTTTGACATACAGGAAATAAAAACAGAATTTTGGATTGTGGAGAAACTGGAAATAATGGAAAAAAACACACAGGTATGGGGGACAATTTGCAAACTCAGCACCTTAGTTGGTGGTAAATGAACTCTATTTGTGGAGCCATGTAAAAATACAGGGTCTCCCAGACCACTTATATAACTATTAAAAAGTCAAATAGTAGATGTACTATTAACTATGTACTATGTACTATCGCTATATCGCGCTTCGCCCTTCGCGGCTTCACTCCATCGCGGATTTTATATGTAAGCATATTTAAATATATATCGCGGATTTTTCGCTGCTTCGCGGGTTTCTGAGGACAATGGGTCTTTTAATTTCTGGTACATGCTTCCTCAGTTGGTTTGCCCAGTTGATTTCATACAAGGGACGCAATTGGCAGATGGCTGAGAAGCTACCCAGCTTACTTTTCTGTCTCTCTCTCTTGCGCTATCTGTGATCCTGACGTAGGGGGTGTGAGCAGGGGGGCTGTTCGCACACCTAGACGATACGGACGCTCGTCTAAAAATGCTGAAAGATTATCTTCACGTTGCTACCTTCTGTGTGCAGCTTTTAAGTATGCTGCACGGTGCTTCGCATACTTAAAAGCTCAAAGGGCACGTATTGATTTTTTTATCTGTCTCTCTCTGCTCCTGACGGAGGGGGTGTGAGCTGCCGCCTTCAACAGCTTTGTGCCGCGGTGCTTCGCATACTTAAAAGCCAAACAGCCCTATTGATTTGTTTGCTCCTTTGAAGAGGAAGATATGTTTGCATTCTTTTAATTGTGAGACTGAACTGTCATCTCTGTCTTGTCATGGAGCACAGTTTAAACTTTTGAAAAAGAGACAAATGTTTGTTTGCAGTGTTTGAATAACGTTCCTGTCTCTCTACAACCTCCTGTGTTTCTGCGCAAATCTGTGACCCAAGCATGACAATATAAAAATAACCATATAAACATATGGTTTCTACTTCGCGGATTTTCTTATTTCGCGGGTGGCTCTGGAACGCAACCCCCGCGATGGAGGAGGGATTACTGTATTTTTCATGTAGCATGCAATTGTTGAAATGCTTTTCAGACAAAACATTAAGGATCACTCACCCCACCGCCCTGTCTTATCCAATAGCTGAGCCACCAGGTGCTGAAGATAATACTGCCTGTAGTCAGCAAAAAAGCTATGACGGTGAGGAGAAAAACAACGTAACCCCCTGCCGCAAGTATGTAGGTCTTATACGCGGAGAATGGCACAGTTCCTGTCCCTTTCTCTTCGGTCTGCATCAGATGACCTGAATGAAAGATAAGAGGAAACGTCATTGTTTTCCTGTGTTATGTTCATTTACAGTACATTACATTTTCATTAAAGTGCTAATCAGATAGACATAGTCAATACATAGATGAGTTCTCATAAGTAGACTCAACAAGGAGTAATCAGGATATCATTGCCAAGTCTTTAGAGTCCTGGTACTACCTGTCTTGCTCTATGGTTGAGAGAAATGGACGCTATCCAGTGACCTGAGACGAAGACTGGACTACTTCGTTACTGTGTCTCTTTGGAGAATCCCTGGGTACTGCTGGTTTGACTTTGTGTTGAAAGAGCGATTGCTCACGGAGTCCCGAATGAGACACATTACCTGCATTGTGAGGGAGTGTCAGTTACGGCACTACGGCCATGTGGTGCGATTCCCCAAGGGTGATCTGGCTTGCAGGATCCTCATTGTTGGGGACCTAAGAGGCTGGACCAGGCAGAGGGGACATCTACGTAACACCTGGCTGTGGCAGATTGAGGGTCATTTAAAGAGGGTGGGACTGGATCACGTGTCTGCCTGGGGGTTTGCCAACCAGGATCTCGATCTGTTTCATCATGTGGTGGGTGCAGCATAGCATAGGAATCTGTGAGAAATGAGTTCTTGGGACTCAATGACATTTATTTTGAAAATCTGAGCTAGCATGTGATCAAACACAGCAAAGAGTCAGAACATGGCAGATAAAGCATGCCATTCATATGTTAGAATACAGCGATTCCACAGGTTTATTTCAAAATAATTTAGTGACCAGAATAGTTTAGGGTGGTTGTTGTACTACTGTAATGTTCAGGTGACTTTTACCTGTGGTGCAGTTGTCTTGGTTGTCATTAGCAGTAAAAGTGTGGGTTAGCTGATTACTCACAGGGTTGGCGTCCTACACTAAAAAAGCTCCATACCCTGAGCCAAAGCAGCTAATGTTACATTTATTTCAATGTGTATGTACTGCTGAATACTTTTGGATACTGTGCAGTTAATTATTGAAGGCTTTGGGATGAATATCTTTGTTACACACCAGTTTGTACCTATGCTACACAGTAAAGCATGACGATATGCAGTAGATATATTAGTTTATGTTAATATTGTACACTGGCAAGTTGCTTCTCCAATTATCTGATATGCCAAAGTGTCTGCCTGGTTACCAGCAGAGAATAACTTTGTTATATAAGAGGTTAAATATGCTACTAAATGAAATGAAACATGAAATATAAAAGTCAATGTAAAGACAATACAAAGAACAGTTTCCGTTATTTGCTTTGTTAGTAAGCAAAAAGCAATCACAGACAAAGCTGTGTGAACTTTGGCACAGTAATGACAAATAGTACACTTTATTGGTCTGCTTTTTAGTTATGTCCCAAGTCTAACTGCACCTTCAATTTCGTTGTTCCTTTGTAAAAGTGACAATGACAATAAAGATCTATCTATCTATCTATCTATCTATCTATCTATCTATCTATCTATCTATCTATCTATCTATCTATCTATCTATCTATCTATCTATCTATCTATCTATCTATCTATCTATCTAACAGACTGTGTCAATGTAGTCTCTCAGGATTAGAATGCACACTCACTAAAAAGCTTTGTGACCACAAGGGGGTGCCAAAGAGTCCCAAACCACAGACACACCAATACAGCACACCCTGATGTGATACAATAAAGAATATTTGTTCACCACAAGCACCTTCTCTCCTCCTCTCTCAAATAACCAGACACAATAACAAATAAATCAAAACAATTCTTCCTCTTTCTCTCCTCCACTGAGTTTTACACATCACATTCTTGTTTAACTTTTACCATCTTACTGAATGTTTTTTCTTAAGATGCACTTTACCTGCCATGGATACTTCTATTACACATAACCAGTATTTATATATTCATAAGCTGAATACTAAACTTAAACTTAGGGAATATTGTTAAAACATTTTAAAAGAAAAATGATTATGTTTTGGATAGTGCTGACCATCTTTGAGGCATTATTCTTCTGTGAGTGCCTTCTGCCAATGAGACGGCCAGTAAAGTTCAGCAGGACCAATGACTTTGAATGCAGATTTGAGTTTAGAGAGACAGCCGATTGGAGATAATAGAGACATCTTCAAACTGTCAACATGCATCACTCAAGAGCAAAATTCTTATTAAGGCTTTAGAGAAAGATGGGGATTGCTTTGGCCAACACACCACTAACAATCAGAAGTTTCACATTTGTTTGCATTTCAGCATTGTCATCTTCTGTAAGTGCTGCGTTCTCACCGGTTGGTCAGCATTTGCCTCCTTGTCATCTTAGGAGTGCTTATTATACCTGCACAAATACAATGCAGTACAGTACCTGCTTCAGGGTTGTTTAACAAAATGTTGGGTAAACTGCTGCAGTTCAGCGCCTGGTCATCCAATATTTTTCTTTTCTGCCTTGTATTTTGCTTACTTCTCTGTATCAAATCCTAAAAAAAAAGCTGCAGTTGATAATATGGTAAATGATAATAATATAATGTTGATTTAGCTATAATTTTATTTCACTGGAATTAAGAAGAAAGTATTATTTATAAATTAACAACTAGGTGGTAGACAGGATCAACCCATGACAGGGTGCTTCTCCATTTCAGGGTCAAGTGATAATCATAGATTTTTTTAACCTGGATTTATTTAACACAATTCACATAGGTCCATTTTTTTAAATGCAAAATTATTTGAAATGTACAACAGAAAGTCATCATATTAAAATGTCACCTTTTGTTGCAGGTTCTGGAAGAGAGCAGCATATTCACCATTGTACTTCATTAGACCAGCATGGCTTCCCTGTGCTGTAATGCAGCCATCTTTCATGAACAGGACTTCATCACAGTCTGCTAGGTACTATAAAAGTTTGTCAGAAAATAACAACAAGGCAACTCATTTCTGCATATAAACTTATGTATTGTTTAAATGGGGTAACAAAATGGATCAAAATGAAAGAGCCGGTTAACTTCTAGGTGTTGAAGTATTCTTCCTGGTCTGAATGCTCTTTTTCTTTTTTCCTTCCTAACTTTATCCCAGCTTCTATCTCTCCTACATTAAGAGCTTTTCTTCTCTCCACTGGATGTTGACTGCTTCCATAACCCATGCCACCTTGATATTTCATACAGTGTGTTCTACAGGAATGTCTTCTAATGCTCACGTCCTGACATAAGCCAGGTTTGCATCAGCAGCAAGCAGCAACAAGTATCTTCTGTGGCACTTCAACCCATGTAAACCAATTTGTTTGACAAATTAAATTAGAACACTCCATTTTTATATGAATTTTTATATCAAATACTACAAAAGAAAAACTTTTATTATCAAGGTTAGGGAGATTTTTTACACTTTCTGCTTAAGCCTTGGTAATTTGTACCTCAATCTGATGGGTCACAAAGATTACGGTCTTCTCTTTTGTAGCACTGCGGATAACTCGGTGAAAGAGATGTGCTCCCACGTGGGTGTCAACAGCACTAAGGGGGTCATCAAGAAGCATCAGATTCTGACTGCTGTACATAGCTCTGGCCAGGCTGACCCGCTGCCGTTGGCCACCACTAAGATTTGCTCCACGTTCACCAATCTGAAAAATACCATCGTAAAGAAAAAAGGTGAAGTAAGAGAAGCTAATTCAGTCACCCATCTGGAAAATAAATAGTTAGGAAAAGGCTGAAGTAAGGGAGGTTCATTTGGGTGCTTTAAATGTATGAACAACTAGAGTACGACCTTCAAAAATCCAGTTACCTGATCATTTTAAGATTACAGGAGACATGTCAGTTGAATGGTGAGATTATGGGGGTCTCATTCGCCTGTATAGGGGAGACGTTAACTCCTGAGATTATTACTGACCAATATGGATCAAAAGCAGACATTAATGTGGCTGTAGGCAGGAAGAGGCAAAAGTAGCTCCACAGGTAGGTTGATAATACAAACACAACACATACATTGAGGATGAATTGTGGGAAAATCCTGCAGGAAAAAGTTTTACATTTTCTTAATTGGGCTGACACCTTTATCCAAGGTGACTTACAACATTTATGGTTACATTTCTTTTCTCTTTCCAATTAGAGCACTGGCAGGTCAAGTGACTTTCACATGGTCACACAGTGTCACTACTGGGATTTAAATTGACAAACTAAGGCCATGAAGTCCAAAGCCTTAACCACTACACCACACTGCCTGCCTTTAAAAGTAGAGGTTACAAGGAATTTGATACAAAATCAATAACTACAGGCTCCGACAGAAACCTCTAGGTGTACACTTTGAGATGAGAGACTCCAGATGAGATGGGGACAGTGCTGAAGACGAATTTGAACCTGGCATGAAATATTATAATACTTAAGATAGTACTATAAGTATTCTTCTAAAATTAATAAGGCAGGGGAGTTCAGGTGCAGAAACAAAGGCAGTGTTACATTGTGCTCTATTGATTTTCAGCACTTTGCTTAACAGTGCAATTTCTGAGCAAAATACATTTACTGTATTTAGAAGTTAAACATTGATTATCAATATTTTTCAGACAAGGAGTATTTAAAAGAATGTTCAAGCTCTGTCTCTGCCATGCCCTCAAATGTTAATGTATTTTGGATTCCTATTTTAGCAATATTATAAAGAGTGTTAAATAAAATAAAGTTTGATTTTCATTTTAACATCTACATTTGTATTGTAGAGTAACATGGTGGCACAGTGGAAGGTTCTGTGGTCTCCTAGCTGCAGAACACTGGGCTCAGATACTGCACAAATCATTAGCTGTGTAGTGTTCACACATTCTCCTAGTGCCTGTGCAGCTTCCTCCTCCATTATTCTGGTTTCTTGGCATCTCCCAAAGACATGCAGTTTAGTATGAGTGCCAGTTCTAATCTGGGCCTGTATGAGTGTCTGAGTCTAAGTGGGTTTGCTTTGAGACACGCTGCCATCCCATTCAGGTGGTTCAACCTTTATCCCTTCAAGGTTCCCATGTCAAGGCCCCCCAACGTGATATTAACCATCTTGTATTTTTGTAACAGTCTTGACAAAGGTTTTTGTTTTTAACTTACATTTATTAATAAAATCAGATATTAACCACCTTCACCTTCTGGATTCATAACTACCTGACTGGACAACTGCAGTTTGTCAAACTATCAAACTGTGTCTCTGGGATGGTAGTGAGCAACGTTGGGCCTTCACAAGGGACGGTCCTGGCCACATTCCTGTTCACATTATACACAGCAAACTTTCAATATAAGTCAGACTTTTGACATATTCAGAAGTACTCTGATGATACAGCTATTGTGGAGTGTGTAAGGAATGGTCAGAAAGGAGAATATAGGGATCTGATTGGAGCTTTCAGTGACTAGAGCAATAAAAACTGCCTGGTTCTGAATACAGCGAAGACCAAGGAGAAGATAGTGGATTTCCACAGGTCTAAGGTTCCCCTTCAGTTTGTCAATATCTGACTGGAGGATATTGAGGTGGTGCAGACTTATAAATATCTAGGTGTCCACCTCGATTGACTGAACTGGTCAGCAAACCGAGATGTCATCTACAGGAAGGTACAGAGCAGGCTCTTTTTCCTCAGAAGACTCAGATCATTCAGCATATGTCGTGAAATGCTGTCTGTGTTCTGTTAGACAGTTGTTTCCAGTGTCCTCTTCTTTGCTGCCATATGTTGGGGAGGCAGTTATGATAGACAAGAACATGAAGAGGATGGACAAGCTGGTGAAGAAAGCCTGCTTGGGGATAGGCAGGACTGTGGACTCACTGGAAATTGTGGTGGAAAAGTGCATGAAGAGAAAGGTACGGGCCATCCTTGAAACTAGCAGTCACCCTCTCCACATGTTGCCAGGTCAGAGACGAAGCAGGAACTTGGCTACTTGGCTCAGGAAGAACGTGCAGCAGAACAAGAAAGTGGTTGCAGAAAGAGCTTTATTTAATAATTGCAAACAACAGAGTATAAGGCAGTGACAAAAAGAACTGAGCTGGGAACTATTTACACCAAACTGTAAACGCTTCGCTGTTCTGGCTGTAAGGGACACCCTAGCTACTGAGTTACCACCTAGAACTTTCTATCTGATTTGTAGCTCGCTTCTCTCCATATGGTTTTCCTGCCATCCTGTTTCATGCTCCACTGTTAAACTCAGCCTGCTTTTCACACCACCACACAGTCAATGAAGACCTTGCCATTGTTTCTTCACAGATAAAAATCACTTGGACTGTATGCAATTTTCAATCCAGCTTTCGTGCCCATTTCCACACCTGTCAACCCTTCAAAAAGTAAAACCTCCCACTGACTGCAGTCCAGTTCTTCCTTTTTATTTCACCTGATCAAGTTGCCACCACTTTTTTCCCTACAGTGCCAGTCTTTTGCATATTGCCCTGATTTACCTGACAGGCAGATTGCCCCATGATGACCTCTGTCATTCTCTCTACCTCCCTTGCCAGATCCAAGTGTCTCACAGGTGCCATGCTGCACCCTGACTGAGATGCTACAATATTTTGGATATTGATGAAGCAGTCCACTTTAAAAAGATTGGTTTGACAACCCGCTGTAGCAGGACGTTTAGTGATTTGATTATTTTGCTGCTTTTTTACAGTTATTTTCATTCATCATGCAGCCCACCTGACAGTCTACTGAGGCATCCTTGTTGGCCACCGCTGCCATTTGAGAACCTCTGCTTTAATGGAATAAGTGAGTTTATAAATTGAATAATGTTTGTAAAAATATGTTTATTTTCTGAATTTAGTTTCGAATTAGTTACTGAAACATTTCATAGAGTTTGGGGTGGTCTTAAAGGTTTCAGTAATCAAAGATTACCTGGTAAGTTTAGTTAAAAACAAATAACTTCAATCAGTACCTACACATTTTCTTATTTCACCAAAGTACCATAGCATTATTTATAAGCAACTTAAATAATGATTATTTAAAGTTAAACAAATGAAAATGAGCATCTGCTCTAGCAATAAAGCAATGCGCCATTTTTGTCTAATCACCTCAGTTAGATCTCCATGTGGCAGGTTGGCGATGTCTGGGAGCAAGCAGCAGCCATCCAGGACAGCATTATACCTGTGAACACCGAGACAGAGGAAGACATTTCATTGCTTGTAGAAGTTGTTGGTTTAGCAAAAACATGTAGTAATTAACCTATCTGGTCTCATAGACATGAACTGCTACCCATAATCTATCAATTCATCATACTCCGTGCTTTAGTCCGCTGCGTTGCAGTTATTTATATATAGTTGTGGATGATCCTTATAGTTCCTTTTGATTTTTATACAGGCACTAGTGTGCAGCAGCAAACACAGTTAAAAAATGGAGGCAAAGATCAAATCACAAATATGATAAAACAAAGAGGAGATAACTAAAGTCGGACATCTGTCCAAAGTAAACAAAGCTGTGTTATGACATCATGTTGACAAATGCTAAATGGCAGCTTTCAAGAGTGAACTGCTGTTATTAATCCAAAATGTCCCAAGACGTGCAAAAGTGTCATCAGTTCCAATGCAAAAGCAAACAGGAGATGTAGTAAGAAAGTGTGTCCTGGCCAAGGATGATAGGAAAGTGCAACATGGCAACTAGTAGCACAAGTTCTTCCTTCAGCCAATAGAGTAGTATGGGTCAAAGTGTCAACTCAATGGAGGTGTGTGGGAGCAAGCAGAACGTGTGATCACTGGGGACTGGGCATCTCAACTGCATTCCCTAATCAACATCTTTTGGACTGTGGCACTCTGTGTTTTGTTGTGCTCACCTGCCTGTGAGGTATGTTGTCATACTGATATATATATATATATATATATATATTTGGTTCTATCCTTTTGTATATGTGCTGTTATTTTGTAAAACAAATTAACTACTATGAATATGCAAATTTCTTTCTATATGAGTTGCGGCATTATTAAAAGGGTCTTTATTAATTATCTTCCTTATGAACCAAAATTAAACAAAAAATATGCAGCAGAATTTAAGCAAGAATGAAAACACTAGTTGAGAATGTACACATATAGAGCTTGAGTTACCAAGACAATTATCCATTACCTGTCTTCATGAAAATCTTCACCAAACAAAATATTTTCTTTGAGAGATTCATTTAGAATCCAAGGCTGTTGTGCTGCATAAGATATCCCTTCATTAACTGCTAGAGTGCCTTCAATAAGAGTCATCTATGAGAACACAGACAGAGACAAGGGTGACACTACAACCAAATTGTGAAAACAAAGGTGGCTGCTGCTGCCTCATTCCTCATTGGCTCACTGTGCAACCCTGTCTGTGCTCAAATGATAAAAATATGATAATAAACATATCATTTTGTTTTTACAGTATGCTAACCTTACACAGTTTGCCTCAAAAATGCATACCCAGTCTGATATCCACTAATTTACAGGCATAACACCAGTTAAATAATTCAGCTGCTATATATTTTGTTATAATATCAAACTTAATTTCCACACAGTAAATGTTGTGACATGTGATAATTGATGTTTTCAAATTGTTCCTGCATAGATAGTAGTAGTGGAAATAATAATAATACAGCTATACAAATATCTTGGGATTCAACACAACAAATTTATACAACACAAACAAATTAAATATTCTACACATAATTAAAGCCATCAATACATACGCCATACCAATAGTCACATAATCCTTCAGAGCCATACACTGATCATAAACAGACCAAAAAGAGCTCCAAAGGAAAACACGAACACTACACACAAAACACAAACACCCCCAAAGCAGCCATAGAATGACTCACTCTTCCATTTGCCAAGGAAGGAATGGCTCTCACAGCTATAATTAATTTACACAACACACAGATTAATAATTTAAGAAAATTCTTCCACACAAAACAGCATACATCAACACTCCACAAAGCAATAGTTCATACAAAAGCCAACTAAAGACCACTTAACCTACATACTACAGACAACAGCACAGAGAACAAAACCACAAGGCCTAAAACATAAGCATAGACCCAGAAAACATTGTATGGCAGGCATCCTGCATAGATTCCTTAAATGATTCTAAAAAAATAATAACTCTTATAATTTGAAAATTTCTCCAGTTATAACTATTATCCTACATCCTTTGATCAACTTTTACATGATGTGTCATTTTCTTTCCATAGTTAAGCTGGTTAGAAATTTCACTTTAATTAATGTATGCATTTTAATTGAATTAAATTTATTCTTTTATGCGCCCCCAACAATTTTATTTTTAGTCACATATGACCAACAAAATTATGGTACAAGACAAAAATTTATTTTTTACTTTTCAGTGCATTTTTGAATAAAATCATGTCACTTAAAAATCTTTTTTTATATATTTTTTCCTCCCTTCCGAAAGAGTCACCATTAACATATAGACCATTTAACAGACAATCATAATTTGACTTATCTAATGCAGTTTATCTCCCTCTTTATTTTTGTACATATGGTAATAATAATGCTAAAAATACTCTTTTTAAAAAACACCAAAAAACATCTTTTTCTAACATTCAGTCCTTCTGGCAGTAAAAAACCAGAAACAGAACAACATCAAGTGTGAACTCTAAAGTTCCAGTGAATGCATGAATGCAGCATTAAACATTAAACAATATTTATGAACCGACTTATCAAGAGTATGCTGTTCATTGGCTACTTTTGTAGAAAACCTGTGAAAATACATTCTGTAAGCGGCATTGTGTTTGAAAACAAAACATCAACAGAGTGCAATTAACAGTCATGAATAAAGCTTCATGGTATTGAAAGAATGAGAAATACTCGCCTGTCCTAGGATAGCTGAAAGGAGAGAGCTCTTCCCACTTCCTACTCCTCCACAGATGCCTACTAATTTGCCCTGAAATAATAATTACATTTTTGTTTTATTCTGAAGCACTGGATTCAATCATTTTGGAAAAAAAAATGAACAAAAATTGTGCCTTCTGCCCTTAAACCTAAGATTTTAAGTGTTCTGTTTAATAAAATAGATCTACTGTTTGTATCTGTCTATTAAGTAACACAAATTCTAGCAGACACTTGTTTAATTCCCAGATAATTAAAAATAAGTGCAAATATAACATTTGCATGATTTGGACAACCCCGGTATTCGTCAAAAGGGAAAATGAAGAGCAGTTATTTTATGTCAGTTTAATTTTGAGAAAGCAGACGTATTACGTTCACAGTAGTGGTTCTGGAGTAGGAGGAATGATACAGGAAATATGACTGGAAGTTTTTGCCAGGTTTGACATTTAAACTTAGATTATGTTTTGTTATCTTTATTCCCTTTTATGAGAAAACCCATAAAAATTACCTTAATTAAATTAATTAATGTGTAAAATGAATAGGCAACATGATTATTAATGAAAATTACCTTATCTTCAAAATAAAAACTGTCTTGAACTGATGTTTTCAATGAGCAGGGTTCCGGTTTGGAATTTTGAATATTTTAAGTATCACAAGTACAATATAAAATTAATCTCAAAATAACCCTTGGTAGGCCCAGGGCCTGATGTTTTTCTTATGTTGTGTATCCAAATATGCGGTAAAAGACAGAATGTCAGTTATAAAGCCTTCGTGACCCTTTACTCAGTGACTTCCATCCATCCATTTTCCAACCCGCTGAATCCGAACACAGAGTCACGGGGGTCTGCTGGGGCCAATCCCAGCCAACACAGGGCACAAGGCAGGAACCAATCCCGGGCAGGGTGCCAACCCACCGCAGTTACTCAGTGACTTTCATGATAATATTTTACAGCCTATCAAATAATTTTCAAAAGAAAACAACAGAATTTTTAAGGTGTGAGAAGAGCACTTCATCCATTCACCACAAATCTTGTTTATAGTGTGTTATTTTCTGGTGATTTGCTCTTTAAAATGTTCTGACTACTGAAAAATGGTAACAATATGACTTATGGCTTACTTACATTTATGTTAGGTTTTACATAAAGTTAGAATCATACCTTTTTGAAGTATAGATTGATATTGTGTAAGGTTTTGTTCAGGTTGGTGTAAGGTTGTGGATTGGGGGCTCCTGGAACATCGGCGCTGTCCTCTTCAATGCTGAGTGTCAGCTGCTGTATATCTTGCTCTTGCTTGTCTTTTGTTGCCCGAATATACAAAGTCAGATCCCTTTTGTTGCCAGTGTTTGCTTCACCTTGTAAGTTTCCTTTGCCAATTCGCTCAGGCGATTCTCTTTGTCGCACTGCACTCCAGGCCAATGATGCCCCACTGAACTCAACGACATTTTCAGGATCTTGTGTCTTCATTTCAATAGTCTGTTGCTCCTCTATCATTAATAACTTCTGTGCATGAAATATTGAGAGAATTTACCGTAACTGTCAAACCCAAGCAATAGCTTTAAAAAGGAATTCAAAGCTGAAATGTGTACAAGTTTGACAGAATAATCTTACTAATGAATCATTCTCTTTTGGAAATGAAAAAGACAACAAATTGTGTGCTTTTTAACTTAAGACACCAAGTTACTATCATTGTAATGCACATTGCAGTCATTAATACCATTCATTGACAATTTAATACACCATACTTTACCTGAAACCTTTTGATGGCCACAGAACCTTCAGAAACGGCCCTCACAGAAAGAGGTGTAGTCCTGAGTGCAAATGACACAGAACTGAAAACTGTGAACACAGTAAAAGCCTGAAAAACATAAACAGTCTGATATTAAAGTTGATCTATTTATTTAAAACTAGCCGTCCCCTGTGGCACCGCCCGTGTTGTAGTGAAACAGGACAAACTTTAAAAATAAATAAACAAAAAGGTATCGCTAGCTAAGCGGAGGCAAGATGCACTCTAAAACACAGAGGTAGGCCGCCTCCCCACTCCTGACGTCATGCTTCCTGTTCCCTTTGGCCCGCTGCCCCTGTCTTGGATTAGCATGAATATATCGCTACTGCAAGCGAACTGTGATTCTTAGCATGATGAGAGAAGTCACAAAATCAACCAGAATGTTCAAGCAAAATCTGGAAAAAACACCCAATCTAAATCTGTTACGTAATTCTCTAGTTTGCTAGCTAAGCAGATGTAAGGTACACCCCAAGGCTGGCATGTGAGTGAGGCGGGCACCGCCCCCTTCCCTTGGTCTGCTGCATCTCTCGCAGATTCGTGCAAATAAATCAGTACCACAAGCGAACTATGATACTTAGCCTGATGAGAGAGGTCGCAAAATCAATCGGAAATTAAATTATAGAAAAAAAACGATCTAAATCCATTAAGTAGTTCTCTCATGAAAAGCGGACAAACATACATGTAGACCTACAGACAGACAGATGTTGGATTTTATATATATATATATGTACAGTAATCCCTCGCTATATCGCGCTTCGCCTTTCACGGCTTCACTCCATCGTGGATTTTATATGTAAGCATATTTAAATATATGTCGCGGATTTTTCGCTGCTTCGTGGGTTTCTGCGGACAATGGGTCTTTTAATTTCTGGTACATGCTTCCTCAGTTGGTTTGCCCAGTTGATTTCATACAAGGGACGCTATTGGCAGATGGCTGAGAAGCTACCCAGCTTACATTTCTCTTTCTCTTGCGCTGACTTTCTCTGATCCTGACGTATAGGGATTGAGCAGGGGGGCTGTTCGTACACCTAGATGATACGGACGCTCGTCTAAAAATGCTGAAAGATTATCTTCACGTTGGCTACCTTCTGTGCAGCTACTTCCTGAAATGACATGCTGCACAGTGCTTCGCATACTTAAAAGCTCGAAGGGCACGTATTGATTTTTGACTGAAAAATAAACTCTGTCTCTCTCTCTCTTTCTGTGCTCTTGACGGAGGGGGTGTGAGCTGCTGCCTTCAACAGCTTTGTGCCGCGGTGCTTCGCATACTTAAAAGCTAAACAGCCCTATTGATTTTCCTCTGCCTTTATGACAGTCGCTGCTCCTGACTCCTTTGAAGAGGAAGATATGTTTGCATTCTTTTAATTGTGAGACGGAACTGTCATCTCTGTCTTGTCATGGAGCACAGTTTAAACTTTTGAAAAAGAGACAAATGTTTGTTTGCAGTGTTTGAATAACGTTCCTGTCTCTCTACAACCTCCTGTGTTTCTGCGCAAATCTGTGACTCAGGCATGACAATATAAAAATAACCATATAAACATATGGTTTCTACTTTGCGGATTTTCTTATTTCGCGGGTGGCTCTGGAACGCAACCCCCGCGATGGAGGAGGGATTACTGTATATATATATATATATATATATATATATAAAAATGGAATGGGTGGGTCGTCGGGTGGGCCTTTTTTTCATTCCGTTGAAAGACACGCCCTACTCACTGGACAGTTAAAAACACCAATCAAACTAACGATGACATCAAGTATTACCCAATCAAAAGTAGGAAAGGAGGCATCTTCATAAAATGCGTGTGGGATGATTTGCATGAGACGCTGCTTTAAAAAAAAAATGATAAAAAAAATACGGGATAAATCCCGTCCAGTATTGATTCAAAACGGGACGCGCAATTTCATTCTCAAACGCGGCACGATTCCGTATTTTAAAGGACGGGTGGCAACCCTACAGTGCCAGGTAACCACCCATACAATCACATTGTGATTCAGACTAGGAATGCAATGAATGTAATTACCCCGATCTACATACAAGGCGAAAGTGTTGCAACATTCAAAGATGATGGTTTGGGATAAGTACACCATACAACATAAAAGAGCTTATGAAGCCTTGAACCGAAAAAAGCAAGATCTCAGAGATCGTAAAAAAAAAAAAAGGAGCTAATGTCGTTTTACTCGCTGTAGATTTTAGTCAAACATTACCAGTTATTTCACGAGGGAGACCAGCACATCAACTCAACGCGTGTTTAAAATCCATGCTTCTCCCACGCTCGGTTATATGTCGCGTGTTCTCGGGTAGGTGCACCAAAAAATGTATACATTTAAGCATGTAATGGGCAAACAAAAAATGAGGTATACCCGAAGGCACAGCAGTAGTACTTAATGTAACTTTACTTCTTAAATGTTAATGTTTTACTGTTTAATAATTTATACGCTTCTTATATGTTGTTCAAATTCTTTTATCAAAATACCAGTGACAGCGCAATGCACGATAACATCGAGTGAATACACCATACACATCCGCCCACGGCTGCCCTGCTGTGCGCAGATAGGACTTGATTGTACAATAAAATAAAATAAAGATAAAAAGACTAAAACAATCATCACCCATAAAGCGGATAGTAGACGTGACGTACTATATGTGTACCACATTTCAAGTGTATAGGTGCAACGGTTTGCGAGCTACAGGTCATTTAAAATCCTGGACAGACACACAAATTGCCACGGTAGCAAATTACAGAAGAAGATTTTACTGTTTAATAATTTATATTTATATGAAATGTGCTTCTTATATATTACTTCATATTCTCATATGATAATGATGTTAATGTTTATATTGATTTCTGTGTTATTAAAACTGCATGTATGTGTGTATATATATATACAGTGGTGTGAAAAACTATTTGCCCCCTTCCTGATTTCTTATTCTTTTGCATGTTTGTCACACAAAATGTTTCTGATCATCAAACACATTTAACCATTAGTCAAATATAACACAAGTAAACACAAAATGCAGTTTTTAAATGATGGTGTTTATTATTTAGGGAGAAAAAAAATCCAAACCTACATGGCCCTGTGTGAAAAAGTAATTTCCCCCTTGTTAAAAAATAACCTAACTGTGGTGTATCACACCTGAGTTCAATTTCCGTAGCCACCCCCAGGCCTGATTACTGCCACACCTGTTTCAATCAAGAAATCACTTAAATAGGAGCTGCCTGACACAGAGAAGTAGACCAAAAGCATCTCAAAAGCTAGACATCATGCCAAGATCCAAAGAAATTCAGGAACAAATGAGAACAGAAGTAATTGAGATCTATCAGTCTGGTAAAGGTTATAAAGCCATTTCTAAAGCTTTGGGACTCCAGCGAACCACAGTGAGAGCCATTATCCACAAATGGCAAAAACATGGAACAGTGGTGAACCTTCCCAGGAGTGGCCGGCCGACCAAAATTACCCCAAGAGCGCAGAGACGACTCATCCGAGAGGTCACAAAAGACCCCAGGACAACGTCTAAAGAACTGCAGGCCTCACTTGCCTCAATTAAGGTCAGTGTTCACGACTCCACCATAAGAAAGAGACTGGGCAAAAACGGCCCGCATGGCAGATTTCCAAGATGCAAACCACTGTTAAGCAAAAAGAACATTAGGGCTCGTCTCAATTTTGCTAAGAAACATCTCAATGATTGCCAAGACTTTTGGGAAAATACCTTGTGGACTGATGAGTCAAAAGTTGAACTTTTTGGAAGGCAAATGTCCCGTTACATCTGGCGTAAAAGGAACACAGCATTTCAGAAAAAGAACATCATACCAGTGGTATGGTGGTAGTGTCATGGTCTGGGGTTGTTTTGCTGCTTCAGGACCTGGAAGGCTTGCTGTGATAGATGGAACCATGAATTCTACTGTCTACCAAAAAATCCTGAAGGAGAATGTCCGGCCATCTGTTCGTCAACTCAAGCTGAAGCGATCTTGGGTGCTGCAACAGGACAATGACCCAAAACACACCAGCAAATCCACCTCTGAATGGCTGAAGAAAAACAAAATGAAGACTTTGGAGTGGCCTAGTCAAAGTCCTGACCTGAATCCAATTGAGATGCTATGGCATGACCTTAAAAAGGCGGTTCATGCTAGAAAACCCTCAAATAAAGCTGAATTACAACAATTTTGCAAAGATGAGTGGGCCAAAATTCCTCCAGAGCGCTGTAAAAGACTAATTGCAAGTTATCGCAAACGCTTGATTACAGTTATTGCTGCTAAGGGTGGCCCAACCAGTTATTAGGTTCAGGGGGCAATTACTTTTTCACACAGGGCCATGTAGGTTTGGATTTTTTTTTCTCCCTAAATAATAAAAACCACCATTTACAAACTGCATTTTGTGTTTACTTGTGTTATATTTGACTAATGGTTAAATGTGTTTGATGATCAGAAACATTTTGTGTGACAAACATGCAAAAGAATAAGAAATCAGGAAGGGGGCAAATAGTTTTTCACACCACTGTATATATATATATATATATATACTAGCAAAATACCCGCGCTTCGCAGCGGAGAAGTAGTGTGTTAAAGAGGTTATGAAAAAAAAAGGAAACATTTTAAAAATAACGTAACATGATTGTCAATGAAAGCCCGTTTCACTCAGTAAGTCTTATGTGTGTGTTTATGTATGTGTGTGTATATATATGTACATGTGTATATGTAGATATGTATATATATGTATATGTATATAAATGTTTATGTGTGTGTGTATATTTTATATATATAATATATATATATATATATCTATATATATATATATATATATATAAAAGACAGCAACAGTTATAACAATGACAACACAATTACATTGACAATCATGTTACGTTATTTTTAAAATGTTTCCTTTTTTTTTCATAACCTCTTTAACACACTACTTCTCCGCTGCGAAGCGCGGGTATTTTGCTATATATATATATATATATACGAGCTGTATATACCCGGCGTTGCCCGGGGCAGAAGTAACCTAATCAGTCAAACACTTACATATATACCAAAGTAAACCTAATCGGTCAAACAGTTACATATATAAAAAAACCGAACCTAATCGGACAAACAGCTTCATATATACAGAAGCGAACCTAATCGGACAAACAGCTAATCTATATACATAAGCAAACCTAATTGGTCAAACAGTTACATAAATACAAAAGCAAACCTAATCGATGAAACAGCTTCATATATACAGAAGCGAACCTAATTGGTCAAACAGTTATGCATGTGCAGAATAATTTTACAAAGATTATGCGTGTTAACAATCATTAAAAAGAAAAGATTGAGGAACTCTTCTTCTATATGTGATGAAGCTGGATGAAGCTGACTTGACGAAGACGTAGGTGGCATAGATTGGTTTTTCTAAAACAGAAGAAAAAAATGAGTATCTATTATTATTTTAAATTACAATGAAAATGAGAACCTTGATTAGAGATAGATTATCCGTATTAAAATATGTGCATGAATAAACTTTTGCTAACTCTCTAGCAAAAGTTTATTCATACAAATTGGCATGGGATGGCTTTGTGAAAAAGTAAAAATTAGATAAAAATAAATTGAGAATGCGTACTTCCATTTGACTGAGATTATGTGTAATGATGAAAAAAAAGTTTAGTATGTTTTTTTTTCCATACGGGAAGGATGTAAAACCTTACATAGGCACCCTTCAGCCCGTACTGAAGGGTACTGTCAGATTCTTACTGACTAAAAAACACCCTTTTTATTCCACAGCTACCCCAAAAACCACTATTAGGCATTACTTTGGGGTGGCAGTAGTTTAGTTATGAAACAGCTGGGTCCTGAAAAAAATCTGTCTGATTAGTGGCTTCATCACATATAGAAGAACAGTTCCTCAATCTTTTCTTTTTAATGATTGTTAACACGCATAATGTTTGTAAAATCATTCTGCACATGCATAACTGTTTGACCAATTAGGTTCGCTTCTGTATATATGAAGCTGTTTGATCGATTAGGTTTGCTTTTGTATTTATGTAACTGTTTGACCAATTAGGTTTGCTTATGTATATAGATTAGCTGTTTGTCCGATTAGGTTCGGTTTTTTTATATATGTAACTGTTTGACCGATTAGGTTTACTTTGGTATATATGTAAGTGTTTGACCGATTAGGTTACTTCTGCCCCGGGCAACGCCGGATATATACAGCTCGTATATATATATATATATATATATATATATATATATATATATATATATATATATATATACAGTGAGGAACATAAGTATTTGAACACCCTGCGATTTTGCAAGTTCCCCCACTTAGAAATCATGGAGGGGTCTGAAATTCACATTGTAGGTACATTCCCACTGTGAGAGACAGAATGTAAAAAAAAATTTCAGGAAATCACATTGTATGATTTGTACAGAATTAATTTGTATTGCACTGCTGCACATAAGTATTTGAACACCTGAGAAAATCAGTGTTAATATTTGGTACAGAAGCCTTTGTTTGCAATTACAGAGGTCAAACGTTTCCCGTAGTTCTTGACCAGGTTTGCACACACTGCAACAGGGATTTTGGCCCACTCCTCCACACAGATCTTCTCTAGATCTGTCGGGTTCCGGGGCTGGCGCTGAGCAACACGGAGTTTCAGCTCCCTCCAAAGATTTTCGATTGGATTTAGGTCTGGAGACTGGCTAGACCACTCCAGAACCTTGATATGCTTCTTACGGAGCCACTCCTTGGTTATCCTGGCTGTGAGCTTCGGGTCATTGTCATGTTGGAAGACCCAGCCACGACCCATCTTCAGTGCTCTGACTAAGGGAAGGAGGTTGTTGCTCAAAATCTCACAATACATGGCCCCATTCATCCTCTCCTTAATACAGTGCAGTCGTCATGTCCCCTTCGCAGAAAAGCACCCCCAAAGCATGATGTTTCCACCCCCATGCTTCACAGTAGGGATTGTGTTCTTGGGATGCAACTCCTCCTTCTTTTTCCTCCAAACACGGCGAGTGAAGTTTAGACCAAAAAATTCTATTTTGGTCTCATCTGACCACATGACTTTCTCCCATGCCTCCTCTGGATCATCCAGATGGTCATTGGCAAACTTCAGACGGGCCTGGACATGTGATGACTTGAGCAGGGGAACCTTCCGTGCAATGCGTGATTTGAAACCATGATGGCATAGTGTTCGGACAGTGACCTTTGAAACTGTGGTCCCAGCTCTCTTCATGTCATTGACCAGCTCCTCCTGTGTTGTTCTGGGCTGATTCCTCATCTTCCTTATCATCTGTGATACCCCACGAGGTGAGATCTTGCATGGAGCCCCAGTCTGAGGGAGACTGACAGTCATGTTTAGCCTCTTCCATTTTCTGACAATTGCTCCAACAGTTGATCTATTTTCACCAAGCTGCTTGGCAATTGCCCCGTAGCCCTTTCCAGCCTTGTGGCGGTCCACAATTTTGTCTTTGGTGTCTTTTGACAGCTCTGTGTTCTTGCCCATGGTAGTAGTTGGAGTCTGACTGACTGTGGGGTGGACAGGTGTCTTTAAAGAGCTCAGACAGGTGCTACTAATTAAGATTACTAAGTGGAGTAGAGGTGGACTTCTTAAAGGCAGAGTAACAGGTCTTTGAGAGCCAGAATTCTTGCTGATTGCCAGGTGTTCAAATACTTATGTGCAGCAGTGCAATACAAATAAATTCTGTACAAATCATACAATGTGATTTCCTGAATTTTTTTTTCATTCTGTCTCTCACAGTGGGAATGCACCTACAATGTGAATTTCAGACCCCTCCATGATTTCTAAGTGGGAGAACTTGCAAAATCGCAGGGAGTTCAAATACTTATGTTCCTCACTGTATATATATAGAAATGAGCAAATAAACTTTACAATAAAGCCATATAGAAAATTCATCCATCAACCCATCAGCTTTACTCTTATTAAGCTGTGAGGAGCAACACCAGGTGAGATACCAATCCATTGTCAAAGGTCATCCCTCTTGGATTGAGCCTTACTAAGGATTTGATAGAACAGCTGGCTTGTATCCAATACGATCTTCATCACAAATATATTATCTAACTAGCTACTGCTTCATCTTCCTTTCATTCAGCCCCTTGTCATCTTCCTCTGCTCTGCAAATGTAGTACACCACTTGAAGGGGTAAGTATACCCTTTTGAGGGTGTAATAAAACAGCCCTAAAAAGGAAAAGGTAAGACTGTTGACATGTTACTTTCTGCAAGTGTTGCCGAGAGGCACATTGGTGCCCACTGCAGGCAACACACACACACACTGGCTGCTACTCCTGGTGTAGGTTAGTTTTTGATTGTATTTGATTTTGATATACTTTGTTAATCCCCAAGGGGAAACTGTCTTTGCACTGGAACGTTGTGGGATCAGAACACAGGGTCAGCTATTGTACAGCACCTCTGGAGCAATTCTCACATTAAGGACCTCACTCAAGGGCCCAATAGAGTAGGATACCTCCTGACAGTAACGGGATTTGAACCAGCAACCTTCCAGTGCAGATCCTTAGTCAAAGGATGAAATTTGTAGTACTTGTAAACTTGTAGTACTCCACTCACTCTGCTGTTACGTGTTTTGATCTACATGAGGAGGCAAACTGAGCTGCTGTTTAGGCTTCTGCCTTCTGCCTCCAATGAACCTGCTGCTTGGTCTCTTACATACAGAAGGGTTACCAACCACAGCGGTTCTCAATATCCCAAGTAGGTACTAGGGAATAATTTCATTGGCTTGAAACAACATACAAAGAGGTCACCAGATGGCAGATCTCAAACCCCTTCTTATGTCCCACACATTTTTGACATGCATTCCCCAAAAAAATATATATATAAATATTTGATTCACTGTCTCAGCATGGATTTATGTACTGTATGGTAACAAAATTTCAGAATTACAATCCCACATTGATGAAGAAGACTCTAATAGCAATATTACAGTCTGTCTTTATGAGATGGAGTTCACAATTTTCTAAACTTTAAAACTTGGTTTATCAATGGGAAAAAAATGTACTTTTCAGATTCAAGTGTATTCTTGTTTAATTTCAATACTCAACCGGTACTTGCTGCAAAAGATAAATGAAAAAAAAAACTAAAGTTTTCAAAGAGTCAATTTATTTATTTAAGGAAACATGAACAATGAGCTTACCTGTGAAGCATTTAGATCATAATCCAAGAACATGTGGAGAATGAAGGTGCTGACACTGGCAATGACTACGATGACAGGCGCCAGACCTACTGTGATGCTGTGAATAAAACCAGCCTTTTGCAGAATTTTGTGTTCCTTTGCCCGGATTTCTGTAAAACAGACAGCATTATAATGGACAGGGTTGTTTTAGTCCAGGCCCTGTTGTGCGTTTTTTTATGTCTAAATAGTTTATTAATTAGTGTCTAAAAGAAATCTGTGTCTAAATAGAATTTGCCAATTAAATATAATTTAACAAAAAGTTATACCAGAATCTCACAGTAGTTGTATAGCTTTTATTTAATTCACCTTTGTGTTTCAGTAATCGGCTTTTATTTATTTAACTCATTTATTTGATAAGATTTTGCTGCCTTATTTGATTATGTGACATTCAGATGTGAGCAAATTAAGCATGCTTGCATAATAACCAACTCAAGAACAAAAGTTAATTTGGTGCCATTTAGGAGTACAAGAAGCACATTTAGCTGAACTCCTAAACCCAGTGGATGTGCCCCCCTTGACCTTCGTTTAAGTTGATTTCTTCTCTGTGGCTGAGGTTCCTGCTCTGATTAAAATCAGATAGATGACATCCAACTTGTTGTTTGAAGCAATCAATATTGTGGAGTGTTTTGAATAATTTTATTTGGCAAGGAAGGCAAAGACAGTGTCTCAGAACTGGCCATGCTCTCCATTTTAGAAAGGTGGAGAGGAAGGTGAGTTCCGGTGATCACACTTCTGAGTTTTACTGGGAAAGCCTGTGGCATGACACGAGAACATAGACTATGTCTACTACTTTAGTCTAAGACTGGCTAAAGAACAGTCTTGTCCTTGCGCTGATACCTGAGGGATCATGGGTATTTGTCAGTTCTCTCTACATTTGCATTATTTGCATATTGCACCATGTACCCCATAGAATCTTGGGACAGATTCTTGAACAGTATGGGCTTCAGGGGCTGCCACTGCATTCCACCTGTTCCTTTATCATTTGTGTTCACTCTCAGCCATAGACTGACGTGCTCAGCAATACAGTAAGACCACTATATTGAAACACTGATTCTCCAGATCAGGAGGAACCAACCAAGGTTGGTTTGAGTTTATAGTTTTGTTGCAGGTTGGGACTACAGCCAACAAAAAGAAGGCTCAGACATCTCAGTGGCAGACCCAGGCTAGACAGATTATATGTTTTGACTGAATACTCAAGAGGTATTGGAAGAAGTTGCTGAAGATAGGGTGGAGTGGTCTTCCCAGTTTATCTTATATGTCCTTCACCAGCATAAGTAGAATTTAAAAAGGAGGGAGATGTATATGGTGTCATGAACGTGGACATGGGAGGCAGCTAAAAGGAACAAAAAGGAGGTAATTCCATGGTAAGCCAGGGGGTTGCAGGGTGCAGTAAACCTCTCTCTTTTATTCCTGCAGGCCAAACACAGGAAATTCTGCCTGGACCCAATGATGTCGGTTCTGGCCCCAATGATATCACTTCCTGTTTCGGCCTCAATGACATCACTTCCATCAAACCGCCTTATATACCAGTCAAATTCTGCTTGTAAACTCAGTTCTGTTTTGGACTCAACCTCTACACAACTGTACTGCCAACTTTCATTTCTTTGTAGCCTTATTCAAGTATACAGGTGGCTGCTCAAACCTTTTTTCCTGTGTCAAGGCATTTCCTTTCACAATGGTTATTATCATGAATAAGGGAGCAAAACATAGACTGTTGTATGTAACCTGCAGTCAGTCATTTTCCAACCCGCTATATCCTAACACAAGGTCACAGGGGTCTGTAATCTGCACATGTTTGCTAAATTTGGAAACTTTTTTTTAAGCAATTATAAATTAATATGATAAAAGAAGATGCAGGAAAAATGTTTAATCACATGAAAATAAAATAAATAACACAAAAAATAAATTATGAATAAATAAGCGTTTTTATAAATAAATAATGTCAGTAGCAATGGTTTCCAATGAACAGACTTGGGAAACACTGCAATCGAAAATACCCTGAACAATGGAAAAAAAAATATTTCACTAAAACATCTACTGGCTACAAAGGGGTGATTAATTAAAATTGCTTTATTTTTTTTTTATTTTGACTGATAATTACTTGCAGTAAAGTATAAAATTACTAAATCCAACAGCATCATTAAGTTGAATTCAATATGTGAAGTCATCATCATAAATGCATGCACACTAATTTTGGTTGATCCGCTTTAAATCAATGGTCATCTGTCACATTCAGAGATCCTGCACACAGATTTGTTTTGGTGTGAGGTGGTAAGAAACTTAGCAGATTACATCCATCCATCCATCCGTTATCCAATCCGCTGAATCCGAACACAGGGTCACGGGGGTCTGCTGGAGCCAATCCCAGCCAACACAGGGTACAAGGCAGGAACCAATCCCGGGCAGGGTGCCAACCCACCGCAGTAGCAGATTACAATACTTTAAATATTTGAAAATATTTTTGAAATTTGAAACAATTAAAATTCCATCTTATTTGGCTGTAAATATGTTTTACAAAGATCTACAACTACATCTAGCTACTGTACCTTCTATCCACTGTAAATAATTCTTATCACATTTGGAATGATAAAGGAGCAAGAGCTGATCCAAGAAGGTCCAGCAAGTTCAGGCTGAAGATCATACACAAGGTGTGCAAGATGTTCATCTGTTTCTGAGCAGGAACACACATAAGCACGCAGTAAAGCAATTAATTAAGCACCAACACGGAAATGTCTGATCCTGAGTTAGTTCAACACTGCTATATGGAAGAAGAGCTTCTACCGCTCATCCTTTAACTTAACTGTCTGTGTTAAAGAGTTATTTGAGTTTTTTAGGATGCAAGCTTCATTTCAAGATATTTTTAATATATTCTAAATAAAATACAATCTCTAAACCTAAATGATACCAAAAAAATTCGGTTCTATACTTGACTACATTTATCTGAAAGCTTTAGGCAACCAGGATTTACCTGCTCAGCAAAGCAAGCCATACTGAAACAAAGCAATGCAGTAATTCATCAGTAATTCAATTAAAAGGAAGTATTTAGAAAAAAAGAAAGAAGTGTTAAATGTGTTAATGCTGCAGGTTTACAATCCATCGATCCATTTTTAAACCTACAGTGTTGTAGGGAGTGGTTGCTTATCTAAGCTGCATCTGCTGGAAGGCTAAAATAAATCCTTGACAGACTAAATATTTTACAAAGTCCATGACTCCATGTTTTATTACAAACCCCTAATTAAGAACATGTTAGGCCAACACAAAGGTTCAATCAAGCTCTTGAAATAGTATTTTGATTAATAATATAACAGCCACATTTGGTCAAACTCTTTCATAAATTAATAATTTTCAGAGTGTAGAGGTGATTGGACAGAATTTATATTTTGGCCCCATCTGAAATATAAACTACTGGTGAAAGTTTTTACACATAGACAGAAAGGTAGTACTTTATTGAACCTAAGGCAATAATCACAAACTCTCCGGTACCACAGAACATAAAGTCAAGCAAACTGCAAACTAACACAATGAGTGCAACAGCCAGAACCGTACACACAATACAGTATGTGCCTTTAATAGATTATGTCCCAAAAGAAAAACCTTTGTGGTGCCTGTTTTTAACTTGTAAGGGTAATGAAAAACACAACTGAAGGAGAAATTGCACAATCTGAGGGCTCCTGTAGCACCTTGTAGAGCACCTAGCTGGTGGCTGAAGGACCTCCAAGATGACACATCAGGGGGAGATTAGGCAGAATTAGTCATGATGGCCCCTGAATTTGTCATCATTCTACTTTTCTGTCACCATCTCTAATGAGTCTATGGTGAGTTTGTGTCCCTGATCAGTGTGCTTAAAGTCGTGGCCAAAAATTTTGAGAATGACACAAATATTAGTTTTCACAAGGTTTGCTGCCTCCATTTTTATGATGGCAGTTTGCACATACTCCAGACTGTTATGAAGAGTGATCAGATGAATTGCAATTAATTGAAAAGTTCTTCTTTGCCATGAAAATAAACTTAATCCCAAAAAACCATTTCCACTGCATTTCAGTCCTGCCATAAAAGGACATGCTGACATCATTTCAGTGATCCTCTTGCTAACACAGGTGAGAGTATTGACAAGGACAAGGCTGGAGATCACTCTGTCATGCTGATTAAGTTAGAATAGAGAGGTTCAATTGTTGTGAAGAAGGCTTGAGGGCGCCCAAAAAAGTCCAGCAAGTGGCATGACCGTCTCCTAAAGTTGATTCAGCTGCTGGATCGGGACACCATCAATGCAGAGCTTGCTCAGGAATGGCAGCAGGCATGTGTGAGTGTATCTGGACGCACAGTGAGGAGAAGACTTTTGGATGATGGCCTGGTGTCAAGAAGTGCAGCAAAGAAGCCACTTCTCTCCAAGAAAAACATCAGGAACAGACTGATATTCTGTAAAAGGGATTGGACTGCTGAGGACTGGGGTAAAGTTATTTTCTCTGATGAATCTCCTTTCCGATTGTTTGGGGCATCCGGAAAAAAGATTGTCCGGAGAAGAAAAGGTGAGCGCTGCCATCAGTCCTGCATCATGCCAACAGAAAAGCATCCTAAGACCATTCATGTGTGGGGTTGTTTTAGCTAAGGGAGTGGGCTCACTCACAGTTTTGCCTAAGAACACAGCCAGGAATAAAGAATGGTACCAAAACATCCTTCGAGAGCAACTTCTCCCAACCATCCAATAGTAGTTTGGTGAGGAACAATGCATTTTCCAGCATGATGGTGCACTGTGCCATAAAGCAAAAGTGATAACTAAGTGGCTTGGGGAACAAAACATTGAAATTTTGGGTCCATGGCCAGGAAACTCCCCAGACCTTAATCCCAGTGAGAACTTGTGGTCAGTCATCAAGAGGCGGGTGGACAAACAAAAACCCACAAATTCTGACAAACTTCAAGCATTGATTATGCAAGAATGGGCTACCATCAGTCAGGATTTGGCCCAGAAGTTGATTGACAGCATACCAGGGCGAATTGCAGAGATCTTGAAAAAGAAGGGCCAACATTGCAAATATCGACTCTTTGCATAAACTTAATGTAATTGTCAATAAAAGCCTTTGAAACTTATGAAATGCTTGTAATTATACTTCAGAATACCATAGAAACATCTGACAAAAAGATCTAAAAACACTGAAGCAGTAAACTTTATGAAAACTAATACTTGTGTCATTCTCAAAACTTCTGGCCACAACTGTAGACCTCCAGCATCTCCTTAGATGATCCCGTATATATAATATCTACTGCATGAGTGCCATTCTGCATGCATGCTGATAACACATGGCTAATTACAAGTACATCGCATTTACTGACCGAGTAGTCTAAACACTCCTAGTAAAGTTCAATTCTAATGGCCAATTGCACTGGGCATTTTGAAGACTCATAATTTCTGCAAAGCCTAAACATTTTAAGAGTTGTTGCAGAGATTGTTTCATATTACTTTCTTATGTTACTTTTTAATTGGCTGTAGTAATTGTCTTTGATTTGCCATTACTAAGACTTTTTCGCTTCCTTTCTCTTGTCACTGTCCATGGTGGCACTTGGTCTGCCATATAATGGACCTGTTTTCAGAAATCTTCTTTACAAATACAATTGTAATGGTATCTCTTACAAAAAGATCCCTTTCAAGATTATTAAAAAACACACACACACAACGAAAGGAGACTGTGGATTATTGGAAATTTAAAAATATAGTGGATTATTTGTCAGAAAAGACACAGTGGAAATATTTAATAATTACATACAATATCAAGGAACATAAATTGTTATTGCAGACATAGCTTGTGCACACTTACTCTGAATACAACGTGAAAATGGAATTTCCCAGGAGTACATCTTGATGAACTTTATATAGTTGAGGATTTCATTCATAAGCCGCACACGATCATCTGTGACCAGCACACAAGTTCTGCGAAAATGAGCTGTCAGCCATGACACCGCTATCTAAGAGGTAAAAAGCAAAAAATAAATATAATAGCACTTTAAATACTTTTAATGAAATTCTATGGAAAAATACGTAAAATGGTGACAATCACTTTCAATGAGCGCATTTTAGTGTGCAGTCCATTGTCTTGAGCTCTGTCAAAGGGGCCTTATTTGTTTCGTGTCTGAGATACTACATTTAATAAAGATGGCAAGAAAAGTGACTGCGCTTGTAGTATACAATATTCTTCACTCACAAAAAAACAAATTGTTTTATTGCAAAATTCTCTTCATCCCTTTTAGCCAATGTGAGAAAAGTTACCTTTAAATATTATGACCAAATCAAAAAAATATATATTTACAAAATTGTCTAACAGGTTTAAATAATCCATATTGAAACTTTCCATTTTCCAAAGTAAATGTTATGTAGTAATTTTTCAGACACATCCAACCGCAAAATGCTACTTGTCCACATAAGCTATAAATATAGGTTATACATTTACAAAATGAATTAAATAATTAAATAGCTAAATGACTTAGAATTTTAAGAGCATCCAAATTAAGGAGATAAAAGGCCAAAAGTAGAGCAGGACACATAACAACTATTGTCCCTTTACTTAGCAGGAGGATACAAAGAGAACATTCAAGTGCAACGAGATGCAAACAAAATCTTTTAATTATAAACTGGTGAACAAAACAAAATAATTCTGTAAAAAGTGTAGTGATGATGACTTAGCAACTCCGGCCTGGTGTATACCCTCAGCTTTAAGAGCAGAAATTCTGACATTTCCAACCTCCACGTTTTCCTTCTTCTCGTCAATTTCCTTGAGTTCACTGGACTTGTCTGTTCTGACAGAAGTGTTGTGCAGCAACAATACCACTCAGCTGAAAGAACTGATGTTACCTGACCGCTTATGAAGACAGCAGAAGCACATTTTTATATACTGTAATTATATTACATTCCCCCATGCTGAAGGTTTGCTAATACACCAAGTTGCATTGTTCTGAGGCTGCATTCTGGGAATTAGTTGCAAATGTCAAGGCGTGCATGGAATTGATATCTTCTAGTCAAATACAAATGTTAGTATTCGAAAATGTCATGATGTGATTTTAATGTGCTTGGTGTCCGTTGCTAAGGTTGGCAGAAAAGGTATCCAATTTAAGAAGCATTTAGTGATTAATGAGTTAATCGGGGAGGATATCAATTATGAAGGGTTTAATGTGCTGCTTTAGTTAAGACATAAGTACTGATAAATTGATAATTGATCTTAAAATAGAGTTTGCAATGTTCCTTAAGACAACAATTATTTTAGCAAATGAACTGCTGAACAAATACGAATGAAATATTTTTGTCAAGTTAAATGACTTCTACAAAGTCTTCCAAATGCCACGAGCTGATTAATATGTTACCATATTTCTCCATGTACTAGGTGGTGTGTGTAATTCATTGGAGTGTCCTGAGTACATTGACAGTTCAATAGACAGTGCTCAAAAATATGTCAGAAAGAGAAATTGAAAGTTTCATGATATTTTCAATACACAAAGTATAAAATGTACAGAAAATTGCACAAAATATGCTACAGAAGATCTCTTTATAATCAGAACTGTTGTAATAGTTCAGAGCATAAAGACTATCTAATAAAACATAGAATTGGTCCATTGAAATTAAAAGGATACATCTCACATGTATAATATATACAATTATATATATATATATATATATATATATATATATATATATATATATATATATATATATATATATATATATATATATATTGTCGCAGTAGGGGGTGCTAGTGCTCCCTTGAACCCTCAGGTACCACTTCAAACACCAGGTAAAATTACAATTATTATTTATTTTATAATAATAATGTGCACCAAGCACCCTCCACTCCACACTACACATACAAATCAATAATCAATGCAAATAACCAATCCTCCTCTCCCAGACGCGTTGCCACCCTTCCACCCAGCTCAGCTCGGCGTCTGAGCTTTCCCATAGTCCTTTTATATTCCCCGACCCGGAAGTGGTTCCAATCCTACAGTCCATGATTCCATATCACTTCCGGGTCAGATTAAAAGTCCTTTTCTTCAACCCGGAAGCACGTCGTTCCTTCTGGTCATGTGATCATGATGCACTTCCGGGTTATAGGGCACGTAGCACTCTGTAAGCCTGCCTACAGCAGCTCCTAGTGGTCCTCATGGTATCCAGCAGGGTTGTTTATAAAAACTACACTGTCCATAATGCCCTGCTGGAATTTGGGGACCTTCCATGCTGATGGGAGGACTCCATTTAGTGGCCTGGAGGTGTGGATCAGAATATTTGGCCGGCCATCCCTCACAATATATACAGTATGATTGAAATAGTTTTTACTGTCAAATAATGCAAAGAGTACACAACACATGTTTCGCCCTAATTCTGGGCTCATCAGGCGTACACACTCACTGCACCCCCCTCTCGGGGAATCGAACCTCGGATGTCAGTGCCAGAAGTGAAGCCTCTAATGTTGCACCACAGCGTGTGGTTCGTTCATTTGACAGCATGTAGATCTGGGTAATTACATTCATGGCATTCGTAGTCTGAATCACAATCTGATTGTATGGGTGGTTACCTACCAGGTAACGCTTGTGGTTGGGTGCAGTGAGTGTGTATGCCTGATGAGCCCAGAATTAGGGCGAAACACGTGTCGCGTACTCTTTGCATTATTTGACAGTAAAAACTATTTCAACCATTCTATGATCTGCTTCTCGCAACTGAAAGAGGGCACCGTGGCAGATGTTAGCCGATTTGCTGACCAACCACAAGTGTTACCTGGTAGATAACCACCCATACAATCAGATTGTGACTACGAATGCCATATATATATATATATATATATATATATATATATATATATATATATATATATATATATATATATATATATATATATATATATATATGTATATATAGCATCTGAAAAGTGTATGCTTTAATGCAGTGCTGGGCACCATCAGTCTTGGAGGGCCACAGTTGCTGCAGGTTTTTGTTCCAACCCATTTGCGTAATTAAAAACCAGTCCTTACCAATAACAGATCTTATTTAATTGCGTGGCTTGTTAGTGTTTTAGTTCTTCCATGTCAGGTTTTTTTAAACCGGAGAGTTCACAATGAATGGAGACAATGTAAATATCAAATGGAGACAAATTAGATGGAGAAACTGCTGGTTGCTTTGTAATTTGCAACTTATTACCAATAAGGAGCCATTATAAACAGTGAATGCAACTCTTTAAGACTGAAATAGACAATTAAGGGTGGGAAATGTTAACAAGCGAAGAGGACTAAATGTTGCTTGAGCATTAAGTACTTCAACAGCAATAACAGACTTCTTAATGAGAAACTGAGTTGAATAGAAACCTGCAGCCACCACTCTGTAGACCCCTGTTTTACTTCCATTTTGTTGGTTTTCTGTTAACAGCAAATTGCTTAATTGTATCTTTTTTCTTCACTTTTAAGATATATTGCTTAAATACAGGTAATTATTTTGGGTATTTTCTTTTTTGAAATATACACTTAAGCTATGATATTCACAACATCAAAGAAAAATCTTTTCCTGAAATGTGCCTTTGTACGCCTCTCCAAATGTAGAAAGAGCACAGTACCACTTTTGGACAGAAAAATTGATTTAAAAAGTTGATACCCTTTAAAAAATATATTAGTTTTTTACAGTAGTATTATTTTCTGTTATACAGGTTACTTCCTAAGCATTTTTAAAAGGTATGGTGGTCTCAGCTCAGAGATCATAAAGTGTGGCATGCACTGTTTATTAAAGTTATAAACAGTTTTGTAAATACCTTGTAGTTACAGTATGAGGAGTTATTATTAAAAAAATTATTCATTTCTTTTCCTATAGTGCAATGAGGTTTAAGCTTATGTAGTTCCTACACACATGGTTTTATCTCTGAAAATACATTAAAATAGCTGCATATTCATGGCAAACACAAATATTTGTTAGAGGGACCTTATTTAACAGTACCCATGTCAGTTCCCTAAACTATATTTCATAGTTTAGAACATTAATATATACAGTACACCAATCAGCCACAACATTAAAGCTCCCTGTCTCATGCCGTCTAAACAGCTCTGACCCATTGAGACGTGGACTCCACAAGACCTCTGAAGGGGTGCTGTGGTATCAGGCACCAAGATGTTACCAGTAGATCCTTTAAGTCCTGTAAGTTGCAAAGTGGAGCTTTCATGGATCAAACTTGTTTATCAAGCACATCCCACAGATGTTTCATTGAATTAAGATCTGGGAAATTTGCAAGCCAAGTCAACACCTTGAACTCTTTATTATATTCCTCAAACCATTCCAGAACAAATTTTGCATGTAGCAGTGCACATTATCTTGCTAAAAGAGGCCCCTGCAATCAGGGAATTCCATTACCATGAAGGGGTTTATGTTGTCTGCAACAATCTTTAGGTAGGTGGCACATGTCAAAGTAACAGCCACATGGATACCAGGACTCAAGTTTTCCCAGCAGCACATTGACTTGAGCATCCCACTGCCTATGCCGGCTTGCCTTCTTCCCATATTGCATCCTGCTGCCATCTCTTCCACAGGATCTAAAAGATTCATCAGACCAGGACACCTTCTTCCATTTCTCCAAGATCCAGTTCTGACACTCACTTGCCCATTACAGACACTTTCGGCAGTACACATGGGTCAGCATGGGCACTCTGACTGGTCTGTAGCTACGGAGTCCCATATTTCAGCAATCTGCGATGCACTATGTGTTTTGACACCTTTCTCTCATGGCCAGTATTACATTTTTCAGCAATCTGTGGTATAGTAGCTCTTCTCTAGCCATCGCGCCCCACATGCATCAATGATCCTTGGGCACCCATGACCCTGTCACAGGTTCACTAGTTGTCCTAGCTTTGACCACATTTGGTAGGTACTAACCACTGCCTCCCCAGGAGTACCCCACAAGACCTGCCATTTTGGAGAAGCTTTGACCCAGTTGTCTAGCAATCACAATTTGGCTAATGTCAAAGTCCATCAGATCCTAACACTTGCCCATTTCTCCTGCTTCCAACATATAACCTTCAAGAACTGACTTGTCACTTGCTGCCTCATACATCCCACCCCTTGACAGGGGACATTGTAACAAGATAATCTTTGTTACTCAATTCAGCTGTCACTGGTTTTAATGTTGGGGCTGATCGGTGTACATGCTGTGGATATGCTGTATTTTATCTAAAATCATCTGTTGCTTGCTTGCCAGTGTGAGTCATTTGTTTCTTTCATTGTAAAAGAAGCTGGGGCAAAGCAGCAAATTCTACTCTAATTACTACTAAAGTGCAGTCCACTGCTTCATAATGACCAGATAAATCACTCACTAAGAACCTAGAGCATTGAAATTTTGTTAATTTCTACCTTTCAAAATTTAAGTAACATCAAATTTTTAGCTACTGAAATAAGTTAAAAGAAATACCAAAGGCAAACCCTTGAAAGATATTTGCAAACCTGGGATGGACTGTGGTGTGTGCAATTTGAATTTTGATACCAAAAGAGTATCCATGGTGTGTGAGAGACATGAGTCTGGGCAAATGTTATAATGAGATCACTAGAGTTAACTTTCCTTTATATAAAATGAGCAGCACAGTGTGTGGGGTTAACATAGATTTATGTATAATGGAGCACAGCACTTGAATGTTTCATAAAATAAATACATTCCATAGGGCGAAATTCAATTTTACTCAAGAAAAACACAATTGACCATGTAAATAAAACAAAAAATAGTACCATAAGTGGATAAAAGAGAATGAAGATGGCTGTTCCTAGCAGAGCAGATGGCCCCAGGAAAACAGAAGTATATATGAGACCAATTATGACGAGAAGAGGTCCACCAGCTAGAAGGCATCCAACTGTCGCAAGATCATAGAGACGCTGGCCATCATTTGCACAGATGTTCACCAGCTGTAAGACACAAAAGTCTGTGGTTATACATTTAACATTTCAAACAACTTCTTGCATTTGTTGTTAGATTTTTTCAATGATTCATTAACTTGCATTCTGCTTCAAAAAATGATAAAGAAAAATTTCTGAATAATTGCGCACTGGAGATTTCTAGCAATAATGATTGTTCCTTAGATACTGTTTGATAATGATTGAGGCAAACGTTTACTCATGCATCTCTGATAATGTACACGTGTGGGTATTTGCTACGCTCAACAGGCCTTGCATGTGTGCACCCTGTGATTGGCATGTGCGCTTACCCTGTGCCTAAATTTGGCAGGAAGGGGAGTGTTTAAAAAATAATATATCTCGTGGGTATAAAAGGAAAGTCCTTTATTAAACTTATGTTGGGCCTCACAAAAATTGCTTGGGATCTCCGTGAACTACAATGGGCATTTTAGGATATCCTCTGTCTTTTGAGAAGACTACCGTCACCCCTCCGGAAAAATGTCATCCTCCCAGCTACTACAGTCAAAATTCCATCCTTACTGCTGTCTTGCTGTCTATTTTGTAAATTGTTATTCATTGTATCTTTGCTTTCTTTTTCATAGGTTATTTCTTTGTGAATATTGCTTTTGTTAATTATATATTTCCCTATATTGATTACTTAAATACACTCACCGGCCATTTTATTAGGTACAATTGCTTGTTAACGCAAATATGTAATCAGCCAATCACATGGCAGCAACTCAATGCATGTAGGCATGTAGACATTGCCAAGATGACCTGCTGAACTTCAAACCGAGCATTAGAAAGGGGAAGAAAGGTGATTTAGGTGACTTTGAGTGTGGCATGGTAGTTGGTGCCAGATGGTCTGGTCAGGGTATTTCAGAAACTGCTGATCTACTGGGATTTTCACACACAACCATCTCTAGTGTTTACAGAGAATGTTCTGTAAAATGGAAAATATTAAGTGAGTATCAGTTGTCTGGATGAAAATACTTTGTTGATGCCAAAAGTCAAAGGAGAATTGCCAGACTGGTTCTAGCTGGCAGAAAGGCAACAGTAACTAAAATATCCACTCATTAAAACTACAGTATGCAGAAGAGCATCTCTGAATGCACAACACATTGAACCTTGGAGAAGATGGGCTACAGCAACAGGAGACCATACTGGGTGCCACTCCTTCCCACTAAGAACAGACAACTGAGACTACAATTCACAAGAGCTCACCAAAATTGGACAATAGAAGATGGAAATGGAACAATGTTGCCTGGTCTGATGAGTCTCGATTCAGGTGGTAAGGTCAGAATTTGGCATCAACAACATGAAAGCATGGCTCCATCCCGATTTATATCAATGGTTCAGGCTGGTGGTGCTGGTGCAGTGGCATGGGAGATATTTTCTTGGCACACTTTGGGCCCCTTAGTACCAACTGAGCATCTGATGAATTAAACTGATGTTTAATTGCCACAGCCTACCTGAGTATTATTGCTTACCATTTCTATCCCTTTATGACAGCAGTGTACTCATATTCTGATGGCTACTTCCAGCCGGGATAATGCGCCATGTCACAAAGCTCAAATCATCTCAAACTGGCTTAGTGAACATGACAATGAGTTCACTGCACTCAATTGGCCTCAAGTCACCATATCTCAATCCAATAGAGCACCTTTGTGATGTGGTAGAATGAGAGATATGCATCGTGGATGTGCAGCCAAAAAATCTGCAGCAACTGCTTGATGCTATCATGCCAATATGAACCAAAATCCCTGAGGAATATTTCCAGCACCTTCAATGCCATGAAGAATGAGGCACAGGGGTCATGAAACCCGATGTTTCAGCTGTGGGACTGCTCGCAAGACATTTGCTGGCCTTTATTATTTACATATTCTTGTAGTCTACTCGCAACGCACTAGCACACTTTAATAATAATAATAAGAAAAAGACAAATAATACAAATAAGTAATACAATAATTAATCTTTATATACACACTACCGTGGCTGTTCGTTTGTCTGTCCAGGATTTTAAATCACCTGTAGCTTGCAAACCGTTTGACCTACAGTATTAACCTGAAATTTGGTACACATATAAAACGTGACTTCTACTATCGGCTTTCAGGGAGATGATTGACCTCCAAGGTTGTTCCTCTTTTTATTTTTATTTTATTTGATTGTAGAATCAACTCAAGGGAGCGGCCAAAAACGTACTAACTAATTGCAACACAAACACTGACTTAATCAGTTTTAACACGAAAAGATGACAACAAAAAAAGAGAAGAAGTGTGCCGCTAGGGTAGAGAAAAGACGCACATCAACCCCATAGCAAACGAATGCTAAACTACAGAGAAAGAGTATGAAAACTATGAATGTTCAAATGAAGTGTATTCACTGCACGTTATCGTGTAGTGTGCCATTACTGGTAAATAATAATAATACAAGAATACACTCTGTGTTTCGCATACTCACAACTGTAAACCTACTTTTTCCCACCCCAATATATATACAAGTATATATATATATTGTGGCATGCGGCTGGAGGGTGGTACATAGCCGGGACGCCGAAGAGGACCGGAGGAGGGCTCACGCCTCCTCCAGACCACGAGGGGGCGTCCGCCCTGGTTGTGTTGGGGACCACGGGTACAGGGCTGTGAAGCCCAACCCTGTAGGGGCCTGTGGTCACCGCCAGGGAGCACCCCAATGCCTGGAGAGCCCTGGACCTCAGCACTTCCGCCACACCAGGAAGTGCTGGGGGGAAGAGGAGCAGGGACACCCGGAGTGCTTCCCGGAGTGCACGCCACACTGGGGCGTGTCGGTGGAAGATTGCTGGAGCACACCTGGAGCACATCCAGGGGATAATAAAAGGGGCCACCTCCCTTCATTCAGGGCTGGAGTCGGGTGGAAGAGGATGAGGTCTGGGAGAGGAAAGAGGAGGCCTGAAGAAAGGAAAGGCAGACTGTGGTGTTGGCCTGGACTTGTGGGGTGATTGGTGCTGCAGCACTGGGTTTGTGCACTTTATTATTATAATTAAAGTTGTGTTGGACTTTAAAATGATGTCCGTCTGTCTGTGTCCGGACTGCTTCACACAATATATATATATAAAAAAGTATTTAGTCAGCCACCAATTGTGAAAGTTCTCCCGCTTAAAAAGATGAGAGAGGCCTGTAATTTTCATCATAGGTATACCTCAACTATGAGAGACAAAATGAGAAAAAAAAATCCAGAAAATCAATTAGTCTGATTTTTAAAGAATTTTTTTGCAAATTATGGTGGAAAATAAGTATTTGGTCACCTACAAACAAGCAAGATTTCTGGCTCTCACAGACCTGTAACTTCTTCTGTAAGAGGCTCCTCTGCGACCACCCGTTACCTGTATTAATGGCACCTGTTTGAACTCGTTATCAATATAAAAGACACCTGTCCACAACCTCAAACAGTCACACTCCAAACTCCACTATGGCTAAGACCAAAGAGCTGTCAAAGGACACCAGAAACAAAATTGTAGACCTGCACCAGGCTGGGAAGACTGAATCTGCAATAGGTAAGCAGCTTGGTGTGAAGAAATCAACTGTGGGAGCAATTATTAGAAAATGGAAGACATACAAGACCACTGATAATCTCCCTCAATCTGGGGCTCCACGCAAGATCTCACCCCATGGGGTCAAAATGAGCAAAAATCCCAGAACCACACGGGGGGACCTAGTGAATGACCTGCAGAGAGCTGGGACCAAAGTAACAAAGGCTACCATCAGTAACACACTATGCCGCCAGGGACTCAAATCCTGCAGTGCCAGACGTGTCCCCCTGCTTAAGCCAGTACATGTGCAGGCCCATCTGAAGTTTGCTAGAGAGCATTTGGATGATCCAGAAGAGGATTGGGAGAATGTCATATGATCAGATGAAAAAAACTCTACTCGTGTTTGGAGGAGAAAGAATGCTGAGTTGCATCCAAAGAACACCATACCTACTGTAAAGCATGGGGGTGGAAACATCATGCTTTGGGGCTGTTTTTCTGCAAAGGGACCAGGACGACTGATCCGTGTAAAGGAAAGAATGAATGGGGCCATGTATCGTCACATTTTGAGTGAAAACCTCCTTCCATCAGCAAGGGCATTGAAGATGAAACGTGGCTGGGTCTTTCAGCATGACAATGATCCCAAACACACCGCCCGGGTAACGAAGGAGTGGCTTCGTAAGAAGCATTTCAAGGTCCTGGAGTGGCCTAGCCAGTCTCCAGATCTCAACCCCATAGCAAATCTTTGGAGGGAGTTGAAAGTCCATGTTGCCCAGCGACAGCCCCAAAACATCACTGCTCTAGAGGAGATCTGCATGGAGGAATGGGCCAAAATACCAGCAACAGTGTGTGAAAACCTTGTGAAGACTTACAGAAAATGTTTGATCTCTGTCATTGCCAACAAAGGGTATATAACAAAGTATTGAGATGAACTTTTGTTATTGACCAAATATTTTTTTTCCACCATAATTTGCAAATAAATTCTTCAAAAATCAGACAATGTGATTTTCTGGATTTTTTTTTTCTCATTTTGTCTCTCATAGTTGAGGTATACCTATGATGAAAATTACAGGCCTCTCTCATCTTTTTAAGTGGGAGAACTTGCACAATTGGTGGCTGACTAAATACTTTTTTGCCCCACTGTATATATGTATATATCAGCCTGGTCCACTTTGTTCTGTGTAGGCCATAAAGCCTGCTTCTGGAGTCTGGGACCAGGCTGATTTGTGCTGTTGAGACATACCCTATGTGTTCAGACCTGCGTGGTAGTACAGGTCTGACTTTTTAGACTTACCACATTTTTAGGTTTCAAGAGCTGCACTGATTCCATCAAAATGATGACATTTACTTTCTAGATCTTTACAATTTAGTTCATATGTTTTATTATTTAAAATTGGAGTGCTTTTCAAGTAATATATTCTGAATTTTAGGACAGTGGCAGACTTGTCTACTCTCTAAATCAGATACGAATATGCATACTGTAAGCAGTCTGTTTAATGCAGAAATGCTTGACAGCTGCAGCACCCCTGTCCAGTGGTTTTGTGTTGGAGGATAAAGATTTTGATGGAGGCTGGAGGGACAAAAGAGGATGTTTAGTTGTAGGGCAGAAGGTGGAGGGAGTTTTGACAGAGATAACAAGGAGGGTGAAGCTTTTCTGAAAGGAGAGTTGAGTTTTGCCAAATGGAAGATGGAATTTTGTCAGAAGAAGGAGGATTCCATAGCACTGAGTCTCATCAATCCCATGAAATTATGAATGGAGGATCCTAAATGAAAACATTACAGTAGGTATACTTATATATAAACCAATGGAAGAAAATAAATTAGATTATAATCTGAAATATTATGATTCTTCAGAACCTAATTCAATATACTCTTCAGGGCACAATAAATAAGAATTAGGCATGGAAAGAGTTAAAAGAATATACAATTCTTAGAATTAATCAACTGTCTCGGGAAAACATTTACTGGAAAAAACAGCAATAAGTTAATATTTAAAAACATTCAAGAAAGAAAAAAAGACATTCGATGATCCAAATGAGATCAAAACTAAAAATTAGTAGGTATAGTCATTAACTTACAAAAATGAACCCTCTGATTGTAGGTAGGTTAACATGCTATAAAAAATAAAGTAACACAAATGCACTGAATTGCACACATGATCTTGTTTTTTAATATCTCCTCCTAGACTACGAAAATTATATTCCTGTTAAACATGTCTAGCTCTTTCAGGGAAGGGAAGGAATTGCTCAAGTGAAAATTAAATACAAATGTCTCTAATATACGTTTCCACCCCTTATGAATGTGAAAGCATTCCTCTCGAGTAGAAGACTACATTTATTTGCATTGCCTGTGATGTCGGAGAAACTGTACTAGATGTGTCAAGAATGTAAAGCATATTCAGGATGATAAGCAAATATAATGACGGCTGAAGGAGCTGCAGTTAACCATATTATGGAAAGAGACGGCTGCTATTGGTGTATAGAATCTAGACGTGACTTTAGTAAAGTAAGCAACAACTTTACGACTGATTTAACAAAGATGGATTTTACCTGTGTAGTGGAATAAATGCAATAATAAGTGCATTGAGCATGGGAAAGGTATATAAATAATATATATTATTGTTATTATTAATAATAATTATTGAAGTACCAGGTTTTTGGGAATCATCTCTAACAATTCAGCCATTTACCATTATCTGGCAGACAGTTTTCTTCAGAGTGTGCCTGCATTTATAGTTAAAAACAGAGCCAAATATGAAAGCAAGCTGATCAAAATCAAGTTTAGTTTAGTGCACAATTCACAATTTAGTTTAATTCACAATCTTGTGAATTAGGATTCCTTGTTTTTGTTTAAAAAATGTGTTCATTTCAATTTCCCTGTTAATTTGAGTGTTCTGATATCAAGGAATGTTTCTATGTATGTGTTTAGTATTAATAATTTAGTTTGGGATAAATATAAAGATTTTTACTAATTTAATTTTAAGAGCATCACATTGCCATTTTAGTGCTGAAGTGCTAGGATGGATGGTACTGTTCCTGGGGCCGACTCCCAAAAGGCACTTGCACTATGTCACGCAGCTTCGCTTTATAACCCAGCATGGCGCTCAATACAGTGTCTGAGATTACAGATTAAAATCTCAAACAGCCTCAATCTTGTGCTTGTAGTATTTAAAGTATTCTAGTGAAAGACTCATTGTATTCAATTTCTCATCTTAGTCTGTGGTCTCAGTGTCTTGGTACTGGTGACAACTTGTTTTCAGGTTAACAGCCTTAGGCAATTCTCATTTTGGTGTAACAGATGGTTGTGCTCCCTGATTTTACACAACAGCATTTCAGAGTTTTAGATATTGTCTCACATCACAGTTTCTTGAATACACGTGCATCTCATGGTCTACTTAAAACACCATCATTATGGTTGCTCACTAACTTTATTGCCAGAAGGAAATCCAGTGAAGTTAGCAGGAACTTAAAAAACAGATGGACCAGATGTACACTGCAGTTTGGATACTCGCAACTGAAATAACAGCAAGGAAGCATAACATAAAAAAAAGAAAGTCACAAAACTGGCAAATATAGATAGATAGATAGATAGATAGATAGATAGATAGATAGATAGATAGATAGATAGATAGATAGATAGATAGATAGATAGATAGATAGATAGATAGATAGATAGATAGATAGATAGATAGATAGATAGATAGATACTTTATTAATCCCAAGGGGAAATTCACATACTCCAGCAGCAGCATACTGATACAAAAAACAATATTAAATTAAAGAGTAATAAAAATGCAGGTAAAAACAGATCATAACTTTGAATAACATTAATGTTTACCCCCCCCCCCCCGGGTGGAATTGAAGAGTCGCATAGTTTGGGGGAGGAACGATCTTCTCAGTCTGTCAGTGGAGCATGACAGTGATAGCAGTCTGTCACTGAAGCTTCTCTTCTGTCTGGAGATGACACTGTTTAGTGAATGTAGTGGATTCTCCATAATTGATAGAAGCCTGCTGAGCGCCCGTTGCTATATATATATACTATATATATATATATATATATATATATATATACTGTATATTGTTGGCTTATTTGAGTGTGAGAAAGGGAAAGAAAAGATGCTAAACATGGCCCTACATTCCCATCAAGGTGCTGTAACTTCTGGACTTGGTCATCTCATTTTTTAAAAAAGGGAAGCAGAGTACAAGAGTGCTCAAAACAAGGAAACCCAGAAAATTTCCAGTTCAAGTTGTCTTAAAATTGAAAATACACAGCCACTAAAGAAGAAGTGCTCACCGTATTGTGCAGAGGGCACACACTCACTCCTCTTGCTTGAGAAGTTTACTTGTACCTATAGTTAACACCCACAATGTAATGGACACATACAGCGAGCAAATAAGGACCAGAAGATGGAAAATGGAGCAGAAAGTCAAATGGGAAGTGCAGGCTTAAAAACGAGGAGACCAAACCGAACTGTGTGACCAAAGCCAAAGGACTAGACAGAAGAAAATATCAGAGCCAGAAAAAACCAAAATAAGCAATCCTTCTACAGAGTACGCCTGGGAAATAAACTAACTGCTGATTAAGATTCAAAAATAATATTTATCCACAAAGTAATAAAGTAGCATGGAATCGTAATCATATTTATAGCGTCATCAGAAGCATGCTAAAAGTGGTCATGTGACCAAATTCAAAATGGCATGGAACAAATAAGAATTTGTATTAAATGAAAAAAAAAAACAGTGAAACCATTGAGAGACGCATAATCTTCAAGTACCAAAACCCAAAATATGAGGGAGGGCCCAGAAATTCCCAAAACTATTTAAAAAAAAATGTACATCAAACATACAGTAATTCCCTTGTAGTCACTTTCAGAATATTCTCCTTGAGGTGCAACACTTGTACATTGAAGTACTGAGGTGTCTATGGGAAAGTATCAAAAAAAAAAGTGTCCCACCCAACATGAGATTCTGCACCATGGCAGCACACCTGCACATGCCGTGTTGTCAGTCAGAGAGTTTTCCACCGAAAGCAATACAGTTTTTGCTTCACACCCCCCATATTTGCCAGCTCTTGTTCCTCTTGACTGCTTTTTCTTTTCCAAAATTAAAATTGAAGCTGAAGGGAAGAAATTTGGGAAAAACCATAGAAGGCTCTAGACTGAAGCTCTGGGCAGAGTGGATTGTATCTGAAGGAGATCTCAAAACGGAATTGCTATGTTTTATAATCGAGTACTTTTTTTAACAATTCTGAGTATACATAAATAAATAAATACATAAATACCTAAGCTTATATTACACAAAAACTTTCATACACTCACAGCCAAACTTGTGATGGAAGAACCAAACCCAGAAAAGCTGGAACAGAAATAACAGGTAGCTGAACGTTTAATGCTGGTAGAACTTCTTGAAACAAGCAGCTGGTTAAGCACAGGATCATGGCACATTAGAACAGGAGTCTGTGGTCTACTTCAGTGAAGACAGGAACAATAAGGCACCCTTCTCTTGGTCTGGATACTCTGTTTGTCTTACAGCGTATTTCAGGTGACATTTACAAAGGCCTTGTCTTGGTGTAGCAGGGAAGTCTGGACATTGGCCAGTAATGTCTATGTATTGATCAGTAAGGGCCAAACAGTGAAGTAGTAAGCGGTGGCTGCATATCACAAAATTCAAATTTTGTCTCCAAAATACTGCAAATAAAGATGTAGAAGAAATGCTGTTCTTTTTCCACTGTCTCCTGTTGTTTATAGTTTGCTATACTGTTCAATCTCTAGCAGAAACAATTACAGGTACAACTCATCCTCACTAGAAAAACATGCTTCACTTTTTCAGATCTTGGTAAGTTTATATATAAAAGTAAACCGACTATATGTGAAAGAGGAAAGAGAAATATTAGAGCATATATGTCAACAAAGATCTTTTAAAGCAAAACCTCCAGCAACAGACTCAATAATCTTTTTAATTTGTTTTAGTGTGTACAGCAATCACAAACACCAATGGCAAACCTGCAACAAAACCATTATTATGCGAAAATTGTATTTGTGTGATGAATTGTGTGCATGTGGCAATATTCATTTTTTCTTTCGAGCAGCTGATATGAAAGGGTGATGAAAGGTAACTATTCTGTCTGCTCTGCAGATAGTGAAGAAACTACCATGGTGAACAATTTACTGAAGAAATATTTAAATGTAAAAAATATCGTCAGACATAGTGGACTGCTGAGGTAATTCAGGAGATAAAATTCCATCATCAGGAGCTTACTGAGCAGCCTGCTCAGTATATTGAAATAATGGAACTCAGCAACAAACTCATTATAGCTTCCTCAAAGAGTTTAGCTACAGAGACTTCACACAGATATGCTCTCAGTGGGGACAGTGGTAACTACTCTTCAGTCTGCTACAAGGTGGAGCTCAAGTGTGGAAAACACTGCTTTCTTCAAGCCAATTGCTTCAGATGAACTCAGACCAGTAAAGACATTTCTTTGAATAATCACACAACATTATGGTTTTGGTTACCGCAGAGTTCTACTGCCTCCTGCAGTTCAGCCATAATTGGTCTCGTTTTATGCCATGTCAGAGATAAACACCATCCCAGCAACAGAGACTGAGGATCTTGATCACTATACTCCATATTTCAATCTATTTTGGGTTGCAGGTTTGTTCTGAAAGTGTCCAATTTTTTCTGAATGCCTGCATTCAGACACTTACAACTACAAAAAGCAACTATCTGATATTCTAATTCAGGTAATATTTAACAGAAGCACCCCCAATTTGTCTGAACCTGTGTCCAAAATATTAATCAGTAGCTTGTGATGAAATAAGATAACTACTTTACATTTGTTTCAGGTACTTCAACTATTATCATTATGGTAAAAGTGGGAGTTGCAACTTGATTGGCTGTCTTCAGAGTCTCAGGAAAATATACCAAATTCTGTCATAAGTGTTGAGAAATGGATTACTGATTCATTCAAAACAGATTTTGTTTTTTTTTTTTGCTTGACACCTACGTGGCCCTGTAGATTTTATTACTGGAATGTGCAAAAAAAGTTTATTTTTAGGCTGGGATTGATACAGTTGATCTAATCCAATCTAATTTATGAAATATTAGTATGGGCATCAGCCTGAGAAAAGAACACAATCTTCCTATATAAACATGACGATGGGTTTTAAAATTATAGATCATTTATGTAATTTTTGTTAACTCTACATGGGGAGAGCACTTTAAGTTTGGGATGCACACTGCACAAATAGAAGGAAGATCTTCACCATCACCCAGACAAGATGTCTGCATTCCGACTGAAACTGACAAAATCTGTTTACTGAAGAAATATGTAAGCAGCTATGCACCCAGGCTTGAAGGGATTCATCATCATTTGTATCCTTAAACAAAGCATCCATCAGTAAGCCACTTTTTAAATAAATGTTCTACTTTTTGCTTCTATTAATTTAGTACTTTGTTTAATTCATTGTATTTTATTGCAATAGCAAGGACATATTGATTGGTTGGGTGAAGGTGTAGTGTTATGAGCACCTCGTGTGCGTCATTGCCATATTCCCATGGGGTTAGCGGCTGAGAAGGGATGCCTTCAATTAGTAGCAGTGTGGAGAGTGACCATTGGCTTTGGTATTTGGTGTGAGTTCTAACTTTTTTAGGTATATAATTAGAATTTTTTTTTATTATACATTTTGTTTGGTTTTGTGTAGGATTTGGTTTTAGTTTTGTATTAACTTAGAGAATAATTTTGACAATTATAGCAATAAAAGCAGGTTTTCTTCTTTACTTCATTCTTCATCTTTCAGACATTATTGTTATTGTGCATAAATGCTTAAAGAATATTAAGTTTTGATTTTTCAGTTTTTTTAGTGGGTCTTGATTAGTTTTTTGGCACATAGTATTTCATTTCCACTTTCTATCTCTTTGTAGTTTCCTGACACACTTCTGTAACTTTTACATTTGCTGATGTAGAAAGCTTTACAGTATTTACTTTGGTGCTCATAAACTCCAAATGAAAAAAAAAAAAACCTAAATGAATAGTTAAAATTCTTCCATACTGTTTTTACAAAGTGAGTTCTGTCGTCACTGGAGATAATGAAATGCTAAGAGGACATAGGGAATGCTGGCTCATACAACAGATATAAACCCAAAGAGCACAGTCTGGGTGAAGCCATATCAGTTCAGTAGCATTTAAATGAGTTGCATTTGACTGTGTACATGCATATAATGGTTCATTTACTTTAGATTTAAATTTGCATATATCTGCTTAAATAATACCGTAGGCCACGGTAGCAATTGCAGTTCTGATTATCTTGACATGTTGCTTGTCCTTAAAGTCGATTGAACATACAGCAAGGCCTGTCATAGTAAGAGGGTAGCACATTTTAAAAAGGCATCAGTGGCTCCTTTACTTGGTTACACCCAGCCCTCAGTTTATGAGATGGAGGGGTACTACTATATAATGGGAGACACTTTTTAAACCTCTTTTGCTTCTTCTTGGTGGATATATCCAGAATAAGAAAAAACAAAGGTCAAAGCCAACCCAAAATACTTAAAAAATATTCCTAAAGTTAATTCCCATGAGTGTTATTTAGAAGCATGAAGACATGGTGCCCGTCCTTAAATGAAACTTTCCAAAGATGAACTTCTGTTTTACTTTTTTGGCTCAGATGATTTTTTACTTTTGTGGTTGCCATGGCTTTTCTGTGCATACTTCTCTTCAGATTAGTCATCTAAATTTGACCAATATGTCTTAAGTGTGGGTGCATAAGAGTGAGGTGTTGGTCCAGGCAGGGATATGTTCTGGCTCACTGTGACTATAGAAATGGATTAAGGGGACTGTTGAAAATATTCACTGAGCAATACTTGGAATTGCACTTTATAATTTATGCTGTAAAAAGCCTGGGATAGTAGAAACTATTGAAATCGTCAGAAAAAAAATTTAAATGCAGAGTCGGCGGTTTCATTTTCCGGACATGCTCACACCCCTTGTCCATCAGCAGCTAAGTGAGTTTTTCTCTCATTTGTGTTTCCACGGCGGTTTCACTTTGGTGACGGAGTCACTTTCTTTCAGCTTCATGCTATAGCGTCGTACTTTGTTCTTCTTCTGACTCATTAACTTGAGGCCACTTCGGACTTCCGGGACGGATGGACAGACACACACACTTTCACGTGTAGACGTTTATATATAAGATTGTTAACAAAGAGAATAATGGTATACCAAAAGAATCTCTCTATTATAAAAAAAAATCCTGGAGAGAAACAGTAGGGCTTCGGGACGTGATCTTCATATTAAGATCACGGAAGACAGTTAAAAGACCCGCGAGGACCTTAAACATAAGACATTGTGCCAAGAGATTGACCCAGGACCGTCTCGCGATGACGTAGAACATGAGATTCTTGTAAGACACGCTTTACTTACAATCAATATCAAATAAGACAGCAGGGCAGCAAAACATTCAGTCTTGTGAAGGATTTGAGCACACACAGATCCAGGGTCTCAACGCATATAAAGTGTATAAGGACAATACGTTATAAATGAAATGTTGACGACTAAGCGAAGAATAAAGCAGCGCGGAGAAAAGAGACTCAAAAGCGTTGGAGAGAAAAAAGAGCAAAAAAGAAAAAATAATCTAGGTGCAAATTCAGAAAATAAGGAAAGTAATTATCAGCCTGTAACAAGTGAAATTGAAACAAAGCACGTCCAATCGGGCTCAGAATTAAAAGACAGAGTAAAAGACAAAGTAGAACTTCATAAACACGTTCACAAACGTTGGCGTTATACACATGCAGAGCAGATTATGAAAGCTGTGGAATTCGAAAGGCTCAAAAAAAAAAGTATGCATGATACACATGTGGAGAAAGTTAAAGAATATGAAAGTAGGAAAATTAGAAAGTATAAAAAAAGAAAGTAAAGATGGTAGTAGCACAAACAAACAAATTATTACTCGAAAAAGGGAAAATAATCACCACGGACCAGGGGCCTCATGTATAACGCCGTGTGTAGAACTCACACTATAACATGGCGTAAGCACAAAAGCGGGAATGTGCGTACGCACAGAAAAATCCAGATGCAGGAATCTGTACATACGTAAACTTTCACGTTCTTCCACTACATAAATCCCGATCAGCGTGAAAAGTAACGCACGTGCACGCGCCTTCTGTCCCGCCCCAACTCCTCCCAGAACTACGCCTCTTTGAATATGCAAATCGATATAAATAGCCTTCTGAGAAAAGACAATGGGAAAAGCACACGGGAAAATATAAGAATTTCAGCAAATACCAAGTGGAGGCAAAGGAAAAACTTACTATTTGTTGGTTTAAACAGTGGTATAATCAACAAAAGGAAGTTGATCGAGTGACAGTGTGTCGGAGAAACTTGAAGGCTCAAGTTCACAAAGTCGCACAGTGCCCAAAATTAAAAAGAAATCACATATCAAAGTCACCGTAAAAAGGCGAGTCGTAGCCCACCGTCTGAGTGTCATATGAAAGCTTATTAGGTTACAGACAAAAAAATAGGCACACAGTAGGAAAAAAGCACGAAATGTCAACATTAATCTCGAAATTTCCACTTTAATCACGTAGTTTATTTTGCAATTAAAGTAGAACATCATAAACTTCATCTTAAAATCGTTTAATTTACTAGTTTCTCAAACCCCATTGTAACTAAAGTAGGACGTTAAATTCATTGTTCTGTATTTGATCTTCTTTGTGTTCTGTGTGTGAATCACTACCTGCTTCTTAAATGGGCTTTCTCTTTCTCCGACAGGACATATAATCCATTATATTCGTGATATTACAGCTCTCTGAATAATTAAAATACTGAGATGTATACGTGATATCTTTTTCATGATGATAGGAATGAAAGCATGTTATTAAACATGGGAACACGGTGGCGCAGTGCTTGTTCATATCTCATGCAAGAGGCTTGCTGCGCCATGCGCGACCTTCAATAACATAATTTATCACAGCAGTACTGTCTCTTTCAAACGTACTAACCTCCAATTCCTGTCCTTACTTTTCTTTCTCCAAATACCCAATCGCCACACAATCAGCTATGTAATAGACATGAAGCCATTTGTAAGCTTAGAACGCCGATTCTTCAAAACTTTTAAGGAACATTGAAATATCTTCGTAGTACATGTTTAATTATTTTATCCGTCTATCTTTCCAGTGTCGCGTCAGCGCAAGAATACAACGCAATGCAGGAACAATCCATGAACTAGCTAGAGCTGCGGCACTGTGTCCTCACATGTTTAATTATTAACAATACAGATTATTTAAATGAAGTTAAAGTTTTATCTGTATAATATAATCAACATATTTTACTGCATTTCATCTTAAAAATGAATACCGTCATCATATGTAAATACGCGCTTTATAAAGTGGCGCAGGTTATGCAATATTATAACTGTAGTGCAAGTTTACAGTGAGGTAATTGTACTTATAAGTAAACAGTTCTACAAGGAGCACTTGATGGACTGATTGAGTGTGTTTAGAGTTCTTGGGATGAAACTTTCTCTAAACCGCGAAGTCCGTACTAGGAAGTCTCTAAAGTGTTTTGCCGTGGCTGAGTCAGCGTCTGCTTCATGCTGTATACTGATAATTCTCTTTCCGATCAGCTGCTGCTGTGATTCCCCACTCAGATACAGTGATATAAATACTCCGAGTGGTGCTGTGAGAGTAATATGGAAAAAGATGATCTGCTGTGGCAACCCTTAACGGGAGCAGCTGAAAGAAGAAGAAGATGCAGTGAGAGTAAACGCTAAAGCAGTTATGGTATTTGGAATACTATGGCTATTCCCTGGACCATTATATTGCTGCAGGTTAATTACAATCAGATGCATTACACTAATAAACAATATGCAGTTAGTTTCAGTGTATTTATAAAGCCGCGTCAGGAATGTGGAGCTAAGAAAGAAAGGGTGACCACACAGGAACAGTAGCACTGCTTTGACGCTGGGTGCCGCCAGTCTGCAAAACCGAACGGAGAAATTGCGTACGCCAAGGTATGAGGTACCGTGGAAATGTGCGTGCCTTTACGCCAAGTTTAGGTTTTATACATCGCGATTTGAGCGTGGGAACGTTCGTACGCAACATTTTTGTGCGTACACACCGTTTATACATGAGGTCCCAGGTGTCATAGAAACAAAAGCAGGACAAAGCGAGAAATAAAAAACAGAGTAGAAAACAAAGTAAAACATCATAAAGAGGTTAAAAAACAAAGGGGCAAAACACATGCAGAGCAGGTTAGAGATAATGAAAACTGGAATTCAAAAGACTCAAAAAAACGTAGGCGCGAAAAACATGCAGAGCAAGATTCAGAATATGAAAGCAGAAAAAAACGACAGTGTCAAAAAAAAGAAAGTAAACATCGCATTAGCTCAAAAACAGAGAAATTATTACTCAGAGAAATAATGAAATGGCAAATAGAGATCGAATATATGGACACAGGTGATATGTCAGAAGTATGTAAATAAGGCTTTGAAGTTTAAGTCAGAGAATTTCAAAAACGTGTATTACCTCACATGTATTTATTAGTTACTTTGCAAAAAAAAATGATTAACTGCTGATGATGTTGATCGTTTTGTCTGTGCTGAAATTCCAAACAGAGAAACCTATCCTGAATTATGGTACAAAGTCATTAATCACATGTCTCACTGACCTCATTGAAAAGATTCAGCATATTGGGACTCGAAAGATTCCAAATATTGTTTTTACATAAGTTCTGAAATAAAAGTGAAACTAATGAAATAGCAACAATTCAAAGAAAAAAAAAATCTTAAAAATGTGTATCCGGAAAATCAAACACAGGGGTTGGCGAGCGAAGTGAGCAGGGGGCTAAGCCCCCTAGGACTATTACAAAAAAGGTCTATTTTGACCAACAATACAAGTCTGCATTTAACCATTAATAAAACTGACCTCTCCAATGCTGATGTCTCGGGTGTTGTGGAGCTTCAAAATTTTGGTAAAGGCAGACGTTAGCAAAGCTCCTCGCAGTCGTGTTCCAGTTCGATAACTGAGAGCCCACATGAGACTGAAGGACCAGGAGCGTGTTAGCTCCACCAGGAAGATTGCACCAATCAGAATGAGCCCATATAACATATGTGACTCTGAACTTTGGGAGTATTCCAGCAGACTACGGATAACAACAGCCTGAAAATAAAAGCAGATACATTTAATGATTGGGAGCATGTGACTAGAGAAAGGACAATGGAAGGTAAAAGGTACAGGTCTTAAGTGTACACAGCCACCTGGTTACATACAATGCCGACACACTGTGGCTAAGGATCTGTGCTGGTATCTGGAAGGTACTGTCAGAAGAGTCCCTACTCCGTTGGACAATTGAGCAAGGCCCTTAACCTGAAAACTGCTCCGGGGCATTGTACAATTGTTGACAGTCTGACTCCCAAAGATCAGGGGAAAAGAATTTTTTCCCTTGGAATTAACAAAGTATATCAAATTTTTTAAAAAAAAATTAAAAAATGAAGCACTCCAATGATCCCATTGGCAGCTTGAGCATCTTTTGTTAAAAGTACATGGAAACAATACAAAAATACAAAAGACAATACAAAAATACATAAAAAGAACCATTATATGTAATTGAGGATTTTCTTTAATTCATTTTAAACATTCAATAAATATTTCCTGTCAAACAAAAAGACATTTAAACTTGTTATTTTTGTTTTTTAGTACAAGTACAGTCGAAATTCAGAATAGGTTTGCATTCATTTGGAATCATGAGAGTTTTTACAAAGCTACATACACATGTTCAGGAAGAAAGATGAACTTACTGAACTAATAAACCCAGCAACTGTGGACAATAATAAAGACAATATGGCGATTATAGCCCGTGTTCTGCAGAAGCGCCAGATCACACAACTCAATGAGGCTCTGTCTTTCCCTTTGCTGCTTAGTTCTTTATGCCATAAGGATTCAAACCTGTCAGAAATGAAGAAGAAGAAGGTGTCACAGCTCTAAGAGTTATGTATAACCCCTCAACTGGGGTCCGGCTAAATTAAAAGAAGCAATTTCAATTTGTAGACCAAACAAAACGTAGTGCCTCCTCCTGTTCACTGGAAGCTGGCTCTGAATTATGCTACTAATTGCTCTGATGAACATTTCAAAAGCTTAAAGTCGCACTTTGAAATTGGTGGTAGTCACAGCCACTTGGATCGCCAGTTTCAGTTGAGCCATTGATGGTAATGCTCTCCAGTCACAATGGTTAGCCACCTCGTCTCTTTTCCCAATTTAATTATATTTGTTTCCTTATTTGCTTCTTTTCAGCAGATATTTCATTAATAGGACTGTAAGAATCCATCATAGCCTGAAGAGTTAGGCTTATTATAGCACACTGTGATGCATCTGCTGGAGAAGGATGGGTTGGAGTCATAAATCAGATGCACTTTAAAGTCAATGAAGATAATTGTTCAGTAATTAAAAAGCTTAATTTAAATGCAAAGCAGGAGAAACGATTCCATGGATGCAGACTGATTTAAGCTTGAAAACAGGGCTTAAATTCAGAGTTTCTGAAAATGGCATAAACAGCGCAGTAGTAGCCTACACGGGGTGGGCACTGCATGCTTTGTGTGATGTTTTTAAGGTTTCGATTTTAAACTCTGATGGCTTCATCAAAGAGGAATGCGTCAAATATTTATTGGATTTGTGCAGACATTTCTGATTGTGAGGTGCAAAGAGAAAAAATTGAGTGGTTCAAGTCAAGTCTGATTTATACTTCTGCATTGAGCTTATGCCATAGCTATTTGTGGAGGCTGCGCCATAGTCTATGCCATCGAAAGCAGTTCACACTTCTGCGTCACGCTGATCACAAGTTGGCAGTGTTTGTAGCACAGAAGAAAAGCGAAAATCTATTAAAATGCTTGCAGTTGTTGTCCTCCAGGATCACTGTTCCTCTTGCTACACATTTTCCACAGTAAGTGAATGTATTTATTCCTGAAATTTTTCCAATTTTTTTATACATTTAAGAACTTCCAAACCAGAAGATGAAGGGAAATGCGTTTCAGGAAATACGCAGTTACAAAACTGGCCAATCAGTGTCGTAACGGTCTGTGTAGGGTTTAAAACATATAGTGTCAGATTTCGGAACAGGTATGTGACAGCGGTTCAACACAGAAGTGTAAATCAGCTTAAATGGAGCTGTGTGACAAACTGATCATATGACATGTTGAGGTGACTAAACTAAATTCTGCTCAGTACTTCTAAAAAAATTTTTAATTTTTTATTGAGGATTTATTCTGTTCTATGTATTGTACTGTATTGTATTGACCCCCTTCTTTTCACACCCACTGCACGCCCAACCTACCTGGAAAGGGGTCTCTCTTTGAACTGCCTTTCCCAAGGTTTCTTCCATTTTTTCCCTACTAGGTTTTTTTTGGGAGTTTTTCCTTGTCTTCTTAGAGAGTCAAGGCTGGGGGGCTGTCAAGAGGCAGGGACTGTTAAAGCCCATTGCGGCACTTCCTGTGTGATTTTGGGCTATACAAAAATAAATTGTATTGTATTGTATTGTACTAAGGCCATTCAGGGGAGTGGGGTAAGCACGCTCCATGATTATCTTATTTGTGAATTCTTTGACAGTAGTTTTTAAAATTGATAGCAGCATTGTCGAAAAAGGCAAGCAAGTGTCAGAACTGAGAAACACGTGATGGAGCGTCAGAACAGGACTGTGTAAAATTCATAGAAAAACAAAGAAGATTGAAGTCAAATTTTTTTCATTTTTGAATAGAGGTTTAGGTTTAGAATTTGCCAATCACTAGATCGCTTGCCTCAACATGTCTCCATCTCTTATTGTCATGGATTACCATCATTACACTTCATGACGTTGACTGACCTTGAAAACAATCTACATGTCAACCAATAACAACATGGCTGTATCCATAAAAAAAAGTCATTGAGGAAAATAAAATTAATTTTCAAAATCATAATTCTATTAAATTAATCCCAAACAAAACATCTTAAAAAGTAATATTTACAACACACTATTAATATTTTCAGTTGGAAAATCATCAAATACTGATATTATATCAGCTGGTTTGAATACAAGCACTTGAACTGAGTGCACTGATCCCGGGGCATTGCAGAATATGCTCACAGGTAACACATTACCAGGAGCAATGAACAGGAACCCCACAAGGGTGCATCTTGGGTGTCAGTTTTTCTAAGAGCATGTCAGTGGGGCTATGGCCTAGTAATGCATCTGGGCATGGTCTGGATCTGGGCCATGGGTGGGGTTACAGTGGCCCCCTATCCAGAGCTAGATGAGCTCAGACTGGAGAGGAATAGGACAGTGGTCTGGCAGGGATGAGGTGTGGTCAAGTCAAGTAGACAAATGAGTTGAGATTAGGATTAAATGGCAAATATGAAAGGAGGCAAACTGCTCCCTGAAACAGAAGGGAGACAAAGACATTAGTTAATGGAAGCAGAATGAATGTTTGGTGTTTTGATTAATTTTTATCATATGGTGTGTTTATTGTAATGACTAATAGTCTTATTATTCTATTTAAATAATTGTCTTTAGAAGGATCAAGCCCTAGCATAACGCTTTTTTAACTGGCTAGGATGTGTCTTTTGCATTGAAGCTTGGGTGACATGTGACTGCAAAGTTGGATGTTTAGCTAACGAAAGGCCAGTTTTTGTAAGAAAAACCTAAGAACAAACTTGTGCTTGGACAGTTTTCTCAAAACTCTTGTTGTCTCCATGTAGCTTTGTGAGCTAGGATCATCTATCACTGAGGGCAAAATGATGGGAATGAAAGAATAAAGGACAGTGGGAGCCAAATATGTTAAGAAGGAAGTGATGAAGTTGGACAATAGTGACCTGTCTCTATGAAATTGCTCCTTTAATGAGAGAATACCACATTACTCGTAGGTAATACTGTGCTCCAAAGCATTACCAGTTTGTCCCTCAAAAAGCTACATGTGGGACTTTTAATGAGCCTTGTCTTACCTCTGACAGTTAATCATTGCAGAGTCATAGCATGAAAGTCCCCAAATGTCGTGCATCTCCAAGGACCCTTTTCTGAAGGCTTTCCAGGCTAAAGAGGTTAGCCAGCTGAGTGTCATAAAAGAAAAAAGCCCTGCATTGTCCACTGGGTGTTGATGTCTAGTAAAAATATGAAAAGAGATTTTTTATTTTTTGATGTATGCGGCAGAATATTATTTTAAAAACAAAACAAATAAACACAAATATTTTTTTGAAATAATTGTTTTTTATATAAAAAAATAAATGTTTGTGATAGATGTGCCCAAATATTTGAAGGAATGAAACAAATTGACAGTATAGTCATTAATTTCTAGAGGAAAAAGGTTGTAACTGCTACGACCACTCTTGATAACCTGGCTACCATGACATCACACACTAAGTTGCACAAGCACCATATTCTTAACAACATGCGTTGTCCTCTCCAAGATGGCAACACCCATGACAAACAGATGCACAAAAGGAGGTCATCGTGATGTCAATAAACTTAAACTGAATTTAGAAATTCTGACTTGAAAGGACAGAATGTGACACGCTAATAGAGGAAGGTGGTTTTCGGGTCTTACTCATGGGTTATTCTGAAGGGCTTGAGGAGTTGAATGCTGGCACAGTACTTCCGGGCTTTATGCCTTTCCTCCTCATCTTGAAGGAAGCGCATATCTGAATGAAAGGAGGTCTCAAAGGGAAGACCCTCTGCATGGCCAACGGCATCCAGTGCATCAGAAAAGAAGTATGTTGTAGGTTCCTGTCAAGAAACAAGGAGAAACAGACATTTAGCAGCTAGAAAGCACTCCATAAAGACGGCTTTATCTGCATCATTAAAATGTATTCTAACTTTATTTATAAAAGACAAGTACTGATCATTTTATAAAAATATTTTTTAACAATAGTAATAATAACTATCTGTCCATCTTTAAATTATTACTGCTTTATCTGAATCAAGGCCATGGGGATTTGCAAGCAAAACATGGGGTGTATTAGGTATTTCTCTTTAGCCCAGAAAAATATTCTTGCCACTTTATCTGGTGATTTTTCAATCATAGAATCCCTCATTTTGTTTAGAGTCTCAGTTTAGAAGTTGTTTATTTCTTCACATCCTTTTAAGCATATTTTTTTTTTGGTAATGGGCACTGCCATTTTGTATGGTTTGTGTTGCTCATTGCCTTGGTAGTTCATCCCATGTGTCAAATACATGTGATTGGTGGACAGCTTCAAGGCTCATTTAATAAAGGTAATTCCACTCCAAGCTGGGAGGTGGCACCACTATTCTCAGGCTTCCCTTTTCCTATCCTCAGGACAGAAGATCAATGGCACACAGAGCTGTGATGTCACTTTTCCTTCCACTGATGACTCCTTATCTTATTCTCAAAGACCACATAAGAAATCAACACCATGAAGAAGCCAGCAGTCAGTGGACTTGCTTTGAAAAGATGGTATTGGTAGCAGACAGCTAAAGCACAGCCCACTGCTGGTTTTGTTTATTTATTTTATTAAACGACCTTTCTAATAAATGGGTATGCTGGTGCCCCAAACCTTTATTTTTGGTTTTCTCATTTTGTTACACAGTACATGTGTATATGCTTAGACACACAAGCCTTACATGGTTTTGTTTAAGAGGACACATGGGAACGAAAAGAGTGTTGCACTGTCTCTAATATGCCTTCTGGAGTGGAGGAGGACACAACTGAAGATGCCAAATGTCTCTTTAGCTCAACCTCCAAAACCTGCCAGAGCCGGTCTACCTGAATTACATGGAATGCTGCAAGCTGGTATATTCATTCTGAAGGCAGCACTGAGAAATGACTTAAATTCTCCATAAAGAGCTGGAGCTCGGATTATCTTTAGTTGAAACCTATAATTCTGCATTTCCCATTTGCCATGTGACAATTAAAGAGTATCCAGACTGGAACTCCAACTCTCCTTTTTTGTGTAATTGTTACATTTTATATGTACATTTTACATCTTTAAATAAGCTTCTGAATAGTTATTGTCATATACAATACTAGCTATACCCTGCGACTCCACCCGCGTAGTAGTGAAACAGGACAAACTTTAAAAATCAATAAACAAACGGGCATTGCTAGCTAAGTGGAGGCAAGGTGCACTCCAAAATGTTGTTTAGACATTTCATTACTTTATATATTAGTTATATAATCAAGAGTTTGCATTTTTGGTTACTTTAAAAGTTTAACAAAATGGCTGCAGAAAAATGCATGCATAGTGGTGGCATAAACAGAATATGAGGATTTTTTTTTTAAAAAAGCACTTCAAGTACACTCTATAAAATAAAATTTGCCAGACTGGTTCTTCAGACTGATGTCATAGGGCAGGGGTGGCGAACTCCAGGCCTGGAGTGCCGCAGTGGCTACAGGTTTTCATTCTAACCCTTTTCCTAATCAGTGGCCAGTTTTCACTGCTAATTAACTTTTTCCCCATCACTTTAATAGCCCTGTTAGAAGAGTTCAGCCCTCTGAATTGATTGCTTTCTTCATTAAATGACAGCCAAGCAGAAATGAGATGTGAAACAAGCTAACAGATGACCAGCTAAACTGGGGCTTCAAACTCCAACCAATTTCACTCCAATCACTTTCTTAATGGGAAGCCAATTCTTGCTGTTAATTAAACCCGTTATTTGATTCCATGGCTTGTTGCTGCTCTCATTCTGCCCCAGCACACTTTTCGAAAACTGTTGTTTTTCTGTTCTTTCTAAGAGCACCATCAAAATGTTTTGGTGACCTGAGAGATCAACCTTACCAAGACCATCACCTCTCTTTAATTTCAGATATTGTGTAATGGGCACAGGGGAGCTGGTTGTGTGGTGGCTTATTTTGTGTCTCATTATTGTTTGGCTGCTAATTAAAGAAAAAGAAACAACTATGGGGCCTGAGTCAAGTTAATTAAAAGAAGTAATCAGCCTGCAAAAACTGGTCACTAATTAAGAAGATGGTAAGAATGAAAACCTGCAGCCACTGCAGCACTTGAGGCCTGGAGTTCACCACCCTTGTCATAGGGGAACCATTTTTGGTTCCTAAAAGACCCATCCACATGAAGGTTTCAGAAAGAACCTTTAGATCTGCAACAGCGTTTAGTCAAGCAATGGCTCAGTGAGGGACCACACAACCCAGTAAAGAACCATAAAATGCCATCATGCACATGTTTGCAGACTTGGGAGCCAGGCTCACTTCTGAAAATATGTAATGGCATAACTGACACACACAATCTGGGAACATCTAAACTAAATAAAACTAATTTTCATGTAAAAGTGCAGATGTTATATCTTATGAATACCCTTTTGTTTTCAGTTGGCTTTCTTTTCATGCTGACAGAACAGTTGCTGCTCTTCAATGCGTGATCTGCTTTGAATGCAGTCCGTGGTTAGGTATAGTGACAGCACCTTCCTCTGCTTGGTTTGAACTGACAGACTGCAAAGATTAGTTGAGTTTCTGAAAATGTGGTCAATTGAGCAAGAAAACATTTTCCCAGAAACACTCAATAGACCTGAGAAGTGTTTTGTTTTATCAATTCTACTTAAAATCTTGGAATTCTCTCCCTGATATTAAGAAGGCTGAACTTTGTTATACCGTGGACATTTCCAAACGATTCTGTCCATATAAATGTGTATTTGGTTGATACCAGATGGAAACAAATCAATTAAAGGGTAGACCTGCTGGCTGTCTGCTAGTTGTTTGAATTTAGTTTAGCTTCAATCAGTATGTGAATCTGCACTTGAACAGTAAAGTAGCCTCCTTATGTGCTGCACGCACCTGCCATTATGCTTATTTTGACCACTGGCTTGCCTCTATAAATAGTTTTATTGGATATTTATTTGGATAACTGCTGTCAAATTAACACCAAGAGGCACAAGGTAATTAGTGCCTGGATAGGCCATGGGTTCTCAAAGCCCTGCAGAGAAATGGATAAGACAATGATCAATAGCAGTAGAGACACTGGTAACAGAAAAAATCAATCACTCCGTTTTGAAATTGTGCATTAGTACTGCTTTTCTATAACACAAGGACTCAGAATTACAAAATGTGCATGGTGCCTTTGGCTGATGGTTGACTAAGTGCGTTCAATTTAATTGCTTGGGTGAGTTCTGTACAGGATCACAGTCTGACCAGACATCTACTATTGTATTTGCTAATACTGGAAATCCTCCTTTATATCGAGAAAGCTTTTTTTCATGTGTGCTGTAATTCGATATCCTGGGCATCTGCAATGGGTGAAGTCCAAAAATGAGCTCACCATTTTTTTTTTTTGCCTTTTTGTCTCCCTTATAATGTACATAACTGTTACAAAACCACGTGTTTGGTGAAAAAAACATACACTTTGGAGAACTGCAACTAAAAGAGTACTAAACGATATACATTAACAAACAGATCCTCTGGCTTATGTATCTTGTCATGTGAACTGCACCAAAAATAGAATTAATTTCAGTGTTGCTAAAATGATAAAAAAAAATCAGGTAATTTATATTTGCTTACTTTTCTAACAACACTACAAAAGCTAAAAGAATTCCTTCTGCCTTTGTAATTAGATAGATAAAGTATCTATCTATCTATCTATCTATCTATCTATCTATCTATCTATCTATCTATCTATCTATCTATCTATCTATCTATCTATCTATCTATCTATCTATCTATCTATCTATCTATCTAATTACAACGGCAGAAGGAATTCTTTTAGCTTTTGTAGTGTTGTTAGAAAAGTAAGCAAATATAAATTACCTGATTTTTTTTTATCATTTTAGCAACACTGAAATTAATTCTATTTTTGGTGCAGTTCACATGGAAGCTTGGATTTGTTTACCAAAAATCATAAACTCCAAATAACCAAAACTAAAATAGTAAATAAAAATTCAGTCAAAAATGTTTTTTTTGTCAAAGTAAAAAAAAAACAAAAATCTACAATAACTTGTTTTTTTTTAACAAAAATTGGGTGAAAGACGTTTGCAAGTGTCATCTGTTGTGTTTGGATGCCAGTCCAAGAGTGCCTACATCTTTTCTCCTGGCAGCTGATAATTGATGCCATGCGTTGTGTAGTGGTTCAGTCACATGGCTATAACAGATACTGTAACCAACAAGTGAAAAGACAACACAGTGATGTCACAAGAATAACACTAAAAAGGGATAATTAACAATAACAAAACTTGAAAAATTGTTTGATAGATAATCTGCTTATCAATTGAGATATAGAGAATATCACCAAAAGGATTTTGCACTGCTAGACTGTTCTCATTAGCCATTTGAACTCAATAAACCATAGAGCCTAGTGCAAATTTTCCGGTCAGGTCAGGCCAAGTCAGATTGGGGAGCATGCGCCGGTACAGCATGTCGCTGCACGTACCACACGACAAAACAGCTCGGGATCATGGTTGGCAATTCCCCCAAGCAGACACGTGGTCCAGTTCCAACCTTTGGAAATGATCATGTATCTGCCACAGCCAGGTGTATTATGGGTGTCTCCTTGTCCAAACAATGAGGATCGCGTGAACCAGATCACCCTCAGTGAATCGGGCCACATGGCCATAGTGCTGTAACTGACACTCCTACACAATGCAGGTAATGTGCCTCATTTGTGTCTCCGTGAGCAACCGCTTCTTCGACACAAAGTCAAACCGAAGGAGTCCAGTCTTCGTCTCAGGTCACTTGGTAGCATCCATGACTCATATAGAAAAACAGGAAGCATCAGAACTCTAAAGACTGACTTTCATACTTTGGAAAAAATATTGGGAGTACTACACACCCTTTTCCAGCGACCTTATGGCCCCACATGCTTTCCCAATCTGTCTACTGACTTCATAGAAAGAGTCAACAGAGACATGAATAACACTGCAGAGGTAAATCAACCTCTTGACGTGGTCAACACAGACAGAAAAAACTGCTGATGGATGTGCCCAAGAGGTTATTACTATTAAAGGCCTGGATTTTGGTTTTTATCCAGGACACTTGCAAGCCCAGGAACTCAGACTCCTCACTCAGTTTCTTGAGAGCCCCAATCAGAGCCTCCATTGACTCCACGAAGATCACAGCATTGTCACCAAAGTCAAGACCAGTGAATCTTTCTTTACCAACAGATGCCTCACAGCTGCTGGACCCCATGACCCTGCCCAGCACGCAGTCCATGTGAGCACTGAAGAAGGTAGGAGCAAAAACACACCCCTGATGAACACCAGAATCAACTGGGAAAAAAATAGCGGTTCTGGATCCATTCTGCACAGTACCAGTGTACAGGCACAAGATGTCCCACAGGATAGCTCGATAAACTAAGTCAAATGCTTTACAAAAATTGACAGACTGCAAAGAAATTCTGATGATATTCATCCTTGTGCTCGATGAGAACCTTCAGTGCCAGGATGCAGTTAATGGTAGAATTCTTAGGCATAAAACCAGATTCTGAGGAACAGATTCGGATGTGCATAATCCTTCGATTCCGCTGTAAGCAGTATTTGGGCCACTAGCCCAAAGATGGTGTGTCACTTGAGCATAGATTCCTCTAACAAACACCTCATTATCTGCCCTTAGAACCCTCATTGCCATCTTTTGCAGTTTCTGGTACCGACCAGAGTTGCCATTAAGCTGTACATTGTAACTCTGCGAGATGAAATACCTTCTTCAGGAATACCGGCAACCCCAACACAACCCTCAGCAACTTTCAGGGTCTTGTCACAGAAGGTCTCCACCACCACATTAGGATCAGCAGTCACTCCCAAGTCTGCAAGTTCCTCACACAAACTGTGTGCAAACTCATTAGAAACAGACTGATCTTGGGACCTGGCCAAGTCCAGCCTCATTCTCCTAGTAGGCGGTAGCCTACTGGACCTAAGATGGATCTTCAGATTAGCAACAACAAGTCTGTGGTCAGAGTTTCAATGTACATTAATATCAACAGTAGGTATATGTTGTGCAAAGTCCAAAATACAAAGTTTTCTGCAGCACATATGCATTCATTTTATTTGCCTACAAATACAATACATTAATAAATGTTTTGTCTGTTTCAAACATGTCTGTGATTGCTATGCTAGAAGGTGTTAAGAACCAACAACTAGAACACGGTCCTCTGCATTTTCTTGTGGTGACTGTTGTTCTTTGTTGTACCCTTCTCAGCACTTTAAATGGCCTCAAATTTGAAAACAGACAATCATTCTGCTAGAGTAGGTAAGATGCCTTTCTGAGCACAAGTTAATGTTTCGAGTAACAGAAAAAAACAAAATAATAAAAAACAAAGCTTAAAACTAACAGGTAGTTAATCCCATTTTATTATGTTGGCCTTTTCAGCTTCAAACATTGCTTTTTATAATAATTGCCACTTGTCAGTGGCTTCATGAATTTATTTTATTATCCACCCAAATGTATTTTCTGGAACCGAGAACTTACTTCAGCTTCCCACTTGGAAATGAATCACTTGATATTATTCATCACTTAACTTATGGTGAGAAACACTTTGCTTGAGTTAACTACATAAGCATTATTAAAGAATGGAAAAGTTTAATAATCAATTGACAATATTGTTAGGCACAGGCTTTGGTAAGATAAGTAAAACATTTTTTATTAAAAAATGACTTTCGCAAATAAAGTAACAGATTCCATCTGCCTCTGTACAGCCTTTCAAAAACGATTCTGCTTTAATTTATTTTTTTACCTTATCATCATCTTCAGCAATTGCATGCTTTTTTACTATTCGTCCTAAGATCTTCACAAAGTCTTGCATCAAATAATAGCTCTAAAAAGCAAGCTGCAATCTGGGCATCTAAGGAAATGAAGACCATTAAGTAGACTTCAGAGCACATTCTTCTTAAGACATAAACTCATACACAGCATGCTTTTAATGGAGATAACAATTTAATTTACAAAGACATTACATCGGAGAAATGTTACCTGTTTAAAGCCACCAAACCTAAAGGAGACCCAAAAATTCTAAGGTGTTAAACATCCTGATTCTGAAGAAGGTAATATGCCTAGAATGTGTCCTTTTCATTCAATTAGACCTCAAGGTTTACAGTACTGAAGAATTGTTGACTAATGCAGAATGCTTCTTTCAATTAAACAATTTCCAAGCAAAAAGCTAACATTAACTTTCCCTTTTTAAAATATCATTAAGTGCAAATGTATTTAAATGCATGCCATTCTTCAGCTGCTTGCAAAGTTTATATTTCTGCAAGTAATTCAAATTTTTATGGAATGCTCCCACATTCTGGTTACTAAACTGTTCATGCAAACAGCAAATTGCAAATACTTTACATCAGTAACAAAAAACTAAGCATGTAAACACCTGAATTAGTTTAAAACATTAAAAAGCCTTCCTACTGTTAATCTGCACAATGAGATTAGTGTATAGACATTAAAAATATTATTTGATTGTATTAAAAGATGATACATATAATATTATATCATGTCCGTAAAACTCTTGTATTATATATTGTATACTGATTTAAAAAAATGGAAAGTAGGAAAGCGACAGAAAGATGATTAATTACCTCATAGAATTGAAACACAGGTCATCCACACACTACAAATGGACCAGGCGCATCTATAATAAGAGAGAAACACTGTGTCACTTTACATTCAGCAATGAATTATATAGTTAAAATAGATACATTTAACACAGTTAAACACTTTACTCCATCTGCCCATAATGCAGAGATGCCCCTACCTGTATATATTTGGTCATCAATAAACATTTAGTGTAAAACTATGTTCTTAACAGAAATGCATTTCTTCTGGCTAGTGCTATAAACAGCAGGTTTCCTTCTCTATGTAAAACCTCGAGAATCTGTAACTGTTCCCCAATTATGTGTCAGGTCTTCTACATTCCACCCCCTTGTATTATTAAAAGATGAATGATCAATACATAGCTACTAATGTGGTCAGATGCGCACAACTCCTGATTCTCTGTGAACGTCATAGCCCAAATTTCTGTGCTGGTATCCATTCTTTGAAAAATACTTTCTATGCAAATAAAATGTATAAATAAAATGAAAGAGGGATTTGTATATTTAGATTAAAATGTGAAAAAAGCACTCTGAAAAACTTTATTTCATGTTCATTGAAAAAAAATATTATGTATGTCATCATCAAGGGTGTACTTGAGCAGAAATGTTTAAGAGCAGATATCCCTCCTGCTGCCAGCTCCCTTTTGTCGTGTTTTATGGCACACAAGAGGGACAGTGGCCTTATTTTAATGCAAGGTGACATACAGTGGTTAGGACAGTAGAGGAGGATTTTGAATGCTTTGTGGTGAAGTTCGGGTTGCACCAGGGGTCCGTTCAATTTTGTGATAGTGATAGAGGTGATAACCAGAGAAGTGGATGAAGGATTGCCATGAGTGTTTTTGAATGCAAAGATCTCATATTGATGGCAAAAAAGCATAACTGAAGGAAAAAAATAAATGAAATGGAAAGCCAGTTTGAAAGCAGAAGTCCTCCAAGGTAAATGCAAATAAGAACAAAGGAACAGGAGTTGGTGGGTGTCTGACTGTGAGACATGGGCAGGAGAGGTGTCGAGAGAAATGCAATCCAATTTACGGTTTGTCAGAAGTGTGTGGATAAAATATGTATTGGAGTCAAGGGTAGTCAGCAGGTGGCAGGCGTGACATTTTTTTTGTAGAAAGGGTATGAAAGAGGTACAAAATGTTGGTGTTGCAAGTTTAAATTAGTTCTTAGCAATGAAGTTGTTTTGGAGAAAGTAGGGAAGTTTTGGAACTTAGCCGATATGTTGAGGACAGATGGAGATGATAGCAAGGATGAGAAGGTGCATGGAAGACATTCTGGGAGCTGCCAGCCATTCTGGTTTGTAAACGATCCTGTCTATCACTGAAGAATAAGGTTTATGAAAGCTGTGTGAGCAGCAATATGCTGTATGTGAGTGAGATATAACTGAAGGAGAAAAATGAAGAAAAGCACAGAAATACGACTGATCAGAATGATGTCTGGAGTGTCATGGATTGAGTGGAAGACAAATCTTGAATTAGGAGGAAGGTGTGTCGTGGAGGTGTTGCACTAAGAAGCAGCAAACTAAGTTAGTCTGGGGATGTGGAGTGTAAGTCAGAGGATGACTGGGTGAGCAGGTGCACCAACACAGAGGTGGAGAGGATGAGGTTCAAGGAGGCCAATCAAGACTTGGTTGGAGGTGACGTGTGATGATATGAAAAGAATTGGTCTCACCCTAAAGGTCTATGGAGAGTGGAAGAAAAGGTTTTGGTAACAACCAATAAACCCTGAAAATGGCTAGAACTTTGGTGATTAAAAAAGTGTTTTATGAAAGGGCAGTATATCATTAAATGTAACTTTTATTAATATTTATAAAATGTATTCTCATATCATCACATATAAAAACTTCCCACTTCTGTATCCTACTCATTCACCCCCAAATGATGATGCAACCACAGAACACAGTCCAGGTAATCAAAAATATAAAAAAAGATGAAGAAAACCTTCTTAACTAGCTGAGGACAACTGCCTATTTGCAATGACTTTGTTCTCTTGCCTTTCTGAACTGCTTTCGTCCCTTCCATGCTGATACTATCCAAATCATTTTCTTCTTAACACTGATACTGTGCCCTGAGATCAAACCATGGTGCTCTTTATTAACCTCTAATGGCATGTTGAAAGAGTAGATACATTTAAATATCCAGGATCATTGGTAGCCCTAATTGGAAAATTAGATGCACAGATAACCCACAGAGTGTTGTGTGGCTGGAAGAAATGGAAGAAGGTATTGTGTGATTGAAGAATTCAGACAAAAGTTAAAAGTCAGCTTTTTAAGATGGTGATATGTCCAGCAATGACGTATGAAGCTGAGATATGGACAGTAATGGAAGTGCAGGAGAAGACATTAGATGTGGCAGAAATACGAACGTTGAGATGGATGTGTGGAGTTACAAAAAAAAAGAATAAGTCATGAGACAATCAGAGGTACAACAAAGAGAGAGATATCTAAGAAAGTATAGGAGAGTAGGTTACAGTGATGAGGAGAGACAATGAATATGTATGTGGGCAAAAGAGAGATGGGAATGGAAGTACAGAGGAAGTGAAAGCGGAGGTGGATGAGTAAATTAAAAGAAGATCTAAAGGAAAATGGCCTGACTCAGAAGCAGGTGGAGGACCGAGCTGTTTGGAGAATGAACTGTTTGTGATTAATCAAGCACATCAACCCCACATAAAAGCGGGAAAGGATGAAGAGGAAGAAGGAGGAGTGGTTTATCATGACAGCGTCATAGACAGGCATCTATCCAGCATGCCCTCCACAAATTTATTCAAGACAATCTGTAAATAATTATTTCAAAAATGAACTAAAAACAATCTTTTCAGACCCTGGCATGTGTCATGTGTGGGGATTTTCCTGTAACAATGCTGCACTAAATATATTGTATTAATAATGTAACAAGCAGCATATTAACATAGCAATATTATACAAACATACGTGTACCCAACACACAACAGTGTCTCAAATAGCAGGAATGGGAGAAACATAAATTGGTTAAGGACTTTTCTACTGTTTCTTGGACTGTTCCACTTGTTAAGGGATCTTTCAGTATATTAGCATACACAGCAATAAGAGAATGCATTTTCAGCAGAAAACTTTCAGCATTATACAGACATTCTGGTATAAATTTTATATATAATATTTTATACTGGTTATATTTTAGGTGAAGCCTGAAATAACAGATCTGGAGCTGCCCCAGATACCTGGCATGGTATGTTCTACTTAATGGTTTTTGCATTGACTGTTTGTAGTGTCTTGACAACCAGCCATTTATCTGTTATTTTCTGTGGACAACATTAACCAATATGACAGGATCCTCCCCATGTTGGCTAATCACAGTACAAAATCATCTTCAGTTTTTTGGCTTCACTTACTGTATCATCTGTAGGCTAAAAGATGCCATGTATTTCATTAAGACACATTGTGCATTGTAATGACACAGTAGCAGAAGGAGCTGCTTCGATCCCCACATTCATGTATGTATGTATCTAGAATTTTTTTATTTTCTCTCTTTGTCATGTGCACTAACCTATGTACTGATTAGTCATTATATATTGTTACAAACTTGACACAGAGTCATATAAAGGTTTGGGGCAGCCACCCGTGTAATTGTTTTCCTGGCTGCAAAAGTTACTTTCAAATGAAATACTGCACTGATGTGCATACAACCGACTCCAAGACGGAACTGAGGGAATAGGGAAAAGGTGCAGGCTTTTAAAGGGGAAGACAGGAAGTGACGTCATAGGGATCGGGCTCATGTTCTTCAGCCATTGGTTCGAGCCTGGACGTGACATCACAGGGGCTGGAGCCAGCAAGGTTTCCTTGCATAGGCTCAGTCCCGGAAGTGATGTCAAGAGAGCCAGGTGGAATCTCCTGTGAATAGTCTACAGGAAAGGGAGAGAAAGAGTTAGTGCACTCTGCCACATCCTGGCATGCCTCGGAACTGCCCTTACTCAAGCCCTTTAGCTGCCTCCCATGCGCACGTGTGTGACAATATATATATATATATATATAGCTGATTAGATGTGTGAAGGGCAGTACATAAGAGATGTATACTGTATGTTCTACCTCCAATTAAGGGAATCTATGCTTGCGTTAAGATAGTTAACACAACTATGTCATGGGTTTAGCATCATATATGGCAATTTTCTGGATTCTTTGTTTTTTTTTCCATCCCTGAAGATGTATGTACAGTATGTGTACATTAGGGGAATTGGCAAATCTAACATGGTCCAGTGTTGGAACTAGTGTTTGTGTACATGTGTGAGTGGGTGCAATGATGGACTGGTAGCCTGCGCAAGGCTTAACTGTCCACTCAAACATGTCTTTGTAAATTTGGTGTCATTTTGTGTCTCACCTTTGATGCCCATGTCAAGTGTCTAATTCATTGTTGTTTCTTCTATCTGAGAAACTTTCCTAGCCTTAGAGCTATGGTCACTAAGATGGAGACAGAAATGTTTGTCCATCCCTTTGTCTTGTCTCACCTAGACTATTGTAATTCATTGTTTGCATGATTGAGCAAGTCTGCCTTGAACCACCTTTAAATTGTACAAAATTCAACAGATTATTATATATGTACGGTATATAACACCATAACAGAATGAATTAATATTAAACATAAGGAAAAGGATTGCATGTGAATTATGAGTTGTTAAACATAAGGAAAAGGACTGCATGTAACTCAAGGGTTAACTAAATGTCACTTAAACCTAAGGTGTTTGCCTTGTCCTAGAGAAGCCACCAACATAATTTTCCAAGATTAGAATGAGGTAAATGAGTAACGAACACCCCACCAAAAAGTGGGAATAACTGATGGTAAATCCTATACATCCCTCCTATGAAGCTGTGCTAAGATCAATGCGAGAATCCACTGAACACCCCTCATAATGAAGCAGTGTTCAGAATGGGACAATCGACATGAGTCAGAAATTCCTGCTGATGTTAGGTGATTGGAGGAGGTGATAAAGTTCTGCATATGAAGAGTCAGATGATGTGATGTATTAGAGGAGGTAATGTCCTCTAATACAATTATTACAATTTAATTTCTTTTTCATTTTTGCCCAGGATATTTCTGCACCTTTCGTCACAGATTTCATTACTATTTATGGTTTTTAACAGTGGAGGACACAAGTTTAGCTTTGATTTTCACCTTCCAGGGTTTTTCTTTAGGGTAAAATTATTTCATGTCTTACCATGATGCCATTTTTTGGAAACTCTGCATACAGTTGTCAGGGTGTTGCTATCCCTGGATGTCGAGATTGTGCAGTATGTGACATCATCAGCTCTACTTTATAAAGGGTGGTGCCTTGAATTTCCCGATAAACAGAGATTGTGGACGGATCTCCTTGGTTTAGATGAAAGATAGGACTTTGCATTCAAACTTGCCTTATGTCCTCAAACACTTCCCACCGCCTCTTGTCATTGTGGCAGTACATCTGTATGGAGTCACCTTTAAGAACTGGCCTTCATTGCAAAACATGAAATCCTGCAGAACTGAAAGAATTAATAATTATCGTTTTAGCCTTTTGCTTATGTATTATGTTTGTCTAAAATCTTAATACTGTACATTTTAAATTGTATTCAAAATATCAGCATCAGTCTAGGACTGGGGTGATCTCCATGGCTGCTTGTTTTTATTCCACCCAATTTCACATTCAGTGGCTCATTCTTACTTTTCATTCATGTCATTCATTGTCACGTTCGAATATATTCTGACATATCTTTTGTCTTGCTGATGCTGACTTTCCTACTTGTTTCCTACTGACTTGTCTCCATTATTAATGCGGCCTATGATGGTGGAGTCATCTGAAAATTTCTGTAGACAGCAAGTGCTGATGTTGTGTTGGATGGGTGTCTGAGGGTGGTGAGGGTGAACAGGAAGGGAGACAGCACAGTTCCCTGAGGTGCTCCAGTATTACACAACTCCATGTCTGACACACAGCTCTTCGGCCTCACAAACGTCTATCTGTTGGTCAGGTAGTCCATGATTCTGGGGATTGTGGGGCATCAAGATGCAAAGCCTTGAGCTTTTCTCCCAGTCAGTGAGGCAGAATGGTGTTAAAGGCACTGGAAACGTCAAAGATCATTATCCTGACTGTGGTGCTGGCTTTGTCCAAGTGGAGTATATTCTCTGTGGAGCATATAGATGAAAGTAACTTCCACATCTTTTCTGTATGTGTCTGATAGACAAACTGCAGAGGATCCAGATGTTCTGAAACCAGGGGCCATGCAACCACCCTCTCAAAGGTCTTCATTATGTATGAAGTAATATCAACTGGTCTGAAGTCCTTGGGATCACTGGAGTGACCTTTCTTTGGCATTGGGACCACACAGGATGTTTTCCACAGCTTGGGAACCTTCTGCAAATTGAGGGAAAGGGAGAACGGGTAGTGAAGGACCCCACAGAGCTGGTTGGCACATTTTTTCTGCACTCTGGGGTTGAAATCATATGGCCCTGAAGACTTGTTTATGCAGAGATTTCCCAGCTCTCTCCTCACTTGATCAGCAGAAACACACAATCCAGGGAATCTGGGGGTGGAGGTTGGGGGGGTTTGGGGGGCCTGGGGCTGGAGAACACAGGTGTGATGTCATTGTGGGGGAATGTCATGCAGGGTGCAGATGGCAGCTGGAATTCTAGAACTTCCTCAGCTGGCCCACAGATGCTAGTATTGTTGGGTGGTGGCCATACTGACAAGAATGATTCAAACCTGGTTCAGTTCATTAGCTCTTCTGCTATTGTTTCCTTCCTCACCATGTTTTACAGCTTGCTCATAGCCAATGAGAGTCCTCAACCCATTCCACACTTCCTTCATTTTGGTTTGTTTCAATTTGTGCTCAAGTTTGTCTCTGTAGCGGGCTTTTCCCTTTCAGTGCTGCGTCTTCAGTTCTGACTGCCCCTGCTTTATTTCATCTTTATCTCCAGACCCAAGCGCTCTCTTCTTCCTATTCAATGGGGCTTTCAAGTCTTTTGTGCTCCATGGTTTGTTGTTGGGGAAATTGTGAATATAACTAATGTTAAGGAAGGCTAATAAACTATGAGAATGTTTAATATTGGCAGGGAAACTACACAGTGTATAAAACATATATAGTATTTTAACAGTTCCATTCAAATTGCTAAATTATTTCCTTATGTATGAAAATATCCATTTGTATAATTACACTGCATAATAATAAAAGGAATAAAATGAATACATAGACCATACAGTGCTTAGCACTGCTGCCTAACTGTTCCAGATATGGATGTTAGGGTGACTGGCATAGTGTGGGGGGTCTGCATGAGGTGGTCATGCCTAATACCTGAGGCTGCTGGGATAGACTCTGTGTCCCCCCAGACTCTGGCCTAGATTAAGTGGCTTTGTGATTATCAAGTTAAATGAAAATATGTGTGATTAACCCATTTAAAATATGTAGCTTGGGAGCACCCACCACACGATGAACCACCTAGACTGGGAGCGAGTGACGCCTCAGCACCACACTAGACTAGACACACTAGAGTTATTTGTTTTTTTTTTACAGTGGCTGGAGTGCCAGTCCTGCCACCCTAAGTCGTAAACCATCCTTTTTAAAATCCTCTGAAAGACTAAATTTTTCTGTTCTCTCTTTTGAATGGTTACTAGGCATATTCATAATAATAATCTTTATATCAGATGCATTTAATTAGTTATAAAATGCATGCATCCTCTTATTCTAAAAAGAATGTGACTAAAGCATCCTGACACGTAACTGTCACATTGTTTTTCCTTGTAACTATTTTAGAACTAATTTGTTATGTACAGAGAAGCAGGATCATTACCATTCCCCGATAATGCTGGTGACTCCGTACCCACTGTCATGTTTCCAATCCTCTTCATGATGGCTGCTGCGTGTTTACTGCACACAAGGGGTCAGTAGAAGTCTGCAAAGACAGAAGAGCAATGGCTCCAGTATTTCTTCTTTACAACCATATCATCTTTAACAAAATATTCTTTAGTCTGGAAAAATAAAACTGTGGCAGTGGCTTAGTTTTTTTCCACCACTACCAACAAATACATTACTTATTACCGTTTTTGAACAACAACAAAGCTTCATACACACTTTATTCAGGTCAGTTTGTTATAAGCCATAAACATCCTCCCCTTAACAACTTTATGTAATACAGTATGTAAAGTTCATTTGTTATTTGCAATGCTGTTTTACAATGACAACATAATATTACAACAATGACAATGCTGATAAAGACTTTCTATTTCTATTTAAAGAGAAATGCACATATATTGTTTATGTTTCAGTATTTATTTTTCCCATTAGACAGTCGAGAGTCACTGAAGTAATCCAACCATTTTCTGATGGCCACCATAGGCCCACTCACTCACACAGCAGCAGTTCAGACACGAGCCGAGCCGCACATCTTTACACTGTGGGAGGAAACGACTGCATGTAGAGGAGACATGGGAAGAGCATGCAGACTCCACAAGGACAGTGACCCAGCCACAGTCTGCACAGGTGAAGCAGCAGCACCAGCTGGCACATATGACATGAACGTCAGAATTTACAGAGATCTGGATGGCTATAGAGTAGCCCGGTCAATGATGATAAACCGTTAAGCTTGACAGGTTTAAGTTGGATTTCTAGAGTTTTCACTTGAGTTTATTAAAATTATAGTAAGGACACTTGTTGAAATATCTGTGTTTTTCAGGTAATGTTTCACATTGAATTTCCAAGTGAATCATTGCTAGACAGGAATCACTGCTCATGTTTTCATTTGAGCGTTAGTGTGAGACAATCTCATCTTCCATGTATCCACTTTCACATCTGCTTGTTTCAGTTCTGAATTCCCCTTGAGTTTCCATGAAGAACAATGCATTCAGTTTGCCACAGGTGGACTCCAGTCAAGTTCTAGAAACATCTCCACTTTAATTAGGTTTCATTACAAAAGGTCTTCGACAGCAAACATGGCATGGGCAGATTTGGGGCAGATGAAATTTAATGTCAGTAAATGTAAAATATTAGACATAGGAGGTAAAAATGTTAGGTCTGAATACGCAATGGGAGGTCTTAAAATCGAGAGTACACCTTATGAGAAGGATTTAGGAGTCATAGTGAACTCTAAGCTATTAACTTCCAGACAGTGTTCAGAAGCCATTAAGAAAGCAAATAGAATGTCAGGTTATATAGCACGATGTGTGAGTACAAGTCCAAGAAGGTTATGCTGGTCTTCAGGCTACAAGAAGCACATAGCAGCACTAGAAAAGGTCCAGAAAACAGCAACTAGGCTGATTCCAGGGCTACAGGGGAAGCATTATGAGGAAAGATTAAAAGAAGATGAAGAGGTGACATTATTGTTATTTTAAACTGAGCTCATGTGACATTATTGTTATTTTAAACTGAGCTCATCAAGAACATGGGGACAATGTTGAAAACTTGTTAAGGAAGTTTTTCTTTACATAGAGAACCATAGACACTTGGAATAAGCTACCAAGTAGTGTGATAGACAGTAGGATTTTATGGGCTTTCAAAATTAAATGGATAGGACTGGTGAACTTTGTTAGGCTGAATAGCCTGTTCTTGTTTAGATTGTTTAAATGTTCTAATTAAAGCAAACAGTAGGCACCTGACCACAATTTGGAGGGCCACATCACAGGGTCTGAATACTTATAGAAATGACAGATTTCAGTTTTTGATTTTTAATAAATTTACAAACCTTTCTCAAAATGTATTTCCACTTTGTGATTAGGGGATTCTGAGTTTAGATTGATGGGCGGAAAATGGCAAATTTGTCCATTTAAAATTAATTTTACAATACGGTAAAGTGTGAAGAGAGTGACGGGGTCTGCCTACTTTCTGAATCCAATACAGATATCTGAAATTTAAACTTTGACCATTAAAATTATATTTTTTCTGCCGGTTCCATGTCTTGTAGCCCCAGTTGTTTTGTGTGTGGTTGTGCATGGTGTGTCCTATGATGGACTGGCTTCAATGACACTGTTTTGGACAAATGAGTTAATAATGCATTATTATTTTTATTTAAACCAGAGGCAGCAGCAAAGCTAAGTGAAACAATTACAGAGATCTAATGAGTGTGAGCGTGAAGAAGTTAGTATCATGGTGGCGAGGAATTCGACTTCATTACTGAGGTGAGTCCACCCTGGAGAAGCAGAGCCTGAAGACTTGGCTCATGTCTGCTCTTTGGGAGTCGCCTCTTTACTGATGAGGAATTGACTGATGAAATGAAAACAACTTCACTCAGACCACTCTGGGGTTAAGAGGCACGCATAGGCAGAAGGCCACAGTGCGCGTTCTTGTTCAAGTTTAAAATTAAAAAGCCTGTGCCTTCTGTTAATAGAGCATGCTGCTTAGTTGGATACTTTGGTCTTTCTTTTGTTTTGTTGCATGTGTTTTAATTTCCCGAGAATTTAAAGAAACTGTGTTTGGGACAAAATAGATAAGGAAAGAGACCCACCAACTCTGCCATTGTCACAGGGCAGGAACGATCTAAACAAAGCTTGAGCTGAAATCCCAATCATGGAAATATTTTAAGTAGTCGTACTTTGGAAAGGATTTTAATGTTTTGTGAGCTTGTAATATTAATTTATTGGTTGTGATTATGTATATTTGTCTGTTTTGTGCTTATATATTTTGCATATAATGCTGTAGTGGTCAGTACGTGCGTTGATTATTTGATTTTATGGCGGTATTGCCATGTAAAGTCCTAGAAGTTGTAGTTCAGATAAAGATACCCTGTGTGAATGTTGCCACATTAGCACAGTCACCAACACACCGCTTTGCTCTTTAACAGCTGAGTGAAGTATCTAAACCTGCGCTCGTGTCCGCACCACCTACCATACAGCATGATGAGGTACCTCCTGCAATGAAACTGGCAACTCCAGTGGAAAAAAGGATCTGCTAAAGAAGAGGACTGGATTATAATATTAGATGATAATAATGCAAGAAACAATATTTATTACGCAAATTATATTTTATTGAAGTAAGCCATGTTACATATTTATAATCCCCCATCACACATACTTAAACAAAATAGTATAATTTTGCATAATTTTTATATTTTGGTTCATAGAAAATATCTCTAACCTCAAAGGACAGTTTCTTAAAATACTGCTTAAAGAAAATAATTGTGCAAAATCAATTTTGTGACCTCTTGGACAGCATTCACCGTGTAAATAGTCAGTCGTCCACTGCAATCCGTGCCATTGTATTAGTAAGCACGTGAATGTAAAATGCTAATGTCATACCGCATAGATATATTTAATTAGATATACATGGCCTGTTTGGCACTCCATAATATATATTACATACATATGTAACAGATTTTTAAGCTTGTTCAGTTATCCTCTGCCCTCATTCAGAAATGAAACCCAGTGAAACACTCTGGAAAGTCCAACCATTACATCAGTTACAACTTTTCCATAGCGTGTTTTCTAAATTACAAAGTGGGCTCCAATTTTTGGGTCAAAATGACTTTCTGGAGTTGTGTACTGGTCTTTATATAACTCAGGAATTGTGCTGAGCATTTGAAGTTTCTGCACCTCTGACTTAACTTTTAAAACTGAAGTTGTTAACTGTTATTAAATAACCTGCTGCAATGTACATGCCTTGCCCTCCATAATGTCTGGGACAAAGTCTGCAATGTGCACTTTAATTATGATGTCTGAATTTTTTGATTTTGATAAACTGAGATGCAGAGGGGTAAATCAAGAAGAAATGTGCCTTTGTCCCAAATATTATGGAGGCCGCTGTATATTCTGTAGTTTACTTTTAGAAAATTGAGCAGCCGTAAGAAGAAGAAGAAAAAGCATTTGCAGTGCATCATTTGCAGAACTCCCACTAGTTCCTTGTTTTAATTTTTTTTTTTTTTTCAAATTTCCTTTTAAGACCCTTTCTCAAGGAGATATTGGCACTAATAATAATGTTCTCTACAGAACTGTAGGATTCCACCATTTTAATTGTACAGTATTAAATCGTGAAGAACTGGCACACACTCATGTGGGGCATTTGTTTGAAAAATGTCCTACAACAATAATTGTGATTATTTTAATGAGTGGGTAAACTAGAAAATACATATGCTAAATGTAACTGTATATAGAAAGCCCCGTAGTGGTTCAGAAGTGCATGCTAATGAATAAATATTTGTAACAAAATAACAATAGTAAAAATCCCTGAACCAGGTGGCAAGTTTTTAAAGTAAAATGCCAAAACAACTACATCGTCCAAAAAAAAAAATTAAGAAACGTAAAGTCCTTTTTATCAGTGCAATAGAAGGAATGGTATCTTCAAACTCTGTTCAGTATACAACTTTAAAGTGAACAGCTGAAAAATCCTTTTTTTAAGAAAAAATGTACAGCATTTATAGTCAGCAGATGTGATTCAAAAATCAGCACCTTTGATGTTAATTTGCTTTAACTTTATTCCTTGACACATTGTCTATAGCAGCATACATTGAAACACCCGAGTCCACAAAATAAGGGAAGGTTTGTGCAAAATGCTTCGATCAGCGAGACTAAGCAGACCAAGCAGGCTAGATGGAAGACACTGTAATGCTCTCAGTAGTCTTTGGTTTAAGAGCCCTGTTAGACACAGAAAGCTATGTGATTCCACTTAGATGTTACCTGTAAAGCTGTTATGAATCCGTTCTCTAAACCCTTTCTCTTCACTGCAGAGTGATGGGCAGCTTGACCCTTTCCTGGCATTAAAACAGAATAGGCAGGATGGCACCCCATCGGAGGACCCAATTTTACACACACACACACACGCACACACACATGCCCACACACACACACACACGTGTGCATATCCTTTTTGAACTTTACAATGGAAATGGTAACCTGTAGGGACATGCAGTGCACTGACAAAGCCCACCTTCTAGCGTAGACTTGAGCAGAGGTAGTAACGCGACCCTTGTCCAAAAACGCTTGTCAGCCAAAAACAACTCAAAGCATAGTGCAGTTTTAAGTGAATCTTTTTAAAATCATAATCCACTTGCCTCAGGTAACCAAACTATCCAGTTCATACTTTCTTTATTCTTACTGACCACTGTTTTACCCGTAATGGCTAAGGAACACATTCAATGTGATCTATGAGTTTCAATTCATGACATACAGAGCAGAATTTAGTGCAAATGTCAAAGGCGCTCCTATGAAAAAACAATTCAGATTACTGTGTAATCATGAGATTTCTACTGATATCAGCCCAGACAAAAGGTTCATGTTCAAAATCTTCAAATAAAAAGATGAACAAAAGACCCCTTAATCTGTGGCTGTTCCTTTGGTGATCGCAGTTGTCACATTTAGATCCACGTTTCTTTTCCACAGTATACTCATGTACACACGAAAAAAATAAATAAATGAGAAAACTGTCATCATGCTCTTCTCTCCCCCACCATCAAACTTTCTGGAAAACGCATCCTATTTTGTGTTTTGTGTGCAAATTTTGTGTTTTTTTCTGCATTGCCTGTCCTCGTATTTAAAAACATGACGTTATCCTACTAAATGAGTGACTTGCTTCAGTGCAACCAGATTAGTAATAGAATGTCTCCATTTTGTTAAATTCACTAGTCCCTAAAGGACATGTAGGAGAGCAGTGGGTGACTATGAGGCAGCCAGCATGGGCACCTTGTCAACCACAGGTGCTTTATTTGGCTCATTTATGTAGAATGTTTTCTGATGGGCTGGGCCCACCCCCCAGCCCCCCATTTTGATTTAACAAGCCCACCCCCCTATTTTGATTTAGCACCCCATCTTACTGTTGCGCTAGTTACAGAAACTTAAATAATTAAAAGTCCACTTTTAATGACTTTCCAATTACATTTTAGGCCCCTTTCCACGATTACCTGAGATGATATTCCTGAATTTTTATTCTGCATTCTGTTTATGTTGAGACAAACACCTAATTAGTAGAATTTATCCATTCTTTGTAGTGCAGGCCATGTTTAGACAGCTTATAGTTCATCTTTTAAACAGATGTACTGTAGCTACTAAGTCTAAGGTTACAGGAATGAGGCTGTGCAATCCATCTTGGTCAATCCTGTCCTTCGGCAGCAACTAATATGGCTCGGAAATGTGAGTTTTCATTGGATAGGAGAGCAGAGGGTGTATCAAACTCAAGAACCTGTAACAAATGACAAAAAAGAGGAGACACCTTGAGATTATTTGAAAAATGCACGTATTACAGTTTTTATTTTAGAAATTCTAATGAGGAACAATAATACATATTGGTTTGTTCATTTGTTCATTCATCCATTACTGGCAATTGCTAAATCCAGAAGGGGGTTGTTGAGAGTGTGGAGGACTAACTGTATTAATTTTCACTGCTTTTTGGATGCAGAGAGTAAAACCTAAAGGGTTATAGACATAGTACCATATGCAAGCTTATTGATCGTAATGGCAAAATGTTTTGCTACTAATCATTATTATGTAGTTATGCTGGTATATTACTAAATAAGTTACTTGTTATGGTATGCTTGGGTTGTTAAATAAAATGATTCAATTTTATTAAATATACTAGTCTGTAAAGGGCAGCTAGGGAGGGTACGTTGCACAAAAGAATTCTGTTTTTTTCTGGCCTTTTACTAGAGAGAGACCACCACTTCTAGGTTCTTGGAGAAAACCTTCCATCTGGATCTGAATGTTGAGACAGATGGAGTCTCGCAAATAAAACTACGAAGAGTCTTCCAGGGAATGCACTGCCATCGCCAAACTCTTAATTGGGCTTTATTCTTCACAGCCTCTCATTTTCTGGTTTAGCATACATTTAATGAAAACTTGAAGACTTTTATTTCTATAATTACTGGTTGTCTGTCCATTTTAAAATCTAATTTGCAAAACACATGTTTTGCATTGAAATTTCTACATTGCCGGGGATGAAGGTCCAGCCCAAAATGAAGCAGACTGACGTGACCACTGAGTGAAATGGCTGGGAAACAGCACATATGCATTACGTCTAGGGCCTGCCAAATCTTAGTGTCCTTTTTAATCAAATTCCACTTACAGCATATAAGGGAATGGTGTCCACCAACATCATTCCAAAAGTTTGGGACACAGCAGCTAGAATGCTGAAGGATCTGTAAGACATTTAACGAGTTATTCAAGTTTAACTATCAGCTAATCTCATTTAATTTAGTAATAGCCTGCACTGGCTAAAGGATTAAAGTACACACTTCTTACCTCTGCACCAGCTTAGTAGACTTATCGGATTTGTGTAGACTGATATTTGGGCTTGGGTTTTTACTCATTGACAGCACCATGCAAATTGAATGATTTCTTTTTCTTTGGTTATATTCTTGAATAAAAGTGCACTTGTTTTGTTATACCTTTTGTGAAAGTGTTTATTTGATATTTTGACTTCAGTCTTAACACATTATACACTTCATGTCAGCATTTTGTCATTATTAAAGTAAGATGATATATTTTAGTTTTGTGTTTAACACTTCTTGCCTCGCATTTCCTGTCATCCTACATTTACCCAGATCGTTGTAGACACGGAACACACATGAAATGTATGTATTCCAAATAACGATATATTATTTACCCTATACACTTCTAGACCCCTCACACCCAGACAAAGAGACTTCAACGTCTGAGTTGACTTCAGCTGCCTCCATGGGAGGGTGAGTGAGCAGGCTGCCTGCTGCCAATGCTAAACAACACCTTTGCAAGACAAAGATGCTGATGAGGAAGTGCAAATGAATTTAAGGTGGCCCGGCATTACGACTTTTTTCGTAGGCTTCAGGGATTCTAGTTTTATACAGTTGGTATTTCTGTTAAAAAGAAAAAACCTAAAGTGTCAAATCCAGAAACAGAATGACAAATCCTTTTCCAAGATTAAATTGTTGGATGTCAAAGAAATATAATGCTAATTTATTTTAAATCATAAACTCACATTAAAAAATGATATTCTATACACCTTTGTAGGATAAACGTCCTGTTTCTAGTCTTGTTTTTAGTCCTGTTTCTGCATTAATGGTAAACACAGATATTAGAACAGTAGAACTGTCTAGACAAGAAGAGGCCATTCAGCCCACCAAAGCTGGCCGTCCCTATCCACTTGATTCCTCCAAAATACCATCATCGAGTTTTAAAAGTCCCTAATGTCCTACTGTCTATCACACTACTTCCTGTATATGGTTCTCTTTGTAAAGAAAAAAGTCCTAATGTTTGTGTTTAATTTACCCTTAACATGTTTCCAACTGTGTCCCTGTATTCTTGATGAATTCATTTTAAAAATATTACTACATTAAATGACAGTGGATGAGCCCTTAAGAGCTTAGGCTGACATTATATTCTCATGTCAAGAATGTCCAGAAGTAATAAAAAGACTAATTATGCATGCTTGTACTAAAGGCCATACCATAACCCAATAGGTTAAGAGAAGAAAGTCTTTTTAGTCTTGAAGAAATGCATCTGACAAGTTCATCAGCAGATTGACCCCACTTAAAAATGTAAAGCTTAATATAAAGAAATTTATACAGAAAAGGATTTGAAGACACAACTTAATTTTGTAGCTGAAGTAAATATCCTGAAGGATTTAAAAAACTGAATGGATGAAAGATTAGCTATCCAAAACAATGTGATGGACTGTGTGGTGTTCTCCTTATTTAATAAAGTTTCTTATTTTTTATGCTGTTAGACTGATTGATTGGATTTACATTTGCTGTGTGTGCGTGTGTTTGTAGAGGTCACACAGTTTCTAGTATTCCATTTCCTATTTTTTTCTCTTATAGGCTTGATTGTTTGAATAAGAAAGGTCAAATTGATAATGTGCAGTGCATTTATATAGAAAGAGAATAGAGTGAGTGTACAATACAGAAGTGCTCTATTTGGACCTATTGTGTAATCAAGTAGCCACTAGCATGGTGTGGTTTACATTCATTTTAATTTTATTGCTATCAGAGGACTAGCATACTTCTTCATTCCACCATGAACACTGTACTGTAAAACAAAATGAGCCCAAATGACAAACATGCTATTTTTTAGAATGCATGCAATGTTCTTTAAATCAATCATTCATATTTTATTGTTTTCTTAACACAGCCAGCAACCGGCTCAAGTCAAGAAGTGTCCTCATACAGTTATTAGTCTACAGTGAACAATTAAGATTAAAAAACATGTTATACAGTCATGTGGTAAAAAGAAATTCAAATTTTGCTTCAAAACATACCCCATTCTTATAAAAACATGGTTATATTCTTCATGGATGAGACAACTACAAAATAAGAATCAACTAGAGGAATACATTTTTATTCTCGGTTATTGGAAAAACCTGTACCATTTTTTCCATTAGATGTTTAACATCAAAAATGCATCAGTTACAGTATAGGCCAAACCAGCATTACCCATTTTGTGTTAACTTAGCAAGCCACTGCCAGACACTCTTATTGCCAGCTAGAGTCTCCATGGCAGAGCCCCTCACTGAAATGCAGCTACTGTATGTGCCTTATCTGATAAGATGATCAATACTAGACCTTGCAGCATCAGCAGGGACATCTCCCAAAGGCACCAGCCGGACATCCGCACTCTGAACAGAGGACCATAAATCAAGGATATTCAACATGATAGACAAAACTTTGCACGGGTGGTAAAACAAGAAGATGGGTTTATGTGCACTCAAGAAACCAATGGCAAGACCTCTCTATTCCTTCCTTTAAAAACATCAATCACACCCTAACAAACTGCTCTTCTCATTAAGCTGCAGATCAACCTTGCCACAACTTTGGCTTCCCATAGCTAGAACTACTAGCTGATGTGGTGCGGCTGAAACAGAGAGTGAAGCAGTCCCTTTACTGCAGAGGGCAACTGTGCTAGACAAGAGGGGTCTTTATGATAGAACGAGTCATTTGAGATCTCCTTTCATATCCGTTCTTTCCTCTAGTAATTAAATTAAAAAGAATACAAAGTTGTGATGCCAGTCATAAATGGAATGAAACCCTGCTGCAAGCTTAAGGCTGTATGGTTATGATTTATGCCCTAGAAAATGCCAGTTATTTTTATTGATACTGTCTTTAGCCTTATGCCAGATGTAATGGTTTTAATACAATTCTAGCAGAATCTAGAAAGTGTACTAGCAGATGTTTTAAGAATAGCAACATCAGCCATAACAACATGTACATTTCCACTGCAAATGAATCAATATAATTTATTTAAAATCAATTATGCACTAGACATTTTAAAATAAAATAGTGCACAACAGCAAAGTTTAGAAGAGGTGAACACCTACCTCCCCTTGATGTAACACCAAAATGCGATCGCAGTTCATAACTGTATTCAGTCTGTGTGTGATGATCAGAGTTGTGCATTTACTAAAAGAATTATAGATTGTTTCTTGAATGAGCTTGTCTGTCTTCAGGTCCACAGCAGCTGTAGCTTCATCCAACAGTACAATCTAGAAAAAAGGAAAAAAAGACACACAATATATGCTGTTGCACACAGTACAGCTTTTCATATTTATATTTAAGTGAAAATGACATAGCCCTTTCATAAAGTGTCAGGCACCTTCAAAGATAACAAGTAATCAAAGACACTAAAGGTATGCATTTACAGTAGTATGTTTTTGATTTGAACTATTACTTTTTTGATATAGGGAACACCATAGCCAAAGCCCTTTATAGAAACCATATGCAACTCCTTTATTTGTTTCATTGTTTGATTAGTGTAATTACTTTATTTTTGTCATCTATACATAATTATAAAATTTGTGCAGCAGTATGCTAGATAACGTAGGGTTTCACTGTTAGCCAGTCATAGTCACCTGTGTAAAAACTGATCTTTCTTACTATAAACAGGTGTTGCTTTTAAAAAGATCCAAGTATAAAGATAGATAGATACTTTATTTGTCCCAAGGAGAAATTTAGCTGTCTCAATTAAACTTAAAGGTTGCTAGGCTAAACCCACCCTTCCTTGACTGGTAAATGCAGTATAGAATGACAATGATAAATAAAATCTGCAGCTTTTTTAATATTAATATAAAAGGATGTGTAAGGCCCATGCATTTATTCATCTTCTGTGTTGACAGCACAATGCCTCCCACATATCTGTGATTAGAGTGTCACCACCGATGATCTAGATACATAATCAGGCAATCCTTGAGAGGAACGTATCTTTTATTTTGACAGAAAAAGGCCATGAGATTATTTTGTTTACATTTGTTTACATAACCTGCTTAACATGCAAACACAATGCACAGTCATGGACTTCAAAACAAGCTCAGCGCTGGCCTCCCAGGCTGTGATCTCTATAATGCAGCTCTGTATTAATATGTCAACCCTCTCAAGGACATGGCCCGTCTCTCCAACTTTCATCTGAACATCTTCAAGGCACACTTCTAACATACCCTGTGGGCATAAAACTAAACAAAAGAGGTGTACAGAAATATGAATGTGCACCCAGAATACAGTAATACTGCCATCTCTGCCAAGTTTTACTCTTTTGAAGAAAAAGACAAATTGTTAAATACACGAACCAAAAGCTAGACAATGGAGAATTCGGGAAATGAAACATACAGGATAGAGATAAGAAGTACATCACGTTAGCTGGTATAAACATAATGTAGTTATGTATTTTAATATATTCTTGTTTATAATGGTGCTGGGGAGTGGTGACATGTTGGTCAGGCATTAAACTGTACTCTTTACTCCATATTACCAGTACCTACAACATATTATTCTCCACTCCTCTTAAACCTTTCGCTCAGAGTGGTATCTGTTAAGATATAAAGGACTGGCTGCCTCTTACCTTGCTTTGCCGGAGCAGTGCTCTCGTAAGGCACAACAGCTGACGCTCCCCCACTGAGAAGTTCTCTCCATTCTCTAATACTTTTGATTCCAACATCTGAGGTAGGTTTGCAACCTGTAGAGATTAAAGTTGAGTATTTAGGAAAACAAATGACAATAATGACAATGAATACATATTCTACTAAAAGTGTTTAATAATGAATATTTTGAAAATTCAAAAATAATAATTTGTTCATTCTATTGCTTTAAAATTAGTTATACAGTACATATGATATTAGATATTATTCTTTAATAAAGTATGATGAAGGATAGTGTATAAACATTAACTGAACTGAAGAACTGCATGGTGGTCCTGTGATTAGTGTTGCTGCCTTTTACCATGACTGGTGGCCTAGTCTCTAGATCTTGCAAAAACTAAAACCTTCCCTGCCGTATTTGTGTTCTCCCATATCCTAAAGATATGCAGGTTAGGTTGCTTGGCTCCTCTGAATGGACCCAGTACGAGTGGTTAATTGTGTATCTATGAGTATGCCTTGTAAAAGACTTTCATGCTGTGGAAAGGGCATTCCTAATTTGTGCCTGACAGGACAGATCCCAGTTCACTTAGGGCTGCATATCTGATTAAACAAATGAAGAGGTTGGATCGATGAACCAAGTAATACCTCATACAACAGAATGATCTTTTTCATGCCAGAACTAAAGGACTTAGTATTCCAAACTGCTCTTACATTCTCCTTCATGTGCGCCTTCTCAAGTGCATCCCAGATCTGTGCATCTGTGCATTGACTCCAAGGATCTAAATTTGATCTGTAATAGAATATACAGAAGGCTCTTTTGAGTAAACATAATATTCTTAGATTTGACTAATCTAATTCTGGAGCACAAGCAGCTGACTACATTTTTTTTTCACAAAAAGGAACTTACCTTATGGTCCCAATGAACATCACTGGCTCCTGAGGAATTACTGACAATTTCCTTCTGAGTTCTTCAAGACTAACCTGTGCAATATTGATTCCATCTATAGTGATGGAGCCATTAGAAAGCTCAACTAACCGAAAAAGGGCTGTGCCAAGAGAGGATTTACCTGTGCACAGAGAGAAGAAAATTCTGAGGAGATGCACTAGTGATGGTATACATTGCCAGACATTAAAAGGGAAATTTGTTAAAGCTGTAGATGTTTTAGACATAAGAAGCATGGTGCTTAAATCTGCAGCCTCTCAGATCCACAAGCCAGATTAACATCCATGTGAGAATTTCTCCAGATCCTTTCACACCTTAAATACTTAGATATTTATTTAAACTGGCCTTGTACAAGTGAATGTTAGCATATGCATCATTGTGCCTTCCAGTGTTTTCCCCCAAGTTACAATAAATAAAAATGTAGATTGGATTAATTACTTATATTACAACCAACAGCGTTTCCTGAATTTTACTAAAGAGGCTGTTGAAGGGATACATGAACAGCTTGATAGAACATCCCTTATGACTTGGCAAAATCGATTAGCATTAGATATGCTCCTTGCTGAAAAGGGGGGTGTATGTGCTATGTTTGGTGATGCGTGCTGCACTTACATCCCTAATAATATGGCTCCCGATGTATCAATGTATCAATCACCCGTGCTTTGACAGGTTTAACTGCCCTTTCAAATGAATTAGCTACCAATTCTGGCATTTCTAACCCCTGGGATCAATGGTTTATGTCTACTTTTGGGTCCTGGGGCCAATGGCTCGGGTCAGTTTTTATTTCACTGGCCGTTGCTTTTATCATTCTGTTACTTGTGGCCTGCTGTGTAGTCCCCCTAATTAGATATCTTGTGTCCCAGTATTTCACTGCCTCCGTGGCCAAGGCTTATATGTTACACGAAGAATGCATGCTTCCAATTTCTTCCTCCTTTTCTTCCACTCCTTCCCCTTCTCCTACTCTTTCCTGCGTTACTCCTATGTCACCCATATTTTTGTTGGTTCAAAAAGGGGGGAATGTAGAAGAAGAATGTTCTCCTCAGCACCATGTATTTTGTGTGTTTAATAAATTAGAATTTTTATAATAACTATTTTGTAACTTGCCAGTGAGAGACGCTTTGGCTTATGAACTAACAAAAATATGTTATTCCAGGGTTCAGGAGAAATAGTGTCCACATGAATAAAATGTAAGCTGTTTCTTGTTTTCCCTTTCTCAGAGTGAATGTTTCAGGGACAAGGTCACAAGGCTGCAGAAAAGTACATGTGGTTTATGCAAAGGCGTCTCTCCTGTGCTCAGCTTTGAAAACACAGATAATGCTTAGCTCAACAGACATATTGTTTAACTTTACTGTTTTGATAAGGATGTTCTTTCTGTCTTATTAATCATGAGATGCTGAAGTATAAAAAACCCCTCCTGGCTTTTGATCAGGGTTCAATTGAGCTTTGCGGTAATAAGTTATACTCTTTTGAATCTCTACTTACTGTGACTCCAAATTAATAAACAGGAGAATTTAGAAATATTATCTGTCTGCTTTTCAGTGTGCCTTTTTCGTCCACAGTTGTTGTGTTTTATCTTGCATTTGTTCCTTCTTTGTCCCCAGTGTGAAAGGGACAGGCACTGTCACCTTGCAACACCACGAACTGTGGTTAAACTGACACAGTAATTGGATGGGTTGATGTTTCAGTAATGCAGCACAGTCATTGAGATTGTATGACCTCCTGGGGTCTACTTTGGGTATTTTAGTTTCGGGCCATAATTTAAAGACATGAATCCTGGGTTAAACGGGGTGTCTAATTTGGTCCAGCAGTATATCCCTTATTATGTCCTGCTATGGACCAGTCTACAGCTCAGACTCCTGACTAGTGTTGTTGATAAAGGCCCTGGCTACCTATAACACTGTAATGGAACAGCCAAGTTCAGAAAATGTACAGATGAAATGCTGTTTTTTTAAATAAAGGGCCAACAAACCTTGCCAAAGAATAAAATATGAGGAATTGGGATATTCGCATTCTTTTACTAAAACATTTGTTGATGCATATAAACAATCAAATACAAATATGACTTAATCATAATTAATAAAATTCATCTATAATATTTAAAATATAAGTTTGGTATTTTTGAAGTCAAAGCTATTTATTTACCAACATGGTGTATATGCATTTGCCACATGAAATTGAGTTCTAAAGTTAATCGCTTTCTAGAAATTCCAAAAAATTGCTGGTGCTTTACAACAGAGGGCATGGGGTAAGGATAAGGATACATTTCTATATTCACTTGTGTGAATTCTCACGTAAATAGAGACGTAAATCAAAATGAAACCAACCATGGCCTTTTTCTGTCAAAATAAAAGATATGTTCCAACGTGAAATGACAAGTTTACTATGATTTGATCTGTCAGGAGGAAACTAACCCCAGGGGGTGAAAGATTACTGTGGAAGAAGACAAACGTTGAGATGGCATGCACAGCAGTCTCCTTTTAAAATGTCTGAATCTCATAATATTGGCCATTTTTTTTTTTTTTTTTTTTTTGTTCAAAAATAACATGTTTAAACTATTTTACAGTGTGTGAGTATCAGAAGATGTGGATCAATACTCGACAACTGTCTTGGCTTGACTTGGCTTCCATAGACTGCAATGTAAAAGGCCTGTGCGAACAAGATTTTTTTTTTATAGAACGCAATCAGAATTAGAACACAATTTTGCATGGCAAATGCATATATAGCATGTTTGTGAAGAAATAATTTTGACTTGAAAAATACCAACCTTATCCTTTAACTGAAAAACAAATTGATAATTTAAAAAAAAAATGAATAAAAAAATTAAAAACTTGCAATACATTAAAAACACAGCAATGGTGTTTAACAATAGCAACAAATATACGGTACAAGTAACAATCTGACAGTACAAGGAACTTAGTGAGCAATGGCTGGTTGGTAGTATCATGGGCCCAATCCAAATAGATGACTCTATGTAAGTTACTTTCCTGATAGTAAATCTGTTCTGAATCTGCTGGTATGAAAGTAAATTTGTCAATATCACTTGATAGATAGAAGGAGGGGAAACAGTTTATCACTAGGGTATGGGGTCTGAGATGATGGAAAGTACTTTCTTCAGACATCTGTTATTACTGAAATCTTGTACAAATGGAAACTTGGCTCCAGTGATGAAATGGGCCATTTGAAATACCCACTCCAGGACCTTGAGATCTAACTCAGTGATTTGGACTCCTAAGAAATTAAATGTGAGAGGTGATGAAGGGCAGAGTCACTTCAACAAAGAAATTAGTGCTCTACTGCTTAACTAGAGTTAACTCAGTTAATATGGAGAAGCATTGTTGCTTTGTTGATGATGCATAGTGAGATGGCAGAAATTACATCCACATTTATTTTATGGGCAAAGGGAAATAGAAGCAAAACACAGCAGCAACTCAGCAGTGTACAAAGGCAAATGCACAATGGGGAACTAACTGAACACATGTTTTCTAAGCCTGACATCTTGTGACACTTGTTTCAAAATCAAACTCTGTTTTCCATGCCATTTTTAAAAATCACTTGACTATTATCTGCTGTGTAAACTTGTTTCTCTTACATAAAGAACACAAGATGGTGTAATCATGTCTTTTCACTTTCAATATTATTGCACAAGTACTTTATTTATTTATTTAAAACAAAATTGCAAAACGTTATAGCCATTCATCATCAAATGTACTTATTTTAGTTGAGAGTCCTGATGACAAAAGTATTTTGTGTGAATAGCAAGCTTTAGGCAGGAACTTACCCTGTGAAGTATGCCACACACAGTACATCCACACTTAGCTCATAAGGGACCAATTTAGAGTTGCATGTTTTTGGAATGAGGGAAGGAAATTTGTTGACACAGAGAAAAACAAATGCAGACATTAAGGGCTCCACACAGATAGTAACTGTGCCAGAATTTGAAGCAAGAGCTTTAAAGCTGTGAGGAAGCAGTAACTAATCAATGCCCCACTGTTCTATCTGAAAAATAAAATGGCCAAAGATAAACGCATTTTTTCTTTGAGACACCTACCTGAGCCAGTCCGCCCTACAATTCCAATTTTTTCCTCTGGTAAAATATTTAATGTCACTTTGTTGAGGACAAGTGGTAGATTTTGACGGTATTGCACTCCTACATCCTGAAACTGAATTGCTCCTTCATTGGGCCAGTTACTGGCAGGAGGAGAGTCTGGGATGTGTCCTTGGGCTTCTGAATCGAGGTTCTATATAAAAGAACATAAGAAATTTTATAAACAAGCGAAAACTATTATTCCATCGAGAAAGTTTGGATAAAAGATGCCCCAATTTTTTTCTTTCTCATCCTGTGACTTTTAAAAAATGATCAGTGCCTCTGCTTTGGCTGAATAGTTTGAATGTCAGTACCAGCTTCATTTGACCGTTCATTGAATGAGTGTGTTTCCTGGTTTTTGCCTTGAAATCACTTGTTCTTAGTTTATATCTGTTAAAATGTGCAGTATGTCTGGATTGGAATATTTCTGCTGGATTAAAATTAATGATATGTTCAACACTTATGCACTGCTGTTTAATCCTCCTCAGGACTGAAGAAGTTAACTTAGACAGAACTTTATTTGTCCCCATTGGGAAATTTGGCTTTTTACTGAAGCTCTTTAAATAAATGAAATACATTAAACTTCCTATAGCCTGTCACATTAGGACATGTCCTTTAGTTTAAAATTATTTTTACATTTTTTTATAGATCATAGAATAGATCAAATAGATTTGGTCATATTGCATTACCTGGAATTAATTATTATTATTATTTTTAAAGTCACACTTTGCCTGTGTCTGTATCAAATTTCATTCACTATATGTCTGACCAGCTATTAAGATCACCCTGTTTTTTTAACAATTATTGTTCTCAGTTTTTGCAGACTCTCCAGATTTATTGATGAGATTTGAGATGCTAATCTTTTTTGCACTGATATAACTAATATACAAGCCTGAAGCACAGATTCTCAAAATATTAATAGATAAAACATTCCTCTTAACTGTGCTCTTTGATTTTGCATATGAAGCAGGTAGGGTATAATTTTCCTAGCAAATAATGCATTATGTTTTGGCATTATCTGCTACATTATTTATCTGTTTAAAAAGTCAAATAACTTTGTATTTCAGGATCTTCCTTTCCTAAATGCATTATTGGTCTAAGAAGAGCAGAAGGCATTTTCTTTCCTTCCTGTGGTTTGAAATCACATTTACTATTTTTCAGTCATCATTCAAACTGATTCCTGAAACAGACTTAACCAGCTCTTTGAAAACAGGCTTTTTATTTCCTTTACCATTACTGATAATCTTATTTATTGCAGTTTGCTACATTTATAAGATTGTTAACATTATCATATCAATGCTGTAAATAAACCTTTTCAAATAACTGTTAGTTATTTAATCATAAAAAAATGAAAAAACTGTAAACTTCCTTTTCCAAAATATTTCTTTAAAGCAACAATTTAACACTGTCTAAAACTGATTATATCTTTTGGCAAAATAACCTGCATAGTCACTTAGGCTGAATGATTATGTTCATGAAGTTAAACCTGAAAATTCATTATTTTTTCTTCTGTGGTGTTTTTCATGATAAAATACATAATAGTTTTACATTTTCTACATAGGAATGTTGTTAAATAAATGCAAAATTAATACAAATGAATGTTATACAGTTTTTATTTGACTTTTCATTACACACTTTACTTCAGCTTTGCAGAATATAATAAAAAATGAACATTTTAACAGACTAACTTGTAGAGAGGACCATTAGAATTGTAATATTTATATTATACATACTGTAGTAGTAGTAGTGGTAGCAGTGCTCTGCTGTGTACAGAGTACAGTGAAATTGGTACCTGCATGTCTGACCAATAAGCACCACATCACTACTCGTACTTGTCAATTAGAATAACACCGCAACCTAACAGCTTACAGGTATGTACATTTCATTTACTATGCCAGATCTTCGACTTCTCGGTTTATACTTATGGCATTTCCATTATGCAATTACCAGGCATTTTAAAAATAAAATAAAGTAGGACTATACCTTTATGTAGTGGTTGATCCTCTCTACTGATGTAAATCTTGCCTCTGTCTCAGCAAGCAAACGCACAGTGAACTGAAACAGTCCTGTCAACTACAGAGAAAAGAAAATTTAAAAAACTTTTCTTTGTTGTTTAAATCATTTCTAAGAATAGAAGTGTAGCCAGTATTTCAAAGCCCTATTTTGTCCTTTAAGGAATGGCTTCCTTAGCGCCACTCGCCCTGTCAAACCTGCAGCACAAAGTCTCCTCTTCACTGCAGAAACTGAGACCTGCTTTCTTCAACCACTCTTAAGCTGTGCTTGAAGCTGTTGTGCTCTCAGGCGCCTATCATACAAGCTGGTGACCCTCAGAAACTTGTCTTCTGATTGGGTTGTAACTTTGGGTTTACCAGATCTCTTCCTATCAGAGTTTCTTCCAGTTTCCAATTGCTTTTGGATTGTGTAGGACACCGTTCACTTTGATTTTTTTTTGTAATTTCTCTAAATGAAAGGCCTACATATCTAAGGGTAATATAGTGCTCTGTCTCATTTCATTTGTTAATTATCGCTGGAATTTATTACTTTCTACAGTGTAGTATTGTTCAAGTAGTACTTCAGAGGGTGTAGCAACAACAGTCCTTTGCAACTCTGCTTAAAGACAGACAGAGGGATTTTAATTTATTAACCAAAGTTGGGATTCCTGTAAAATACTGTTTGCTTCAACTTGCAAGGCTGAATTTACTTTAATTGCTGCAGAACATCTATAGATTATAACCTATTATTTGTCCCCTGAAGAAGGTCTATTTGTAATATTCTTTTTTTTCCGTTTTTGCTAACCTAAACATTAAATTTAAACCTCTGGTAGTTTACTGCTTACTTTTTCCCCATTTTAGGTCATTCATTGCATTTCAACTAAATAAATGTAAGGAAAAACTGGGGTGTTCTAAAAGTTTTGATTGGAGTGTGTGTGTGTGTTTATGGCATGGTGGCACAGTGGTAGTGCTGCTGCCTTGCAGTAAGGGGACTGGGGTTCGTGTCCCAGGTCTTTACTGTGTGGTGTTTGCATGTTCTCCCCATTTCTGCATGGGATTCCTCTGGGTGCTCTGGTTTCCTCCCACAGTTCAAAGGCATGCATTGGTGATCCTAAATTGGCCCTAGTGTGTGGTTGGGGTTTGTGTGTGGGTTTGCCCTGCGATGGACTGGCACCCTGTCCAGGATTTGTTTCTGCCTTGCTCCCTGTGATGGCTGGGATAGGCTGCCACAACCCTGTTCAGGACTAAGCACTGTGCAAAAGTCTAACAGCACCAAAGAAAATTATTTCTAAAGATGATTCAGTGTGGGTGGCATGGTGACACAGTGGGTAGTGCTGTTGCCTTGCAGTTAAGAAACCCGAGTTCGCTTCTTGGGTCCTCCCTGTGTGGAGTTTGCATGTTCTCCCCGTGTCTGCGTGGGTTTCCTCCGGGTGCTCCAGTTTCCTCCCACAGTCCAAAGACATGCAGGTTAGGTGCATTGGCGATTCTAAATTGTCCCTAGTGTGTGCTTGGTGTGTGTGTGTGCGCACCCTGCGGTGGGCTGGCACACTGCCTGGGGTTTGTTTCCTGCCTTGTGGCCTGTGTTGGCTGGGATTGGATAATGGATGGATGGATGATTCAGTGTTTGCAGTGTGTTTATGTCTTCTCTCTGTTATAAAAAAAAATCTTGGGAAATCTTGGTAGGAAGATGAGACGTGATCTTCTCGGAAAACAATCTGACGTCCCGCGAGAGACACTTTAATGTCATGTGAGACAAGGCAGTGAAACAAAAAGACAGCTTCTGTTCAGGCTTTTAAATGATCGACGCGCAGTGCGACAAGCAGAACACGAACATCAGCAGCAGCAGCAGCAGCAGCAGCACAAAGCCAGCAGCTGATCTGTCTACATCTCTTTAGTGAGCATTCAGCTCCCCCCCTTCACAACGCAAGTGGGAGAGACGTGAAAAGGCAGGAGCATAGCGCACCTCCTGTGGGGTTGAGCGAAGTGATCAAGACATAATCATCTTGGAGAGACACTTTGACGTCACACAAGACTAGATTACAACCTTAGGAAGCAAAACCTGTGAGACGGTGACTTTTGCACGTCACGCCCTACTTACAAACAATTTAAAACAAGTTCACGGACATCCAACCTAGCAGTTGTTGGAATGCTTTTGGCAGACACACTTCATGTGCTCCCAGCTTTTCAAACAATGACAAGCAGAACACGCAGCTCACCAGCAGCAAGCCAGCAGATAATCCGACCGTATCTCCTTAGTGTGTGTTCAGCCCCCCCTTCACAACGAGAACGGCAGAGACACGAAGTGGTAAAAGGAAAGCTGCTGTACAGGCTTTTAAATGATCGACGTGCAGCGCGACAAGCAGAGCATGCAGCTCGCCAGCAGCAGCAGCAAGACAGCAGCTGTTCCGAACGCATCTCCTTAGTGTGTGTTCACCCCCACCCCCTTCACAACGCGAGTAGCATTATACGTCCTGCGACAAAGAGATTTACCACGCCCAGGGCCAGAAATAAAGAACAAATATTATTTTTACAAAAGTTTTAAAGTTAAATTGAAAATAATGTATATGTAACAATTCCCAGGAAAATAACAAACTCTTTAAATTGTATATCCGGTTAACCAAATCTGGGGTTGGGTGAGTGAGGAGAGCAGGGGGCGGAGCCCCCTAGTTATCCTAAAAATGAAGTTTTTGCAAATAAACTGCATTTCCAAAGTTACAGCATAATTAGTCAAAATGTTTATATTTTGTTTATATAATGTTTAGTTTATAGGAGGGTGCATGGGAGTTTGCCCAACCAGTCTACATGTGTTTTGTGGACTTGGAAAAGGCATTCGACCGTGTCCCTCGGGGAATCCTGTGGGGGGTACTCCGAGAGTATGGGGTACCGGACCCCCTGACAAGGGCTGTTCGGTCCCTGTACGATCAGTGCCAGAGCTTGGTCCGCATTGCCGGCAATAAGTCGAACCCGTTTCCAGTGAGAGTTGGACTCCGCCAGGGCTGCCCTTTGTCACCAATTCTGTTCATAACTTTTATGGACAGAATTTCTAGGCGCAGCCAGGGCGTTGAGGGAGTCCGGTTTGGTGGACTCAGGATTGGGTCACTGCTTTTTGCAGATGATGTTGTCCTGTTTGCTTCATCAGGCTGTGATTTTCAGCTCTCTCTGGATCGGTTCGCAGCTGAGTGTGAAGTGGCTGGGATCGAAATCAGCACCTCCAAATCCGAGACCATGGTTCTCAGCCGAAAAAGGGTGGAGTGCCCTGCCCCAAGTGGAGGAGTTCAAGTATCTCGGGATCTTGTTCACAAGTGAGGGAAGAATGGAGCGTGAGATCGACAGGCGGATCGGTGTGGCGTCTGCAGTGATGCGGGCTCTGCATCGGTCTGTCGTGGTGAAAAAGGAGCTGAGCCGCAAGGCTCAGCTCTCAATTTACCAGTCGATCTATGTTCCCACCCTCACCTATGGTCATGAGCTATGGGTAGTGACCGAAAGAACGAGATCGCGAATGCAAGCGGCTGAAATGAGTTTCCTCTGTAGGGTGTCTGGGCTTTCCCTTAAAGATAGGGTGAGAAGCTCAATCATCCGGGAGGGGCTCAGAGTAGAGCCGCTGCTCCTCCGCATCAAGAGGAGTCAGATGAGGTGGCTCGGGCATCTGATCAGGATGCCTCCTGGATGCCTCCCTGGTGAGGTGTTCCGGGCACGTCTAACCGGCAGGAGGCCCTGGGGAAGACCCAGGACACGCTGGAGGGACTATGTCTCTTGGCTGGCCTGGGAACGCATTGGGATTCCCCCGGAAGAGTTGGAAGAAGTGGCCGGGGGGAGGGAAGTCTGGACATCTCGGCTCAAGCTGCTGCCCCAGCAACCCGACCTCGGATAAGTGGAAGAGAATGGATGGATGGATGGATGGATGTTTGTATTTCTCAGCAGTCATCATTGCATCAATTTTGACCAGATCCTCGACACTATCACCTGAAATGCCACTCCAGATCATGATACAGCTGCCACTGGGCTTCACAGAAACTACAGACTGGAATCAACATACTTTTTTTCATTACTCCATAATACTTTCTTGCCATTAGTTACTGCTCCCTTCTTTATGTCTTTTTGTATCTCTTCTGTAGTACTGAATTTTCTCAAGAATGGATTTTAGCTGCAACAGTCCCTACAAGACCACTCCTATTAATAAGTTTGGTATTTTTATAAGTTGAAGTTACTTCTTCACAATCATGGTATCTAACCATATGAAATTGTGTTCTAAAATGAAGCATTTTTTTAAATAAAATGTATAAGGTCTTCTAGAGTCATGGTCAATTTTGACAGCAACAAGTATAGGCAGGAACTAATTCTGGATAGGTTTCCAGTAAGTCGGAGGGCATACTCACACCACGTGAGCTGTGACATACCAAATAGACCTAACAATATTCTTAGAACATTAGAGAAAGCCACAGTCTCTAGAGAAACCCATGCATATTTGGAAAGAATGTGCACAGTAGATTCTATACACCCTATCCATTACTCAAGCTTGAAGATGTGGAGGTGCCACTCATTATATTAATGTGAGTTAATGGTTTTAGGAAATACAGCAAAATCCAACTTTCCTATCTATCTATCTATCTATCTATCTATCTATCTATCTATCTATCTATCTATCTATCTATCTATCTATCTATCTATCTATCTATCTATCTATCTATCTATCTATCTATCTATCTATCTATCTATCTATCTATCTATCTATAAACCAATAAGCAATAGGTTTAGGAAGTCATGCAAGAAATGAAAGAATAATTGATTATTTAATATATATGGAAAGCAGAGTGACTTGTTTACCTGTACAGCATATGAAATGGCCAGCCCTGCATAGGAGGGTGGTATCTGTCCATGCATGACAATGATGAAAAGGGATACCAGGGTAATGATGAATATGCTAATGAGGTCCATGCGTAAAGCAAGCCAGCGCATCCCACAGGAGAACAGGTAGTTAGCTGCCATGTTAGAGTCCAGTAGGTCCTGGTACCTGCCAAAAAGACCCGCTTAGACAATATGACAAAAATCATTCTGAATTTAGCATCCCATTTACAGGCATTTCTAAAATTTTCAATTAATTACACAGAATTTCTGCAAGCAAAACAACTATTGCATTTATTTTCTATATAAAGAACAATGCAGAGTGTAGATATTTTTTTTAATAAACAGTGCAATTACAATGCAAATTCCTTTGAATGCATCTCTGTATAAATCTTTGGACTAATCAAGAGTAACTCAGTACAGCATGTTCCTTCAAGCACACAGCAAACACCTTAAAATAAATAACATGCTTAGCATTTGCTGGTCTGTGGTTTTATTTCAGGTTAAAACAAATCACTAAAACAGTAGATGTAGTCATCAATAATTCTGTCACTTATACAGTGAAATATACAACTATCTGGTCAGTTAATCTATAATTCTAAAAAAATATGTGTCATTTAACCACTAAGGAGAATCTGACATGTGGCAGGAGCTCCAGAAAGAAATGCAGTGGAAGACGTGTGTATAGTTGTGCATAGAGCTGCAACAAGCAAATAAACTGATGATTTATTATTTCTGCAAATATTAAAATGATTAGTCAATAAAAAAGGCATAGCTTAAATCATGGCCAGTAAATGAGAAAGTCTTCAACAAATAATGTTTAGCATTGTTGTGTAGCTATATACATTATAATATATTATATTGAATAAGAAAATGAGAAACACCAAACATGGAAAATGTTCGACTGAAATTCATTTCAACTTCTTACTGCATTGTCCTAAACTCTTAAATATTTAGATATGCAATGAACCATTACACATGGATTAACCATAACTAAGCTCTAAACTTAACCAAACTTTAAGATTCTTCCTTAAACAGACAATTTGATCTATCCTTGTTTTAAGTAAAATTTGACACTATTTTCCTGATGAGTTATGGAGAATGGAATAACATCCTTTTGACCAAGTAAGATGACAACAAGCAAACAGAGTATTTAAGATAGCACAATAGATTTTATTATCAATTTTTTATCCATATAATGCCATTAGGTGATAAACCAAAACTTTCAGACAAAGAAGCTGTTTTTTTGCATTTGCATTTGATCTGGGTGTAAGTCATCCAAAAACAAAAACCTACTAAAACAGATGCTTTGTAAAACCATTCTGGATACTGTATATATTTTGCATAACCATAATCAAAATCAATGCGTTCAATGTGCCATTTTTAAAGAAATTGAATTTTTAATATTGCTTGTTTTTATTCAAGCTGGTTCTCCATTGAAGCACATTTTATCAGGAATTTTATGATCTCTGTTCTACATGAAGACATAAGATTAAGTGTTTTTCTCAGCCATCACTAAATACAACTCAGGGTGTAAAAATATCGGCTTTGTGGTGGTGGAGGATTCCTCTAACTGAAGCAAATCGTGTTTTGCACAAATGAATGCAAAGTGCATCTTCTTGGTAGTTGATTTCTATTCGTTATCTGAGATTCAAATTAAAAGGTCTTATTTCTGGGTCATCTAGGAATGCACCCTTTCAGATAATCTGGAAAAGCTTGCAAATGTTGCCTATATTTTCATCATTACTCAACAGTATAGTATAAACCAGGAGTATAGACACAAGATGAGGACAGCCTAGCAGCTGTCTTTGAACATTTTCCAACTTGCATATAGTAAAACTAGCGTGCTCCTGAGATAATGAATTTGAGATATAATTGCTCAAAGAATGTAAACCTATTGTCAAATATATATTGTCTGTAATGGTCTAAATACCAAGTAACTTTCATGAGTTAAACACTGTGTAGGTTAAGGATGGCTGCATTGACAGTGCACAAGGCACTAAGGAAAGGACTGGCAGATGATAAAAAGATATTGTAAACTGATACTGTAAACCAAGTTGTCAAACCTGGAAAGTCCAAAAGATTGTTACACTAAAACTGATAAAGTGCTAGCCAAACTCAAAGTAAAAAAGTATGACATTTCCTGGCTTCCTCGAAATATTATCACACTAGTTACTGCATGCAAAGTTTTTTGAATCTTCTATTTTCTAGATACCATGCATTTTATTTTTAACATTGGATTTATCTTTGCCACTCTCGTCTAATGCTGTGACTGGTATAGCACACAAGTGACAATTTTTGTCTACACGGTGACACCAATCTTATCCACTGTAGCTTTGTAACTCCTTCACAATTATCACAATTCTCTCGGTGGCCTCCATCACTAGTCTTCTTCTTGCACAATCAATCAGTTTTTAATGAATGGCTTGCTTTAGGTAGAGTGACAGCAGTGCCATACTCTAAGTCTGTGACTTCTAAATATAAAAAGGCTATAGCAGTGATTTAGTGTGTCATATTAAAAGGATGCATACTATTGCAGTCACGTACTTTATCTATATTTGTAATTAATTTAAACCACTTTGTAGAGATCTGTTTTTAATTTTTCATTAAAGGAATATTTTTCTTTTGATCTTTGACAAAAAAGACTAAATTAAATTTATAGTCACTCAATGTTGTATAACAATAAAATGTGGAGAATTCCAAGGAGGGGGAATACCTTTTATAAGTACAGTTTAATGCAAGCAGTCACAGGTCACATGACATGTATAGCACGTGCCTAGTAGCTACACTGCATTATAGAAAATAGCAGCACTTGTTAAGCTTGATGAAGAAAGACAAGCCAAAATCTCTAAAAAATTATTTTGTGATCGGGATATGGGTTTTCTGTAATCAGAGTTAAATGCCAAGTGTTGGTAAAATTAGCAAAAGTTCAAAAAATAAAATAAGCAAACTTGGTCAAAAATGAATGACATAAAATGTTTTCAAAGAACAAAATAAAGCTCCTAAACCTGGTTTAAATCCCTTTCTCTATCTTTCTATGAACGTTTTGAGATTTTATTTTTAGAATTGAATCCAAAAGTCTGGACACATGGCAATGCTTGCTGCCATTTTAAACAGCAGTGAAGTAGTAGTATAATTCAATTGACTAATCCTATCCTGTGCCTAATTTAAGTCTGTTATTTGTTTAATTTTTTATATACTCGTACTATTCAGTTGTACCTTAATGAATACTGTAGTGCTTTAGCATGCAGAAATTGCAGAATTCGATGTTCTTAATTTTAAAGTGTACAGATATCACTCAGTTAATAATAATAATAATAATAATAATAATAATAAACCTGCTTAAAGTTCCAGTTTGGCTCAGTAAGGACCTACTGACCCACTTCTATGGGCATGATAAATATTGATTAACATCCATTCAATGAAATATAAACTGAAATGAAAATATGTCACTTAATGTAAATCTTTAAATGATAATGCCTGTGTTTTTAAATCATGAGGAATTCATTCTTAACAGGATTAAATGTTTTTTTCATCATTTTTAACTAACCTGTCCAGAAATTCCTTCTCTTTTCCATAAGCTTTAATAGTGTCCAGTCCTTGTAGACTACAAGTTACAAGAGAGACTAAAGGAGACAAGCTGATGTTATCCAGTCGTTTAACTTCTCGGATCATCACTCTAGTGGGAGAAAAAAGCAAAAGAGAAATCAGATTATTATGCATAATGAATATATACAGTATATATTTGGTTTTATATATAAGATAAAATCAAAACAGCTAAAGGATATTTTGCATCTTTGACTTAATGTGGTATTTTATACTTTTCCATTCTATATATGCTCCAAAAAGGAATATATTTTATTGCTGCATGAAATCACAAGAAAAATGTAAACCTTCAAAGGGTTCTGTCTCAACTGACTCTTCTTTGACAGTACTGTATACAGGCAGACATTTTGAAAATATTGGATTAAGGAACAAAACTAAAACCTGGGCATTTTATTGGAAGTTCTTTGTTTCCTGTTTTGTCTTTAGTGAAATTATGAAACTTAATAAGCAACTTTTCTTCATGTATGCATCACCCACAAAGCTGGTGAATGTATCATCCAGTATAATAGATAAGAAATACCCAGAATTTTTTAACCTCCCATCAGTCACCTCAAACATATAATTTATTTGGCAACATCTTGAATTTATGCTAAATTAAAAAGCTGGCATGCTTCAAAGTGTTTTATTCTTTGTCCTGTAGTGCTAGGGTGTTGTACCCTGTTAGCCATTATGGATGAAATGAGAAGTCAATCAAAATGACACCTTTTATTGGCTAACTAAAAAATGACATCTTGCCTGAAGAAGGGGTCTGAGTTGCCTCGTAATCTTTTTAGTTAGCTAATAAAAGGTGTCATTTTGCTTGACTTCTCATTTTATTCTTTGTCCTGTAAGTCAACTTCCTGTCAATTGTCTGTCCATCTGTAATTAACTTACTTCACTTAAAAAGTTTGGTTGATTTGTTTATTCTCTGCATTCTCTACTGAGACATACTCTAGCATCTTGAAACTCAGATGAGGATAATGGAATCAGAAAATGTTTGAATGGATGGATGTTTAAATGCCTGAGGAAAATAAGTGTGTGTTGATGTACTTTGCATGCCTTTCATTCTCTCAAGGAATGTATGTTGAATAACACAGAACAGAATACAAGAATGATCTTGCATAATAACTTTATTTTACAGGTTGAGGATAGAGTTTTTATAAAAGGGTGTAACAGATTATGACTTTGATGATAAAAATATGTTTACTTCGTGTGGTGCTTTGTTTCTGACAATATGCTTTCCTCACATCTTCCCACATCCTCTGCAGAAACGTCTGCGTCTGTAAAACCTGTTGAGCACAGAATGGATAATCTGCCTTCTCATTTATTCTCTGTGGGCAGCTACAGTTCATTAAACTTGGTACTCGAGTAATGGCAGTGAGATCAATTACTATTTCAAAGTTCCCAAAAGGCATCCACTTTCTGGTAAGCAGACAAATGCATTCATCCATCACTACTGTATCTTCTTCTTATTTTTTTTGTCTGATAAATACATTAGCACATGTAACATCGTTCACTCCTGGCTCTTCACATCAGTAATTTGCTAATATACATAATTTCTTCAGAAACTAAAATGGAGGAGAATAAATGCATTTCTCACATGTGTAAAAGAGTAACAATGAACAAGTGAGACACTACATCATGGAGGAAGACATTCTGTAAGATCACGTTAAAACTACACCATTCAGATAAAAACACAAACAAGTAAATTATATTTTACTCAGATAAACATAACGCCTTATTATGCCATGCAAGTCCTCTGCCCTTCAGGATTATATCTGCTCATTCAATGTTAGGCTTCTGTGTGTCAAAGAGATCATGTGGTTGCATGTTCATGCCTAATTCAATACAGTGCCTTTCAACTTATACAAATTTGACTTTTTTGACACTAATCAGCAGAAAAAAGACTTTCTTAATATCAAAGTGAAAACAGATGTCTGCCATGTGGTCTAAATGAGCTACAAATATAAAACACATAATAATTTATCACATAAATATGCATCCGATTTAAGTCGGTATTTAGTAGATGTAATTTTGACAGCCATGATTGTGTCTGGACAGGACTCCATCAGCTTTGTTCATCTGGACACTGTAATTTTTCCCCATTCTTCTTTGCAAAATTGCTCAAGCCCTGTCAGGTTGCATGGAGAATATGAGTGAGCCATATTTTTCAAGATCAGCCACAAATTCACAATTGGATTGATATCTGGACTCTGAATCACCCACTCCTGGACATTAACATTATTGTTTTTAAGCCATTCCTGTGCAGCTTTGACTTTATACTTGGGGTCGTTGTCTTACTGGAAAACAGATCTCCCAAGGTGCAGGTTTCCTGCAGGCTGCATCAGGTTTTCCTCCAAGAGTTCCCTGTAATTTGCTGCATTCATTTACCCCTCTACCTTCACAAGTCTTTCCAGGCCTGCAGCCAAGAAGCAGGCCCACAGCATGATGCTACAATCACCATGCTTCATGGTAGGACAGGTGTGTTTCTGACAATGTGTGTGTTCACGCATTGTTTTTAATCTGAGGCCCGAAAAGCCTTCTGGCAAATTCTAAATGAGAAGTCATGTGCATTTTTTTAACAGTGTCATAAAGATACGAGTGGTGAAGCACATAGTTGGACTACAGTTGTTGTTTGTGCGGTCTCTCCAGTCTCAGCCATTGTAGCTTGATTTAACTGAACAACAAAGGCCTATTCATGGATATTTTTTGTGTCCATTCCCTGACTTGTGCTTTTTAACCATCCTTTTGACAGAGTTGCTTTGAGTGTTCTTTTATCTTTATTGTGTAGGTTGATTCATCTTGTACTGACTCACCACAATTTGTACCTTCGAGATAAGGTGCATTTATGACTATAATCATTTGAAACCTCAGACAAGAAATCTCCATTGAGTTAATGATATGACGTCTGAAATCATTTGGCTGCATAAAGCAGAGGAGACTGCGTGGGGACCTAATCCAGGTATTTAAAATCCTCCATGGCACTGATACCGTAGATCCAGTAACATTCTTTCAGCTTAAGGGTGAGTCACGTACTCAAAGACATCAGTTGAAATTAAGGGGAAAGTGTTTTTAAGGACTGAAGCCAGGAATCATTTCTTTAAACAAAAAATTGTGGAACCCTGGAACAAACTACTAAGACATGTAGTTGAAGCAAAAACTCTGACAACCTTTAAGAATATTCTGGATGCGATACTGGGACAGCTTAGCTATTAGCTAAACAAAGGACTTGATGGACTGAATGGTCTCCTCTCATTTGCCTGATTTCTTGTGTTCGTATGTTCTTATCAGTGATGGTTTTAGGTGTGTCATAGTAAAGGGGGTGATTATTTATACATTCAATTATTTTGTGTTTTATACTTGTAATTCATTTAGACCACTTTGCAGAGATCTGTTTTCACTTTCACATTTCAGAGTCTTTTGCTGTTGATCAGGGTCAAACAGACCAAATGAAATCCACTGTAATTCATTGTTGTATAAAAATAAAATGCTAATACTTTTTATAGACACTGTATATTCACCCACCCTCTCATTGTTTAAACCCATTTAATCCAGTTACAGGGTCACAAAGGATAAAGTGCTTCCCAGCAACATTGCATGTGAGGCCAGAACAAACCTTGGGGTGTGTGGCTGGTCCATTAAAGACAGGCACATCTTTTTAAAAATGTACAGTATTAGTATGCTAGCAACAACATAACAACTACTTGTATAATTATGTTTTTGTAAACTTAAATCATTCTTTTCTTATAATTAAATTATAAAACATCTCATACCAACCAACATAACTGAAAGCAACAATGGTCAGGGCAAACTGAACGGCTGTGTTACTGTTTTGATAGGATTATACAGATATTCAAATAAACACCAACCATTTTCATCTCTCCATTCTATTATCAAAGTTTTAGAAGGGACTCTAATGTTTATCCCATTATCCTCAATGTATTCCATAAAATTTGAAACTGAACTAGAAATACTCAAACAAATGTCACATTTAATTATTAAGCAGCCATGTCACATCTGATTAAAATGAAAAGTTTGCACCTTTCATAATTATCTCTTTCACATTTGACTGTTGACATGGCAGATATGCAATGATGTAAAATTGTGCTGCTGTTGCAACCAGCCCCATGTGTTTCAGCCTCTGTGTTACAACATAACAGTAGTGTGACAGTTGTTGTAGTCAAACACTCAAACTTAAACTGAAGGAGAATATCTTCAGCTCACTTGTTGAGACACTGTAGACAATATCTGTTGTTTGATATATTTTAATATACAGTATGATTATTGTGATTCCTTTTTTGGGCCTTTATGTTAGGTCCATTGAGCAGTTGCTTTTATATTTATAATTTAAAAATGTAATTTGTACTTTGGCTGTATATTTGTGTGTACAGTAATTCTCGAAAATGACTAAAGGACTTCTTAGATTTTGTATTGGGCATTTATATACAGTTAGATCCATAAGTATTAGGGAAGTGATACAATTTTCATAATTTTGTCTCTATACACCATCACTATAGATTTCAAATGAAGAAATAATTACGTGACTGAAGTGTAGACTTTCAGCATTAATTCAAAGGGTTTAACAGAAATATTGCATGACCATTTAAGGAATGACAGACATTTTTATACATGGTCTCCACAATTTCAGGGGCTTAAAAGTATTTGGACAATTGACTGACAAGCTGTTCCATAGCCACGTGTGAGCAGGGCCCTAATTATCTCATTAACTGTTAAATAGGTAGAAGGTCTGGTGTGTGTTGTAAGTGTGGAATTTGCATTTGGAAGCTGTCTCTGTTAACTCGCAGTATGAGGTCCAAAGAGCTGTCCATGCAAGTAAAAACAGGTCATCATTAGGCAGAGAAAACAAGACAAACCCGTCCAAAAGATAGCAGAAACACCAGGAACGTCAAATCAACCATCTGGTACATTCTTAAAGAGAAGGAACACACTGGTGAATTCAGCAACACCAGAAGGCCTGGACAACTATGGAAGACAACTGTGCAAGATGATCAGAATTCTTTTCTTGGTGAAGAAAAACACATTCCCGACATTTAGCCAAACCAAGAACACTCTCTGGGAGGTAGGCCCATCATTGCCAAAGTCTACAATCAAGAGAAGACTTCATGAAAGTAAATACAGAAGGTTTACCACAAGGTGCAAACTATAACCCTTAAGCATAGGAAGGACAGATTAGACTTTGCCAGAAGATATTAAAAAAAAGACAAACAGCCCAGTTTTAAAAGCAGTTTTCTTTGGACAAATAAAATTAAGATCAATATATGCCAGAATGATATATAGAGAAGAATTTGGAGAAGAGAAGGAACGGCTCATGATCTGTAGCATACCACATCATCTTTAAAACATGGTGGAGGCAGTGTTGTGGTATGGACATGCGTGACTGCCAATGGAAGTGGGTCATTGGTGTTTACTGATGGTATGACTGCTGGTAAAAGTTGTTGGACAAATTCTGAAAAACAGATAGGATGACACTTCACAATACAGGTGGACAATGTGCCAAAACATACCATGACAGCAAACCAAGTGCTTTTCAAGGCAAAGAAGTTTAATATTTGTCAATGACCAAGTCAATCAACGAACCTCACCCCAATTGGATATACATTTCACTTACTGAAGACAAAACTGAAGGCAGAAAGTTCAATGAACAAGCAACACCTGAAGACAGCTGCAGTAAAGGCCTGGCAAAGCATCAGCAAGGTGAAAACCCAGCACTTGGAGAAGGCCATGGTTTCCAAACTTTAGGTGGTCATTGACGGCAAAGGATTTTCAACCAAATATTGAAAATAATAGTTATATTCATGATTATGTTAGTTTGATACTTTTGAGCCCATGAATATGGGGGGACCATTACTGTATATATTTGTCATACATAGGCAATAGCATATGTAATTACTGCATGTATAGGTGTAATTGTTTTCATATTTGTAACTTTGTTAAACAATCAATATTAGCTTTGACTTTTGAAAAATAATCTTTTAGTAAAATTACACAAATGTGTAGAACCTCTGTGTATTTTGTCAAATATTTTAAGTATATGTAAGACCCCAAGATTAAATCTGATTTTTGGTTACCTGAATATTTTATTAATAGGGTAAAGGAAAATGCCAACTGGTACCAAGGACACAAGGAACCATGGAAAGACAGCACTAATTGTTCCAAGGAAAAACATAAGAAGACTGAGATTCTGAAGAAGTAACTCGGCCTGCACAGCCAGCTTCACATCCACTGTGGAGAGCATAAAGAACAGGAAAAATATGTTATCAGTACATAGTATGTGCTAACAAAATAAAAAAAAAATCAAATTGTCAAAACATATTTTATACCATTTTTTAAATATTGTATTTAATGATGCTCTAAAAAAATGAAAGAGGCAAGAGAGGGAGAGGTACTCTAGTGTCAGCTTAATATCAGATCTATTAAAGTTAGTCACTGTAGCTGTCACTGTAACAATAATTATACAACATTTTTTTACTAAAAAACTTTATATAGCAGTTAAAGTCCAAATTCAATTTACTTGAATAATATGGGAAGTTATTATTAAATCTGTCATTTTCAGTTAATCCATTTTAGTTGAGGATACATTCATTTTTATACATATTCAAACTTTTGTCTATGAAGTTGTGTCTGGATTATTATTATTATGATTCAAAATGTATTGCTACCGCTAAATTGGACCTAGGCCCAAGGTTTGGACAGTTTTTTGTGGTGTGTGTATATGTGTATAAGTTTTAGGAGATTGTGTTTGTGTTAAGGAATTTCCTCACTCTGTCACATAAATTTAAAATGACTGCTTCTTCAGTTTTATATATGTGTGTATTTGCTGATGACATTGTGTTGTGTAGCTCCAGAAAAGAAGAAATGGAGAAGTTGATAGAATGGAGAAGGGCTTTGGAACATACTGTAGATGGTTGAAGATAAATAGGAAGAAGACAGACTGTAAGAGGATTAATGATCAGAATTCAGAAGTTTGCCTGCAGGGACAGCTATTGAAAAGACTGGATACATTTAAATATCTAAGATCATTGGTTGCTCGAGATGTAAAGCTAGATGCAGAGATAACCTGTAGAGTGCCGTGTGGCTGGAACAACTGCAAGAAGGTATCAGGAGTATTGTGTATCTGAAGAATTAAGGCAAAGATTAAAGGTAAAGTTCTTAAGATAGTGGTAAGAGCAGTAATGATGTATGGAACAGAGACATGGACAGGGACATGGCGTGCAGAAGAAGAAGTTAGATGTGGCAGAAATGAGAATTTTAGATGGATATGTGGCATTACAAAAAAGGACAGAATTAGAAATGAGAAAATCAGAGGTATGACAAAAATGGGAAAGATACTTAAGAAAGTACAGGAAAGTAGGTATGAACATGAGAGAGACAATGAATATGTGGACAAAAAAGTGATGGGAATGGAAATATAGGTTAAGAGAAAGAGAGAGGGGCCAAAGTGGAGGGCAGTGGATAAAGTAAAAGAAGATCTGAAGGAAAAGGGCTTGACTGGAGAAGTTGTTATGGACTGAGCTGTTTGGAGAAAGTTGATCAAAAACATCGACTCCAAATAGAAGTGAGAAAAGATGAAAAAGAAGAAGACTTGTTTATAAGGAATGTCTGTAGGCATTTGTATGGTGTATATGGAATGACACCAGTAGTGAATACAACAATGGGCACAATGATCAACTTGTCCATTCTCCACATGTGTCATATTTCTTCTGTCAGTTCTGTGCACTTATTTGACTGTGTATTTTGTAAATTTTGTGTGTTTGGTATGGAAATGTCAATACTCTATGCAGTTTTATTTTGTTTGTCTACCAGTGTTATGTCTGGTCTGTGATGGTGGACAGTTTTGTCTATCAGTATAGTTCTGTCCCAGTACACTGTGTATGTGGCATTATCTAGTACTTTGGTGGGGGTACAGTTATAATCTGATTTGTATGAGTCTGCCTTTTGTGTTGCAGTGCCAGTTCATGATGTCTCATGTTTGCTATCTGATTATGTCTCTGCATGTTGTCTGTCTGTGTCAGTAGTTTACAATGTGATGCGAGATGTCGGGCTATTTCTTTCTGTTTGTGGTAGTATCTGCATGTACTTTCTGTAATGTTAGCATCCTTAAGATTATACTTTCTGTAGTTTGTAGTGTTTATAACTATGTCTGGATAGAGTAAACTCTTCTGTTCTGCCAAATTGCTATTTGACGCAATCTTATCCACACAAGGCCAATCAAGCTCATGAGGATGTCTGCCATAGAATGTTTTCTGGGTCTATGCTTGTGTTTTAGGCCATGTGGTTTTGTTCTTTGTGCTGTTGTCTGTAGTATGTAGGTTAAGTGGTGTTTAGTTGGCTTTTGTATGAACTATAGCTTTTTGGAGTGTTGATGTATGCTTTTTTGTGTGGAAGAATTAAATTATTAATCTGTGTGTTTTGTAAATTAATTATAGCTATGAGAACCATTCCTTCTTTGGCATGTGGAACAGTGAGTCATTCTATGGCTGCTTTGGGGTGATGGTGTTTGTGTTCTGTGTGTAGTGTTCGTGTTTTTAGTGTTTGTGAAAGATGAACTGTGAACTTTTGTGTAAGAGTATAATTCATTTGTTTTATGTTGTATACTTTTGTCCTCTTGGAACTCACCATTTTTGTTTAGTTCACCATCTACCATGGGTTCTATTTGGTTGCATTTTCAAGGGTATACCCAAATTCTCTAACGATTCCTTTTTCTACATGAATTGTTTTACATTTGTCCAGTCTGAACTTTATGTATATGTCTAGTGAATACATTTCAGTTATTTCTAGTAATTGTTGCAATTGTTTGCTTGTCCCTGCATATATCTTTTTTCATCAATATGGAACCAATGTAATAGGATATATTGCTGTTGTTTATTTTTGAGTTTGTATCCATATTATGTGTTGCTTAATCTTTTTCATAATGGGTTGTGAGCAAGACAGAACCAGAGGGAGAACTAACATCTTATTTGTACTGAGTCTGCATGTATTGACGTGTTGTTGATACAAACATGTAGTGTTGTTCTCCATTGTCCCAATAGTGTTTGTAAGCAGTGTATGAGTATGGGATATATATTGAATAAGTTTATTATTTGTACTAGCCATGTGTGTGGGACACTGTCAAATGCTTTTTTTAGCCATTATTATTATTATTATTATTATTATGGCTGCCATGGTATCTTCTTGTCAATAATACTAACTTTTTTTATTCACATCTTTTACATGGCGGTCACAAAGAGGCATGCATTTTAAGTTTTGATTTTTAATTATGTGACATTGGAGTTAAGCTAAACTTTTGATTATTGCAGATGGAGTACAGTTAAGACAAACTTTACACTGGAATTCTGATGAATCTATTCAGCATCTCATGCAGTGATAACAAAGACAAATGCATTTTGTTCATTCAGAATGTTAAAAGATTTAAAAGTAAGACGAATGTCAGAAATATATTGTATTATTATAATCTAACTGTTAAAAGATGACAGGTGTTGAAATATAAAGTTAAAATAAGTGTGTGCCACATATTTTATGCCGATAATGAGATGTAACATTTATTTAAAACTCCACATAGCCGTATATTTTAAATATGCAATCAGTTCTACATTTTCCAGATCATTACCACACACAGCATATCGAAAAGTGTTTAAGTGTTATAATAGGTGTAAAATCTCACACGTTTCCAGTGTACATATGACTCTACACTGGAAAGTGTAAAATTAACACTTTTGAAATTGGGTAGTTAAACTTTTCACACTACCAAAGTGTAATTATTCAACACTTTATAGTGTAAAAAAAGCAATGAACAAGTACATTTTCAAAAGTACTTCATTCCATTCAGTGTTGCCAGGAGTCAGAGCAGCAGAGCCTCCCTTGTCAGCACAGTTCACCTAAGCAGCATGTCTTTGGGAATTCGGTTATGAGAAGGAAGTGCAAATGCAGAGCAGGCAAAAAGTTGTGGGATTCAAACCCAGGATGCTGGATCTGTAAAGTGTCATTCCTACTAAACATGCTGTCTTGCCACCTAAATTTCACGACTTAGTTTGGCAATAACACTGGTAGAGGCTAACTGTAGCACTTTTCAGTGTGCATTTAAATTGTGTTAATATTCACTTTAGCTTCCTGTTAAACTCTCATTAAGTCACATTAGCATGCTGGACACACATAAGTAGCTCACTACTTTTATTATATAATCACAAAAACAAACACATCATTTAACAGAACTTGAAGAAGATATTTAACAAAATTTACTTAAAATGTCTAAAATATAATAGAAATCAATGCATTAACATCACTCTGCCTCCACACCTCACATGAGCAAAGCTGCTATTTTAGTGAACAACCAAATGTGATACTACTTGTGTATTTTAAAAAATACTTGATTTGGAATTAATCTAACACTGTATGATGTATAGCAGGAAAGATTAATATAAAGATCACCATAAATGTCAACTCTAGGATTTTAACTCTGAGCAATTTGCTGTGCTGAGATGCCATATCAGGTGTATTGTTGATGCCATGTCATCTGATTCTGACTGCTAAACATAAAATAACTACAGATACTTCATTTGATTATTTTTTGTATATGTAAAATATTGCATATATATGGTTCTTTTTCCTTTAATGATTTTTAGTTATCACAATCAAAAAACATGAACTATCCATCCATCTGACTAGCTTGATTTGACCAAAATAGGATTTTGAGATACCAGGGACTATCCTAACAGCAACTGGCATAGGGCAACAATCTGAAAAAACTCTTGAATAGGCCTGTCTCATACTAGACACACCTTAGAAAATCTAAATCTATCTGCTATAACAAATATCTTTGGAATGTACCATTCTGTTTGTTTCAAAATTGATTGAGTTAAAAAAATAGCATCAACTTTGCTAACACAATTACAAAGCCTTCTCTAATATCCAACTAGCATTTAAACATGATTAATTAAGGAAAATCAAAGAGAGTTTATCATTCGGACAAAGGAGTAATGGCTGCTGAAAATGAGGCTTGCAGTCATATGTGAATAAGTTATAAATTAGGGCTACTGTACGATTAAAAAATTTAATCGTGATTAATTAAACACAGATAAAAAGTATAGATTTTAAAACTCCACTCATGGTGCCCACTGCAGGCAGACAAGCAAGCAACCTTTCTTCACGAATATAGTACCAAGAATCTGTGATAAAATGTGTTATTTCCAATTTACATGTGTTGTCACAAGCATGCCTCAGAAACATGGAAGTCACCTTGTCTTAAATCAAAATCTTTCCTGCTTCAAAGGGAACATATTCGGTAAGTTGTTACGTTAGAGCCCAGTGTCCTTTACCTCCATTATAAAGCACAAGAGCAGGCTAGCTATACTTTAAAATACAGTATATACAAAATACTTTCATGTGGCAAATTAATATATACCATGATTGTGATATGATTGAAAAATGCCAAACTAAAAGTCTAAGAAAACAGATGGTTGAATAAATACAGTACATTGTTTGACATTATATTTCTAACTTCATCATTTTAGAATTTCCATACCTTCATCCATGTCCTTAGAGAATCTGTTGAGAATGCGCCCAAGTGGAGTTGTTTCAAAAAAACTCATTGGACTGTGGAGTATCTTTTCAAAGAGTAAATCGTGTAGTCTGGAAGTGGCCTTCAGGGTACTCTGCAAGTCAAAGTAACACACAACTGCCTATTTTAGCTGTGATAATAATAGTTATAGGAAGGAACTTTTAATATACCTTATATGTATTTTGGACTGGATTCTTTCAATTTCATAAACACATGTAATCTTTGCAACCTGGTAGGAGCTATACATGTGAAAGCTGTTGTAAGAAAAAGGATGTTCTCCTGGTCTAAGTCAAACATAGGATAAAAAAGGATTTTATGTTATTTATTATAAAGCATACATCTACAGTGGATGTGTCTAACAGTTGGAAAATAAAAAGCTTGCAGGAATACACAAAATAAGGCAATCACTGGTCCTACCTCTCTGTCATGAACGTGGCCTATCCTTTACTTCACAGTAAGCCTTTGCTCCAACAATCTTCTGACCTTTAGACTCAACTTAGTGCTGGCCAGAGGTGGCTTTAAAGTAACTCCCAATGTCAGTTCCATGCTAAGCTCCAGAATCAGTTCCGAGTTTAGGGTCTTGGGGGTTGCTAGGCTAGAACTACCCCATTTAAACTCTCCTTGTGTTTTTGAATCAATAAGTCATGTGAAGCTCTGACATATCAAGCCCGTCTAGGTAGCCAACAGTCTATCTTCTCAAATGAACAACACAGTCCCGCTCTTTTCAGTTAGTGACATGTGCTACCCTAGAGTAGCAAAGCTGGAGAGCAGGAAAGTACTGGCCCCTGGACCTTTATATTGTCCACACTGTACTGTTTTCACTATACCTGCACCTTTAGGTCAGGAAATTTGTGTGGTCTCTTGTCTGCTCTTTAAGGCTCCTCTCTCTCTCTGTCTCCATGTCTAAGATGGGGGTCAAGCAAACTTAGCCTTTGCTGTGGTGCCTGCACTCTTACATGGACTCATTGTAAAAATCCTTCAGAATTCCGCTGTCTTGTTGTTGTACCCCCGAAAATATTATTCTCCGGGCATAGATTGGAAGGACAGAATCAACCTTTCCCTTGTGGCCTCTGTTATCCTATATCACAAAATGTTTATATCTCCATGACTTTTGAAGAGCAGATCATATGATTCTTGCCAATCACCAATGTTACTTGTAATATCAAGCAACACGTTTATTTTTTTTTTCAACCAAATGTATCTTGTTGGGCACATTTTATTAGCAATATATCATTAAGAAGAGATGGAGCTGCTGTGAATCATGTTCTATCTCTTGTATATGGGAAAAAACAACTTAAGTGTCCCTTTCAATGAAAGAAAGTGAACATATGGAATAAAGTTTTTTTTTTACAAAACCATACATACTCCATCTTAGACCTGAGATGTCACTTATGAGCACATTTTTTTCTTTGTACAATAAAAAAACAAGACTTAACTGTAAAGACTGCCTATTTAAAATGTGTGGCAAAACAATCTGACATTCAGATGTAAAAAAGACCATTATCCTCCTTGCAATCTAAGAAAAATACACCAAATAAGACTCCACATACTGCGGTAGGCTTGCGCCCTGCCCGGGATTTGTTTCCTGCCTTGCGCCCTGTGTTGGCTGGGATTGGCTCCAGCAGACCCCCGTGACCCTGTAGTTAGGATATAAAGGGTTGGATAATGGTTGGATGAAGACTCCACATATGCTAACATCTTTCAGGAAGTCTGAGCCCACAGTACGGAATTGCACTTCAGGTCAATTATGTTTGATGAGTGATATGGTAAGTTAGACACATAACCTGCACGTTACACAGGTCAAGCAGGGTGTTTTATCTTATTTAATTTTTTTTTGTAACATTAAAAAAAGCCAACCAGCAGACAGACCCAGGTGCTAAGGACTACATGGACACAATGAACAACACCATGTGACAATTACGTTTTTGCATATCATCAGCTATGGCTCTGCCTCACTGGCCTTTAATGCAGAATTGCACTGATGGTGACTACTACATTTGACTACCTTACCTTTATGAAAACAAAGCCTCGAAGTGTTTTAAGCAGGATGATGGCACCCAAAGATAGGGCATAGACAATTATATAAAAATTCTTCTCTGGATTCTCTCTCATGTTGTTGTTCTTCAAAGTTCCATTTTCCATACTGATAGATACATTCTGTAGAAGAAGAATGTGACTGCATTATAGTAACTGCTTGCATAAATTTCAACTGCATAGTATAAAGCTAAAGGGAAAAAAATGTTCCTTTTTGCTAGTGAATATTTGAAAATCTGCAGCAATCTATTTACTTTTAAAGTATTGTGAACTATTACCTTTACTGCATTAATTTTTTAACTATCTGCTATAAATTTGCAAAGGAGTTTACCTAATTACTGTGCAGATTGCAGTTTTACCAGTTTAAAAGTATGTGCCTAAATATAGATGCGTGCCACCCACGACCCTCTGTTGCATTAAGATGTTTTGGAAAATTGATGGATGAATTTATAGTTTAACTATATGAATTAGTAATATAAGAGTTTTGAAGTACTGTGTAATATTCTTTTTTTATTTGTTGAATAATGCTAATTTAGAAACCCTTTTGTTTGCATTGTCTACAACATTTCTTTTTTTTACTAAATAATTACTAAGTTTATAAGAAATGTAAATATTGTTTGTTATGAAAATATCAACACTAACAGTCTTCATAGTTATTTTATATATATGAACAGAAATTGAGAAATAAATCATAGAAACTTAATTGAGCCAAGATAACAAAATTAAGTTTGAGGGGACTTACTCCACCACCCTGCTTGATCCAGTAGCTCAGCCACCAGGTACTAAAAACAATGCTTCCCGTAGTCATCAGGAACACAACGACATTCAATATGAAAACCAAGTAACCCCCTGCTGCCTGAATGTATGCTTTGTACACAGAAAATGGCACTGTTCCTTTCCCTTTGTCTTCATCTTTCATTAGATGATCTGCAAGAGGTAGGAAAAAATCTGTTAAACTTTCTGTTTATCATGTTCTATTTTGCTTTTTAATTTTGCACATCAAAAATATGCAAAAAAAATTCTGAAACAGGCAAACTCTAAAGGAAGCAACAAAATTATCAGGTGCGGTACAAGAGTATGTTACTTGGACACCCTGGGTCATGAAGTACAGTTTTACCACATTAGTGGAAAACTTCAGTGACTACTGAGATGTACTACTGTTGGCTCCACTTACTCTTTAAAAACTTAGTAGATTCCTACTATACCACTGCTCTGTTTTTAGTCATTTTGGATTACACCCATCTCAAATATCTTAACTGCTTAACTAAAATCCTTTAAAGCAATGATATATTATCAGTAACTGTAGTAATTCTCAGTCCAAAGACATGCTGGTTAGGTGGATTGGCGATTCTAAATTGGCCCTAGTGTGTGCTTGGTGTGTGGGTGTGTTTGTGCGTGTCCTGCGGTGGGTTGGCACCCTGCCCGGGATTGTTTCCTGCCTTGTGCCCTGTGTTGGCTGGGATTGGCTCCAGCAGACCCCCGTGACCCTGTGTTCGGATTCAGCGGGTTGGACAATGGATGGATGGATGTAGTAATTCTTATATCTCATATAGGAGTCCAGAAGAATTTGATTTTGAATTGAATATTTGGCATGAGATCAAGATTACATGTTCATTTGTATATTTTTTCTTTTCTCTACCTGTGCACTTTCAAATATTTTTCATAATATGAGTTGTATGTACAAATTCAGGATATTTTCTTACATTAACTATATGTAAGCTTTTAACATATACAATTTGTATTGCTGCATTCATTTCTATAAATACAAAATTGAAAGATTTTAAAATTAAAATCCATTATCAAATTAGCTCTTTAAGACATTATTTTAAAATGTTAAAAATATTTCATATTTGTGACTCAGGACAATGCATACAGTTATTCGAATAATAAAGACAGTGTATTTGTGTTCTTTGATCATATTGAAAAGCGCTGGACATGCAAAACTTTAGTTAAATGTTCTCATTTTGAAACACATGATTTAATTACTTTGTGAATCCTGTTTTTTTCACAGCAGTTATGTGGCCACTGTACCTATGTTGGCAGCAAGGGAGCCATGGACAGTCAGAATAATTTCTGAGCACATACCCAATCATACAGTACATGTCAGGTCAGGTCAGGTCAGGTTGGGGAGCATCTACTGGTACAATGCATTGCAACACCTACCACACAACGAAACAGCTTGGGAGGCTGGATGGCAACCCCTGAGGTAGACACGCAGTCCAGTCCCATACTCCGGAAATGACCATCTATCTATCATAGCCTCTGGTTTCTCTCATACATTTGCTAACTCATTATTAACCTAAACTTAACAATCAACCTATCAGGATAATGTGGGACTGTGCAAGAAAGACCCACAGAAAATATGCAGATCCCTCACAGAAAGTCTCTAACATAAATTGAATGCTACCTGCTGTCTGAACAGAATGGCCTCCTGCCCCCGCCATTACAACACCCTGGTTCTAGATTAAGTGGGTTTGAGAATGGCATTTTGTTACGATAACATTTAAATTTGTACCAGTGTATTCAAGTATATTTGTATAGTACTGTATAAAGTAACTAGGGGGCTTTGCCCCCTGCTCGCTTCGCTCGCCAACCCCCATGCTTACGCTATGCGCTAGCCTCTTAGCGGTTCTGCCGTTCGTGTATTGGGATGCGGATGTACAATTTACTAACTATTTTATGTTACAGTGAGTAATTAGCCATATTAGAAAATATTAAAATGTAATAATTTGAATGTAAATTATGTTGTGTTAAAGTTATTTGTGGTGTAATACGATTTTGTTCTGTTTGGCTTTGAAATTAACACGCAAAAACTTTTACTGTAAAACTTAAGTAAAAACAATTTTCTGAATGAAATTTTCATCAATATCGCATTGAATTGTGATTCTGTGTTTGGACTGTCATTGTGACAACGCCACGTATAACTGCACGTGATTGTATTTTTGTTTCTTTCTCTCTATTATGAAATTTGTAAATTGTCTTCGCAAAAGCTATTCTAACGGGAAATTATTAATGTTTTAATATGAATGGCTTATCAAGATTTCCTTTGTTGTCTAATGTTATCACCTGAAGATGTACTACATTACTTTTCTTGGATACATCCTTCTTTCTACAGTAATTCGTGTGGAGGAAGACCAGACGGTGTTGACGGTTGTAGATATTCTTCGGAATATTGTAAGTTGATGCTTTCATGATCACCACCAACTGTTTCAGCATAGTCTATTGATATGCATTTAGCCAATTTGTAGTATAACTGATCGTCAATTTTGCTGTTAATTCATTTGACTTCATCGTTTCTCAGTGCTAGGATTGCCCATGTACTCATTTTTACTGTTGATAACCCTTCGTGATGAAATGTCTCGTCTCGTCGGAGCAAGAACTGTGTCTGTCTAAAGCATTCACACGAATGAGAGGTGAGAGTACTGTGTGTGTGGTTTTCTATGGTTGAGAGGAGGGCCAAAGTCTCAACTCGCGGGACTTGAAAAAAATTTTCCAAAAAGTCTCGTCTAGTTGCAGGATTTTTTTATTATAATATATATATATACACATATATATATACTGTATATATAAACCATAAAATAAAAATTTTGACATTGTGAGGAAGCATTGCTAACCAGTGTGTGAGAACCACTCTGAAATGGTGTAACAAACGTGAAATATTATTTATACTCAAAAATTTTTTGATTTAAAAGGAATTTCTGCTGATTGCCAAAATGTTTTGTAAATGGTTAGCTGACTAATCTTGTTTGGACTGGCATTCAGTCCCCAGTGGATGCCAGTTTAAACACCTGTTGTCATAACAGGATTTGGAGACCTTAAGAGAATATTAAGCCAAATATTCTAGGCACTTAAATTTAATCTTAAAATTAATTTAATCCAACTCAGAGATGTGTGGGTGGCTACAGCCTATCCTGGCAGTATCAGGAGCAAGGCTGGAACAAGTCATGAAAATACCACATTTGGGAGCAATTTTGAGTCACCAATTTTAACTTATCATGCTTGTCTTTGAGATGTGGAAGGAATGCAAGAGTTCCTGGAAGAAAATCTACACAGGCCTGGTGTGTTGGATCAGTGAAGCAGCAGTGCTAATTACCTAACCACTTTGCCACCCTCTGATATGATGAAGCTGATGTTTCACTTTAAAGTTATAAAATAAAGCAGCTATAAAGATCACATTAGTCCACAATGGATCTCTGAACTTTTAGAATTTCTGCCTACTTCCAGGAAATCTTCAAATACAAAACCACCTGCACCAAACTGAGAAAACGCTGTTAACAGTATATCATTTTCATCTTATAATATGTGAAATTTTAAATCCTATAAAGCCTGTCTTCTCTGTTTCCTGAGAACTTTAATCAACTGCAATCTGAATGGACCTTCATCTTTCTGGAGTTCCTTCCTCTGTAGTTTGATCCCATTGTCCATTTATTACATTTAACAAATCATTTAAAGTTAAGCTGAAGGCTGAAGTTGTTTACATCCTCCAACTAAAGCAATGTCTCAATCTTAGTTTAGTATCTTCACTTCTTAGTTCATTCAGCTTTAACAATTGCCTTTCACTCAAGTAAATACTGATATCTATTTTTTGCATTATGTTACTTTTCTGTATATTAGACTTTGGAGCTATAAAGTAGCATTGCTAACCATTATGCTATCACACCATCCATGTTGTGCTACACTACTTTGAGTATCTAAAACAAATCCTAATTGACTGTGTTTGTGAGTTCAGTTCTGAATGAAAGATAAAGCAATCAACAAATGCATTTATAAAATAAAATGTTTTATTATATGTATTAAATGAGTGAATACCCTTAAAAGTATCTCTGCAAGTAACATAAGAGCACACTATGAAAGCCCTCTATATGGCAAAGAGAATAATTGAAGCAAAATAAAAAAAAAATAAATGGGATGCAAATATGAGAAAACACACCTTTTTATTGGTTAGTATCAACAGGAATTGTACCAGAAAAAAATTAAAACAATGGTTTGGCAATTTCTGCTGCTGCTTTCATATGACTTAAAATGTTCTTATTCCAACCCAACATCTATCTTTTCTAAGACACCGTAAGCTTAGTCACCATTCATGCTTTAAAACTCCAAAGTAAAAGCCCAAAAGCTGCTGTAGAAATCAAATACTCGTCCATTTATTTTCAAATCTCTCAATTGATTTATTTTGTGGGAGCTAAAATGCATTCTTCCAGTCAGGACTGATTAAAAGGCAGGAATAAGTTATGAATAGGGTTTACTTGCGCCCTTCAGGCTAACTTGGTGTGCTTGAAATGTAGATATAAGCTAGAGTTGCAGAAGGAAATCCACAAAGACAAAGGAGATCCTGCAGTCTCCACAGGTAAAAAAAAAAAACATAGCTGTGAAGTGGCCTAATACTGCGAGGAAGGAATACTGCCAAGTTCGGCACTTTGTCACACTTAACAAGTTAACCAGCCACTACTTAGCACATGCTTCATATAAAGTGTAGCACACAGGGTCTACTGTATAAAAGGGTGTCAGGGTTTTATTTATAACTCTGACGTATGTCTATAGTGTAGAATAACCTTTACAAAACTAAATGCTAATCTACAGTCACTTACAGTAATACTATTTAATGTACATTTCTAAAAGAGACAGCTGCCACTTACTTAGTAGTATTTCATTTCTAATTTTTTTTCATAGTAGAACCTAGTAAGTTCTTATCATAACACTCACTTTTAAATCAACATGTAGTCAATGTAATTTAAAGCACCTGTGATTAGTTTCTGTCCAGAAATGCACACATTTTGTTGGATTACCATTTTGCACTCTGAATAAGAAATACACTCTTTGAACAAAATGATTGTCATTTGTTGTGTTTGATTCAATGTTTAACAAAAGATACAGAAGAACATCTACCCCATTTGTTGGCAGCAATGTGCATTAAGAAGTGCACATGTAGCATGTATAAACTGTACCATAAGCGTCTTTTTTTTCATCTTCATAAACTGCAAGGTAGTAAAGAAGGCAAAACATGCAATATGACCAGCACAGTTTCTTTATGGTGGCTGTTAGGTTTCTTAGTATTACTGTTATGCCATCCTGTCATAGTTAACACTTAGAGTCACACATAATCCATAATACTGATTGTCAAACACAACCCTATGAACTCTGCTATAGCAAAAGGGCAGGGTTATAGCTAACAGTGTCTTGTAGTCGTGTTAACAGTTAAAACTGGCTAGTCCAGTTCTGGGATTTGATCTTAGTGTCTGATCAAATTCAAACTGGTTTATCTTGAAACGTACAAGGAAGTGAGCATAGGCTCATCTTATTTTCAAAGGAATGATTAAAAGGCTGATTTGTTAGATAAGCTAGCAATATGCTGTTTCAACTCACTTTCACTGTATGAAAACTCATTTACATTGATTTATTTTCATTCAAAATGATTAAGCCATTAATTACATTAGTACCTGCTTGATTATGCTTTAGCAAGATTTTGGTTGACGTCATACTACTTAACACATGGTCATCCACCTTCTTTGTTTTCTGCTTCATGTTTTGCTTGGCTTTCTGGATCAAGTCCTACAACATGATTTCACATGTAAAAAAATGGTTTATCTCCTACTTGCAATAAGACTTAAGTTTAAAAATGTTAACTTTTAATAAAAAAAAAAAAACGTGTTTATAGCTCATATATTGATTTTAGGTTTCTGTTATCTAAAGGCAGTTTCAGAGTGTCATGTTTGAAACATGTGAAGTAATATGTCATTGATCTGTATCTGTATGGAGCTTTAAAGGTTTATTTACGCTTGTGTGTGGCCGTAAAAATTAAAGGTTCTTGTTTTATGGGTTAATTCACAAAAAAAATGTCTTACCTTTTGTTGCATATTATGAAAAAGTGCAGCATATTCCCTTTGATGGCTCATCAGGTCCATGTGATTTCCTTGCTCTGCAATGCAGCCTTCTTTCATGAATATGACTTCATCACAATCCACTAGATACTGCAAAAAAATGTTCTTATCAACAAGATATTCGTGCAAGCATGTCCGCAGCTGGGCGTTTATAGTTATTAACTTAGGGAAAACAAATCTAGCACTCAAGCAGCTGCTTCTATGATATTGAACTAAAATACACTAAACACATCACTTGCACCAAATATAACATTTAGTTTGTTGAATGGCATTACAACAGAAATTAAAAGTTTGGAAGTGTCTAGATATCGAGTCAAATTCACATTTGTTGTCTTATTAGTATAATTATTTCTATGATCTGCCAACAGACATTTGTCAGCTCTCTCCATGGTAGGTTAAGTGCAGCCATCAGTATAAGATATCTATCTTGCCCAACTAACATTTTATATGATCTTTAAATTGTTATTGTTATTTGATGGATAGAATTGTTTAATTTTGTGTTAGTAGTGGTGTACCCTTGACACTTCTGATGGCAAAAAGAAGACCAATTTGATATTAGGTGGGTGTACCCAAATGCTCAGAGAATTGAGTAATAAAGTGGATCAGTTAATTCAATGCCATTTTTATTTGTCTGCCCATTTGTAAGAAGCACTTCTTAATGAGCAGAGTGAAAATGGCAGTGAAGTTATCGGTCTCCTTCAGCATTCAATGTTTTTTGCACCTGCTTCTGCACTTCTTATTGCTTAGGATATAATTAAGGGAGCAAAGGGTAAATTAAAAAGAAATAAAATGATTTTTTTTTTTATTTTTCAAGAAATATTTGAAGGCCAAATAACTAAACAATTAGATCAAATAAAGAAGATTAGGGATAAACACACTGATTGTGGCTTTGGTTGGAATAAAAATCCCCAGGACTGAACATGAAAATGACTAGTGTGGATGCAAAAGAATATGGACTTTTATCTACATACAGATTTCTTAAAAAAGCAGATTTATTGTAAAGGGATATCATTTTACAACAATCAATACAATTAAAACATGCAAACAAAAAATCCACAGGTACAAAAGAAAAACAGATTACAATTACAAAAAAAAGAGAGTTAGATAAGCAAGGGTATATCTATAAGTACATAACACAAACAATAGAAAGAGCTTTGCAAAATGAACTCTTGTGAATATTTCAGTTCGAATACTGAATGCGATTTTCTACCTCAATCTGATGGGTTACAAACAGTACTGTCTTTTCCTTGGTAGCAGCACGGATGACATTGTAAAACAGTTGTGCCCCAACATGAACGTCTACAGCACTGAGGGGATCATCAAGAAGCAACAGACTTTGGCTGCTGTACACTGCTCTAGCCAGGCTGACCCGCTGGCGCTGGCCACCACTGAGGTTTGCTCCACGTTCTCCAACCTGAAAGACATTTTTACATATAAAAAAAAGGATAAAATAAGCAGGCAACTTCATTTGAAATTTAACATTTCAGTTTTTAGATTACCAGTTAAAGAGTGTTGCTTTTAATATTATGTAAGATTATTTGTTAAATTATAACTTAAACAAAAGCTCTACTACATGCAGTTCATGTTAAAATGTAAAAGACCGTTTCAGCCTCCGGAATGAACATCTGAAAAATCTTATGAAACTGTAAAATAGGTTACTAATTCTAGGCAGAAATATGTGTATATAGCAGTTTTGGCCGTATGAAAAAGCAATGATCAATATACATTTTTGTAAAAACAAACTAAAATGAAAAAAAATCAAATGAAAAGGTAGCATATTATTGATTATTTACCTCTGTCATGTCCCCATGGGGTAAGTTATCAATGTCAGGAATCAAACAGCAGCCCTCTAAAACAGCATTATACCTAAAGATGTAGATCATGAGACAAGTTAACATTTCTAAGTGTAAGCAAATTAAACAAACAACATGAAAAATCTCTGGACACGGTAATGTTGGCATACAGCTACATCATTAAGTTTACATTATAGATTTTAAAGACAGAAAATACATTAGATTTAATAACAATTTTATACCTTGTATATAATTACAAGTAATATAAAATAGTATGGTGGCGCAGTGGGTAGTGCTGCTGCCTTGCAGTTGGGAGATCTGGGGACCTGGGTTCGCTTCCCAGGTCCTCCCTGCGTGGAGTTTGCATGTTCTCCCCGTGTCTGCGTGGGTTTCCTCCGGGCACTCCGGTTTCCTCCCACAGTCCAAAGACATGCAGGTTAGGTGGATTGGCGATTCTAAATTGTCCCTAGTGTGTGCTTGGTGAGTGGGTGTGTTTGTGTGTGTCCTGCGGTGGATTGGCACCCTGCCCAGGATTGTTTCATGCCTTGTGCCCTGTGTTGGCTGGGATTGGCTCCAGCAGACCCCCGTGACACTGTGTTCGGATTCAGCGGGTTGGAAAATGGATGGATGGATGGATAAAATAGTATTTTAAAAAAAGTACTTTTAATAAAATTAAAAAGTAAATATTTCTAGTAGTGGTGAGAGAAGCTATTTGCAGTAAAATGTGTGAAACAAATGGTGCTTTGCCACAATTGAAATATGTGCCAGGGTGTGCTCCTTGTCTTATATTTATTTTTCCTTTCTGTTTATTCTTTGTTTATTTTAAGCAATTATTTTTCATGTGATTATTTTATTTATGTTTATTTTGGTACTGTTTATTTATTTTATATTATCTAGATATAATGTGGGCAGCACGGTGGCGCAGTGGGTAGCGCTGCTGCCTTGCAGTTGGGAGACCTGGGGACCTGGGTTTGATTCACGGGTCCTCCCTGCGTGGAGTTTGCATGTTCTCCCCGTGTCTGCGTGGGTTTCCTCCGGGCGCTCTGGTTTCCTTCCACAATCCAAAGACATGCAGGTTAGGTGGATTGGCGATTCTAAATTGGCCCTAGCGTGTGCTTGGTGTGTGGGTGTGTTTGTGTGTGTCCTGCGGTGGGTTGGCACCCTGCCTGGGATTGGTTCCATGTCCTGTGTTGGCTGGGATTGGCTCCAGCAGACCCCCGTGATCCTGTTTGGAATCAGCGGGTTGGAAAATGGATGGATGGATGGATGGATGGATAGATATAATGTGTTCTTCTGTGGTGCTGGTGTTTTGTGGGTGGAGTCTCCCTGACATCACAGTTTCTAGGACCACCCTCATTCTTTATATTGAAGTGAAACAAGATTTGAAGCAATTGTACTGGAATGCCTAAAACAACTCATGTATTTTACGTTTAGTCTTTTGAACTGCAGGAAACAGGTAAAGTATTAAGATTTTAAAAAATCAACTTCAAAATGTTTACATTTACACAGTACAGCAACTTGAATCCTTTGACTATATGTAATCAAAACATCCATATATTTTTTTATTCATCCTGGTTCAAAAAACGTTATGGCAAATTTCATGAGAAAATACATTTAGGCTCACTTTGGCACAGTAAGGAGAGAAGTATCATACTTTAAAATTGTAATAATACTTTTAATAGAACAATAAAACATATTTTTTTCATAAGCTAAAAAGAAGCAAGAATAACAATATATTACAATTTTGTTAAATTATAACATTCAGCAAGTCACTTAAAATTCAAAACCAATATTTACCAGTTATTGTCTGAGTCTTCCAACATTGATAATTTATTGTATTAAATAAATGATCAGCTAAGTCCTATATTATATTAGTTATACTACAAATACTTAATAATAAAGTATTATTAGCTAATCATTTTTCACAAATAAAACATTAACGTGGTGATCAGCACTGCAAGCAATACTGGTGAATTTAAGATCTGTATTTTCAAATAAAGACAGATCAAGGGCAAACACAGGCAGCCAATCTCTTTGTCTGTCCATGCAAGTGCATTGTGTATGTTTAAACATTTTGAAATTACTGCTGGATGCAATATTTCATCAGAACACTACTTTAAAAGGTAAAAAAAACTTTTTGTATAGATTTCTGAGGTAAAAGAATAAGCTTATAGGAAGCAGCACCTTCTCAGATGACAATGACCATATCCACTGGAGAACTTAAAGTTTCAAATTCTTCCATTGACTTTGTGATGGTCATGGTGAGGTTACAACTTCTTTATATTTCTCTTGGTGCAATTACTTTTAAAAAGCATTAACCCTTGTCTTTACCCAAATTTGTTTAACATTTTAAATACTACTTTATTGCTCTGGCACTATTAGCCTACTGTTACATTCCTTTTATTTTATTTTATGTTTTTTTGCAGAATTGTGATGTAGTGGTGACAATCATGGGCAGAGTTTGGCATTTAGGCTGGGGGAGTGGGTAGGCAAACCTTTAAAATAATTGCACTTTTTTTAGAATCACAACTGTACTGCTACATATTTACATCATTTCCTAATTCAAATATTATTAATTGTTTGTACAATTAAGATACATTATAAACTAAATCTTACTTACATTATCACATTTAAAAATTTAAAATGAAGAAAAGTTCATAAATACCATTAGTGTTATTTATATAACACAGACTGTTGTGTGTGTGTGTTTTTTTAGTTTGCCTAATTTACTGTGATTGTGGTAAAATAAGTACAGTACTTTCTTGTTTTATTAACAACTTGTTGCAATGTTCAGTTGCATTCTGGGATTGGGTTAACGCTTTGAAAGATGAAATGCTTTTACTTTTATATTTACTTCATCAAAGAGACATTCTTGTGTCAATGGGTAAATGAGAAGAGAACTCATAAGAAAAGATAGGTGACCAACCAGGCCACCCTGTTTAATGCAAGAGTCCAAACAGATACAAACACTCAGGGGCACAACAACAGAACACAAGCATAATAACTGTCAAGAAAGCCTATGTGGCTCTTCTATGTCTGTGTCTCTGTCAAGCTCATCACTTTCAGGGTCATGCAGAGGGTCTGCTTCTCAACTGACACCACTGCTTCTGGGGATGACGGTACTTATAGAGCTTTACTGGAGCATTATGGACACAGCTCAATTGCCTCCTCTGGCCATTTTCCATAACAGAAATAGAGGCAATATAGTTAGCAACAATGCCCCCTCTCATCCTGGAATGATACTGCAAGCATCAGCAGAACCAGACAGCTGTACCCTCAGATGCCCATGCATGACATTTGTTTATGAAATATTTTGTTACAGTGGTGTGTCTGATGGGTGTTAGAGATTTGACTCAGACTGCAGCACTGCTGTTTGAACAGGCAACACATTAAGGCATTAGCTTTAGGCATGAACATGCAGCTGTGCAGCTGTTTCAATAGCTCAGACTGACTACTGAAAATCTGTTTACTGATTGGAGCAGCTACCTGACATGTAAAAGCGGAAAATACTGACCCCAAAATCTACAAGTCAAAGTGACCTCTCTCAAGCTAAATTTTAAACAGTAAACTAATCTGTAATTGAAGTCAGACAGAATATTCCTTGGTTTATTTTGAGGATAGCTGCTTGGGGTTGGATTAATCTAATTATTGCATGTTGATTATTAATATATTTACATTACTGTGGCTGTGGATTTAAAATAAAAACCTTTGAGGAAAACATAGCCTTTATTGGAGAGTTACTTGAGTAGCATAGTAAATCAGTTGAGGTACCCAGGCCCTCCTTTTCACCAGTTAAATTGTACTCATGATGACAGCCTTACATTTTCAATCGACTTCTACTGAATGTGTGTGGATTCTGGCCTAGTCACTGTATATGGAGTCTGTATGTGATTTTTTTTGTATGTGCACACTTATTTTGAAAGCGTTAGGCAGGTTACGTCAATTGGCAAAGTGCACTAAGCTAAACTTGAATGTGTAATTTGCCCTATGATTGAACTCCCACCTAAGATTGTTCCCTTCTTTACACTCTTTTACTATAAAAACTGGGTTAAGAGAATGGATGGCTTTTTTGTAATGTTTACACAAAATGTTCTGTAGAATTTAAGATAGTGTTCATTGAGAAAACATGCCATGCAGAATAATTTTATGAAGTGAATTATGTTAGTAGGTGAATTTTATTTTTATAATTAGAGTGTAGTAATAAACTAACATTTATGAGTTACAAGTAAAAGCAGTAGTAGTGCAATGAGACCAGATCTACAGGAATAAACACAATTATTCTCATTACCTCTCTTCATTAAAATCTTCTCCAAACAGGATATTCTCTTTTAGAGTTTCATTTAGAATCCATGGCTGCTGGGCTACATAAGATACCCTTTCATTTACTGCAAGTGTTCCTTCAATTAGGGTCATCTAGAAAATTATAGAGAGTTAGCCTAAGATTAGACATGGTAACAAGAAAGACATTTAGACAGGTAAATTGCAAAAGTCTACGGACTGAAATCTTGGCAATCCAGAACCAGAAAACATTGAATGATTTTAAATGTGCTGTACAGAACTTCTTTTATCTTATTGTAGATTATCATTGCAGCACCACTACAGGCAAATGGACAGGGTAGAAAAATGGTTCCCTAATTTCTATACCCACAGACTAAGACAGGAACATAGTGAGTTGAGTTGAGGTAAAGGCTGAATCAATAACCTTGTGATATATTAATGTGACACACTTATCTGCAAAACAAAACAACAAATCATAAACTTGCCCCCTTTGGCTCCAACTAGTACTATCAGAATCACATGTCTGTGCCTGGTTTCTCCACCACCATTATCAGTGTTGATCCATTCCTTCAGCTCTGTGATCTTAAAGTATAAATGTGGTGTTTTTCAAGTCAAAGTTATTTCTTCACAAAATTGCGCTACAAAGTTAAGTGTTTTCTATACATTTTTTAAAATATCTTGCCCTCACTGGTGCTTTACAATAGAGGCTAATGGGGAATGGGGCATTACCAGAAAATAAAAGCTTAAAAACATATAGAATAAATCCAAGACAGCTGTCGAGTATTGATCCACATCTTGCAATTTCACACATATCTCCCTATTATAAAAGAAAATCTTGAGACGAGACTATTGCCAAGAGATTTTTTCAAGTCCCGCGAGACAAGACTATTGCCATGAGATTTTTTCAAGTCCCGCCCTTCTCTCGACCATTTTCAACGCTTTTGTCAGACACAGTTCCTGCGCTCTCAGCTCTTATAAATTTTTAGGATTTTCTCACTTTAAGTTCCCAATAAAAGAAGACTTATTATATCCAAATCTTATTGAAGAATTTCATCCCGAAGGCTAATCAACAGAAGAAATGATTACATGGGCAATCCTAGCACCAAGAAACAATTAAGTCAAACGAATTAACACAAAAATTGTTGATCGGTTACACGGCAAATTGGTATCAATAGACTATACTGAAACAGTTGGTGGTGATGTTGTGGAAGATGAAAACATCAACTTACAAAATCCCATAGAATATCTACAACCATTAATACTGTCCGGTCTTCCACCGGCCGAATTACTGTTGAAAGAAGGATGTATCGTAATGTTATTGTGTAATTCATGTCTGAGTGATGGCCTATGCAATAGGACAAGATTAGCTGCATTCAAAATTGGTCGAAGAATTGTGACATGTAAAATTTTAACAGGCGACAAGAAAGGTAATGTAGTACATTTTCCACGGATAACATTAGACACCAAAGGAGATCTTGATATGCCATTCATATTAAAACATTTACAGTTTCCCGTTAGAATAGCTTTTGCTATGACAATTAACAAATAACAGGGACAAACATTACAAAAAGTCGGTTTATTTATTAGAGAGAAAGAAATGATATTCACTCATGGGCAGTTATACGTTGCGTTGTCACGATGTAAGTCCAAACATGGAATCAAAATTCAATGTGATATTGACAAAAAGTTAATTAAAAAAAACAGTTTTTACTGAAGTTTTACAGTGGGGCGGCACGGTGGCGCAGTGGGTAGCGCTGCTGCCTCACAGTTGGGAGATCTGGGGACCTGGGTTCGCTTCCCGGGTCCTCCCTGTGTGGAGTTTGCATGTTCTCCCCGTGTCTTCGTGGGTCTCCTCTGGGAGCTCCGGTTTCCTCCCACCATCCAAAGACATGCAGGTTAGGTGGATTGGCGATTCTAAATTGGCCCTAGTGTATGCTTGGTGGGTCTATTTGTGTGTGTCCTGCGGTGGGTTGGCACCCTGCCTGGGATTGGTACCTGCCTTGTGCCCTGTGTTGGCTGGGATTGGCTCCAGCAGACCCCCGTGTCCCTGTGTTTGGATTCAGCGGGTTGGAAAATGGATGGATGGATGAAGTTTTACAGTAAAAGTGTACGTTTAAAAAGTATTTGCATGTTAATTTCAAAGCCAAACAGAACAAAAACATAGAAGCAACGAACACCTCTAACACAACATGAAACATAATTTTCTTTCAAACCTATTTTTTACTAAGGTTAATTACTCACTATACTGTAAAATAGTTAGTTCTATTATGCATATGTAACAATTCCCATGAAAATAACAATCTGTTTAAATTGTGCATCTGCTTCCCCATATGTGAGCGGCAGATCTGCGAAGTGGCTAGCGCATAGCTCCCGCCCGTGAAGCGAGCAGGGGACAGAGCCCCATAGTTTTATACATGTTATACTTGAACAAAAAAACACTAATATTATGAGATTCAGCCATTTTAAAAAAAGACTGCTGTAATTGAAATCTCAGCACTTGTCTTCTTCCGCAATAATTTTTCACACACCCAGGGTATGATTTCCTTTTGAAAGATAAAATCCTAGTAAACTTTTCATGCATTATGGTTAGTTTTGTTTTGAATTACTTCTGCATTTATGTGAGAACCAGGAATATGCAATAAAATGATTATTTTCAGATCCTTTTTTTGTTCTCACAAACTTGTTTTTAGGGCTTTTATTTTCCGGTACTGCCCCATGCCCCAGTAGCTCTTGTTATAAACAGCCAGTGAGGGAAAACACTTAACATTAGAACACAGTTTCACATAACAAATGCATATATACCCTGTTTGTGAAGTAATCACTTTGGACTTGGAAAAATATAATTTAAGATCAAATTTAGAATGAAATTGGTGAGATTTGCATGAAATTTTCATGAGAATTCTATACAGCCCCATAAGTTGGTCATGCACTGTTACTTTAACCACCATTACATGTCATTCATAAAATGTCATTTAAGGAGTTGGATTTTAAGGTAACACTTTGGTGGCTGCCTAAATATAACATCAACATATTTCTAACACATGTTTATTTCACATATTCAAAAGTGGAGAGGAACAAGGCTAATGTTATGGAGGACATCAGGCAAGATCTGTAGCACACTCCACTATATCCAGATTATTCCCTGACATTGAAAGGATACTTTTCCCACAGTGGCTTCTTCATGCCAGAACCTGTCATTAAAAATGTTCTCCACATGCTGTCTTTACACTAAGACCTTTGGATAGGATTGAATTGTCCCTCATGGGTCTCACTAGCTAACCAAGGACCCTTTCACAATATTTTATTGATAAAAAGCATGGAAAGTAAAGTGTATTTGACCAGGTGTGTCAAAGAAACATTGTGTTTACCAAAAAGAATCAACTTTTTCTTTTTTTAGAGATGAACGCTATACTGGCTAAGTGTGATTCTGGTAAGTGATGTAGATGAACAGAGACTAGCCAACATTCATTATTAAAGGCTCCTACATACCTGCCCCAGGATTGCAGAAAGTAACGAACTCTTCCCACTTCCAACTGCTCCACAGACTCCAACTAATTTACCCTGAAATTACATGAAATTCCCATTTTATTTATTAACAGAGTGAAGCATAATTTCCATTTTGGGGGGAAAAGGTAATGAGACAGAGATCAAATATACACCTTAGGTATAACACCACAAAATTTTAAATTTGCAGAAATATATTTTATGAAATATGTTAAAGCAACATTAATATTTAAAGCATATAGATTTTTTGAAGTATCTCATTTGTTTTTTTTTTTCCTAGGTTCTTTTCTGATTAACTAGTACTTCATGATGATGGTAGTGTAATGTCAGACTACTTTTGTTCAACATTCACGTTGGTGCAAACATGCACATTGAAAGGAGGGGAAGTGTGATAAACAGTAACAGTTTTATGCTAGGGGGCAAGGTGAGCTCTCTAGTTTTAAATGCTGGAGTGTTGTGTGAAGTGTTAAACTACTGGAGAATTCAAAGTGATGTGTGATTGTTAAGAGTCTGAATTTCAATTAGATTGTTTTGCCATCTGCATTGATTAAGTCTCTTCAATTGTGGATTTTAATAAAATATACAAACTGTATATGAACTTGTCTATCACAGCTTTTCTATACACCTACGGATATGTAATAAAGCTTGCTTATGGTTTTGTCAAATCAGTGCAATAAAGTTGAAGTCTGAACTTTGACATGGCATTCCAAAACCTTGACTGTTTTATCTTTCACTCATTTGCTTATAGATGTGCCAGTGTGCAGTTCCCGTGGCTGCAACACATCTCCAAATTATCACCTCTTCAACCATCACACCTGACAGCAGGATGTTTTTGTGGTGATGTTCTCTCTTTGGTTTTCCAAATACATGACATTGTGCATAATAACCTAATAACTCTATTTACTTCTGGCCTGTTCAAAAGATGTTGTTCCAGAAGTCTTATGGGTCATTTAGATGGGAAGACAGGTTTAAAGTTCTGCTGTTTCAGAAGAGATGGATTTTCTCAATGTTTAAACTCCAAGTTATATTTTGGCATTATAACAAATAAATAAGTAACTTATTAAAATAATTAAACTTAGATATTACATAACTAGTTTTGTCATTATTGCTTTCGTCAACAAGATAGCTTTGTAACTGTTAGGCAGCCTTGTTAGCTTCCTGCACTTAGCAAAGGTATTTGGGTCATTTTATTGTCACATTCTGCACTGCATCTGTCAAGATACACGTGATGAACAAATATGATGTTTGTCCAGTTCTGATCTATATGCTAAATTTAAAGCATGTAATACAAAGCACTTAAAAGTGAAGTATTCAGCAGAATAGCAGGATGTATCCTTTGTGCATTTCAAGAATCTGGCACATATTCCCAGCCAGGTCATTGAGTGCATGGAGTTTGGATATTCTCCCAGAATCTCTTGGATTTTTTGGATACCGGAGTTAGTTTTTTTTTCAATGGCAGCTGTTCTAAAAACTGTATTTCATACAATTACCTACCAAAGAGGTAGGGATCAAACAAGGTTTCATCGATATTGCTAGGCTTCGAAGTACCACCAGCACAACACAATTCAATTCCTCCTATTTTTTTATAGCATTCTTCATTGAGTGCAGGCTCTGGGCGCTGTAACAAGTTCACAGTTAAATACAATTTCCAGGTTTACAAATTACTAATTACAGAATGCATATGCATATTGAACAGATTTATTTTTAAACACAGGAAAACAAAGCAGTTATAAACTGATTAAAATAAATGGAACTTAACAATATCTGTCTATTGACAAAGAAGCAGAACTGTAAGTTAGCTGCTTATATAGCATTTCTGTTTGTTAGTCATTCGTACAAAAATATAAATAATACATTAATCATGAACCATTACTTATCATTCTCTATATCCAGCGATGGCACTTGGTGCCTCAGTTCTAGTTTCAAGATGGTTTCTTGCCCTATTATACTGCCCAGTGGAATGTCCAGGAGTGGGTAAGCGGCTAGTTGGCCTACGTCTCCATAACTGTGACTGTGGATGATGCTGATTAGTGTTGTTGTTTCCCTCTCCTCTAGTTATATATCAACAAAAATATCAATTGACAGGTACAGTTAGGATCCTTTTTGATTTAATCAAATTATATTGGTTTTGTTTACTGTACATAAACTAAACTGTGTCTTTATGTGTGTGCATGTTGTAACTGTATTTTACCTGTGTTAGACTGCTCTGTGCCTACAATCACTAAAAAGAGCTATACAATGTAATGCTACTTTTCGATTCAGGTTTAATTTAAAACACTGCTTTATGCCAGCAATGACTATTGTCAGTCAGCACACAATATATGGTTATACAGTAAGTTGTGGTAGTATGATCCCCCCCCCCCCCCCCCCAAGTTTCCTCATACAGCCCAAAGATGTGCAGTAAGTTAGACTGATAAATTGGTCTGGCATAAATGAACGTGGATGTGTACAGGGGAACCCTCTGCACCTTGTCAAGTGTTACCCTGGTGCTGCTAAAATAGGCTCCATCCCCTTGTGACCATGTGTAGACTACATGGATACAAGTAGGGATCGAATTGATAACAGTAATCTCTAGCAGTTGTCAAAAGAGTATTAAAGGAATTCCAGGGTGTTGTACCGTGTTAGCCATTATGAATGTAGAGAAAAGCCAAGCAAAATGACACTTTTTATTGGCTAACTAAAAAGATTACAATATGCAAGCTTTCGAGGCAACTCAGGCCCCTTCTTCAGGCAAGTACATCTTGCCTGAAGAAGGGGCCTGAGTTGCCTCGAAAGCTTGCATATTGTAATCTTTTTAGTTAGCCAATAAAAGGTGTCAACTTGCCTGAAGAAGGGGCCTGAGTTGCCTCGAAAGCTTGCATATTGTAATCTTTTTAGTTAGCCAATAAAAGGTGTCATTTTGCTTGGCTTTTCTCTAAAGGAATTCCAGAAACATATGCAAATATGTCCTACCTTTTTTAGGCAAAAGCTAACATTATGCAGTGTTGTGTTCAGCAGAAAATAATGCTGCAAGTCGAAGGCTGTTGTAATCAGGGTGTTGTCCATTTCAGTGCTGGCTGCTGTGTTTGGTTTACTTTCCTCATTCATTGCTTCATTTTCTTGACTTGCTTGTATACACAATGCCAGCCTCTGTTTCTTCCGTGACATCTCAATGTCATTGATGTTTTTACACTTCCATTTTTCTTGTACAAATCCCTGGTGTGATTGTCTTTCTGGTAGCAAACCCCAAATCAGTGTTACTTTGTGGAATTCAACAACATTTTCAGCATCTTTCATTTTGCCTTCGATAGCCTGCTGTTCCGGCATCAGCAATAATTTCTGTGCACAAGACAAACAGTGGAAGAGTTAAATCTTGGACATGGGATGTGGTTTTGCTGATATTTTAAGTAGCAAAACATTTACAGTATTTAGAATTTTTTCTTTTATTTGCTGACAATATCAAGACATTAAAAGAGTGTCAGAATGTCCAGTATAATGGTAAATTCAAGGCAAATATTTCCCTTTAGATAGATAGATAGATAGATAGATAGATAGATAGATAGATAGATAGATAGATAGATAGATAGATAGATAGATAGATAGATAGATAGATAGATAGATAGATAGATAGATAGATAGATAGATAGATAGATAGATAGATAGATACTTTATAAATCCCATTAGTATGAATAAAGCCTCCCAAAATTTTATTGTCACTTTTCCAATGTAATTCCATTTGTGGGGATTGTTCACAGTCATTAAGTTACACAGTAGTTTACATCTATTCAACAAAACAACTTCACAGACTCTCAACAATTGTGAAGTTGCACGTAACTAATATAAAGCCATTACTAAGCGCCTTAAGAATAGGAAAGGTGCTATATAAATAAAATGTATTATTATTATTATTATTATTATTCCATGTTGACAAACACATTTTTCCCCTCAAAAAGCTGAAATTGAGCTAATATGGTCTGACTTCCTTGGCTGGGGCAAACTTCACCATTAGGAAAAGTTACACAAATGCAGAGGGCTCCATTAAAAATGCATGAACTTATTTTTATTTATTCTTTCTGAGAATTTTCAAACACACCAAACTTACTGTTCTAGCTATCATTTTCAGTGTCATTCTGCCAGTGCAGCCCCCCTTCAGCTTTAGGCTAAATGGACTGTTCCATGCTACAGCAACCCTACCTCGCAATGCAAATAAAGCCTCAAAGTGTAAACTACACAGTGATGGAAGGAAACTTGCACTGTAACAGTCTGAATTTAATGAACAGAAAACTGAGTTGGTGAAGTGAAGCAGAGAAACAAAAAGAAATGGAAGAAAGCAAAAGGTTTGTTGCCAAGCTTCCAAAGGTAACTTTCTATCTTTAAAGAATGACTGCTTGTGCTAGCTGTTTTAGTGGTTCGTAGTCCCGTTGTGATAAACGCAAAATCCAAGGAAAGGAAACAAAATCACCACATCTTACACTTCTGATGCTAAAGATAATAGTACAAACTGTTATTATCTACATTAATGCTGATTTTGACAAAGCTGACAATCAGCAAAAAGAAGAGATCTAATCTCAGCCCAACATGATACTATTACACTACCAGTGATTCCCAACGTGGGGCATACGCCCCACTGGGGGGCAATTTGATTTTTTAGGGGGGCAATTCGAGAATTTAGGTATGTTAAACAATTTATAAAATGAAAAAACAGAAACTCACTGTTAAAAATGATAGAAAAAAACAAATAATTTTTATTTTTATTTTTTACAGAGACATTTATTTATTTATATAAACATAAAAGGGATGGTGAAGAACCCTGTAATTTATGATTTTACATCCGGCTTGGATTTTTCTACTTAGAAATCGTTTTTCCAATTAAAATAATATGAATTGTAACAATGATTATAAAATTTTGCAATATAACAAAAATATAAAATGATCAAAATATTGAGGCCTACGTGGGGCATGGACAAAAATAGGTTGGGAACCACTGCACTAGACGATGCCTCAGCACTTTGCTTGGTAGTTAGGAGAGGGCCAGTTCATGTCAAAGGTTTTTCCAAAAAATAATGAGGGGCATCTATTTACAGGCACCCACTATTACAGGCATATGAAAAATGTAGAGATTAGCAGATCATGGCCAGTACACAATAACAAAAAATATTGAATAGCTTGGTTTTGTTGCTGGCTATTTGGAAACAGTGATATGAGCAGATGGCTACAATAACTGGAGGAATGTATCAGCCCACTTAACTCTTATAATGTCTTTGGGTGAAAAACTTAATTTTTGTCTTTGAAATCAGTAAAAGTCCCTTAAATTTCACAACACCAAAAGCACCCTAATTTTAAATTGTTCAGAATGAAACTCTGTGACATTTTCTACATTCCCCAAAATTAATGAACAGTAGAAAAATAATAAACATTCCATAATTTGTATACAGTATCATCTAAAAATATTTAGCTTGCTGTGTCTTTTGTGTCATTTTTGACCGACCATTGACTGGATTTTCTTTTGCATTTACGGTAGTTTAATTGTCAACAACCCATAAAAACATCCTACATGTCATTTCCACCTCAGGGTTGAGTGAGAGTGTTTGGTAAAGAGCTCTTATACTTTACAAAAAACAAAAAGGCGTGTCTCAAATGTCACATTTTTGTACAGCTGGTACACATTTTGAAAACTGCCAAATCATTCAGGTCAAGTTTAACTCACCATATTTCCATACGATATAAAAGCTTAATTTCTCCTTAGGACAAATAAAGTACTATCTATCTGTCTTTTAGTAGATTTTACTCTTTGTTTAGGGCACTGATTGTTTACATCTCATAAAAACTTTCAAAATATCATCTGTTCCGAAACATAGGATTATTACTACTAAAGGTTAAGATGACCAATCAATATAAAATAGGTTTGCACCAACAGAGCCTGAGACGCACTATCACTGTATTATATAAAAAAAACTTGGGACGAGACGAGACCTGTTCAGAGAGACGAGACGTGACCTTCTCAGAAAGACACTTTCACGTCCCATGAAACGAGACTTTGTGCCATGAGATTTAACCATGCCCGGGGCCAGAAAAAGACAAAGAGTAGATGACAAAGTAGAATGTCATAAACAATTCAAAAATGTTGATGCGATACAAATGCAGAGCAGGTTAGAGATAAAAAATTTGAAAGTCTCAGAATAATGATAGTAAAGAACACATTAGCGCAAATAAATGGAAAATATTACTTGGCGAAATAACGGAACAGCGAAAAGAGATTGAATAATGTTTGAGGATATCTGGGGGAGAAGAGAGACAAGGCAGTGAGACAAAAGGACAGCTGCTGTACAGGCTTTTAAATATTCAAAGTGCCACACAAGATGCAGGTCACACGGCACGGCAGCAGCAGCAAGCCAGCAGCTGATCGAGCAAAGAGGAGGTAAAAAAAAACTGTATTTGCTTCCCATTGTATCACCATTTAAGAGGGGTTTTGGAGGAGCGACCGCGTCTCCTTGGGGTGCGTTCAGCCCCCCCTCTTCACAACGGCACATATCGTGGGGGTGGGGGGTTTGTCAAGCAAAGCGAGCAGGGAGCGAAGTCCCCTAGTTTTTATTACTAAAATCTGCACTGCCATGGACCCCTAATGTGCAGCACCACAGTAACCTGATACTGAATTTTTAGCCCAATCACCAAACTTCCATTACATGTGATAGGATGTATAAATTTAATTCTTCAATCATTACCTGAAACCTGCTAATAGCCACAGAACCTTCAGAGACAGCCCTTGCTGCTGAGGGAGCAATTCGGAGTGCAAAGGACATGGAGTTGAAAACAGTGAAAACTGTGAATGCCTGCAACAGAAGAGCACAGAAGGTTCAGGTAACATAATATTTCTGCCACTTTATATTTATATACTGTATAGCCATTCAAATTAATGTTTTAGTACTTAGTAGAAATATGTCAACAAGTCTTCACTTTAAGGAATGTGATTTTTAAGGACGAAGTCCTTTAAAAGAGTTGAAAAGAAACTGTGTATATTACTTCATGCCAGTCCAAAGGTACACTTAAATGAACCGAGAAATGGTAAAAAACAAGTTGGTCAATGTCAACAGCAAAAAGATTAACATTGCCTCTAGACAGATGTTACATCAGTGATTTTTGAATAACTGTAAGAGGATTTTTTCAGTTCACATTAAGCATTACAGAAGTACACAGATAGGAGGGAGTTGTTTTTACCTGCGAGGCATTCAGATCGAAGTCCAAGCACATATGGAGAATGAAGGTGCTAACACTTGCCATCACAACAATGATAGGGGCCACACCAACTGTGATGCTATGAATAAAGCCTGCATCTTCCAGGATGCCCCGTTCTTTAACACGAATTTCTGCAAGGTAGAAAATGATATTGCTCAAAAATGTTACTAAACATTTTTGTATTAAAGGCCTCAGTATACTATTCCTAAAGTTACTAAAAATCAATCATATTGTGAAAAGCAAATAAATAATGCCTGAATCATAAATTAATAGTGAGCATACCTCTTAGTTTTCATCATTATTTAATTATTTTATTTCATTACTGGCCTTAATTTGCCCTCATCCCAGCTTTTTTTAGAATGTGATGCAGGTCTGAAATGCAGGAATGGATATATATTAACAAATAAAATGAAGTTGACCAAACAAAACATGACATATCTTGGGTGCATACTGTCTGCAATGAAATAAAAGTGAAAGTAAAATTAAAAATCGCTGCAATTTTGTTTTTATTTATTTGCATTTTCCATACCGTCTCAACTTTTTCTGATCTAGGGTTGTAATCATAACTCTCTCTCTGCGGGTTTAATGGCAATTTTCTGGGTTCACCTAGTTTGTTTAGTTGCTCCCAAAATGTTGGGGGTATTGGAACAAAGGTATTTATGGTGGAGTGCTCTTGCTGACGTTAAGCTCATCTAGTCACATTTTATAGCATGCAAGAAGGACCTTATTACAACCACAGGTCAAAGGGATATATAATCAATACTATTTAGTACAAATAAAGAGGAATTACATTCAAACTTGTAATACACTAATGAGACCGTGTATTTTTGTAACTGTTCTGGCCACTGGACCCTTAAAAGATATATACATAGAATTAGAAGCTGTCTAGAAAAGTACAAGTAACCACATCCTTTAGTGACTATGTGAATTGAATCTTTTTAGTCTTGAACAAGTCTTGTAGTTAAATAGTGAAGGACTTACTTGACAATATTTACATATATTGAAGGGAAATGAACTGCAGACAGAAAGCAAGGAAAGTGTGCTCTGAAACTGCAAGAAGCTTTTAAGTCGTGTTGTCGAAGAACATAACCTGACTGCAGGAGAATCTGTTGTTTTGCTACATCCATATACCGCAACACATTATCCTTTTCTACGCAGTGTTAATGCAACTAATCATGATACAGTACATCACAACAAATATACAAGAATAATTTAGCCAAAAAAGTGCCTAGAAAAGCCTGTATTGTCCATTTCTGAATTTGTAATATTATTTTTTTGCCCAGATAAGTTATACCTATTTTCCCATACCCAATAACTTTATGGCAGAAATAAAAGGGCTTACATATTTTACTACTTTTCACACCACACCCAAATATGTATTACTGAAATGCATGTGCATGCAATTTTTCCTCCAGTAAAACTTTTATTTAATTTTGATTTAATATTGTGTACGTTGTTAACGTATTATTTTCAACTGTTTTGAGGAGACATGGAAGTAAGAACTTCATTGTGCTATATACAGATGGCAACTAAACATCAGTTAGTACCCAAACTGTACTCCCATGAACCATATTTATTTCTCAAGACTTGATGCACTTCTTTTAAGAGGACACTCAAAGCCTGCTAAGATAAAAGGGGATTTCTCCCAGTCATGAGGTTGTATCTCATAAGCAGCCAATCAGACTGTTTATCTACTTCATTATTTTACACCTAATTCAAAGCATAGTGTTGAAGAGCTTTTATTTTTCCACAATTACAACAATTACTTTGTTCATGTTACTGACTGAGAATATTTCTCTCTTCTAAGCTGTAGTGAAAAAATATATCAAAATGTCTGGAAAGAAAAGAGAGAGCCCTGGACTTTGACAGAGAGGGTTTGACTTGGATAAAGTTTCACTTCAAGAGCATTATTAGACATGAATTTAGGAGATAGCCTCATCTGTTATTTAAGTGAAAATGCTTTGGTCTTTTATGGTATGACACCTTTAAATTCATTTGTTGATCCATTTTCTGGGTTTGCTTTATTCAGTATAACATGTGGCTTGAGAACATTCTATAACCCAAATGAGGCTAAGAAAGCCAAAGAAAGTACAAGAATATTTATTTAAAATAAACAATAATTAGAAGGGTACAGGTTTTAGAAGACACAATGAAATAATGACAAAATAAAACACCACAGTCCCCAGGCCAATCTGCTGTATATTGGCTCAGCCCTATGTATTGGGAGCTGTGTCTACTACACTTATCTAAAAAGGTGTATCTCTTCCTTTTCACTCTTTCCTACATTTAGCTTCCCTCTCTGGCCTCTCTTCCTCCCACCATGTGTATTGTTGCTAGTCGTCCTCCTCCCAGATTGAAGTATTACTTAAATCCTGGAAATGACTTCCAGGAAAATCTCAGCTATCACTTCAGGAATCAGGAAAGATCTAAGGAAATCCTCATCTCTTCTGTAGCTGAAATCCTGAACTCTAGCCTTGTATTAAAGGGCCAGACATCAACAGCTCAGACCCCTAAGCTACCAGTATATCACAGTAGGAAGCAACAAGGCATACACTGTAGAGCAGTTCTCTCTGCTGCCACCTATTTGCAAATGGGACTCCTTGCATGGCTCCTGCCATTCTTCATGGTTCTGGACTTACATTGGTTCTCCTACAAGTAATTATCTTCAGAGCTGCATATGCAGAAATAAGGCATTGCAGCCTCTATCAATGGTGGCCTGTTGTAACTCCTCTCCTGTGCTATAGCAGATTCATTGTAGTTACAGTCCCTTCCAGCCCTCTTTTACAAACTCATATCCTCAATTGGGCCCCATTGGCTGAATCGAGAAACTCAATGAAGGTGAGAGATTGTTTAGTGAATTGAGGGGCTGGTCCTGTCCTGTTTCATAAGCATCTTCAGTAACCAGAGCCCACAGTGTATTGACTATGCCCTCTGCAACACAAGAACCAGCTGTTAAAGGGATCTGTAGCTATTGCTGGGCATCTGTGCATACACAGACATAGTCACAATAATTCCTACAAGACCAAACTTCCACCTCCATTAAACTTAATGTGCATGTCTTTGGGATGTGTTTGGAAAATTGCAGTATGTAGAGGAAAAAGAGGAGACAGCAAATCCTGCACACAAACAGAGATCAAGATTCAACCCCAGATCCATGAAGCTAAGAGGAGCTTAATCTCCTGTTTTACATTTAAATGTGAAAAAACAATTTATTTAATATTGGCAAAATGTAATCATACTTAAAGCATATGCCTTGACATTAAGATCTGATTAAATGGCAAATATTGGATAATACACTTTAAAGTAGCCTCCGCGGTCATTCAGTTACTAAGACAATGCTTGACTGTGGTGATAAAAGATAAAATTTTAAATGTAATGTTGAGTTCAATTGGTTTTAATTTATGTTTTCAATAATGGTACATGGTTGTAGTGTTTAGAGCCTTTGCCTCAAGCATTCAGCATCCTGGGTTTGAATTACGGTACCCGTGTCTATATGGGGTTTTTCTCAGAGTACTTCGGTTTTCCTCACCTGTGCCCGAAGACATGCATTTTATGTTGATTGTTGATTCAATCAATCAAAATGATGGATTGATACCCCATCCAGGGTTAGCTACTACCTTGCATTCACAACTGCTATGAGAGGCACCACGTCTGACACACAGCCATGTGGCCTCATAAACTGTGCTGTGTCTGACATGTAGTCATGAATCCTGGAGTCTGAGGTGGTTGACTAAAAGTCTTTCCAGTGTTTTCATGATGTGAGAGGTAAAGGCTCTCAGTTCACTGAGGGTTACCTTTCTTTGGCATCAGGCTGGGCAGGATGTCTTCCACAGCAGACCCTTCTCAGGCTGAATAAATATCAATGATATAATTTTCCTGCAGACATGTTTAACACCATAGAGTGTAGGGGGCTTTGCACCCAGCTCGCTTCGCTTGCCAACCCCCCTGGCCTGTGCTACGCGCCAGTCACTTCACGTCCCTGCCACTCGCATATGTGGATTTCACTTTCACCAAACAACAAATCTTTAAATTATCACAGATACACCTCTTCATTAAGAAGAAACACTACTTTTCCCTGATGGCAACACGAATTAGACGATCTACATGTCTCCGATTTTAAGTTTAAATCCGAACAATATATTTGATCTCTTTTCGCTGTTCCATTATTTCATTGAGTAATAATTTCTATTTGTTTACGGTAATGTGATCTTTACTATCATTTTTTTGAGACTTGTGAATTTACTTTCATTATCTCTAACCTGCTCTGCATGTGTATCGTATCAATGATTTTGAATTATTTATGGGGTTCTACTTTGTGATCTACTCTTTGTCTTTTATTTCCGGCCCCGGGTGTGGTTAAATCTCTTGGCACAAAGTCTCGTCTCACGGGATGTGAAAGTATTTCTCTGAAAAAGTCACGTCTTGTCCCAGGCTAAAAAGGTTCGTCTCATCCCAGGATTTTTTTATTGTAATAGAGAGATGATGCCATTCATTACCTGTATTCTTGCTAGTCCATAGCTTTGTTTTCCCTGGTCAGCAGCTATAGACTGTCCATGACAGGGATGAATGGAATGTACACAGAGGGTGAGGACCAGGGGGTGTTGAGTGCAGGCATCACTAGGGAAGTAATGTAGCTTGGTGAATAAGAGGTTTGTCAAAAGTAGAACTATATGATGGTATGGACTGCAGCAACAGCAAGGAGGACTGTCTGGAGTTTGGAGTATTAAGCTGATGGGGAAGTGTAAAGAAAACTCTTGTGTGGAAGATGTTTCACTCATTAGTACAAATGTTCCTCCTCTGGTGACTAACCTACAGTAGGTTCTTATAGTTAATAATTCTACCCATACAAATCCAAATATCATTCTCTTTATTCCTTTGCAATTTGTCCTCCACCTCCTTCTGTAAGCATGTTTGCCCTCTCATAAGTACTTATTGAAACGCTGTAGCTCTTCCCCTGATCTGAAGGCTGTTTATTGATGTTTCACAGAACCTTTAAATCACTACTGTTCCAAGGTTTACTGATAGGAAGCCATTTCACTCATATAGCAGGTATGGTGTTTTCAGTACAGGAGCTGATGTAGTCAGTTTTCTTCTTCTTCTTTGTCTTTTGACTGCTCCAGTTAGGGGTTGCCACAGTGAATCATCTTTTTCCATATCTTCCTATCCTCTGCATCTTGCTGTTACACAGTGATTAAAACCTTCAAGGTTCTACCTGAGTGATTCACATAAAGATGTTCTAATCTGTTGCCTCTTTTTAGCTGTGTAGCACCGAATTAGCCTTTCATGTCCACTCCTTACTGTCCTAGTATTCATTTCTTCTTGCTGCATTATGAGTTTATAAAGAGACATAACAAACACCAAACTGTGATCTGACCTATTTACAGGATGTAGTGCTGTGAAGCTATAGGCATTCTTAATACCAGCATACTGCAGATATAAAGTCTCAAGTGATCTAGCTGAGCATTTAACACACCAGGAAAAGTAGAGGAAAAAGAGGCCTGATTAAATCCACCAGAGACAGCCATATGTGCAGCGAAGTGAGTGTACGATGCCACATGCTGCTGCATTGACAAAGGAGGGTGGAATGTACTGTACGCAGTAACAACAATAACGTTTATTTATAATTCCTGGAATTATTCTAATATTATTAGATAAGATATGGAAGAAGATGATCCACTGTGGCAACCCCTAACGGGAGCAGCCGAAAGATAAAGAAGAAAAAAAATTCTAATATTATTAGATATAACTATATTAATGTGCAAATTCTGCAATTGTTGTATAGGCATCTTTGTTATTTAACTTATTTTTTTCTGTTATTGTCCAAATTGTCCTTTATATTTTTTTTTGTGTCAGCGGATGAGAGTTATAAGGTCTTCCATACAATATCCACTTATTAAAAGAAGATAAATTTGAAGAAAGTCAATAATTCATAAGTTTTAGTTCAGCCATATGTCAGAGAACAAGGTTGTTTATTATTACGGAAACCAAGGTCATATTTATGAATGGCAAGAGAATCACTGCTGAAAATAGTTCACCGAAAAGTACTGTACATTATTAACCCCTGCGCCTACTGTCAAATCACAGCCCAGCAAAATGCAGGGTAATTAGTTTGAATCTTCACTAGCATGTTTCCAAGATGAAGTTCTCTTGTCCATATAGGTTTCTCCCAGGAATTTATGCTTTCTTCTCATGTTAAAAACATGTGAGGTTAACAGTTAAAGGTAAATTATGGATGTGAAAGGGCTAGAATTCTGTTCAGAGTGTGAACCTCATGGCTGCCAAATATGACTCCATCTTCTCAAAATCAGACTTTTACAAAGTTGTCTTGTAGCCCGTTAACTTTGATGGCTTTCATTATAACTAAGCCATGGCAAAACCATACAAAACAGCATTTTATGAAACAAAAACATAGAATAGATATACTTACTTTGCACATTGTGAGCAAATGGAATTTCCCAGGAGTACATCTTAAGGAACTTGATACAGTTGAGGATTTCATTCATTAGCCGAACTCGACTATCTGTGACAGTCACGCACTTCTTGCGATAATGGGCTGTCACCTTGGTCACAGCCATCTAGGGATTATGAATAGGTAAATATCTGGATAAACAGTCTAAGAAAATCATAACCATAAGATCAGGTCAAAAGGGCTCTGTATCTCACGGTGCAGTCCTACTTAACGTTTAATTAAATGTTAAATCTCAGGTATCAGCTAAACTCACAACATTTTGTCAAATTCTGTCAACCTTACCTCTAATATGGACATAATCTCTCTCTCTCTCTCTCTCTCTCTCTCTCATGCCGATATGATCTAATTCAACAGACTGGTAAAAGTTTCTATTCAATTGTCCAATAAAGTACTTACAGACTGTTCAAATGAATTTGTTTAAAATCACAGGCAGCAACCTTGTTAACTGTCAAGTGTGCCAGTTTTCTGTCTGCTACAGAATTGTCGTTCAAGTATAAATTTTGTTACTACCTTACAAACGCAACTGTAATTTCTAGCTCACCCAGCACAGCTTATAACATAACTGACATCGTCTAACACTAGCTTTCTCATTCTCCCAAAACCCTGCTGTGCTCATTTAGCTCAGAGCTTTACATTTCCTTGAACATCCTCTCCTTGTCTGTTGTCACAGCTGTGTCAGTCCTCACTTTCCAATTAAGGTTAGAAAACTGCTTTTCTTCTATTGACAGTTTTGATAGTTACTCCTGCATTTCGTTACTTTGAAAATTACTGTAGAGTACTAAAGTAGGCCTCAATCTTAAATTTTAAGATTTACATTTTAGAGTCTTTTTAATTTTAGATGTTTAAAAAATCACGAGGCATCAGGGTGTAATAGGTAGTGCAGGTGCCTCATGGACCATAATTCTAGACTCAAATCCCAGTGCCCATTGTCTGCATGGGCTTTGCAGTTTTCATGTTCTCCCTCTGTCCGCATGGGTGTCTTCCCATATCCACTAAGACATGCATGTTAAGCTAATTAGAAACTTCCAACGAGTCCAGTTTAAGTGTAAAGTGGGCAAGGACATGACTGAGACCAACACATTACAAATTATTAACGTGTTAATTCTTGCATACAATAAAGTGAACCTTTTTTGGCTAAAAGGGAGGACATTTGCAATTTTGACACAGAATTACATTTTTGCTTGTTATTTACCTTGTATGATGCTCACTTTGAAGTTTTTGTAACTTTCACTACCACCAAGTTTATACTCATCTGAGTATTGTTCATTTAATAAAGTGAAGGTAATAGGGGTTGCTGAGAAAGGCACAATCCATCCATTATCCAACCCGCTATATCCTAACTACAGGGTCATGGGGGTCTGCTGGAACCAATCCCAGCCAACACAGGGCACAAGGCAGGAAACAAACCCTGGGCAGGGCACCAGCCCACCACAGAGAAAGGCACAATTATAACATAAAAATTGGTAATCACATGTGCAATCAAAATGCACTGACATATTATAGCATGAAATGAAATTAGTATTTTATTTATTATTGTGAAATATACACTGCCAAAAATTTAAGGGAACATTTAATCATCTCAGTCTAACACCAAGTCAGTTAAGCTTCAGGGTTATCAATCTGTCCAGTTAGGAAGCATAAGCGATTGTGAATCAACTTCACCTGCTTTGGTGCAAATGACAGTGACAACACATGCACTGCAGAGACAACAGTAAGACAACCCCCAAAAACAGAATGGCTTTGCAGGTGGTGGCCACAGACAATTGCTCTCTCCTTATCCTTCCTGACTGATTCTTCTCTAGTTTTGTATTTTGTTAGTGTCCTTGTCACTACTGGAGCATGACAACTTTCAGCTCTCTGAGAGAAATACACTGTTTATCTGAGTGTACAAAGGAGACACCTTTTAGGTTTCATGAGCAAACAATTCATGGTCACGCTAATAAAATAGTGAAACCTTCAATATACCCACAAAATGTTAAGAAGAAAAAATTACCAAAAGTGGATAGACGAAGATAAAGATGGCTGTACCCAGCAGGGCAGATGGCCCCAGGAATAATGAAGTGTAGATGAGACCTATGATGACAACAAGAGGCCCACCAGCAAGTTGGATTCCCATCGTGGCAAGGTCATAGAGGCGTTGGCCGTCATTCACACACATATTCACAAGCTGCAAGACACAACACGCCCTATCTGTTAATCAGATATTTATTTGCAATGCCTGCAACAACATCTTTTCTTTAGGCATAGTTTTTTCAGTAAAAAAAAAAACAGCTGTACAGTTTGTGGTTTAGTTGCTGCTTAATAATGTATTTGAGGTGACTTTTTGGACACTAAACATGTTATTGTAGTATTGTAAATAATATAACATTACATATTATTTCTATAGTTTGGTGTTTGAGATTTGAGTTAGATTTGCTAATACCAGTTTAAATACAAACACAGAAAATAAAGCAAAGAATAAATGAGTAGTGGGCTATAGCCATGGCAGACTCGGGCCCCCTGTGGGACTGCAGACTCAGTTCCTAGTGGTCACCACACCTTATCAGTAGAGCAGCAAAAACAACACCACCATTTGAGCTAAATGAGTATGAATGGCTATTAGAGTTTTTGACGGTGAGGTAGGGAATCACTTGGTATGCTCGCATATTCCATGTGAAGTTCATTTGAAGCATACGATTTGGTGCATACTATATTTTACCATACTTCAAAGTCGTAAGCATAACTCATTAATACATTTTATAATATAACAAAGGCTATACTGTACTCACAGTTATCCATAGCTCCTTAAGATCATTCAGTTCTAATACGTCCTACAGAGGGACTTTCAGATGAAGTTACAGAAGTATAAAATATTTATAATCCAGGGATTTACTGTAAATTTAGATGAATATACTTACAACATTTACAGTGTATCACTCTTGTGAAAAATGTACTTCTTTATCAAAACAAGAAAAAGCTTCTTATGATATTTTGAACATATTGTAATTATTTTTTTACAATCTCTCTACTGTACAATATTTATGAAACAGACACAGTGCCTTGCTAAAGTATTTGTCCCTTTCAGTGTCTGTCCTGTTATCTCATATTACAATATGGAATTAAAATGGATTTTAATTTGGATTTTCTGTAAAGGACTTAACAATACTGTATAGTCCAAATTGTTCAAGTGGAATGAAAATATACTACCTGGTTATATATAGAAAAAAACAAGCAAAAACTGCATCCATGATCATCCCACTTACTATGAAACCCCTAAGAAAGATCAGGCCCTACCAATTAACTTCAGCAATCACATAATGAGTTGATTAGGGTCCACCTGTGTGCAGTCAAAGTGTCACATGATGTCTGTATAACTAGACCTGTTCTGAAAGACCCCTGACTCAGCAACACACCACTAAGCAAGCAATAGCAAGACCAAGGAGCACTCCAAACAGGCCAGAGACAAAGTTGTGGAGAAGAATGCAGTAGATCAGGGTTGGGTTATAAAAATATCCCAAACTTTGAATATCTCACAGAGCACCTTTCTGACAAAATGGAAAGGACATGGCACTATTACAGACCTGACAAGGCTGACAATACATGCAATAAAGATGCAAAAAGATAACACTGAAAGGGCTACTAAGATCCACAGCAGTGATGGGAGTATCTGTCCATAGGACCACTTTAAGCTGTACGCACCACAGAGCAGGATTTATGAAAGCATGGCCAGAAAAAGTGCTTATAAAAATAAAAACACATTTGGAATCCCAAAACACATGTAAAAAGGTTCTCTGGTCAGATGAGAGACTAAATTTGAACTTTTTGACCATCATGGGAAACACCATGTGTGGCGCAGACCCAATACTTCCCATCACTCCAAAAACACCATTCCCACAGTGAAGCATAGTGCTGGCAGCATTCCTACTGGGAGGATGATTTTAATCAGCCGGGACAGAAAAACTGGTCAGGATCAAAGGAAAGGTGAATGTCACTAAATACGAGACAATTCTTGAGGAAAACCTGTTTTAGTCTGCCAAAAATTTAACAGTGGGACGAAGGTTCACCTTCCAGCTGGATAATGATCCTAAGCATACTGCTAAAGCTACACTGGAGTGGTTTAAAGGAAAACAATTAAATGTCTTTGAATGGCCTAATCAAAGTCCAGACCTCAAGCCAACTGAGAATCTGTGGCATGACTTGAAGATTCCTGTACACTAACACTACCCATCCAACTTGAAGGAGTTGGAGCTGTTTTGCCTTGAGGAATGGCTGAAAATCCCACTGACTAGATGTGCTAAGCAAATAGAGACATTCCATAAAAGACTTGCAGGTGTAATCACAGTAAAAGGTGGCTCTACAAAGTACTGACTTTCAGGGGGTGAATACCTATGCACACTCATGATTTCTGTTTTTTTTGTCTTAATTATTGTTTGTGTCACAATAAAAAATATTTTGCACCTTATTATTTGTTGCATTCCAAGTTATAATACAACAGAACAGTACAAACACCGATACTTTTGCAAGGCATTGTGCACTGTTGCGTTTGAGACTACTAAGGAGGACCAATTTCTAATGTGTTGTTTGGGACAGATTTTATTTTGAAGTGCTCTATATTGTGAATCATGAGGGGTTCGGTTAAGATGCTGTCCTATTAGCTATCTGGGCAGTTCTGTTTTGTGAGTAATGGAAGAAAACAAGGACCTCCATGCATCCTCTGTTGTCAGGTGTGCCACCAAGCAGAGATGCTATAACAGTATCAGTTTCTTTTTTAAACGTTATGATACCCAGGACATAACACTATTGGATCACTGCTTACATTAGAAATACATTACAAAACATGGAAACATTGGCAATGCAGATATGCAAATAAAAACTGAGAAAAGCAATTATACTGGCTAAACATTTGGCAAGGAATAAACTAGGGGCAGAATTTAGCAACCGCAACAGTTTGCTCAAACTTTGGCTGGGATTAGGGATCCTTATGGACTACAAAATAAAAATGTGTCCAATATCCAATATCAACTTAATTTTTTTCTACCAAACCAATTTTCTTTTTGCGCATTGTGCTTTGTAAAGCAAGCAGGTATTTGACTGCCTGCAGCACCACATGATTCCTTTTTTTCTGTAAATGATGTAAGGAGGGCGGCATGGTGGCGCAGTGGGTAGCGCTGCTGCCTCACAGTTGGGAAACCTGGGGACCTGGGTTTGCTTCCCAGGTCCTCCCTGCGTGGAGTTTGCATGTTCTCCCCGTGTATGCATGGGTTTCCTCCAGCGCTCCGGTTTCCTCCCAAAGACATGTAGGTTAGGTGGACTAGCGATTCTAAATTGGCCCTAGTGTGGGTGTGTTTGTGTGTGTCCTGCGGTGGGTTGTCACCCTGCCCGGGATTGGTTCCTGCCTTGTGCCCTGTGTTGGCTGGGATTGGCTCCAGCAGAACCCTGTGACCCTGTGTTCGGATTCAGTGGGTTGGAAAATGGATGGATAGATGATGTAAGGAGGACTTGTAAATGAGTTCATGTACACAAGGTATCTTATTTGAAGTATTCTGAGAAATGCTATTAAAAGCGCTATGAGAAGTAAACTGCTATTCTGAGTAAAACATTTCAAGTTAAAGTACTGTGTTTCTTTCAGTTGAATTAATATTTTCATGGTGTATAAAACACAATTAAGGACAATTAAAGAAATCTTTAAACTTATGGTGTATTTTTCATGCAGTATCTATGGTCTGACTTCATTGGGTGCATCACATCCAGGCACAGCACCTGATCGGCTCAAGATCGTCAACCAAATACAGAGGGTGGTGAAGGCAGCACAGAATATTACTGACAACAGGCTGCCTTGTCTTCAGGACACATACGTTTACTGCCTTGGAAAGGTAAACAGGTTCAAAAAAGACCTCAGCCATTCTCTGCACATCTGCTTTTCTCACTGTTCCCTTCTGATTATCAGTACAAAGACTATTGGTAATCACACCAGTGACTTCAGGGACAGTTGAAATCCATAAGGCCTAAGGTTGCATAATAGTCAATTATAAAAACAAAAATATTGTAAAATGACAAGCAGTGAGCATAGATATATAGTACTTGCAGGTACATATCAAATACATTGTATATATGCATATGTATACATATTTATATAATATATGTCGCATGCTAAGTGTAGTTTGTATTCATTTCTTTTTTTTTTTTTGTATATTTGTCAACTGTTATATAAGTACGTATTTCATTTTACTACATAGAAACCACAATAAACTTGATGATTTATTCAAGTGATACAATTAAATATCTCCTAAAGTAAGATTAGGCTGTAGATTTTTAATAATCTTCTCTTTCCCCTCTTTCAGCAATAACATGCAGCCTGTAGAAAAAGTGGAGCACTACGAACCTATCACAATGATCATTGATAGGTTGTCCTTTGATATGAATATAGAACAAATCAGTGAGAAGCTTTGGAAAAGACTATTCTTTCTTAGAAAACTGATATAAATATGTTTCTGTTTTACAAGTCTTTTATATTTTATTTTGGGAATCACAAACAGGTTAGAAAGAAGGCCAGCACGACCCTGTCACACATCAGCTGTCATTTGTTGCTGAAGTTTCAGCTTTTGTTATCAGGCTGCAGATTAAGATTCTGACATCTCAAAAGCAATAGATGTAGGAGTTCTCTTATCCCCAGTGCTACTGTATACTGTATAAACATTTTGAATTCCAGTGGCAACACAGACTGTGATGTACTTTTGTACAGCGACCTGTTATAATTCAGTATTCCTTGACACAAAAATTCAAGCTGTGCATTTTGATTGTAAAAAATGTATATCATTTCTTGCCCTTTGACTTATTTCTTGCATCTGTGGAATAATGTTTTATGTGTATATACCTGCTAATTTCTCTCTGGGATAATAAAGCCTACCTATTGTGCCTTAGGATAAAATAGCAGAATGATGTGAATGCTGTTTTATAGCAAGCATTTCTATCACAAACATCTCAAGGTGCTCTTTAATTACTTCAATTGTTTCCACTGTTGGAGCAAAGTTAGGTGAAGTAACACCATGTCAGGGTGACATTTACAGGTTTACAGTGTCTTATCCAATAGGAACGCATACATTTATACAGAATTATTTTTATCATTCACATGTACTGTATAAAAACACAAATCCTTGTTTTGGTTTTGGTTCAGATTAAAATATATATTTATATGTTAAGTAATTTTAGGACTATTGGCCTTTTTCACCTTTATTTAAAATTCAATATATTTTTCTTAGAGCAGTAGAAGTTGGAACTACACATATTATATGCATTATTTATGAATTTCCACACCAACATTGACCTTTTAAGATTTAATTTGGGATAAGTAAAGGAAAATATTCATGCATATTAATGTGACATTTTAAAGTGCAGCTTGTACTATAGGTGTTTTTGGTAACAAACTTTTTAGAAAAGCCGTTTCATCGAAAAGCTTCTGTAGAACATACTGTAAAGTTTTGAGTGGCAGAAATGCGAAATGTCTTCGAATTTTTGTTGAAATTGTGACACTTTTACATAGGGTGTTTGTATCATATAATACATTTGCATTACAAAATACAACACTAACATTTGTGGGCTCTTTTTTGCACTATCAACTTTTTTCTACCACTACTACTATTTTTGTCCTGTAATTTTACATTTACAGACTATCTTCCAAATCATTTTGGCTGTAAAACTATATCGAAGTTTCAGATACCCTAATGTATGAGGAGTGCTGATTAATTGGATTTTTTGCTGCACTACTGCTGTTATTTCATATCCTAACTGTGGATGTCAGCTTACTAACCACAGATGCAGTGGTTTTCAAAAAATGAACAGCAAATATGTTCGTCATCGATCAGCAAGCTAATAAATCTTATACTGCAAGCTTACTGTGCTGCTGGGCTACTTGTGTGACATGGCATTTATTTATTCCGTTTTCTACTTACCATTACTACAATATAACAAATTAAAATGGTTTAATAGGTACAGTAACTTTAATACTTTATCAAACCGTGAATTTGACACTTTAAAACTTCTACAGAACCAGAGGCATTCATTTCTAAGGAATAAATAGTAAGAATCTTCTCTAATGAAGCTTGCAAGAATTACAGTAATGGGAAATTAGCCAAGCAGTCCTTCTCTCTACTCCTCAAAGAAGACTTCAGACTGTAGAAGAAGTCAAAATTCATTTCATCACAGAAAAGCCAGATGATATTCACTGTAAAAGTAAGTTTTATTTACACATTAACAAATAAAATCCACAACAAATCCGTTACACCATACAAGAAAAACAGTTTAGTTAAGGAACAGTCATTTTCCCATTTTCATCTCTTAAACAAAGACCATCAACCCTCCAAAACACAATCCATACTACACACATAGAATCTGGATTTTAAATCAATTCCCATCAAAGCCCTATTTCTCATTCCCCAATATCCACAAGCCCTTCCAACTCTCTTTAGCTGCTGTTAAACCCCACTTCTCAATATCCCTCTTAATTTTCCTTTCTAACTCCTCTTCCCAAATCTTTTTTACTCTCTGCATATCTCTGTTCACAAACCTCTTTATCAGGATACACTTGGCATCCCAAATTGACTTCTTTGCCAGGATAATAGTAAGCCATATCAAAAAGGCTTCACTTGAACTTCTGCCATTTCCAGCTAGACTCTCTCCTTTTAAAATTAAACCATAGGACAAAACAACCATAATCTTTTACCATTATCAATAATCCTTTCACATTCACAGACGCTCCCCTGCCTTTAGTTCCTCTTTCTTATCTCTCATTGCTTTCAGAAGTGTATTATTATGCATCCCCTTAGCAATCTTAAAAAAGTCAGATGATATTCACCTTTGTCTCAGCTCACCTTGACAGACACAAATACAAGTAGCTGCATAAGCCAGCTTTTTCAACTGCTCTTCTCTGACTCAACAGCACTGTTTGGGAGGTGTTATCGAAAATTTTGTTGAACTCTACCTCATATTGTTACAGAAGAAAAGAGCTTCACAATCTGTTTGGCAGTTGATTAAGAAAGCATTTATATTGATGTATGCAGTACCAACTCTGCTAGAGTAGTTGGATAGCAGCCTTTTATGTCTTTATGCATAGAGTATGCAAATCAAGTAACTACTGTAACTATAAGCAATCAGAAGACTTCCTAAGAAGTGAAAAATAGCAGTTTGTCCTAAAATGGACACTCTACTTGTGCACAAGGGCAGGTTATATGACAAAAAATAATAATAAAATAATAATACATTTTATTTATATAGAGCCTTTCCCATGCTCAAGGCACATGCTCTATCGGCAGAATTTAGAATAACAAACTACCTTAAATGTGGCTTTTACTGTAATTTAACATTACCAAGTGAGCCACGTGACCTTGAAAATGCTGCTGCTGTATGCTGTTAGTAGTGAAAAGTTCTCAGCGCAGTAGGGCTGGGATAGATGACCTGACTGACTGCAGTTAGTTTGTAAAATCAGGATATATTAAAATCGCAGTTCCTACCAGGGATGCTTCTGGACTAGGCAATTGAAGATACAAATTGTATCATTTAAAGATAGCCTTGAAATCTATTTTAGATATCTTACAATCTCTAAATGTTAATTTTGCTTACCATACAAACACTCCAAAAATGACTATAGATCATTAATTACATAAGGCTTGACAAAAATGATGCTATATTATGCTATAGCAAAAGCTCAGTTTCTTAGCTGCTTAGAATAGTAAAGTGCAAAATACACCAGAGCAGACCTTGTCAGACTTAGGCCTGATTTCACAAATAATTAACACAGCTAGCTATCTCTTCAGTGTTGAGATTTGTTTGCTTTTTGTTTTGCTACTAGATTATAAGAAATGTGTACTGAAATGTACCAAACAGAAGATAGAATTTTAAGGTAAGGTTCCTCTACTTAGGAAACAATTTGCCAAAGAGTACTGATATATATTGCATGTTGATTAGCACATGCAAGCAAGAATATCAATTTACTCTGTACATTTGACAGTATTGACCCTATAAAATAAAACTCTAAATGGTCTTGAGTGATCAGTGTTACTGCTCCAGCAGTTAGATTAAACACTGGCCTGGGCACTGTCTTTCTGGAGTTTTTAGATAGATAGATAGATAGATAGATAGATAGATAGATAGATAGATAGATAGATAGATAGATAGATAGATAGATAGATAGATAGATAGATAGATAGATAGATAGATAGATAGATAGATAGATAGATAGATAGATAGATAGATAGATAGATAGATAGATAGATAGATAGATACTTTATTAATCCCAAGGGGAAATTCACATACTCCAGCAGCAGCATACTGATAAAGAAAATATTAAATTAAAGAGTGATAACAATGCAGGTATACAGACAGACAATAACTTTGAATAATGTTAACGTTTACCCCCCCAGGTGGTATTGAAGAGACGCATAGTTTGGGGGAGGAACGATTTCCTCAGTCTATCAGTGGAGCAGGACAGTGGCAGCAGTCTGTCGCTGAAGCTGCTCCTCTGTCTGGAGATGACACTGTTTAGTGGATGCAGTGGATTCTCCATAATTGACAGGAGCCTGCTCAGCGCCCGTCGCTCTGCCACAGATGTCAAACTGTCCAGCTCCATGCCTACAATAGAGCCTGCCTTCCTCACCAGCTTGTCCAGGCGTGAGGCGTCCCTCTTCTTTATGCTGCCTCCCCAGCACACCACCACATAGAAGAGGGCGCTCATCACAACCGTCTGATAGAACATCTGTAGCATCTTATTGCAGATGTTGAAGGACGCCAGCCTTCTAAGGAAGTATAATCTAGAATAGAATTGAATAGAATAGTATATTTTATGTTCTAAATTTATCAGTGTGTTCTTGCCTTTGGATGCTCTGGTTTTCCAGAGGTTAGCTTGATGGCTAACGCTAAAATTGGCTGTAAACGTGACCTACAATGGACTGGCATCCCATTCTGGGCCGTTCCCTACCCTGTCTGCAAGGCTGGCGGGGTCAGCTCTGTCCACTGCTACAATTAGCTAGATCATGCTGGTGTAAAAAAAGATGGATGTGTTTAGAAAATGGCTTGTAAAAATTGCTTTTATATCTGTTAGTTTTGATATTTAAATATTAACATAAATAATATTTTTACTGTTTGATAAATTGGTTATGTAAATAATAAAATGGGTAAATAGACCACACTGTCCTAGCTGATGCAGGATTTTTTTCACAACAGTTTCATCCGGACCCAGCACCTGCCAGCAATTGATATATATATTTAATTTTAATATTTGGCTTGCTTCACTTCTCAGTCCATAATCTCGGGCAGCTCACCTGTAAAAAAAATATGGGAGGAGGGTTTTAGACGCACAGTCACAGATAACGAGTGGAATGTGACATTTCTCTTCAAGTTAAGCTACACGAGAATTAGTATCATTTAAATTGCTATAATGTGCAAATATCTGTAAGCTTTGGATCTCACCAAGTTCCTTTAACAATGTGCTTTGGTTTGGTTCTTGACTCAATCTCTGTTAGGTATCTGCATTTCACTGTGGGGTTGTGTCCTTGTAAGATAACCATTGACATGTTTAAACAGTTACTGAACAGTGTGCCCATCCTCATTCCAGTGTAATTATCTCTGTTACGAGGCTAGCTTTGTCTAATTGGAAAGGCCCTCTTTCCAACTCTGTTTTGTAATGTTTTAGGGAGGAGTTGCTCTATCTAAAATAATCAAAAGCTACAGAATATGGCTGCCCTTATTGGCTACAGAACTTCTTTTTCAAATGAAGAGCATTTTGGAATCTTGGACCTTTCTCTTTCTCTCTTATCTATGTATGTAATGGTTTTAGTAGACTAATGGGGACGAGAAGAATGAACAAGCATACTGAAAAGAGAAAAAGATGTAATATTGTATATTATAAAAATGTGCTTTAGAAAAACACAAAGCAGAAAACAATGGTATGTTTCAGTCTATCTTCCAGGATTAGTTCCTGTCTTGTGCCCAGTGCTGCCAGGATAGGCTATGACTCTTGTCATCTTGAAATGGTCTAAGCAGGTCTAAAAAGTGCAAGTAGAATCTCAGAAATTGTCAGATGTATAAATTGTAATCCTCTTTGATCCTTTTGTTGCAAAAAGAACTTTTTCCCCACTTTTTATTAGTACTTCACTTTCTTGTTAAGATTCAGAGCTCTTATTTCAGTTTTTCTCACCCAATAGCCAATTGTCAATGAAGTGTACACAGAAAGATTTCTAAAAGCTAACATAGTACTGTTTGCACCAAATCAAGGTGAAGCAACATGGTTCTCTATCAAAGAACTGAGAATGATTTAGATCAATGAACCAGTCCTGTTGTACATTTTAGCTAAAGGTCAGATTGTGCTGGTGACTATATTGTGCAATGTTAAACAGCCCGTCCATCCAGACTGTGTAATTATAGAATACCTATACATCTCAAATTACACCCCAAAGCAGGGCTATAAAATTAAAAGGCTACAATGGCCAGAAGATGGTGTGGTAGTGGAAATACCTGATATGTAAATCAGTCTGGAAAAGAAAGACTGACAACTGCTAAAGAGAGCACAAAGAAAGCTTCAAGATCCATGTGTGTACATTGCACATAAAAATTAGAAAACAAATTCACAAGTAAGTATTGGTGATTCCTCCTAAAATTCATAGTAACAGATTACTTCACAGACAGTCTCTTCTATCATATACTACAATAGCTTATCTGATTGTGTAAAATTGTTAATGCTAGTTTATGATTTAAAAAAAAAATAGTATAGTAGTAAATAGCCTCATGAACCCATGTTTGCTTTTCCTCTGCCTAGCTTGTGGGATGGCCAAGACTGGTTCAGATCAGAACATCCCAGTCTTCACTGGGAGAAGCAGGTGGAAACTGAGCGAGTAACTTTTATGATACAAAATACAAATAAATTAAATAAATATCCATCCATTTTTCTAACTCACATTTTGCATTTGAAGATCACAGTGAACCAATGCCAATCCAGGAAGAATCCAACACAAAGCAAGAATGATATCCAAATGGAGCTCCAGTCATCACTGAGTGCGCCCACAGTTACTCGTATTGTAGGCAGCAATAACTACATGGCTAGAAGTAAGAGTGATGATGCCCTTTTCCTTGGCTTCATGGTTTTGTGTTATCAATTTTCTGACTCTGATTATTCCAAAGTCTGTAGTTGCTTAGAATATTGCATTTTAGTTGTTAGCGGGAAGGAGTCTGGATTTTCACTCTATACTTTTAATTAAAGTCTAAATCTTACTACGATTGATCACTTTTAATGACACTAATGAAAATATTACATTTCAAGTTGCAAACCCATTTTTATTATTCTAATAAAATACAACCTCAGATACCTACACTTGACTCCGCCTGTCAAACATGTTTTTCTCTTTGAATACTAGGCCTTACTTGCTATCCGAAGACAGTAAAATAATAAAAAAATATACTATCATTAATCTGCCATTCTCACAGCACTCTTTAAAAGGTTTCTCATTGATTTACAGTGTATAATGCTAAGGAAGAATAGTTAAAAGGTTATTTCTATTCTGAAAACAGTGTGCAAATAAACGTTTACCTTTTTTCCATTACAGATACATGGTGCACTTCCATATATATTGCTATTAGAGTTGTCAAAAGTTTCAAAATATCAATAGGTATCTGTTTTTATCATTTTTAAAATTGTCTCATTTTTTATGTTATTGATTCTACAGCCTACATTACAAATACACTTATAGTTTCTTCTGGCTTTTGACAATTGAGCCTCATAGACTACCAATGGACATAGCCACATTTTTTATAGTATCTTATTTCTAAATTATGGAAACATTAATCAGTATAGGCCTGTTTCTTTTTGTAGACAGTTAAATGTTTAACACATTAAGAAGGGGGCTGCAATTATTTTTCCCTGCAGGCCAGTTTTATTCTGCACTGTACAATTGGGGAAACACTCTTGAGCATTAGGGCTCTGCTGAACCCTCGCTGTGAAGTGTGCTTTACTTTCTTTTGTTTTATTATGTGCCATTTTAAAATTATATTCCATTACATTTACTACGTAATCTAATGCACTACAAATTTTCAGTGCTCAATTGCAGAAGCAGTGGCGCTACTCCTCCGTGTGCTCATATACTCGATGTATTATACTAGAAATAGAATCGTGGGATGGTGACTAAAATGAAAGTTGATTGGATTTGACTGGCTGTAACGGCTGCCTCATGGATGGGGTCTATGTTAGTGCAGCAGCGTGCTGCATTTTCTTTTGAGCTGTATCAATAAAAGCTTTGGTTAGCATAGCAATGGTTGTGATTTGATCATTTTTTTCCTCTGGTGATGGCCCTGTTTTCCTGAAGTTTCCTCACACTGTGAGAGAAACTAGCTCAAAATTCAAATCTGCCTATATAAGATTATGACTGCGGGTGGATGGGAATTGTAGTTTATGGGATGGGCTCTAAAGCACTTTAAGGTTAACGCCAAGGCTGTTGACTACTATTGTAATTAATTATTCCTATGCTTTAATGATGAAATTTTCAGTTATATGTTTTTGCAAAGATTTTAATGCATACAGAATTGTAATTTATTTATATACATGTTTACTGAGTTATATTATATACTGTATTGGGTATTGAAAATTATAGCAAATTTCAATACTTTTCATTGTACTGAATTTTAAAATGTTGGTATTGTGACAACCCTAAATGCCATTACCCCTCTTTAAGAAGGGGGACCGGAGGGTGTGTTCCAACTACAGAGGGATCACACTCCTCAGCCTCCCTGGAAAAGTCTATTTGGGGGTTCTGGAGAGGAGGGTCCGTCGGATAGTCCAACCTCGGATTCAGGAGGAACAGTGTGGTTTTCATCCTGGTCGCGGAACAGTGGACCAGCTCTACACCCTTAGCAGAGTCCTGGAGGGTGCATGGGAGTTCGCCCAACCAAGTCTACATGTGTTTTGTGGACTAGGAAAAGGCGTTCGACCGTGTCCCTCGGGGAATCCTGTGGGGGGTACTCCGGGATTATGGGATACCGGATCCCCTGATAAGGGCTGTTCAGTCCCTGTACGATCGGTGTCAGAGCTTGGTCCGCATTGCCGGCAGTAAGTCGAACCCATTTCCAGTGAGAGTTGGACTCCGCCAGGGCTGCCCTTTGTCACCGATTCTGTTCATAACTTTTATGGACAAAATTTCTAGGCGCAGCCAGGGTGTTGAGGGGGTCCAGTTTGGTGGACTCAGGATTGGGTCACTGCTTTTTTACAGATGTCCTGTTTGCTTCATCAGGCCGTGATCTTCAGCTCTCTCTGAATCGGTTCACAGCTGAGTGTGAAGCAGCTGGGATGGGAATCAGCACCTCCAAATCCGAGACCATGGTCCTCAGCCGGAAAAGGGTGGAGTGCCCTCTCAGGGTTGGGAGCGAGATCCTGCTCCAAGTGGAGGAGTTCAAATATCTTGGGGTCTTGTTCACGAGTGAGGGAAGAATAGAGCGTGAAATCGACAGGCGGATCGGTGCGGCATCCGCAGTGATGCGGGCTCTGCATCGGCCTGTTGTGGTAAAAAAGGAGCTGAGCTAAAAGGCAAAGCTCTCAATTTACCAGTCGATCTACGTTCCTACCCTCACCTATGGTCATGAGCTATGGGTAGTGACTGAAAGAACGAGATTGCGAATACAAGCGGCTGAAATGAGTTTCCTCCGCAGGGTGTCTGGGTTCTCCCTTAAAGATAGGGTGAGAAGCTTAGTCATCCGGGAGGGGCTCAGAGTAGAGCCGCTGCTTCTCCGCATCGAGAGGAGTCAGATGAGGAGGCTCGGGCATCTGATCAGGATGCCTCCTGGACGCCTCCCTGGTGAGGTTTTCCGGGCATGTCCAACCGGGATGAGGCCCTGGGGAAGATCCAGGACACGTTGGAGGGACTATGTCTCCCGGCTGGCCTGGGAACGCCTCGAGATTCTCCCAGAAGAGCTAGAAGAAGTGGCTGAGGAGAGGGAAGTCTGGGCATCTCTGCTCAAGCTGCTGCCCCCGCGACCCAACCTCGGATAAGCAGAAGAGGATGGATGGATGTATGGGTAAATGCCATTACATTAAATGAAGTTATGAATTGCTCAGGTGGGGGTTAAATTTTGTTTTGTTAAGTTCGCCTTGATTGTATACAATGTTATTTTCTATGTTGTACAAGTTTGATTTGATTGTATAGAATCTTCATATCGCTCTATTATATAAAAAAATCTTGGCTCGATACGTGATTTTCTCAGAGACACTTTAATGTCCCGTGAGACAAGGAGGTCAGCTGCTGTACAGGCTTTTAAATATTCGAAGCGTTGTGCGATATGCAGATCACACAGCACGGAACAAGCAGCAGCAGCAGCAGCAAACCAGCTGATTGAGCATAGAGGAGGTAAAAAAAAATGTATTTGTTTCCCATTGTATCACCGTTTAAGAGGGGGTTTCGGAGGAGCGAGGCAAATACATTATTGTTTATCATGGCACTAGAGAATGGAAATGTGTTGGTCAGACGAGAATTTCATTGTACTATCTACATATGACAATACTACTACTGCGAACAACTGCTACTATTCTCCCATTTTCTAAAATTAAGGTAGTGAAATTGTCCCACTCTGGGCAACTGAATATAACCTCTGATGGACTGGCTTTCTATTGAGAGTTTTTTTCCTGCTTTGTTTCCAACGCTAGCAGGACAGGCTCGTGCTTCTTATGACCATGAATTATCAAAGTAGAAAATGGATCACTAGTTCCTAATTTTTTTCTTGGAATTTCAAAATAAAATGTATTATTGTTATTATTAGTAGTAGTAGTAGTACAAAGCCAACCGTAAACTTACAGCTTAGCTCTTTACAAGAATTTAGTTACTGTTTGATTGACATATTTAATTGTTTTACTCATAACTTTTCATTTTGTGGCTATTTCAATTTACTGTACAAGAGTATGTGTAAATAAATTTGCATATACATTTCAAAGTAGTATACAGTATATCGCAGTCAATAGTAAGTGCACAGTGAAAAGATCGTTATATTTTTAAAAAGGCCATATGTTACACATGGTAGGTACTGTGGAGCCCCTTTTAAGTCTCAGCCTGTTTGTACTTCTAGGATAACTTCTTGTTCCCTCAGAAACACTTCCAAGCCATAAGTTAGCTTATCCCTTGATAAGGGAAACCGGGTCAGAGCTTCCTTCTAATGAAACCCACTGTTCTTGCAAGCCCACTGCAGTCTGTCAACAATATGCAGCAGAGTGCCCAGCACCATGTAAGTCTCCTCACTGTCCCAACTATCAGTCACGCTATATAGGTTTATTTCATTCTGACTTGTCATTTTCTTCATCATTATTTTCAAGGGTTTAAAAATAAAAGAACACTTCATTGAAAAGCTACTTGTTAGAAATAAAATCAGTATAATACTGACCTGTCCAACACTGATGTCTCTGGTGTTATGCATTTTCATGATTTTCTTATAGGCAGACATTACTAAAGCTCCTTTTAATCGTATCCCAGTACGGTAATTGAGGGCCCACATGAGAGTGAAAGACAAAGAACGTGTTAGCTCCACTAGACATACTGAAGCAGTCAGAAAGAGGCCATATAGGAGATGCGATTCAGACCTTTGAGAATATTCCAGCAAACTACGGATCACAACAGCCTGAAAAAAACAAAAACAAAAGATCTGATGATAAGTCCAAGGAAAAGCAAGCATTAAATACTGATAATACGGAAAAAAACAAGAAATTACAGTGGTTGTTCTCAAAAAGGCCCAAGGTTTCTGCTAGAGTAAATATAATATGTCCTTCTGCCAGGACAGTAGATGGTTGTAGTAAATCAGCAGTGAATCAAGTACATTTTGTCCTCTTTTAGCAGAGGTTTATGCGGTGATCGTAATAAAAGGGTAGTGCTGAGTGCATTTTTGAAAAAGAGAAGTGTGGAGTAAGCCTGACAATTGAACAACTCCACAAAACTTGAACTGTCTTCATGAACATCCCACCTCATTTTGTACATTGCTGGTCTTGTTTCTTGACATGCTTCTGCTGAATAATTTGATGGCTGAAAGTCCTCAGCGTGAGTGTGTCAGAGAGAGGATGAGCAGCACTGTTCATAATGGCACTCAGTTTTGTTTTAATTCTCTCCTTTGCTATGACCTCCAGGGGGTCCAGACTGCATCCACCACTGAGCTTGCCCTTTTAATCAGCTTGCTGATTCAGTTGGCCTCCCTTGAAATGATGTTACCAGCCCAGAACACCAGAGCATAGACAATCGCACTAGCCATACTGTAGAAGATGTAAAAGATGTCACTTCCCAAATTAAAGGAACATAGTCTCCTAAGGAAAAAGAGACTGCTCTGTTCTTTCTTATATAGCTTCTCTGTGTTGCCAGACCAGTCCAACATGTCATTAATGTGGACCCACAAGTACTTGCAGGAGCGCATCTCCTCTACATCCACTCTCTGAATAGTGAACGGACATAGAGACTGTTTGGCACAGTGAAAGTCAATAACCAGTTCCTTGGTTTTGCTGATGTTAAGATACAGATAATTCTTTTTGCACCAAGAAACAAACTCCTGCACTCTGTCTCATCCCCTTTATCAATAACATCATAAGTGCAGAATCATCTGAGAATTTTTGCAATTCACACAGTGTTGCTCCAGTGTTGTTCACATCCTTATCAGAGACACAGTCTCTAAGCCTCACAAACTGCAGCCTACCTGACAGATAGTCCATTATCTAGGACACCACAGGCTCATCCACCTGCTTATCTCTGAGTTTACAACTTAACAGAGATGGCTGGATTGTATTGAAGACACTGAGGAAATCCAAAAAAATAATCCTCACAGTGCTGCCGGCTTTGTCCAGGTAAGAATAAACCTTGAGGTACAAATAGATAATTGCATCCTCCACTCTAATCTTTGTTCGACAGGCAAACTACAGTGGGTCCAGATGGTCTACCATAAGAGGACTCATATTCCAGAACGAGTCTCTCAAAGGTCTTCATGGTATGAGATGTAAGTGCCACTGGTCTGTAGTCATCAGGTGAATAGGTGCCTCCCTTCTTTGGAACAGGAACAATGCAGGAGGTTTTCCAGACAGATTGAACAGGTGACAGAGGACACCCCAAAGTTGATCAGCACAGGTCTTAAGAACTTGAGGATTGACTCCATCTGGTCCTGTGTGTAGCTTCTTCAGTTGTCTCCATTCTATGTCTCATTTATGGACAGTCCACAATGATGGACAGAGGTGGACTTGTCACTGGCCATTCCAGTTGATGTGCTAGGAGTTGTTGATGTAGTGGGGATGGTGTGGGAGACTAGTAATTGGAAAAAGGTGGCTGGTTGGTCTGTTAAAAAATTGGTTTAGGGCAATTGTCCACATCCCCTCCTATCACCTGAGCCCTGGATTGCTTGAGTTCAGTAATTATGCCCAGTCTATTCCAGACATCCTTCATGTTATTCTGTGTGAGTTTGTTTTCTATTTTAGCTTTGTAAGCTTCCTTTCCTTTAGGTTTTTCTTTAGCACATACCGCACGTCCTTCAGAACCTCTTTGTCACCGGATTTGAATGCACTCTTTTTAACTATGAAAAAGTAAGAAAACAATCATTTTTGTAATATATGATACTGTGTCTTTCACTGCTACTGCAGTATTGGAACATCTTTTGGCATTTTGTTTAATTGCACCACATTCTAGATTGAAGCATAAAGAATAATTTGAGATAAATTCTTAAACCACTGCATCTTACAAAACACAGACAGAACCAACACCATGTATCAAATCTGGATTTTCAATCAGTCAGTGAATGTTTATTTTAGAAAACAGCAGTAACAGCCCCGTGACCCAAGTGAATTAAGCAACTTTAATAATGGGTTGACCAATCATTAACAGCATACACCATCACACTGTAGTACTAATACAAGTACACTCAGGAGTTGTCCCATGGGGTCTGCAGCATAAACAAATCATTTAAAATATTGCTCACAGATTTGTTAGTGAATAGTACGGCCATATTGGTGATTCAGTATCTGCCACAAAGTAAGTGTAGATGAGCCACCAGATGTGAGGTGATCATCATTTTCAATTTTAATTGTGACTAAAACAATTTGTTACCAACATTCCATGAAGGAAGATATCCAAATGATAAATGCAGGACTTTCGCAATAGACAAGAAAAATGAAACATGGACTTGTGTGACATTAAATGAATTAATTCTCAGAATTAAGGTGCACAGTCCTAAGGATGATTAACAATTTGATTTAGTTAGTGAGATTACTTGACAATAAGCGAGGCAAAAACCTCGAAGCATGATGGCACTCACATAAGATACAGTTTGTTATTATTAAAGAATATCAGCAAGAAGTTAGCTTTAAGTCAAACGCTACAGAGATGAGTTTCATACATGACTCATTTTTATGTAGAGGTGGATATGATAAGCATAAGAGAGGAAAATTAACATTGTTGAAAGCCCAATGAAAAGGTACAGATATTAAGAAGCAGAACCTTCAGAAGACTTCTTAGTGGCATGCAGTAGAGGACTGCACTCTTCATTAAACATGATGGATTGTATGTTATGGAGTTCTACTAGCATTTCAAAATATTTCTGTGAAAATATGTTTCGTGACATAGTGTGCCCAAGGATATCCAGGATCAGCTTTCATGAGTAGGTCATTTAGGATACAAATGAGTGCTTTGGTGGCTGTCACAATTTGTTCATAAACTTTTCATCTTACGAGGTTATTCTTTAAAATGTTGCATTTAACTATTTTCGCATCACAAGTTGATGTCATGAGCTCCACTATTTTGTGGGGTGGCTGATGTGATTGTCACATCTTGCTACAGGCATATCCCATAGCATTTGTGTGCTTGTGGTGTCATGTTTTGTTTAACCTGGGAAAACGTGTTTCTCTGACAGTTTTTTTTCAAGCTCATCTTGTACTCAGTTTTGTGTTTCTTTTGGCACAACTTTGATCTTGTCTATTACTTCTTCTGGCACCTTGTGTATCAACCCTTGCTCTATGCAGAGTATGTTGCTTGTTTTGCGCATTTTTAAACATTGAAACAGTTGTGATGTAGGTGAGATCAAAATCCTAAATCAAAAGGTTTAAAGATATGATTATAAGGGAAGAAATGTTATGTTGCAGCTTTTCTGGACAGAAGAGTTTAAAGAGAGCTGGTGAGTAAAGAGAAGTCTGCCACAAGTGAAGAGCCAGACTGATACTAAGCTTAAATAAAAGAGCAGTATCTCCACCCCACTGGCTACAGATATACTGTATTATTGGCTAATATCCCTGAGGCTACAGAAAACTTTTAAATCTGAAATTATAGCAACAGTTTCAGTGGTGTTGTGAATGTGATAACAATTCTGTAGAAAACCACTTACCGAATTGATAAAGCCAGCAACTGTACACAACAGCAAGGAAAATATGGCAATCAGAAACCGAGTTCTACAGAAACGCCATATCACACGAGTCAGTGAGGCTCCATCTTTTCCTTTCTTCTTTAACTCTTTATTCCACAGAACCTCAAACCTGTCAAAAAGGAGACATAATGAGTTTCTTTGCTATATTGATCATTTTCACCAAGATATTATTCCTTTTAGGTGATAGCAGTTACATTATTTCACCATCATGGATAGAATATTAAAATGTCAACTCAAGAGTCAATCATTATTCAAATTTTTTTTAAAAAAGTAGCTTCTCCTCTTAGATATATTTGCTTAAATTTAGTCAAATAAGGTAGTAGTGTTGTTCAATGAAATGACTTTAAGTCTATAATAATTTCACACACTGTTGTTTAAGGGTATGCCTCACTTCTTCCAGCAGGTGCACCAAACAACCCTGCACCATTGAGCCTTCGCTAACTTTGCTGTAGTTACCCCACCAGACCTTGATGCCCAAACAAGAATTGGGGAAGAAATCCCATCTGATGTCTGTGGTTTAAATGTGACTCAAACATTTACATACACATTAGGCTTAAGCCAAGTGTTGTGACATAGTGTGGCTTGTAAGGCATACACTTTGATCCTTACCACCCAGAGAAGGCATTTAAACAATGGCTGAACTGCCAATCAAATCCACGTGCATTTCGCTATAAAAGTCTGCAACAATGTTTCACCCAGAAGCAGTTTACTCTCCTCAAAATTTAAATCTTGATTAGAAAGCCCAGGTAAAAACAATTTGGTATCTTTTGGGTGAACGTTTTCTTTTGCTGTGGCACTAAAACAGTACTTTAGTTCTTTCTGCAAATTGTGCTAGTCCTAATGATCTATAGAATGCCAACAACCAAACTTATTTCTAACATAGACTCAATGTGGCCTTTGGTCATGAAGTTTTAAACACTGTAAATATATATATATATATATATATATATATATATATATATATATATATATATATATTTATGTCCTGCGGTGGGTTGGCACCCTGCCCAGGATTGGTTCCTGCCTTGTGCCCTGTGTTGGCTGGGATTGGCTCCAGCAGACCCCCGTGACCCTGTGTTCGGATTCAGCGGGTTGGAAAATGGATGGATGGATGGATATATATATTTACTTGTTTTGCAATTTGTAGTCCTTTTCAAATTCTGATACATTTTTATTGTTAATTTTATTTACTGCCAGTCCACCATTTTGTTTCTCATGGTTGATGCAATTTTGGTTTATTTTGCAGATCAGCATATCCTTAATGCAAACACATAGTACAAGATAAGTGCATAGAGGAAATTTAAGATAAAAGCATAATACTTCTGATGTCCAAGATTTTGGATTTGTAAGGAAAAACTTTCACGGTGATAGCAAATACAAAATTCACTCTAGTGAAAATAGGGATTTGCACATTTCTAAACAAGTTTTAGTATATGATCACATGATGACCCCAATGAAGTGATTACCCTATACCCATTCAAGACATCAAGAAAGTGCCAAATATTGGGATTGTATTGTCAAGGCCTATGAGCTTGACCAATAAAATGGGGTAACCCAGTGACTGCTGTGAAAGTGCAGCTAGCAACTTGGGAAAGACCATGTGACAGGATGGAAAGACAGCTGACAGAAGGGAAAAGGCCACAAATGGAATTATCATGGATTTGCTATGTATGATGGCTTGCTCTGTTGCCTTAGTAAGTGTGTAGGCGCCACCCCTTTTGGCTACAAAAAGTCCAAAGAGGAAAATACCCTTGCAAGATTGGGGGCGGAAGAAGACGCATCATCTGACAACCTGGTAACTGAACCTGGCATGAATACGATGATGAAACAATCAACATAGCACTTATAACATCAACTGCAAGACATGAGCTCTGAATATGCAACTGCGGCAGGACCAAGGCTCACAGATCCAGTATTCTGTGTTCAAATTCTATGCCTTGTCTTTGTTGAGTTTGCATTCCCCTATCACTAATCATGCAGAGTAGATTAATTGATCACTGTAAATTGACTCCAACGAGTGTGACTGTGTGACCCACAATGGACTGGTACCCTACCTAAGGTTCTTTCCAACCATTACAGTCAATTGGATAGGGCATGTTTGAGAGTGGGCGTAAGAATGTAAGATGAATGCTGTATATAACCTGGCTTCTACCAATTAAAAGGGATAACTAAGAGTTCAATAGCTGAGCCAAAATAAAAATATTATTTTTCAGGGATGCTTAAGCTCAGTGTTATTTTGCGGTAATGTTATGCCCAATTTCTCAATTACTGCAAGCTAAAAACACTTGAAACCTCAGAGAAGCTGGTCACTGGCTACTCTACATTGGATTCAGCAAGTTTACAGATATCGTGCAATGCCTTGCTGTGCTAGCATTTCTATTACATTCATTGTATTAAAACATTATTATTCATTTGGCATTCATGTTTAGTTTTGAGTTTTCATATCTGGAAATCTCTACTGTTGCCTGATTACACTACCTTTTAAAATTAAGATAAGAATTTAATGGATTAGTCAAAAGCAGAGAGAAGTCCTGGACATATTAGACACTAATAGAGCTTGACACCACCCAACAAGTTCAAGTTAGGCATTCATCTTCAGTGAAGGCGATTTTCTTCTATTTATATTTCAGCCTTTTCTGCTTTCTCATGACTCTAGCACTTATAAATGTTACTTTCTTGATAAACATCATGTGTAAGAGGGACAATATACAGGTATATACATGACAGTTTAATCCACTGTTAGTACGAGGCATCAATTAGTCTTGCTGAAATTGTACAACACATATTGATGATCAAATAGATAAGCCTTAAGAGACTTGTACTTCCATTGATTTAGCATATGCCATGGTCTTCATAGGGCTTATCTGCAGAATTTAGCATTAATGAAGGTTTCTGTTTAATGGGAGCATTGCTTGACTAGGATGCTCTTCCAATTATCAATATAATACAACTATGAACTAACAATAATGTTTACAAGAACAGTGTTTGTCCAGTGTGTGAAGGTGAGTATAAAATATGTAACACACTTTCTAAACATTAGATTCCACTATTGGACAATCTCTCTGTTCAAGAACATCAACATAATTTCTTTTGCAGGAAGGTCAATGAGTGTGATCTCTTGATTACTGTAACAAAGCGTTTTGAAACCATTTTTAAGGATTACCACTCTAATCTGTTATCTTGAGGAACTGGATGGACCTGCTTTTTGTACCCCTGCAATATATGGTACTTTTTGAATTTTCTGTTGATCTCCTGGACCACAGTAGCAATCATGACTACTGAAAAGAGCCCAGTTAACACTTCCAGCAATGTTTTCTCCTTTTTCAATCCCTACAAGTGTTTTTAACACTTCTCAATATCCCTGTTCAAGGTCACTGCTTCCTCACTCTTACTGAGAAATGCCAGGTAGTTTTTCTCCATAGCTTCACCAAACATCTTAAACAATGACTTCAGTTTGGCCACTGGTGTTGTTGCTGCTTCTTGATCTTTCTCTACTTCTTAGTCCATTATGGACATTGCACTAAAGGCCACCTACTTTACCTTGAAAACATCTCTCACTATTGGTGTCATAGGGGAACCATTTTTGGGTTCTACAAGAGCCATTCATATGAAGGTTCCAGAAAGAACCATTATTTGTTTACATCTGTAACAGGCTCCATGAATAACCATGAATAGATATTAATCGATTTGTGATACACACTTAATGGATACAATAATGCAGGCTAAGCTCAGATTTTCTTGATATGTCAGCATCCTGCACTGCAGTCTACTACACATTCAAGGTGTCTGTTATGTCTACATATTAGGAACCCTTTCAAAGTAAATAAAAACAAAAAAACAAACAATTTCACATGCAAGGAACCTTTCCCAGAAAAAAATGGTTGTCTTTTCAAGCAATGGTTCAATGAGGAACCACACAACCCAGTAAAGTGCCATTATAGAACCAACATTTTTAAGAGTGTACCAAGAGGCGATAGCATTGTCATCACAAAACACAGCTACCACTTTTCATCTATAGTACATCTCCTTGAAGTTGTCTCCATTACTGATGTCTTGAGCAGGATGTGTTCACACTCTCACTTGCCATTTGTACTTGCAGGGCAGGCATCCTCTTACTACTCTCAGTTCACCTACACTTCATGTTTAGATCTTTCATGTCTGTTCAGCTGACTCTCTGTTTGTCTAAATCAGCTTACCCCTACATGGTAACCAGTTTACAGCAGGCTACTTTTATTTACTTGATTGTACATAACATGCACAACTACAAAGATAATTTTGCACCAAGATACTTTGTTATCAGATATACTTATGAGCAGCATCTAATTTAAACATAGTGCTTTTTATGGGTAAGACATCTAGCACAGATATTTAACAACTGTTTGCTATTCAAATTCACATTAAGTAGGCCTGGCCTTCCAGTCGTACCCAACCAGTGCAGGATTTACGTATAAGCTACACAAGCTATAGCTTAGGGCCCCCGCCTTCTTGGGGGCCCCCAAAACAAATTGTCCGAATGAGCAATTGTCATATATACTTAAATATACTAGAGCATTTTTTGTCCCAATCAGGCCCGGCCTTAGGCATAGGCGAAGTAGGCGACCGCCTAGGGCCCCGGCGTCCGGGGGGCCCCGGATCGACTCCTTGGTCTAATTTTCACGCATTTCACAGAGCTTCCAGGGGGGCTCTGCCCCCCTCAGGGGGCCCCTGGACCCCCCTTTCGCCTAGGGCCCCATAATACCTAAGACCGGGCCTGTACCCAACCAGATTTTTCTAGAATTCCAAACTTGAGTGGTAAAGTCTCGCATTAGAACTACTGAGTCAGCACCATATTCACTCTCTTTTGAGTACCATATCCAAATCTGTCCAAAAATACTCAGATTACCTCTTAGATATATGATTGTAGAACACACATTTTTTTTTCTCCACAACTGAAAGTTGCATACAGGTAATTCTTTTATCCACCAATTCAAATTACACTTGTAAAGCAACACGGCAGCATCAAGAGACTTGACTGGGATTTCTGTTGCGGGGAAAATGCAGTAAAATGGTTAGAAATTTTTCAGTTAAGAGGTAAATTGTAGAGAATTGAGTGTGACTATATCTGTCCTATCAAATATTTTTCTGCCACATGAGTTTATGCTCCTTCTAGACCAGAGGAGTTATGTTGTACATCCTAACAGATTGTTTCTATTGTGAAAGTCTAGTATTTCTGGGTCCGTTTCACCAATTGCTGCCACTGAGCTAGCATCACACCTGATCACCACCCTTCATTTTGTGACTGGAAGCCCATATGACTGCCTCTTAAATGAGAATGTTTAAAATCAAAGCTTAAATGGCCAGAAACAAAGCTGAACTTTCATTGGAATGAAAGTGCTGAATAGATCTCAAAAGGCTTGAGGTAAATATTAACAAGACATTAATTAGAACAATTTTTAACTAGAAAGATAACATAGTTGAATAGCCTGGCACAAATCCACCTAACAGTAGCAGGAATTTATAAATTCCATTAAAAGCAAACCATACTGCATGTGCTTGCAAAATGAGCTGTAAGTTTTCAAATCAAATGCAACCACATAATAACATGTCTCCCAATGTGGACACCTTCTCAATAAGTATAAATGAATGATCAAACATGACATTTTACAGTTGTTTTCTAATCTAAATACTGCTGAAAAAGTTAACTTGCCACAGTTGCACAGTCCATATTTTGTCAAAATGAATGCCACTTTAATGATTACTTTGTCAAATGAATACCACTTTAATGATTATGTCAAGTTCACGCCAGTTGAAGGAAAACCTCAAGTATTCTCTCAAGGAGACTTCTTGGTCATCCTTCCAGATACTCTCCTTTCCAATTTAGAATTTATCATTTTAAAAAGGTTTATGCTTTCACATATGTCCTTCATTGCAGAACAGAGCAACATGATCATGATAGGAAGATCCAAACCCAAGGTTGTGAATGGTTGCTTGGATTGTAAAAACTTGAAGGGGGTAAGAGCAGCACTAGGATAGCACAGGACATGGTCCAATTTTATAAAACAAACAGAGAAAACATACAACACTGGCAAAAGGAAAAGACCTGTAGAGCAGAAAGTCAGCAGTCACCAGTGGAAGTTCAATTCTAAATACGTTAGGAATGCAACAGGTAGGGTTGTCAGTTTAGGTGAGGCAGGGTTGTAATATATGATGAACTACATGATGTTCTACCAGGATGCTATAGGAAGGAGAATTGGCAGGTCCTGGGGTGACTGACCTATTTTCTTATTAGGAAAAGAGGAAGACCTGTTTGCTTTTCCTAAGACTCTTATTTGCAGGAGAAGCTGGGGTTAGATTGCTTTCCTATCTAAACACTAGGCCACAGCAGGCAGTGGAGATGCTGCCATGGAGACTCAACCATTGTACTCAATGCTCACAGATGATGAAACACAAGAAGCCTCAAGGAAGAGTTCTCTCTTGGTACTCTGTACCAAAAGATACCGACTGGAGGTTAACAGGCACCTTGAGCCAGAGGTGTAATTGTGTCTGCAATGAGGAGGAGAGTTTGTGGTGAAAATAGTGTTATCAGAGTCAAAAGAGGGAGAGAAGGACAGAGAGAGAAAGTGAAAGAGATTCCGGGCGGCATTGGATGGGGGCTTTGTGAGAATTAGTGTGGTGCCTTGTTCAGTATGGATTGGTTTATGGTATCAAAACTATTATATTAAAGTTATAAAAAGTGCTAATACCCCCAGACACACTGGAGAATCACAGCAGCTGACCTGTTCAAGCCTTGAGTTTAGTCCTCCATAACATTCCACACTCCAAATATCTGGAGGGTCTGACAGCTTCTGGAGAAGACAACAGTAGTGAGAGCACCACAGCCAACTGCTGCTTTCACTTGTATCAACTTTTATAGTGGGTCCCCCTGAAAAGCCTGACTGAGAATCATACTTATGTTGTATAGTTGAAATAAATGTACCATGCAATCTTGTTAGTTTTTCCTGTTTTCCTTTATTCTCCTTCTTTCTCTCCTCCTTATCCTCACAGTGCCTTCTTCCTCCTGACTGATTACATCAATATCCCACAACTTAATGTTTCATTAATGCAAGGTATGTATAAAATTATCATTTGCATCGTGATTGTTATTGTGGTGGTGAATTTGCCACCATTGTGGCTGTGACACAGCATCTAATTGCTTTCCCAACAATGAACCTGGTATCATCTGTGGAAACGCTGCACCTTGCTACTCCCACTATGTATTCTCATTGTTCATCCGTCCCTTGTGTGCTTAACTTTGTATATTATATATTACTTTGTTTGATACATTTGAGCCCATACAACCATTTTCAGTACAGACAGAAAGCCAGAGAAATTCTATTTCCAGTTATATACAGTATCTTACAATAATACACTGTAATATTTCTTTCTGTTACCCATACTGACCTTCAAAAGATCATTTCTGCATAGAATTTCTATTTTTTAAATTCATCTAATTCATGGGCAGTGCTGTGGTAGTGCTGCTGCCTCACAGTAAGACGACCGGTGTTTGTGTTCCAGGTCCACTCGTTGTCCAGTTTGCATGATCGCCCTGTGTCTTTGTAGGTTTTCACTGGGTGTTCCAAGTTCCTCCCACTGTCCAATGCCATGCAGGTTTGGTGAATTGGAGATGCTAAATTGGCCCTAGTGTGTGTTTGTTGTGTGTGTGTATGTGTTTCCCCTGTGATGTACTGGTGCTCTGTCCAGAGTTTGTTCCTGCCTTGTTGACCAGCACAGGTTCCAGGCTCCATGTGCAAACCTGGTCTTGATAAAATGGGTTAGAAATTGACATAACATTTCATTCATCCTTTTTTAACCCATTTTTGCATTACTGGGTGACTGGGTCCCATAGATCATCACAGAAGTATCAGACAAAAGGCAGGAGCCAACCTCAGATGTCAATCTGTTACAGGGAATGTTCACACATGTGTTCATTCTTGTGTACTCAGTTTAGGCCGATTAACCTGGCATACATATGTTTGGGAAGTGAGAAGAAACTCAAGCACTTAGAGAAAACCTACTGTGAGACTTGCCCGGACACCACCAGACTGAGACCACATCTTTATCAATGATTTCTTTATTTTCTTCTCCCCACACAACACACTACTCAGTCCCGCACTCTCACAGTGCCTCTAGCCCCAGTCACCCTTCTCCTGGGCCTTCTCTCTCCTCGTTCCTGGGCCACCTGTCCTCTCTCTCCAGGAGCTTCATCCTGCTCCTGCTCCCGACTCCAGCTCACTGACAGGAGGGAGGCAACTCCCTTTATCCTCACCCGGATGAGCTCCAGGTGTTCTACCTGACGTCACGTCCTGGTGTGGCGGAAGCATCAGGAGAGCACCCGGACGCACTCCGGGTGACCCTGGAAGGATCGTCCTCCATGGGTGTGGCGGAAGTGAATAAGTCCCGGGCTCCATGAGGCTCAGGGCACCCCCTGGAGGTGACCAGAGGCCCCAACGGTCTTGAGCCTCCCTGCTCCCCTTCCGTGGGCCTCTTCTACTCCAGGGCGGTTGCCCCCTCGTGGCCCGGAGGATAAATAAGCCATGACCCAGTCCTTCCAGGCGTCCCGGCTGGGTCTGACCCCCAGCCACGTACCACACTACACAGACACTGAACGAACACAATGGCATGACACAGTTAAGGGTTAGATCCAGCTCCCTGAAACAGCAATGACCACTGTACCATTATATTAATTATTTTTTTCCTTAATACATCATTTTTAATAGTTTTGGACAACTTCACTGCACATTAAGTGATAAGGAAAGATTAATGCCTTAAACTAACAGTTTCCCAGAAATTACTGGGAATTGAAGCCAAGTGCACAGGGCCTGGATTTCCCTTCATTCACAACCGGCAGCTGCAAAGGATGCATTGGGGGTCAGAAGAAGGATAATAGAACACGAGTTAGAAAGGCTGAGCAGGCTGAGAATGGAGCTCATCTTACTTCTTACAAGAACACTAAAGCCTAAGAACAACATGATAACCTCATGCTTTTGCATGACATACAGTGGTATAGTATTTTTTGTTATTATTTTATAAGTAGCCTGCTTTATGTTTTCTTTTCATCATTTTACATTTTATATAGCATATACTTTAGAAACTTCCTAAAAGTTGTTAAGGTTTCTGCTTCAACTACATGTCTTGGTAGTTTGTTCCAGAAGTGCTTTCTGGTTTCAGTCCTAAATACTCCTCTCTTTAATTTTGACTGATGTCCTCAAGTATGGGAATCACCCTTAATCAGAAAGAATTCTGCTGGATCTGCTTTATCAATGCCTTTAAGGATTTTGAAGATCTAGATTAAATCCCCCATGCTGTCTCCTCTGTTTGAGACTAACCAGGTTTAAATCACTGAGTCAGAGTACGATATCTCCTTAATTCCTGGGGTCAGGTTTATAAAACTTGATCACGCACAAAAAGAGGCTTGAAATGTGTGTGCACAGCTTCCCATGAAAAAGTCGGGACTTATAAAAGAAAACTTGCCGTGAAAGCTTGTGTATGTTTACGGCACTCCAAAGTATCCAGTCATAGCATTTCGGAGGAATTGGGAAATGATGACACCCTTAATCAAGTTGGGAAAAGCAGCCAAACCAGCTGAATGACGACTCACACATATGATGATTCACATTAGCAAGTATTTAATAAATACATTAAACCTCAAAGTGATGAATATTATGTATATTCTCTGTTTTAGTTCCCTTTTAAAATAACAAATGCTGTGTATTTTCCCTTAAGAACTTTGCTGTTTTTTGTCAGTTTAGGTTACTTGTTCACACTTTCACAAATTTGAAACCAAAGCGCAGTAACAACAGATGTGAGTCACTCCCTTCATACAGAAAGCTATAAATATCATGCCCTACAGCCAATATACAGTTTAGCCTAATGCTTTGACAAAACATGGTTTGTTTGGAACTGCTTGAAGGCTATGCAAGTGGTCATATATGAAGGGAATGGACTAGTCAGATTTTTTTGCTCATGATGATGATTGGCTTATGATCTGGTTTAGACTTTCAAGAGACCTTCTTTCTGAACTACGTGCTGAGTTGGTCCTGGCATTTGAAAGACTGTCTGGCGATTTGGGAACAGGCACCTTCCTGAGGAAACTGGCCAATAGGTCAGGAGTATCTCAGCCAAGCTTTAGCTTCATCATGCCTGCTGTGCTGGAAGCCATAAAAGACTGATGAGGTGTTCCATTCACTTTTTGTATGGATTGGTTTTACATGGCAACATAAGAAGGCAATTTGCAACAGTGTGCGGTTTTCCTAATGTAATAATGGCAGTTGACAGCACTCATATTGGAATAAGGATGCTTTACAAAAATGCTGTTGTTAACCGTAAGTAGCTACATTCCATTAACAAGTCATCCGACTGACAAACATTGTGGCTCAGTGACCTGGTGCAACACATGATTCAGTTACTTTGTGGCAAAGTACCATTAATCAGGTGACTTGTTCATAGCACTGTACGTGATGGCTGGCATACGGGTAAGGTAACTAGCTGAATCCTTCATTTTTAATATGGCCTGTACTATTCATTGTAGCAGCATTCATGGCATTACGTGTGCTAGGTGATAGTGGCTACTGCTCAGATGTTGGAACCTTATGTCACAAGAGGAAGCTCTACCAGCCAATGGACGTCTACACATTTGTGCGAAGTTCATTCGTATACAATAATTCATATATGGTTGTTTTAGTGTGGCCACTGGTGCGTGTTTCGAGTTGTGTTCACATAAATATATTTACAGGATGGTTGCACGCGTGTGTGTGTGTGTTTTTTTTAGGTAAATTATACAGAAAGGTGTGAATGCCAGTTTTTACAAATCATATTTTTTTTGTTATATGCATTTTCCTGTTTTTTGGGGTAAGCATATTTTCACCCTCTATTCAACACAAAGTTTTATGAATGAAACCCCTGGACTGCCCAGTGCTGCTGTAGTATGTTTTTTTACGTAGTGCGGTGACCAGAACTTCACACAATACTCCAGAAGCCATTTCACTAGTGCATTATATAGTCTAAGCACAACATCCCTCAATTTATATTCAGCTGGTTTTGTCAAATAGCCTAACATTTTACTTGCCTTTTCTTTATTGCTTCTGCACATTGCTTAGACAATAAAAACACTGTATCACTATATACCCCTAAATCTTTTACAGAGGTTGCTTCCAGTATGACAGTGTCTCACATCTTGTATTTATAATCGATGTTCCTTTTGTCCACGTGCAGCACTTTGCACTTTTCTACATTAAACTGTATTTTCCATGTTTTTGTCCAGTTCTTTTTAAATTAGCTTTGCTACCTCCTCAGCGTCTTGCATTCCTCCAATTTTATTATCATCTGCAAGGTCACTAACTATACCAGAATCAGACGCAGTATATACCTATTTGTAACCTATCTTTTTAAAGTAAAATTCTTGTAAAAATAGTTATTGAGCAATTAAATGACTATTTAAATAAACATTCTATTCTTGATTAATTTCAGCCAGGTTTTAGAACAACTCATATTACAGAAACTGCACAGGTTAAAGTAGTAAATGACTTACAGGTTCATGCAGACAGAGGCCAGGTATCACTTCTTCTTCTACTAGACCGGAATGCAGTGTTTGACACCATAGACTACAGTATTCGAATCAATCGTCTCCGACAATGAGTGGGCCCCTCGGGCAGTCTCTTAAATTGGTTAAAGTCTTATTTAATATGTAGAAAACTATTTGTTAGTTGTGGCAATTGTAGTTCAGCTCTCCATGATATTGTACATGGCGTACCATAACAATCTATTCTGTTATTTTCAACACTTACATGTTTCCATCAGCCCAGATTATTTTAATGCACAAAGTGAACTACCACAGTTATGCAGATGACACGCAGCTTTACTGTTCTAAAGTGCCTGATGAATCTGACGCTCTGGGCTGTCTGACCCAATATCGGTCTTGTATTTCTGAATGGATAAGTAGTAATTTCCCCAAGCTAAATAAAATAAAAACTTAAACCTTATTTTTTAGTATAAATGGAAATAATGACGGTATTAGAAAAAAACTTGATCCTTTAGCAAAAAAAGTGACTGCGGAAGTAAACAAAAATGTAGGTGTAATCATGGAGGCCTGCATTTTTCCATTTAAGGAACATTGAAAAAGCTAGACCTCTTATAACAGTGCAAGATGCTGAGAATTTAATCCACACTTTTGTTTTTAGTTGACTAGATTATTGTAATGCACTCCTAACGTGTCTACCTAAGAAAAATGCATTTAGTCCAGAATGCAGCAGCAAGAATCCTTGCTAGATAAAGAAAACCTGAGCCCATCTCACCAGTTTTAGTGTAGTTACACTGGTTACTTGTGTCTTTTAGAATTGACTTTAAAATAACACTAATGGTATATAAAGCTGTAAATAATCTTGCCCCCATCCTATACTTTGGAGTGTGTGTGTCCCTAAATTACAAGTCTTAACCTTAGATCTTCTAATAGCAGTCTGGTTATTAGTTCAAGAGCCAAACATAATACAAGTGGTGCGGTAACCTTCTGCTGTTTTGCACCAAAAATCTGGAATACTTTACCAATAGAGATACGTCACGGTAACACTGTAGATCATTTTAAAAACTCCTAAAAAACACACTTTGTAAATTTTGCCTTCTTGTAACTACAGTTTAATGCTGTGCTTAATAAACAAGATATTCTTAGAATTATCATACTCTTCAATGAATCTGCAATCTTTTATAATCTTTACTTTTCTCTGTTTTCTTTTCTGTGGTGACATTCTGTGCCTGTGCAGCCATTTGTGATATCTGAATGAGAGCAGATACTCCACATTGCTACAATACTCTGTGACCTTCTTACTGGCCCTGTCAAGGTTTGTAATAAACCGGTGGGACGAGAAGGGGTGCTATCACTAACATCGCCATCTTTCTCTACGTGCAGCACTGAGGAACCACCCAGTCAAGGCACCTCACTCTGTCCCTTTCCAGTTCACCACCCATAAGAGCCCTGGATTCATGGAAGGTGGCATCATTTGCTGTATGGATGAAACAGTAGCTAGAGCTCCTATTAAAGTGACCAACAAAGTTTCTGTTTCAATTTTTGGGCCAAAAACCTGGGCATTTCACACCAAGACAAGAATTACTTTTGTTTATTTTTCTCCTAATATTAAACGGGACAACATGGTTGCCACCCCAAATTTTGATCCAGCCATTTGTCATTCCTGCACCCAGCCACAAACAACTGCATTGAATCCTCTATGACGAACTAAATTTACTGCTACTGAAGTATATGGCCACTGGGGGCTGGGGGTGGGTAGTCTTTTGGCCTGGATCCCCTACTGATTTTGTTTTTTCTAAAACTTAATGTTTTTTTTCTTTTTCTGTCCATAGTGGACAGTTAATCACCATCATTAAGAGACCTAAAAAATGCTATATTTAAGGACTCTTTCTTAATTTTATATCTATCTAATGCATGTGTGCATTACTTTTGTTTACTATCTATTTTTAATGTTTTTCTTTCCATGTAACTACTTCTTTGACATCTTGTAAAGCACTTTGTACAACATCCTTTGAATGAAAATGTGCTATAGAAATAAATGTCATGGTTGTTAATTAATATAAATTGGAAAAAGTAAGGATAGACCCCTAAGGGACTGCACTGATGGCACAGTTAGATATCAATTATTTTCTCACACTGAATTATTTGTGGCTTACTCATACATGTAACAGTCATTCTTTTTACCTGTGTTATTAATAATTAGAGCTGTTTTTGTAGGTATTAGTCTAAAGACAAATGCTCTTGTAGTATGTCAATGCAATTGTGGCCTAGCAGAGAAGCAGTGGACTGGTAAACCAGAAGACTTGCTGGTTTAGTCTAAACCACTGACTCCCTGTGAGAATCCGGGCAACTTATTCACAGTTGAAAGTGTGTGCTAAAATTATGAAAAAAACGACAGCAATAATATTGTAAGTTTTTATTTGTGAAGCAGCTTGTATGGTTTTCTAAATTAAAAAGCACTTTAATACAAAATAAAGTGTAACTATACATATGGAAGAGTGTCAGTTGATGGACACTTAACAGTATGTCTAAAATACACTTTTCTACTGATGGCTTTTCTTTTATTATACAGTCATACATTTCACATATTTACTCCCCCGAGTGGAATTGAAAAGTCGCATAGTGTGGGAGAGGAACGATCTCCTCAGTCTGTCAGTGGAGCAGGACAGTGACAGCAGTCTATCACTGAAGCTGCTCCTCTGTCTGGAGATGATACTGTTTAGTGGATGCAGTGGATTAAGACTTGCCTCTTAGCAGGTCGTTTGGTTTTGAGGACAACTTGTGAGTATTCCCACACTCCACAGGTAAAAATAAATTCACACCAAATTTTGTAATCCAAATGTAAGGGTAACTGCCCACCCTTCCTATGGGTGGCAGGGCTGGAACAGATACAAAATGATCAAATAATGTCTATAATTGTAGGTAGACCTGACATACTGTATTTCACTGACTGACCAGCTGTTAACATTTCTTCTTAAAATAATTGAGGACATTTCCTTTTTTTAAAACTTTATTTTACTTATAATTATGAGAGTTTCCATTTTAGAGTCAAATACGGTTCAAATATTCTTCTTGGTCATTTGAAGACAAGCCACATAAACATGGAGAAATAATTTGTCTCTAGGACCCAAATACTGTAATAGTAAAACCAGAAAGGCAAAACATTTCCTCAATTGTACAGAATTAAATATCAAGCATGCTTCATGATGACTTTTCATTGTTGAACATTTTCCATCTATCTGTCCTTTTGAGTATTCCAGACCAAACTGTCATGAAGACTGGATTAAACACTTAACTGGTTTACAGGCTGTCATAGGACAAAACTCCATATACACAGCAAACACACTGCATTTAATTTCCATTCTGACTTCAGTAGTAAACACAATTCTAAATATGCAGTAGAACTGTAGTCCACTTGTTTGCATCCAGCTGGATTAAGTGAATCAGAGGTAGGGACAGAACAAGCAACCTTGTACTTTAAAGTTCAGTGCCTTAGCCAATAGGTCATATTATGTGCCCACTGGGAAAAAAATAAAACAAGGAGAGCATACATGCCTTAGACAGAATGCTTTTCGGGGTCTGAATTAAGGAGACAAGGTGCTATGAGGCAGCAGAAAGGTCATTGATATATTCTGTTACTCCAGTTCTCAATGATGGTGCACGGATCAAGGAATTCAAGATTTCTTTCTCACAAATGAACACACACACACACACTGTGGCTTGCACTTTACTGTATATGCATTATGTTCAGATTCATTCCTAAAAGTGTTTTCAGTGCACAGTATACTTCATTGTGAGCACAACTGTTTTCTCCATTAGTTTTTTATTCTGTCTTCCCCAGCAAAACACGCAAGAACCTCTGAGGTCAGCGTTTTGCAGACATGACAAAGCAAGCTTTGTTTTAGGGTTGTCAGCTGAAATTAATAAACTTGTGATATAATTCAGTCAATTAGAATATTCATGACTTAAGAAAGCAGCTGCTTACCATCAAAGTGCAGTCTAAACATGAATAGTACTTTGGTTCAAATAGTATTTGCTCTTGAAGAGGTTCACATTAACTGAGAATTTACCGTACTACCTATCAGGATTAAATATAAAACAAGTCTCCAGCATGTTAGCAATTTAGTCAGGAGAACATTGCACAGATTTACTTGTGATAACAATACAATACAAATAATTTGCATATGTCCACCTTTGACCACAATGTCTGACATCAAAGAGTTTTTACCATTTGCATTATATTATTCATTTCACATGTTTAAGGGTAAACTCTTCTGATCATATCTCTGTCCCACAAAATAAAGTACAGAAATCATGGTTACCTCAATGCTATTGGATGATCAGATGTGGGCTGAAGTGTGTGTTTGTCCACTGTGTGTGTATGTGAGTGTGTTGTTTTATTTATTTTGCTTTCCAAGTTTGTCTTCATCAGATAACATTTAGTAATGCATCATCAGTAACAGAAGTTACTGACAAAAGTCTGGACACAAAAAAAGAAAACAATAGACTGACATGTTTCTTGAGAAAGCTGTTTCATTTTGGCCATTTTTATTCCCAGAAATGCACTTTAGGAATGCCAGTACCTTGCAAGCTAAATGAACAGAATAACGGGAATCAGCAGTGCTAATCCATTTACAAAGGTTTCTCTAATAACCAATTAGCATGTAAATATGACAAATTAAGAATCAGTTAAGGGAGATGACCATTAGGACACTGAAGGAATGGTTGCTGAAAATGGGGCTTTGTAGTGTTTGTCACAAAACAATAGTAGAAACACCTGTAATGTCTTTGTGTTTTTCTAAACTCAATTTAATGGTATCTTGATTTAAAAAAGGTAGCAATTTTTATCAAAAACATGAAAAGTGTGTCCAGACTTTTGTCTAGTACTGTATATTATTACAGCAGATTTCCACTAATTTAAGATTTATAGCTCTGTTTTCCCTGTTGTGACTTTATTTTGCATTGTGGGAGAACTGAAAATATAAACAGAGAGTTCTCAATTGATAAGTATAGTTGTGCAAAAATGGCGATATGTGTCTTTTTACGTAATTGGCTGTAATATGTTCCAAAAGGTTAACCAATTTTCCACAGAAAGCAATACCTTTAATAAACATTTAGCACAAAATAATTAAATACCACAAATATCTTACCTCTGACAGTTAATCTTTGTGGTGTCGTGGCAGGATAGACCCCAGATATCACACATCTCTAATGAGCCTTTCCTATAGGCTTTCCAGGCCAAGGAAGACAACCAGTTCAAAGTCATGAAGGAGAAGAGTCCTGCATTGTCTACTGGGTGCTGATGTCTAGTAAAAAGATTATTTAGAGGAAATTGTTAATAGTTAACACAGAATACATTTTACATTCACCAGAATTGTATAATACATTAAAAGGTTTAAGGATGCACTGTAAAAATCATCTTTGATTTGAGATTTAAATGAACTGACTTCATTTATGACTTTACTTCCAGATATTTTCTGCATAAAGTTTAGATGCTAACATTTCAACTTCCTGAAACAGTCAACCTATTCCACTTGTCTTTAAAATCAATTATTAATTCTTCCATAGCATTGCTTTGATTTCTTTCGTGCATAAAGGACTAACATGAATCATTAATTTATTTGTTCAACTATGTCTAACATACATAACTCGATTCAGAGTCCAGCAGCGCTGAATTTGAGTTTGTCAGTGCCAAATGCAAAGCAGGAATGTGCGCATGGGAGGCAGGTAAAGGCGCTGGGTGGGCTGCTTGACTGAAAAACACCCACAATGAAACTCTTAGTCACAGCACATGCATTTTGGAATACTAATAAATCTGATTGGAAACCTTTGAACTGTGCCATTAGGCTACAACAGGTCACCTATAAACTTCATGAACATATATACCCATAAGTATAATTTTTACTTGAAATGCAATTTCCCTATATATATTTCTCTGTAAGAATAATGAATTTGAACAATCACCAAGAATTTATCACAATAGCTATGCTGAACATGACACAAAATATAACACAGTTAATGATCTGCTTAAATTGGCACCCAATTTATGTTCATTCAAATGAAAAATGGGCATTGCAAATAAAGATATTTCCCCCCCTAAAAATACAGCAAAGAATTACAAGAATGCTAATTTGAAAGTGAGCCAATTAGCATAAAAGTCAGATGAAATTTAAATAAATCTTATTGGTGCACTCGAAAACAGAAATATATATATATATATGTGTATATATATATACATATATATATATTGTGGAGGATTGCCGGCTTCCCAGTCCGGCCCTCACCCCCAGGCCGCTAGGATGAGCCCTCCGGACAGCATATTCGTGCCTCGAGTTCCAGCAGGGCCTCATGGACTTTGTAGTGTTGTGACACAGCCCTGCTGGATACCTTGGGGGCCGCCAGGAGTCGCTGTAGGAGGGCTAGTGGGCTCTTGTATGCCCTATAACCCGGGACTGCGTCAGCATCACGTGTCCGGAAGAAACGACGTGCTCCCGGGATGAAGAAGAGGACTGTTTGCCCTGACCCGGAAGGAAATGGACTTGTGGGTTGTGCTTGGAACCACTTCCGGGTCAGGGGCTATAAAAGGATTGTGGGAAGCCCAGAACACTGAGCTGAGCTGGGAGGTAGGGTGGCGAAGTGTCTGGGCGAGGAGGATTGGTTTATAGAGAATAGTTTATTGAGTATATGAGTAGTGTGGTGTGTGTAGTGCTTTGTGCACAGTATAATAAAATAAATAATAGTTATTATACTTTCACCTGGTCTGAAGAGTGGTACCTGAGGGTTCGAGAGGTGGATAAACGCCTTAACTTCTACAATCTATATATATATATATATATATATATATATATATATATATATATATATATATATATATATATATATATATATATACAGTATATATTAAGATCACGTTAAGATCACGGATGACACTTAAAAGACCCGCGAGATGAAAGAGAATGGCCATGGAGAGTCTTGCGGGGACCTTAAACATGAGACTTTGTACCAAGAGATTGACCCAGGACCGTCTCGCAATGACACTGAACATGAGATTCTTGCAAGACACACATTCAGTCGTCTAAAGGATTTGAGCACACACAGATCCGGGGTTTCAGCGCATATAAAGCGTATAAGGACAATACATTATAAATGAAATGTCGATGACTAAGTGAAGAAGAAAGCAGTGTGTAGAAAAGAGACTCAAAAGCGTTGGAGAGAAAAAAGAGTAAAAAAGAAAAAGAATAATCTAGGTGCAAATTCATAAAATAAGTAAAGTAATTATCAGTCCGGAACAAGTAGAATTGAAAAAAAGCACGTCCAATCGGGCTCAGAACTAAAAGACAGAGAGTAAAAGACAAAGTAGAACTTCATAAAGACGCTATACACATGCAGAGCAGGTTAGAGATTATGAAAGCAGTGGAATTTGAAAGGCTCTACACATGTAGAGAAAGTTAAAGAATATGAAAGTAGGAAAATTAGAAAGTATAAAAAAAAAGAAAGTAAAGATCGCAGTAGCGCAAACAAATGGAAATTATTACTCGAAAAAGGGAAAATAATCACCACGGACCAGGGGCCTCATGTATAAACGGTGCACACGCACAGAAATGTTGCGTACGAACCTTTCCACGCTCAAATCGCGATGTATAAAACCTAAACTTGGCATAAAGCCACGCACATTTCCACGGTAACTCATACCTTGGCGTACGCAATTTCTCCGCTCGGTTTTGCAGACTGGCGGCACCCAGCGTCAAAGCAGTTCTACTGTTCCTGTGTGATCACCCTTTCTTTCTTAGATCCACATTCCTGACGATGCTTTATAAATACACTGAAACTAACTGTAGTGTAATGCATCTGATTGTAATTAACCTGCAGCAATATAATGGTCCAGGAAATAGCCATAGTATTCCAAATACCATAACTGCTTTAGCGTAACTCTCACTGCATCTTCTTCTTCTTTCAGCTGCTCCCGTTAGGTGTTGCCACAGCAGATCATCTTTTTCCATATTACTCTCACTGCACCACTCAGAGTATTTATATCACTGTATCTGAGTGGGGACTCACAGCAGCAGCTGATCGGAAAAAGAATCATCGGTACACAGCATGAAGCAGACGCTGCCTGAGCCAAGGCAAAACGCTTCAGAGACTTCCCTGTACGGACTTCGCGGTTTAGAAAAAGTTTCATCCCAAGAACTATAAACACACTCAATCAGTCCATCAAGTGCTCCTTGTAGAACTGTTTGTACTTATAAGTACAATTACCTCACTGTAAACTTGCACTACAGTTATAATATTGCACAATCTGCGCCACTTTATGAAGCATGTATTTACATATGATGATATCATTTTTAAGATGAAATGCAGCAAAATATGTTGATTATATTATACAGATAAAACTTTAACTTCATTTAAATAATATGTATTGTTAATAATTAAACCTGTGAGGACACGGTGCCGCAGTGCTAGCTAGTTCAGGGATTGTTCCTGCATTGCGTTGTATTCTTGCTGGTGCTGACGCGACACTGGAAGGATAGACGGATATAATAATTAAACATGTACTACGAAGATATTTCAATGTTCCTTAAAAGTTTTGAAGAATCTGCGTTTTAAGCTTACAGATTGCTTCACGTCTATATAGCTGATTGTGTGGCGATTGGGTATTTGGAGAAAGAAAAGTAAGGACAGGAATTGGAGGTTAGTACATTTGAAAGAGACAGTACTGCTGTGATAAATTATTTCATCAAAGGTCACGTATGGCGCCGCAAGCCTCTTGCGTGAGACATGAACAAGCACTGCGCCATCGTGTTCCCATGTTTAATAACATGCTTTCATTCCTATCATCATGAAAAAGATATCACGTATACATCTCAGTATTTTAATTATTCAGAGAGCTTTAATATCACGAATGTAATGGATTATGTGTCCTGTCAGAGAAAGAGAAAGCCCGTTTAAGAAGCAGGTAGTGATTCACACACATAGAGCACATAGAAGATCAAATACAGAACAAAGCATTTAATGTGCTACTTTAGTTACAATGGGATTTGAGAAACTAGTAAATTAAACGATTTTAAGATGAAGTTTATGATGTTCTACTTTAATGGCAAAATAAACTACGTGATTAAAGTGGAAATTTTGAGATTAAAGTTGACATTTCGTGCTTTTGTCCCACTGTGTGATTATTTTTTTTGTCTGTAACCTAATAAGCTTTCATATGACACTCAGATGGTGGGCTACGACTCGCCTTTTCACGGCGACTTTGATATGTGATTTCTTTTTTATTTCGGGCACTGTGCAACTTTGTGAACTTGAGCCTTCGAGTTTCTCCGACACTCTGTCACTCGATCAACTTTCTTTTGTTGATTATACCACTGTTTAAACCAACAAATAGTACTTTTTCCTTTGCCTCCACTTGGTATTCGCTGAAATTCTTATATTCCCCCCTGTGCTTTTCCCATTGTCTTTTCACAGAAGGCTATTTATATTGATTTGCATATTCAAAGAGGCATAATTCTGGGAGGAGTTGGGGCTTGGACAGAAGGCGCGTGCACGTGCGTTACTTTTCACGCTGATCAGGATTTATGTAGTGGAAGAACGTGAAAGTTTGCGTGCGCACAGATTCCAGCATCTGGATTTTTCTGTGCGTACGCACAATCCCGCTTTTGTGCTTACGCCATGTTATAGTGTGAGTTCTACGCACGGCGTTATACATGAGGCCCCAGGTGTCATTGAAAAAAAGCAGGACAAAGCAAGGTCAGAAATAAAAGACAAAGTAGAAAACAAAGTAAAACGTCATAAAGAGGTTAAAAAACAAAGGGGACAAAACACACGCAGAGCAGGTTAGAGATAATGAAAACTGGAATTCAAAAGACTTAAAAAAAAAAAAAGTAGGCGCAATACACATGCTGAGCAAGATACAGAATATGAAAGCAGAAAAAAATGACTGTCAAAACAAAGACAGTAAATATCGCATTAACGCAAAAAAGAGAAATTATTACTCTGAGAAATAACAAAAAGGCGAATAGAGATCGAAATGCAAAGAATTATTATTATTATTATTATTATTATATATGGACACAGGTGATATGTCAGAAGTATGTAAATATTGTAAGGCTTTGAAGTTTAAGTCAGAGAATTTCAAAAATGGGGTTTACCTCACATGCATTTATTGATTACTTTGCAAAAAAAATTATTAACTGCTGATGATGTAGATCACTCTGTCTGTGCTGAAATTCCAAACAGAGAACCCTGTTCTCTGACCTAATTTAAAAGATTCAGTATGTTGGTACTCCAAAGATTCCAAATATTGTTTTTACAAAAGTTCAGAAATAAAAGTGAAATTAATGAAATACAAACAATTCAAAGAAAAAAAAATCTTAAAAATGTGTATCCGGAAAACCAAACACGGGGGTTGGCAAACGAAGCGAGCAGGGGACAAAGCCCCCTAGTATAAAAATATATATATATATATTGTCACACACGCATGATTAGGAGACAACTAAAGGGCCTGAATAGATGTAATTCCATGCCGGACCAGGGGGTGGTGAAGTGCACTGATTCTCTCTCTCAATTCCTTGCAGACTATTCTCAGGAAATCCCACCAGGTTCTGGTGCAACCAATTACGTCACTTCCTGTTCCAGTCCTGATCACATCACATCCTTTGCAAGCATTTAAAAGCCGCCATCTTAAAACAGTAGTCAGTTCTGTTTTGGACTCAGTCGTGTGAACATGTCTGTTCTTTTTAAAAGATTTTGCAGCTGGGAAATAATATATGGGTGGCTGCCCTAAACCTTCCCAATGTCTCTTGGTCATTTTTATTACAATATATATATATATATATATATATATATATATATATATATATATATATATAGTCTCACATGTGCGTATGGGAGGCAGGTAAAGGCCTTGAATAAGAGTAATTCCGTGCCAGACCAGGGGATGGCGGAGTGCACTAACTCTTTCTCTCACTTCTCTACAGACCAGTTACAGGTAATTCCGCCTGGCCCCAATGATGTCACTTCCGGTCCCAGCCTCTATGACACCACTTCCTGTTCCAGCCCCAATGATGATGTCACCTCCACAACTCTCCTTTAAAGCCACCATCTTTCTGCCAGAGAATCAGTTTTGACTCAAACCTGTACACACTGTACATCCTTTAAACTAATTTTGCAGCCAAGAAATAATACGTGGGTGGCTGCCCCCAACCTTTTTCATGTCTCCAGTCTATTCTTGTGACAATATACACACATATATATATATATATATATATATATCTATATTATATATAGTTTGTGGCTGGCAGGGAGCACACCAGACGCCCAACCTGATACAGACAGACACCAGGCACAATTTTGGCACAACACATGTTTATTTACAGTGGGAACAGTTCTCAAACCATTCCCATTCACCAAGCTGTTATTATAATGTGCATTGCTGTGGCAAACATATTACACCTCAAAAGTGATGAATAAGTTGCATAGACTGTATTTTCCCCCTTATAACAGGGCTCATGCTGCGTATTTAAATTGAAGAACTGTTTTTGGCTATTTGTCAGTCTATATCAACTATCTCTTGTCTCTTCTCAAAGATCTGGCCTGACTGGTTAAGAATATCTCAGCCAAGTTTCACTCAATCATGCCCGCTGTGCTAGAAATTATTAACCAAGCAGCAAGGTGTCTCATCTTGTTTTCATGTGGTGTGGGTGTACAAACATAAAACATAACATGTTTTTGCCAACATAAAAAAGCAATCTGCAGCAGTGTCCAGTTCTCCTAATGTAATCAGAGGTATTTACTGCACTGATATTGCAATAAGTGCACCTAATAAGAATGAGAGTTAACCGTGACCAGTGACATTCCATTAACATACAAGACATCTGTATGCCAAGGTAAGACTGACAAATGTCATGGCTCAGTGGCTTGGGTGATTCATTAGTTTTGTAGCAAAGTAGCTTTGACAGATGTAATGGTACTGTAAATGGTGGCTGAATTATTAGTAAAGTAACTGTCTGAACCCTCAGTGTTTCATAAGCCCTGTACAATTCATTGTTAACAGCAATCATGTCATTACATGTGCCAGGCAAAAGCATCTAGAGGTGCTATAATGCTGCGCATGTTGTGATGTGCGTCCAGATATTCTTGAACGCAGAATATGATTTTTGCAAAGATTTATAAATGAGACGTCAAGTTACTAACTTGTTCATGTTCCCCAATTCAATATTTTTTTTATTTCACAAAATCTGGATGACTTCATTGCAAAGTATATATCTGCATACATGATAATACTGACTTTATAGACCTAAACTCTGTATGTATATGTGTACTGTATGTATATATATATATATATATATATATATATATATATATATATATATATATATATATATATATAGTGAAGCCCAGGGGGTGTACCAGCTGCCCTACACACACAGAAATACACACACAAATACTGACCAGCACAAACATTTTATTCCAAGTGAAGCAGCAATTTCTCTTCGCTCCGTACTACACAGCACAGTACAATAAAGCACAACAAACACAGTCTTTTCTTCTCTCTCTTTCTCAGCTGCCTCTACTCCTCTCCCAGTAAGTTTCATCCACCTCCTCCCGACTCTGGCTCCCCGAATGGAGTGAGGTGCCTCCTTTTATTCAAGTCCTGGGTGTGTTCCAGGTGGCTCATCAAGATTACCTGGAATCACTCCCAGGTGTGGTAGAAGTGCACTATAGGGCTCTGCTGCTCCCCCTGGTGGCCCTCACAGAACCCAGCAGGGCTGTACCAAACTCCAGCTTCCAGCGTGACCTGTGGGAATCTATGGTGCCACAGCCAGCCAGAAGCGCTGCCCACTAGCATCCCGGTGGTTGGTATTGCCTCACCAATGCCCTCTCCCCCGGTTCTTCTATTCTGTGTGCATCCTGGCCAAGTAATGGTCATAGCTACCCGTCATTAACTATATACTGTATATATTTTTTTTAGAAATTAGATAGGTATTTTCCCGTGACCTTGAAATGGATAATGCAGATGGAGTACACCAAGATAAAGGTAAGTGTGAAACAACATGTGGCTGCTGCAATAACTTTTATCCACTCCTTTGTTGTGTAAATCAAACAACATTTATTTTATCAATCCACACACACACCTACAATACTTCTGAGTTCCCATTAACCCTTGCAACCCAGCACCCTTTCTTAAAGAATCAATACCCCATTAAAACTGAATCATTACCTACCCATATTCTTAATACATAAACTAATCTTGATCTATAAAATAAATGTAACATATCTTCAAATTAACAGAATGAAAAAAATGTTAATACAAAACACAATTACCAAGAATATATTAAAATACTTAGCTGTTCAAGTGTCATTTATATATTCAAAGATATACTCTGTCATTAATAAAGAGGTTCAGGGCAGATAGCTGTAAAATATTTGCAAACACCTGTAGTACAACCAGACGACAGCATCAGTACACTGTAATGTCAAGCTGTGGTGCCGCCATGTTTACAGTGGATTAATGGCAAACTTCCTTTGAAAACTTCTTCCATTACAAGTGTGATATTAAACAACTCGGTGAGGTAAATTTGAATGGTATAACTAAAGCAGGAAAGTATATAAGAAAGAAAGAAAGAAAGAAAGAAAGAAAGAAAGAAAGAAAGAAAGAAAGAAAGAAAGAAAGAAAGAAAGAAAGAAAGAAAGAAAGAAAGAAAGAAAGAAAGAAAGAAAGAAAGAAAGAGGGTTAGAAGGTTTCAAAAACATTGACCTTGAATACAATCTAATGTTAATACATACTATTTGAGCAAGTTGTTTGCTTAAGTCCCCACTAGTATCGAAAAGATCAGTATATTTATTGTTCTTGAGATGGTGATATAAAGAACATACTACTTATTCTTAACAGTTCAGTTCATAATAATGCTTTTTGAACGTTGTCTGTCAGTAATAAAGTGGTATATTGTTTTGCCAGCAAATTTGTATTTGGCAAATGCTGAAACATCTTTAGACAACACTTTAATTTAATGCTATTAATTTTTTAAGAAATCAATTAGAATAAATTGAGCTAAATGAAAATGCTGAACAGGGTTACATCATTGCTGAATCTGTTCTTCAATTTATTGATCCCATGCCAAGTTTACATGGTGCTATGCCAGTCCTGAATACGGTGCCCTTCAGCGTAGCCACACTTGCTCATTCAAGTCCAATTTAAACTAACCATCCAACAGAATGTACATGTCTTAGAGAGGCTGGGAGGGGTAAGGAAAACTTTCTAAAATGACCTGCTTGTTTCTTTTGTTTTGTGAAACTTTACACTAACACTGTGTGTATTATTGAAAGGAGCAAATTGATGTGAAAAGGAGACATTGAGATAAATCAAATGTAAACCAGAAAATATAATTTTATGAAATCTTGAATGTGGCTCTCCAACAATTTAATGCTTATTAAAAAAAGCTTAAGTTTCTATTTTGTAAAAGACATGAGAATAAGTGGAATCAAAATAATAATAATAGTAATACAGTAATGTTTAGTTATAAAGAATTTAAAAGCATTAGTATGGCATTGCAGTATATGCTGGAACTGCAAATCCTTTACTAGTAGGCAAAACAAATGCAGTGTGTGAGAAATACTATTTTACAAGACAAGGTCATAAGGCGCCTGGTCGAAGTTTCAGAAATGGATTGATGAAAATACACGTGGTTTCCAGTGCACGTTGTTTAAATATTTATCAGATAATAAAACCAAAAGCCGTTTAATGAAGACTTTTTCTGCTGTTGGCAATTAACTAAAAAAAAAGAAAAACCAACCTTGGCCTTGGCAGACTTAGATGCCTTAAAGGTTCGCTTGAATATAATTAATAATTCATATAAAAAACAGCACAGGTTTAACTATGCAATGATAAAGATCTGCAGTGGATTGTAACTGTGAGCCGAGATGAAATTGTCACCAGAATGCTGTACTGAGGGGTGTGTCAAAAATGTATACATGCCAAATATCCCCCCAAACAAAGTTCTTTCTTTCTTTCTTTCTTTCTTTCTTTCTTTCTTTCTTTCTTTCTTTCTTTCTTTCTTTCTTTCTTTCTATATCTCGAAACACAAAATTTAACACAGCCATCCATCCATTTTCCAACCCGCTGAATCCGAACACAGGGTCACGGGGGTCTGCTGGAGCCAATCCCAGCCAACACAGGGCACAAGGCAGGGAACCAATCCTGGGCAGGGTACCAACCCACCGCAGAATTTAACACATATTCATTCAATTCAGTGCAATACAGTTCTAACCAATTCAGATATCTAATCACATACTGAATTAACTGTGAGCAAATAATGTGTTTCTTACTGGTATAAAAAGCATTTAATGGATAATGTCAGTAACCATTAGAGCTGTAGTAACTCACATTTGATTCAAAGCATAATATTCAGTGCCATTGTTTTGCCGGATTTTCAAATGTATTTATATGCATGATATAAAATGTATCTACAATTCTTACATTATATAGCTTTCAGAAGTATAGGCCTTCAACGTATATAGCATTAGCTAAAGTTTTACAATGATTTAATTTCCAATAAATATTCATGATAATGATTAATTTCCTTTATTCTTACCCACCTTCTACTTTTACAGATTTTCTGAGGTAGCAATCGATAAGTCCATTCTTATTATGAGCAGCCTGAGGATGGTGGAGTTATCGGAGAGCCATACAGAAAGCATAAGCACTACACCATTCCTACATACAACTGTACTTGTTGTAGTGTTACTAAATGTGTTTCTATTTAGAAAATAGTAAAATAAAAAAGACACAGAGTAGAGTGACTGTACAGTAGATTATAGCATTCTATGAATGGTTTAAACACTAATGAGCTCATTAAATATGTTTTTCAAATATTTTCACACTGTTTATATGGAGCTTATATTTAATAAAATGCATATAACATTTATGCCCATGTTTATTTATTTATTAATTTATTCAGTTCATCACAGTGGTTGTTACAGTGTTGTTCTGATGGTCATTCATGAGCTCAGGTATGCTTCTCAAGGTATCAGAGATATGAAATGGACATTTTAAACCACCACTCTAACATTATTGGTTAAATTCAGTTTTTTGACTCTTACTCATGCTAAAAGGTAGTGAATGTTGTCATTTCTGAATTGCATAATGTATCAAATGACTCAATCCTGTAATGTTTTTCTTCATAATATTTAGAGGATTAGACCCTTCCTCACTAACTATGCCACCCAACTCCTAATTCAGACACTGGCTCGCTCTCAGCTGAACTATCATAACTCTGTGCTGGCAGAGCTTCCTTCAACCAGTATTCAGTCTCTCCAGTTCCTCCAGAATTCAGCTGCTCGACTTGTGTTCTCTGTTCTTCGTTTCACTCCTACTGCTCCTTTGCTTTGGTTTCATCATAGGTTTCCTGTTGCTGCAACTTTCCAGTTCAAAACTCTTGTCTTGACCTACAGTGCACTCAATGATTCTGCTCCTCAGTATCCCCAATCTTTAGTCTTTCTATATGTCCCTTCAAGAAGTCTCTGTTTGTCTGCTAACTGTCCCTCTTCTTGCCAGATATGCTGAGGCTACACAATACTTGCCAGTTCTTGCTCCAAAGCTGTGGAATGATCTCCCTTTTATCTTTTCGAACCACGGCCAATTTACTCAGGTTTAAGTGCTTTTTGTAAACACACCTTTTCATTAAATATGTTGCAACTGCCTAGCTTCTAGTGTACAGCGTAGCCACTATTGACCTGATAAAGAGATTAGGATACTGACTTGTGCTTTAGTCTGGCTGCAGGTATAATTATACAGCAGTAGTTCTACTCCCTCTCGTTTGTTTTTTTTTTTTTATCTTGTTCTCTGTTACTTTTGATGCTTGCACCTTCTAATCATTCTTGTATGTACTATAACTAGATTTGTTAGTCTACTCTGATAAAGGTATCCTAAAAGTTCATCTTTGCATTTCAACTTATGTTTATAGGCAGGAAAAGTATAACATCCATCCATTCATTCATCAATCTTTTAAGCCCACTTTATCCTGAGCAGAATTATGAGGAATTTGGAACTTATCACAACAAGCAAAATACACAAAGTTTGAACAATCTCTGGACACACACACACACAAATATACACTTGGGCCAGTTTAGCACCACCAAACCACCAAACTGGCATGTCTTTGGACTGCTGGAGGTCCAGAAACTACCCACAGAAGATGGACTATCAGTTGCTGAGCAGGAGCCAGCCTGGGATCCTGGATGAGATGCCAGTCTGGCAGACATTCAAACTCACTTATATGGGGCAGGTTTAGAGTTGCCAGTAAACTTAATTTGCAGATGTGTAGGATATGGGAGGAATTTCAAAGTTTTCTGAGACATAATCCCTGGAGGAGAAAAGGCAAAATCCACAAAGACAGTGAACCAGTTGGATTTTGAGCTGGGTGGCACCAGCATTTACTACTGAGCTACTGTGCCATGCTTTACTTTCAGGCAGAATATATTACATCTTATCAAATGCAAGACAACTTTCAAATTTTGAATGTGGCTAGTCAACTCATAGTAACAGCAGTAACAGAACTCACCACTAGAGAATACTTTTCAGAACAGTAGATGAGGTTTTTGGGCTTGTTTAAATACAAACAGCCGCTGTTCTCAAACTTCTTTTCTGCAAAATCATAATGAATTACACACCAAAGAATACTGGAGGAAATTAAAGGGTTCACACACAACAGGGAATTCAGAAATCACTTCTTCACATGTGAAAACAGAACACATTACTGAGCTATGTAGTCAAATGAGAAACCCTGGCAACTTTTGAAAAGTATCTGGATGAGCTACTGGGGCAATTACTAGCCAATGCAAGAGCAAGGACAGCAATGACTCCATGTGCAGGCAATTGGGACCACTGAGGGACCACTACAAGACTACACAAGTCTAACATTTAAATAATCAGTGGAGGTCCTGTTAATGTGTTAGACACTGGGAGAAGAGCAGAGTCCCTCTCGAGGATGTTGGACTCCCATGAGTCACTGGACTGGACCATCCTTCTGCACTCCCTCTAGTCCTGTCTATGGTATGGAGTGGCAGGAATACTTGTGACCGATAGAAGGACTTTTTACATAGTGCAAAGGATCACAGAAGTGATTGTTGGGGTATACCCAGTAGTGGTTCTGGGCTTAAAAATCACACCCACCCAAGTAGAGTGTTGAGTTGGTAGTTCAGTGATGAGCATTTGGCAAGAGCTCAACTGGCAGAAGGAAACACGAAAGGCAGCAAGACCATTCAGAATGTGGAGAAGGTTTTTGTCGTTCACTTAAATGAAGCAGAGCACTTGAACATTGTGATAGGAATGTGAAGTACCCCCCAAACAAGACAGTCATGTTTTTTCGGTCTTTCATTGCTTTGATTTTTGGTATACTTTGTATTCTCAATGTTTATTTATCTTTCTTTTATAATATTTTAACAGCTTTGGCTTTCCTGGGTTTTCTTTGGGTTTCAGGATATTCTGAGAATGCCCATGGGCATGCTAACTGAATAAACTTGATGGACTAAATGATCCCCTCCTGTCTATCAAACTTCTATGTGTTATTCATCTATCAACACCACTTAATCCGATTCAGGTTGAGGGATCATGGAGGCAGCGTCAGGCACAACACAGGAATCAGCCATGAATGAGGTGCTGCCCGTGCACATATTCACATTCCCTCATATGCAGTCATCAAGTAACCTAACATTGTATGTCTTTGGGATGTGGCAAAAAAGCTAAAATGCCCATAGAAGAACCCTAACAGATATATGGAGACTGTACTAACTGGACACACGGTGTACATCTGAACATTTAAGACTTTAGAAAAGGATGGAAGGTTACTGTAGGAGCTGCAGTATGTATCATTTATTCCTGACAGTGCTTGAATAGTTAATTTCACAGCTTGGTCTCAAATACAAGAATATTTGTGACCCCATCTTAATTTAGAATTCTTCAAACAACTGACAAGTTTCTCTCAGATGTTTGTACCATAGCAGCCATGTTACATCACTGCAAAGCCACATGTGGAACTCTTTACAGATTTACACAGTAAAAGATTTGGACTGGCGCATCTTACGGCCATATGGTTCTTCTTTTCCTTGTTTTATTACTGGCAATTTTTTTGATGCCTGAAGCTCCTTACGGCTATAGTCATCACAAAGTGTTTGGCATGTGATCTTTTTTTCCCTGTATGAAAAACATGGAAAACAGTCAACAGACTGCAAGTACAAGTAAACTGTGTACATAAGGCATAAATAATTTAGCAACAACAAAGCGGCCTATTCTCTTCTGTATTTCCATTCTGATGTTGAAAGAATTACTCATTTGGGCCATTACTTATTTATTTTATAAAACCAACAAGGCATTAAGCAAGCTGTAAATAGATAGCAGGTCATAGTCATGATGCATTTCACAGATCTCCTGAAATTTCTTTTGAATGGATTTATGTACCAGTCAAAAATGCAGTGCAAAAAAATTGCATATAGAGAATGATATTAATTATTTGAGCAGTTGCAAAAACAACATTTATATATTTTTTTTGTCTTTAATTACATGTCATGTGTGGTGTGATCACAAGAAGTAAAACTTACTTATCAGTGTATTGAGCAATTAAGCTGACTCCAGGAGGACTGTAAGATCTGAGCTATAAGAAAACATTGAAGGAGGCAAACCTTTCTAGCTAAGGCAAATGGAGACTAAGGATTGACATGATTGAACTGTTTAAAATTATGAAGAGCTTTACCTTTCAGTGATTCCATAGCCTTCACTTACATAATCTACATAATCTTAGTGAGTCACTCCATCTAGTCCATGACTCATTAGATAAAATCAAAGAGGTTTGATTTTGTCTTTAGTCATACAGATAGGCTCTGTGTGCCTGCGACGTGCTTAAAAAAACAAAAAAAGAGTATTTAATCAAAGCAAAACCATAACGGTTTGGGGAATCTGTGTACTCGGAGATGGAAACAATTTTGAGGTGCACTTTTATTCACATGTGCTGTGATCGACAGTTCACGAACTAATAGGACACACCACTAGCAACACGGTTGCCATCCTAAAAAAAATGGCGTTGAAACCAGTACAAATAAATATTTATGAAAAAGAAAAAAAAACTAAGCCAATAGACAAAAAAAGATGTAACCACCAGAATCCCTGGGATAGAACACCTTTAAATATACAAACAAATCAAAACAGGGACCTTTAAACGTCCCATAATAAACTAACAAATACTGAGGATCCTGACAGCATGAGAACTGACACCCAATGAGCGCTTATCCACGAGTTTAATGGATTGAATGTAGTGACGAGGAGTAGGGAATGTGTATTTTGGACCTCAAAAACAGAATAGAAGCTCATCTCTCTGATGTATCATATTTTTCATACCACGACTAAATGGAAAAAGAAAAAGAAGGGCAGATATTGTGGCTGAACTTGCCATAGATGTTAACCTTTTGTATAGCGATGGTGGCATCAGGCAGCCCACTATTGGCTGTCAGAAAAAGGGGAGAACAGGACAGCACTGGAAGATTAGCACTCAGTCGGTAATTAGGAGATGGGCAGCAGTTTTCAGACACTTGAATTGACATGGCCTGTTTGGAAGAAAACAAGTTTTGTGTGTTATAACATTGTGGTTGTGCAGAATGTGCTAAAAGCAGGTAGACTAGAAATCCCTGTCTGAACTAATGAGGCACAGAACATAAGTCTTTTCAGAAAAAGCCAGATGCTGCACACACACAGAGCTCCAAACAGCTCAGGATAGCAAGCAGGCTATGAATCTCATACACACAAACCTCCGCTGTGTGTGCCTCTGTGACATACTTTTCAACCTACCAGTTAAACCTGCAAAGGTTTGAGGGCTCAGTATGGAAATTGATTTTAACCAATTAGAATAAAGGAGATAAAGTGTACAGCCCGTGATTTTTGTGGTTTATCAAATCAGGGAAGCCTTACACTGTGTGATCAAGGTGCCTTATTTTTTGAATTCTTTCATATTATAACTGAGATATGCAAAGCTGTTATGTAAGCCAAGTGTATAAATAATAAACTGCGCCTTTTGTTCGGTGACAAGGCTTCTGCTAATCTGTTAGTTGCAGGAATCTCCCTTTTCACAAAGGGAAATGAAAGAGAGAGATGACAAGCTTCCTCCTGCCTGGTTCTTCTGGATGATTATTTGTATTGATTAAATTTCTACCACATATGGCAACATAATCAAAAACTTCAGTCAGCAAATCTGACATACCACGACTAGAAGTTGCACTATGTGACATCGGCTTTACTACAATGGATTCCAGATGTTACTTTAAAATTAACTCTTTTACAAGATCATGAGGACACAAAATGTCACACAAACATTTTTCTTCATACAGAGAACTGTAGACACATGGAGTAACTTACTAAGTAGGTGATTTGGATTAAGCTTGTTAGGTTGAATGGCCTGTTCCTGTCAGAATTATTCTGCTGTCGTGGTGAAGCGGGTAACAACACCAGCTGCGTCTTATACATATCTTTGGGGATAGAGAAGACAAACTGAGCTGGTGGGCAGCATCACCGGCATTGAGTCAAAGTGCTGCCCTGCAGAAAATGGCAATGTTAAATAAACTCTGATGTGGATTCTATATTAAGCAAAAGTTGATTTTCACATGGGCTGCATGGTGGCGCAGTGGTAGCATTGCTGCCTCGCAGTAAGACAGACTGGAGTAAAGCCCCCCCACGAACATGAAGAGAACATGCAAACTCCACATGAACAATGACGAGGCTAAGGATCTGAACCCAAGACATTAGACAGTAGCACTAACCATTGTTAGTCATTGGTAGTCATTTTAAATATGGCCCAAGTCAGAATCACAAGTTATAGAGAACTTCTCATCAGATAATCCGAAAATCTACACAGCCAAGACACTGAAAATCTTGGTGATTGTATAGCACATTAATGCATTGTTTCCAGTTTCTTCCTTTTCTTGCTAAAATAGGTCATGGATTATTCAGCATACAATCCAAAACACAAAACATCTGCATATGAAAGTGTTCAAGCTGATTCAGCACTAAAGCATGTTTATGAGCCCAGGCTTTGTTAAAAACAGAAGTAGCTGAAGCCAAACACATGTTACAGCACAACTGCTTCCAAACACATTGGATTTTTTAATGAAATCCATCAGCACCCATTATTTGAAAACTCTGATATTTGCACATTTGCTCCATCTCTGCACTTGAAAACCTTTCAGAGTTAAGTATCTCTGCTGCCTGCGCTGTGAGTGAATGATATATGAAATTAGATTTGTAAATTTTGATGTGTGAAATCAGGCAATTTACAATTCAGACAAGTGAAAGCCACTGCTAGATGCTGTGAAGCCTCAAATGCAACCACCAAGACACAGCCAGACAACATAAATGATGAAAGCCAACTGAGCCAATGGCCAAGATACTATTAGGCCCAATACAGTAGACAAACAAACTGACAAATATTAAAATACCCCAGCTTGCAATGTGACTGTATCATCTGGATTTTGCATAAGGGAAATTACTTTGAATAACGGTTGTCAAAAAATTCCATCTAATTTAGTATAATAACAGGCACACAATGCACAAATTCAAATTTTGAATTGAATAACATCTTTAAATTCCACCCACTCATCCACCCAACCATTTCTAACCTGCCAGTCCAGTTTCAGAGCTGTGGACATTGATGCCTATCCTAAAGCAAGGCATACACGTGGCCTTTGGAAGCTGTTTTCCCACACTGGCATTTGGCAGCGCATAGGGTTCAGTCACCAGTGTGGGCTATTCTTTTGAAATACAGATCCTGTCAGGCCCATTTCCCATCATACCTCAGCCTTATGCCACTTCCACCGACCCTTTGGCAGCCAGGAAACCTGTCTCACTGCAATTCTGGATACATCCACACTGGACACATTTAGGAACTTCAAATTTATTTCTATCTTAGAGCAACCAAATCGGCGTCTGCCACAATTCAAGTGCTTTGTCAAGAGAGGACAAGCCAGGATTTCTGCAAATGTATAATTACAAAACGTGCAGCATATTTTAAGGTAGGTGACACTTATGGGACTCTGAGGTTTGCTGTATATACACGAGTATTGTTATGTCACAGTGTTAAAGGTCTTGAATATTGATAAAGTCTGGCTGGTATTACTGATCAGTGTATGCATTGTATGGCATGACATAGAACAAAAAATGAAAATATTTATTGAGTAATTCTAAACATACACTAGACAAAACAAATGTTTATTTACTAAGTGGTGCATTGTAAGAATATCAGACTTCCATTTATATGTGGGAAGCTGTAGCATACCCTGGCAGCATGAGGCTCCTGGCAGAAACCCAGCTGGGACAGGACAGCAGTCCATCACTGAGCTAACACATACCCCTCAGATAGCCTGCAGATCTTTGAGATGTAAGGAGAAAAACCACAGCAACAGGAAAAAAACAACAACACAGACACCAGGAGAACATGCAGGCTCCACATAGTCAGTGATCAGGCTGAGTCCTGAACGCAGTCCCCTTGAGCTGGTGGGCAGCATCACTGGCATTGAGTCAAAGTGCTGCCCTGCAAAAAATGGTAATGTTAAATAAATTCTGATGTGGATTCTATATTAGGCAAAAGTTGATTTTCACATGGGTGGCGTGGTGGCGCAGTGGTAGCGCTGCTGCCTTACAGTAAGGAGACCTGGGTTCGCTTCCTGGGTTCTCCCTGCGTGGAGTTTGCATGTTCTCCCCGTTTCTGCGTGGGTTTCCTCTGGGTGCTTCGGTTTCCTCCCACAGTCTAAAGACATGCAGGTTAGGTGCATTGGCGATTCGATTGTCCCTAGTGTGTGCTTGGTATGTGGGTGTGTGTGTGTGTGTGTGTGTGTGTGCGCGCCCTGCCCGGGGTTTGTTCCTGCCTTGTGCCCTGTGTTGGCTGGGATTGGCTCCAGCAGACCCCCGTGACCCTGTGTTAGGATATAGCTGGTTGGACAATGACTGACTGACTGACTGATTTTCACATGAAACACAAACTTTTTGTTTTTTGTTTATGAAATGATGGTGTAAATCACTGTTTCGTGCCCATGGAACTTTCCATAAAGTCCAGGTTGTTGGAATTTTATTAATTGAGTGGCAGACACTTACAGAGACATTATAAATGGGGACACCACTATCTAACATATCTTTTGTGAGAACTGGGAATTATGTTTAGCTTATGAGATTTTTCACTTTAGGAACACAAACGTTTCGAGGTAAGTTTGCTTTACTCACTAATCATGGCACTTGAGAGTGGTGACATGTTGCATGTTGATCAGCACATGCAAGTAAGAATTTCAACTTGGCAATAATGTCGCTATTATGACCCTATAGAAGTGAAGCGAGGAAATTAAAAAAATAGAAGGCCAACAGACTATTCTTTATTAGATTGTTACCTTAAAGCTGTTAACCAAACTACTGTAGATACAAAAACATAACATTTTAACCAAAATAGTTTTCAAAAAACAAAGGTTTTCACAAAAGCTTTCAGATATGACTTTAACCCATCTTATATAGTGTGGCTGCCATGATGTCATTGGTCACATGGTACATGCATCATGTGCCTAATAACTGAGCGGCATCATAGTGACCAGGCACAAAAAAGGAAACACGCTTAAAAAGTACACACACAAAAGGCAGCACCCAAGAAAAAAATGTTTAAAATGTTGAAAGACGATGCCACCATAATAAAAAATCGGCAGTGGTCTCCCCTAGACTTTCTCATATACTCAGATAACTGAGGAGTAAACCGTAAGACAATGATTATGTTTTTATATCATGTACATTAAAGAACCATCAACAACAAATCAAACTAAATTAATATTATATTGAACAATTATTATAAAAGTAAAGTTGAATAAATTGTACTCTGCAGATACATGAATAAAAGGTAAAGTACCACTTCTGATTAGCAGAAATAGCCCAAAAGTTGAAAGAAATCTATGTTTTGTACCTAATACTTGTATGCAAAATTTGGTTGACCTAAGTGAAAGCGTGCTCAAGTTATCATGTTTACATACACACACACACACACACGCGCGCGCGCACTCGCACACACAGACATAATTCCAAAAATGGTATTTTCAGACTCAGGGAGGTCTAAAACGTCAAGATTCATCAAAATCTCGACATCAAATTTTGGACAATTACAATACTTTCCCTATACTTTGTATACACGAAAGTAAAAAGAAAAAAAGTGACACATTTCTGACACACTATTCTACTATGTCTTTACTTTGATGCCTATGACTGCCTATCTGTACTCAGTTATTCTTCAATACTCTAATAGTTTTTGAAGATAAAATGTAGGAGGTTTTCAATGTACTTACTACCTACAATACATCATTGTACTACTGATGTACACTTACAGGATTACCACTGATTTGACCATTTGGGTATTTGACTGTTAGGGTGTACTATGTGTTCATTCATTGTTTGATATAAACAAAGTATTCCTGCTAAAAATAAAGACTGACTGACTTGTGAATAAAAGCATACAAACTTATAAAGTCTGATGGCACCACATCTCTCACTGCTGCTGTTTTTCCTAGCACTTCAAGTCTGGCTGTCTGTATTGCAGCTTCTAAGACTTTGGATTTCTGCACACAGCCTCACCTTATGGAAATATGGCACCATACTGGATGATCCAGTTTAACAAGTAACTAAAGAAGTAAGTCAGGATGCTGCTTAGTACAATATTTGGGCAGACTTGGGTGTAATTGATAGTGCATTCCCCAGCTAAGTTCAGCATTCTTCACTGTAATTCTTTAATTACACTCCACTGATTCAGCCATAGTAAATAAAGGACATTTTTGTCTTCTTTCCTTGTTTTGCCATTTTCTCAAAGCAAACCTTTATGAATGTGAGATGTCACCATTCTTCTTTAGTAAGGTCTGGAGTTTGTTTCAAACATTTCCCTCATGCCAGCTGGTCTTCACTGTAAGGGAAACTTTTAAAAATGTTTTTATGTATCCACCTTTTCTGCACCCTGCCACTGTGACAACTGGGTTTTGCTTTCATCAATTTCATTTTTGAATTGATTCCCATCTTATATTGAACTAAGACTGGGTGGCTAGACATAGCTCTAGCTCCATCATTAAACTTGCTGACGACACCTCCGCCATTGGTGTGATCACCAACAATGATGAGACAGCTTACAGACAAGAGGGCTACCTGCTGACTCAGTGGTGCCAGGTCAGTAATCACATTCTTAATGTCAGCAAAACCAAGCAGCTGGCCATTGATGTCAGTAAGCAGAAAGCAGACCACACTTCTATCTACATAGAAGGGAACGCTGTGGAGAGGTTGAGCAGGTTTATATTTCTTAAAGTGACCATAACTAACAAACTGAAGGCACAAAACATTTCAGCTCTTGACAAAAATGCTCTCCAATGCCCTTTCTTCCCCAGATGTCTGAGGAAAGCTCACATTTCTCCATTTGCTCTCACAACATCTAGGGGTGTACAGTGGAGTCCATCCCAATCTGTTTCATTACATCCTGATACAGTACCTGATTGAGTCAAGGTCATAAAACACTGCGGTGGGTGGTGAAGGGGGCACAGAAGGTGGCATCCAGCTGCCTTTTGGTTATAACATATGTTGTGTAACACTCACTGCTTTAGAAAGGCCGACAGGATTATTAAAGACTTCAGCTATCCAGCACAGCTGATTTTCTTTCTTCCTTTTGTCAGATGGTACACTCACTCCCATCAGTAGAATCAGGGATGGTTTTTATCCACAGGTGATACGATTACTAAACAACCACTCATATGGGAAAGTAATTTTATATATATATATATATGTGCAAGATGATTATCAGGAATGTCTCAACCTGTTCACCGTCATGCTCAACACATGTACCATATGTGGCACATAAATTGTCCACAAAAATTGTATATAAGTATATACATAGCAGCAGCATTAGTGTTAACATAATTTTGACTCAACCTATATATGTATGTGTACTGTATATATATATATACAGTATATACAGTATATATATGTATGTGTATATATATATATACACAGTATATACAGTATATATATGTATGTGTATTACAGTATATATATATATATATGGTTGAAATAGTTTTTACTGTCAAATAAATGCAAAGAGTACACGACACGTGTTTCGCCCTCATTCTGGGCTCATCAGGTGTACACACTCCACTGCACTCCCTCTCGGGAATCGAACCTCGGACGTCAGCGCCAGAGGCGATGCCCCTAACGTTGCGCCATGGCGTGTGGTTCGTTTATTTGACAGCATGTAGATCGGGGTAATTACATTCACGACATTCGAAGTCTGTGTCACAATCTGATTGTATGGGTGGTTACCTACCAGGTAACGCTTGTGGTTGGCCAGCAATCTGCTAACATCCGCCACGGTGCCCTCAGTTTCTGAGGAGCAGATCATAGAATTGTTGAAATAGTTTTTACTGTCAAATAAATGCAAAGGTGTAGGTAACCACCCATACAATCAGATTGTGACACAGACTTCGAATGCCGTGAATATATATATATATATATATATATATATATATATATATATATATATATATATATATATATATATATATATATATATATATATATATATATATATATATATATACTGCACTAATATGTATAGTATACAGTAATAGTATATAATTGTGTATATGATGCACTCTGTATATGCTGTCTATGGAGTGCGCACATTCTCTCTATCGTTGTGCTCTCTAGATTCTTCCCATAACGCAGGAATGGGCAATATAGGCTGATTTGCCTAGAAAGTGTGAGTGTGCCCATTGGTGGACTGCTGTCCTATCAAGCTTTAGCACCTATCTTGGACCTGGTGCTTCTAAACACAAATTTCTACATCTGTACTGTAAATAAGTGGGTCCAGAAAATGGATGCTTGTGGATTAGCTGTAAATAAACCACAATAAATTTCAAGGGTGGCACAATGCTTACAATTGCTGTTTAATAGCTTCAGAGACCTCAGATTGATTCCCAAACAGGATGCTGTCTCTGTGGTGCATGCTTATTTTTTATGTCCGATTTTTATTGTCTTCAGTGTACTTCAGATTCCTCCCATAATTACAGCAATGTCCATGTTAGGTAAATCAGCGCCCGAGTGTATGATTGATCCCAGCAATGAAGCAGAAGCTTGTCCAGGGCCGGTTCCTCTATCCATCTGAAGCTGTGGTCCCACCACTGAGTGCTATTGTCATCAGGACTACTGAGGCCACAGTTATCTTTCTACTAGATATGAATTGTATCTGTTAAGATAATATTCTATTTCTAAAGGCTACAAGGAGGTTGGTTGATTATTTCTGTGATAAGCAATTATCCCAGAAATCATCGACCAATTCAGTTCAAACTATGTAAGGCATTATATAACATTTAGATTAAATAAATAATTTGAAACAAAGCAAAAACTGAACAAATGCAGTATAGAGTATATTTTACCCAAGTTTTTTCACCAAATTTAATTAAAAAACCTCTGAGATTAGCCCTAAAATTAACATCAGGAGAACATGCATATAATGACAGATCTTTAAAATAGTCCTTTAATATATGAGTCCCGTCACTCCATGGTGCCCAACATACTTTTCTATGCTGGGGTCTGTTGGGAGAGTAAAAGAAACCTTTGACACCCGGGTTGTCCACAGCTGGCGTAATCTCCTCTTGCACTTGAAATTCTGAGTTGTCTGCAGGATGACTGCCAGAGCCCTTTGGCCTCTCCTGTTTCTCCTATGTCTGACAAGAGTGCTATCCACACACAGGGCCAACTTCTGACCGCCATACCTCCTGTCCTCCTCAACATTTTCTCTCTGATTTTCTTTTTTTCATAGCTTCCCAATTCCTCCTCCTCTAACCTAATCAGACTCCTCGTGGGTGCGGCATCCCAATTATGACCCATGGAGTGCTGACCTCACCTTCATGTTGACAGGAAAATGGCTTACCTCCACACCCCCATAGACCCCCAGCTCTACTGAGACACTTACAGAGACACAAGATGTACTGTTTTTTTCTTTAAAAACTCTAACGCCATGTGCCACCAACTCATTGTACCACAAAACTAAATACACTGATCAGGAGGGCCAGCTAGATTACAGAACTGACCCTGGACTCATGGGAGTCAGTGGTGGAACAGACAATAATGGCTAAATTAGAGGATATACTGGCTGATGCTGCCTACCCCTGCATGATGCATTGTCCTGGAGCACCTTTAGCCTTTGATATGCTGAGAGGCTCCTATCATGGCTGCCTCCACGTAACGATTATATAATAAGTGCATAGGCATAGGAACAATATCTCTTTATATTATTAAATCATTATTACTTTACTGTGTGTGCAGTTCTGGGTCTTGTGATAGTTTGCAATTTGTTTTTACTGCTTTGCACAATGATTATACTGCTGCTGGACTATGTAAATTTCCTTTTGGGAGTCAATAAATGAAGTGAGTTAATTTGTTCATTCTTTCACTCGCTTATACATTAACTCTCTATTTATCTTTCTGAATTACAAATTATGTTTCAAAGGTGGCTCCATACATAAATCAAGCTGCATTAGAGAGACAGAGTTGAAAAATTCTTCTAAAGGGTGAGCTTAATTGCTTTCTAAGTAACGAATAAACCTTTACTTTTCTAGTGTGTGTTTCTAAATTCTCTGCACTGTCTTTTTTTCTTTATTCCGGCTTTTACAGTGGATTGATTTTTCTGCTACGTTGTATTTCTCCACTGACAATGCCTTGCTTTCTCTCCCTGACTGCAAACAGTTTATATTAAGTAGTAAGACATCTGCAAGAGAAAAATAAATGTAGCCATTGTACAAATGTAGCGGTAAAAAAAGTTTAGATTGTATACTTATGAAAAAGTCTTTAACATCCATTTTTTAAATAAGATAGGGTTCATACAATCTGCTCCATCTATATCCATTTCCCTTTATGATCCTTCCTTTCTGCCATATTGTTAGCACTCTATGACCCCCATCAGGATTTCATGGTCCACTTACTTTTGAGTAAATCTGAAGGGTTTAAAGAGATGCAAGCTAGCGTGATACTTCTGTCCTTTATGTCTTGTCTGTTCCTCCTCTTCAAGGAAGCACACACCAGAGTGGAAGGAAGATTCAAAAGGAAGACCTTCAACATGTCCAATGACATCCAGTGCATCAGGAAAAGAATAGGAAGCAGATTTCTAAAAAGAGAAAAAAACATCATCTAAATCAAATAAATCACAGTCAGTGCTTCTCCCACTAGGACAAATACTGACACGTATAAGACAAAATTACCAAACTGATTAAAACGCCAAAGACTTTTCAGGCAAATTTAACATGAAGCTTATTAAGCTTCTCTCCATTAAGAGGTTTGTGCACAGTTTTGCTGTGATTTGTCTATCAGTCAGAGTTTGTTGTCACACATGTGTACATGGGAGGCAGCTAAAGGGCTCAAATGAAGGTAATTCCACGCCACACCAGGGGATGGCAGGGTGCACTGATCCTTTCTCTTTTTCTTTGGCAGACTGACCACAGGAAATTTCACCTGGGATCTCATGACGACACTTCCGGTTCCGGCCCCGATGACATCACTTCCCATGCCTGACTTTAAAGCCACCATGTTTGCCTGTCTTTTTCTTCTTCTTTTGGACCAAAGTCTGTACAATATTGAACCACAACCTTCATTTATGGCAGCATATTTCAAGTATATGGCTGGCTGCCCCCATGTACACGTGTGTGACATTATATATATTGGAAACTGAAGTGCCATTTTCATCCATTGATTAGAAAGGTATAGAGAGGTCATATATGCAGAAGGTCACTTCCATCAGTCCTTTACACTGCAAAATTATGGCTAGCCATTACAGGGCATGCATGGGAGCTACTTGAAGGTACATCAGGGTTCACAGTGACCCCACTGAATATCTGCTAAGGTGCAATAGCATGGGTGACAAATGGTGACAACCATGACTAAAAAACATGTAATTTGACTACAATTATTCTATGTCAGGAGCTCTTTTAGTCTTGGTTGTTACATAAAGACTCTTCTTTTATCACTGGCTATTTAATTATTGTCGCTAAATCTGTAAGTTTCATCAGTCCCTGACAGCTTCCAAGATAGTGCTATCCCCAACGTGCTGCACACTACACTAACAAAATCTGACAGCTGTGAGAAATTTGCCCACATTTATTAATTGATTCTGTTTAGTTTATTTGTCTGTCACTGTAATGGTAACAAAGCACTTTTCAAAGTAGTTTTATTGTGCTGCTCTGTTACATCATTCTTGTTAACAATCTGTCAGGTTGGCATTCCACCAGTGCTGGCTGAAGGCCATTTAGAGCCCGAGGTTGGGTAACCCTAGTTGTCAGTATTATTGGACGTCGATGACTTGTGGGGGCGTCTGGAGCATGCACCCCCTTCATAAATGGAACCAGAAATTTTTTTGTGTGGGCGCCCTGTGTGGCTTCCCAAAAGGGGGGGGCGGCAGTTTTCATCCAGGATTGGTCGCCGCCCACTTTCAATGCCACCACGGCTCACAAGCTGGTTTATACTGTATATAATATGAATTTCTTCATTACTCCACTTTTGGTTTAGACACCAAAATGAATTGTCCTCTTTACACACCAATGATTGTCTGTTGAAGTGCCTTTTGGTATTGAAAATATCCCCCCATTTTCTTCAGCACCTGGACCATTAATTCCAGAAGTAACCGTTATTATTAGAAGTGCTATTGAACTGGTAAAATAATTACTGCAATAGTAAGGCCAAGAATTAACCTGCAGTATATCAGAAACTATCACAAAAACAATTGCAAAATAAAGTTTCATAGTTCTTTGAAGGTGGATCTCTGACAGAGACCTCAAAAAAACAAAAGGCTCATTCATTTTCTGCGAGGACTTGGCATGTGAATTTCCCCTTGGGGATTAATAAAGTATCTATCTATCTATCTATCTATCTATCTATCTATCTATCTATCTATCTATCTATCTATCTATCTATCTATCTATCTATCTATCTATCTATCTATCTATCTATCTATCTATCGTACGTACGTACGTACGTACGTACGTACGTACGTACGTACGTACGTACGTATGTTTTTGCAAGGGTTTTTGTCCAAAAAATTTAACTAAGTTAATTGGTAAACTTGAATATGCCTTGTGATTGACTGGCGTGCCATGAATGGTTGGCCACAGCTGCCAGAACAGTCTTCGGCTCCAGTCGTCTTTATAACAGAAAATGACAGCAGTCAGTAGTAGAAAATGCTGATTCACACGATGGGTAGACTTTTGTTTTTTAATTTTAATGCAATGGGTGTTTTATTTTCCCTTCTTTTTATTTTTATGAACGACTATAATCTTTGTAACCCTTATTTTACCCTTTATCTCAGCTGCCCAATTTCAATTGCATTCTGAATTTTTAAAAACATTAATAATGACTTATTCTGACCCCGTGTGACCCTCAGCTGGGTTAATACGGCTTGAACAAGAATAAATAGGTGGGCTACTCATTCCACATGTTGGCAAAGTGTCCTGATTGCTTCAATAAAAGTTTCAGCTCAAGAGATTTCTTTCTTAGTTAATTAAGAAGGGTCTTTTTCATTAGCAAAGCCAAACATAGTAATAATTGAAACTTTCTCTGTTGTATAATCTTTACAATAGACAATCTAAACACAGATGGCTTGAAGTTAAGTCATGAGACAGTTATTCGATATATCTGCATACTTTGATGGGATGGTTTCAAAAAGGGCAGAGTAAAGTCACCAGCGTCTGTCTCCTTACTCTGTGGGAAGGCTTTAGAGCTAAGACTCTAAAGATAGAGCACCTTGTTTTAACCCCTTTAAAAATAGCGCTCCCGCTACAAAATTAAATTACGCCATGAGTGCATCAGGTAACAGTATTAAGAAATTACAGCGGTAAGCTTCAGCAAATCAAAGAAGCACAAATCCCCCCAGCTAATAGGGTTCTTCACAAACAGCACCGGCATCTCAGACGCGCCTGATTATACACGTTCTTAGACTAAATTGGATTAAGTGAATTAAAAATTCACAGACTATTTACAAAAACATATTTTTGCCAAAAATGATGAGATCACCAGTGAATTGGCACAATGGGTGCAGCAAAACAATGCTCACGGACAAGATCCTGAGCATTAGACAAGTGATTATGGATTCTGGGAGAACTGCAAACATATCTGGTACAGGAGAACAAAGAAAACAGACACACAAAAAACAAAGGTGAAAGAACAGCCATGTTAAAAGGGTGCTTGTAAAATTGTTTCATTTTAGTGAGGTGGGTGGCGCAGTGGGTAGCGCTGCTGCCTCGCAGTTGGGAGACCTGGGGACCTGGGTTCGCTTCCCGGGTCCTCCCTGCGTGGAGTTTGCATGTTCTCCCCGTGTCTGCGTGGGTTTCCTCCGGGCGCTCCGGTTTCCTCCCACAGTCCAAAGACATGCAGGTTAGGTGGATTGGCGATTCTAAATTGGCCCTAGTGTGTGCTTGGTGTGTGGGTGTGTTTGTGTGTGTCCTGCGGTGGGTTGGCACCCTGCCCAGGATTGGTTCCTGCCTTGTGCCCTGTGTTGGCTGGGATTGGCTCCAGCAGATCCCCGTGACCCTGTGTTCGGATTCAGCGGGTTGGAAAATGGATGGATGGATTTTCAAACTTGTAAACTTCAGTCATTTAAGGATAACTTAATTTCACTTCCTTAACTTTTTTCATTATTTTGAAACATTGTGTTTGAGTGAATATCCATCTTTTTTTCTTACATTTACTATTATTATTTCACTCACTGTATGGCAGAGTCACATATAGCCAGCCATGCAGAGTGAACTTCCCCTTTACAAGGACAGGCTCCACTATAAGGGACAAACAAGTCATCTTTAAATAGCCTAAGCAGGATGATATCAGCTGTCTGCAAGTCTCGCACAAGGCTTCCAGGAACCCAAGCAGAATGTCAAAGGCTCGCATTTCCAAAAGAGAAGTGAAGCTGGGCCAGTTATGGCTTGCAGAAACAAATCACTGGCCAGAGGTGCTTTCACAGTACTTACACTGAAATGAAGGACACTTGGTGGTGGCACCATTTTACTGAAACATTATAATTTTTTTGAAACTCAATAAGTAAAAGAGCTACAAAGTTCAGTCTGAGATTAGGGTTGTTACAATTCGTGTGGTGAAAATGAGCACTGGAAGAACATAAACAGGAGAGAGAAAACTGGGAGAAGAAATAAACAAAAGGAGCAGGCCATTATAACCTTGTTCAGAATGTGTGACTGATTGTAGATGTTTCCTAATTAACTGAAATGACCATGAGATAGAAGCACTGATAAGTGGCAAATATAATCACAAACAAGGGCAAGGTAGGGGCTGCTCAGACATGAAAAGAACATGGAAATAATCAATCAACAAATCCCAATGCACAAAACAACATCAAGAAAACAAAGCAGAAAAGTCCTAATTATTGGTTTTTAATTCCAAGCACCTCTGAAACTAAAGAGAGACAGCAATTTGGTTCAAGTGTAGCTTGTTTTCCCATCTTATATACAGTAGGAGGAGTTTAAGGACATAACATGTCCGGTGACTTCCTTGACACTTTATAGCGCCAGGCATTACAATGGCAAACGAAATGGCATCACCTATGACAAAAAACAACAAACAATGGCAACCTCTGGCCATACATAACAGTCTCGTGCTAATATAATTTCCATAATTACTAGTACTAGGGTGTTGTACCGTGAAAGTGGACATGCAAAAATATTCTAGGATGCTCTGGACCAACTTTGACAAGGGCCCAATACAAGGAACTGTACCACCTTCTTATCACAATCTTCTGCTATGCTTTCTTGTTTCATACACAAGTCTGACTGTCCACTTATGGGGAAATATTTCAAAGAAAATTAAATAAATACATGAATGTATGGTAAAATGTGTCAATAAATAAATAAAAACACAATAATATGTGCACAGAAATAATTCAACTTTGACAGGTAAAAGTAGTGGCAGTTTTCATTTCACTGCGTATTTCATGTTGCACATGGTGACAGGGAAATAAATAACTGAAATAATGAAATGCATGAAGAAGTAAGCAGCAAAAACATACTTCATGAAATATTATTTCTGCTATCACTGTGTTTTTATTTATTTATTGTCAGTTTGTTTCCATACTCATTTCTTTCTTTCTTTAATTTTGTCAGAAATATTCCTCTATATGCTTCAGCCTTCTTGACAGACTCCTTCCAGCAACCTACCCCTCTAGAGCAGGGGTCCTCAGTCACAGTCCTGGAGGGCCGCAGTGGCTGCCGGTTTTTGTTCAAACCTGGTTGCTTAATTAGAAAGCAATTCTTGCCAATAATTTAATTTCATGGCTTGTTAGTGCTTTAACTCTGCTATGTCAGGTCATTCTCATATCCTTGATTTTCTTCCCCTTTCTAAGGATATCATCCAAATGATTTGAAGACTAAAATGGATGAGTAATTCTCAGTCCTTCACTTTTTTTCTCTTCACTTTCCTTCCAAGTATTTAATTAAACTCAATAGTGCATGATAAATACACACAGGTGTAAATGGTAACAAGCTAAATGGAGAAATGCTCGTCTCTTTTGTCATTTGCATATACAGTAATTACTAATTAGGAGCAATTAAAAACTAAGAATACAGCTGTTTAAGACTAAAATAAGCAATAAGGATTCAAAATCTTAACGAGCGAAACAACTAAAGTGAAGCAGAAGTGTCACTTGAACAATAAATTCTTCTTTTTAAGCCATTGGGATTGGAACAAAAACCTGCAGCCACTGCGGCCCTCCAGGACCGTGATTGAGAACCCCTGCTCTAGAGACACCTCCTCAGTGACGCTCATGTGGTCAGGAGCACATCCTGCATCTGTTCATTATGTTTTCTTCTCATACACTACATTGTTTGTAGTTTTACTTACTTACTTTTAATCTTTGTGGTGATAGTATCATTGGACTGCTATTGTTTGTGTTTGTTTTTCATGGGCATCACCATTTTGTGTGTCACAATTTCCTGGGCACTGCTTTTTTACTTATGTGGTGGCGATAATGCTTGAGGTGTGATGTACGTGCCGTGCGTCGTGCGGCAGCCATGATATGTAACATGGCTACTCACGTTAAAACTTGAAATCTACTTACTGTGACAAAAGTTAAACCATTCAAGGAAAGCTTCTGGTTAAGATTGTAGTTGTGTTTTGACTTTGATTTATCATAGTGTTTCAGTTTTAATGAAGGATCTTATGACTTTTTATGTCCCCCATTCATTTCACATGCTTTTGCTTTTATGTCAAACATGAGTAAATCTCTCCTGCGTCCTATAATAATGTGTTCTTTTGTCCACCAGAACCAAAATAAACAGTATACACTCAAATTAAATGAATGGACTGTGTTGTAGTTGAATTGAACGGGAATAAAAATAGCCAGGAGTGGATACCAGTTGTAACAAATGAAGTATTGCTTGACTGAACTTAGTAAGCGTCAGAGGCTGGATCCCAGCGTAAATCAGCCGGGCCAGAATGCAGAGATAGTAAGTAATGGGGACACAAACAGTGATGATTTATGAAAGGAAGCAAGAGAAGGAGTTTTATGGAGATGATGTCTCAGAGAGGGAGGGTGTGGGCATCCAGTTGGCAGTAGTTTCAAAGCATGTGCCACACTGCCAGATTCCAAGTACCGCGGGCACAAACTGTTTTCACATCTGCGGTCTGGCATGGAGTATGAGCTGCAGAAAAATGCAGACCACAACTTTCAAAAACGGTTTTACCTCAAGAAAAGCTGGAGGACTCTGAAAGCTGTTCATTAATATCACGTTTATCCTGTTGCACTACATATTGCAGTTTTTTGGGGTTTATTGTATTGCTTTTCTATACTGTTTGTAGTTTATTACACTGTCGTATAGTTTGCATGTATTTCCATTCTGCTATCTTCCATAAAGCGTGCCACAGTGGTGCAAAGGGGGCACAGATGTCCCACAGGTCCTGTGTCCAGAGCTCTGCCGATTTGAGGTTTGCTTTTACACTTTCAGTTTCCTCATTGTACTTGCTTGGCCGCATATGACTGACGGCCAGCGTGTTCTGTAATGGACTGGTCTTCTATGACTTGTCCACAACACTACTAGGAGAGCTCAGAGGCCCTGCTACTCCGGCATGGATCAGAAAATGAGGCTCACAGAGTAAGGGAATTAACACTGGACACAAATGTGAATGAGCGCATTTCACTGCTCTATCCAGAGTCTGCCCCTAATACTCTAATGTAATGAATTGAGCAGACCTGAAAAATAAATGAATACTTTCAGACGCACTTTTCTTCTTATTAAGAAATATTAATACAAATTTGAGTGTGCTCACTTTAGCTGGTTATAAATAAAACTTAATTTTGACAGCACGACACATTCAGCCAGTAAAACTGGAAACTTAACAGATATCAATGATGTGTGTATTGGCCTATGTGCATTTAAGTGGAGTATTAAAATGAAGTAGAAAATGAAAGAAGGCAGTTCAGTTCATCTAATTTGTCGAGTTAAGCTGTCCCAACATCCCACTCAGTTGCTCTGCTGAAAGATGCAAGGGATTTATTTAAACAGCCAGCTAACTACACTTCTCAAAATAAAGATGCTAGAGTGGTCTATCAGAGCGATTATCCCCTATGATTCCCTCAACTATCCACATGAAGGTTCAAGAGAGAACTTTTAGATATGAAACAGGCTCCATAAATAGTAATGAACAGATGATAACAGATTTCTGATTTTAACAGGACTATTCCTGCATACAATAACCCACACTAACTTTGTGTTTCCTTGATCTGCTGCATTCTGTTAGCTAGCCCACTGTATTTTAATTTTATCAGTTTTGTCCACATATTAGGACCCGTTTCAAAGTCCCAAAACTAACTTCATATACGAAGAACCTTCGCAGAATGAACAGTTCTTTGTCAAGCAATGGTGCTAACGAAGTACCACACAACTCAATAAAGTTCCATTAAAGGACCGGTATTTCTAAGAGTGTGTCTTAGACAGCTCATTCCAGTTTTCCAAACCTCTCTTAACTAATTCAGTTTAATTTGTTGTAAGATATAATGACAATATACTGAGTAGTATCTGTATGTCTTGTTTTTATCTTTGTGATATGTTGTTTTAAAGAACATATGTCTAGCTATAGCTCAAGGCTGTGAGTTTCAGATAAGATGAACATCTGTCTGTGTGGATGCATAAATGAAAGTTACCCATATCTTATTCATGAGGCGTTAAACAGTCAGTTCTTTTTTGCATATATAGATATATACAAATATATACAGTAGAGTAGTACTGTATAAGCTCACCACATTACTGAAACAGAATGAAAAGAAGTATAGGACTCTGTAGCAGTAGAGGCCTTTATTTATTGGGAACATTCAGCAAGCACTTGCTTAGCCCGAGTTCTCAAACAGGCCTAAAATGAAACACAACAGGTGCCTGTCTCTCTGTATGTACCTTCCTAAATGTCCTCTGCCAGCAGGAGTCTATAAAAGCACACAGGCCAACTCTCCACATGTGTCTGGTGGGAAAAAAACAGGTGAAAAGTGAAAATGGGAGCTGTGATTATTATACTGCACTAATGACAAATATTTAAATAATTCAAAAATGTAAGTAAATTATGCAGCTTGCCAGCCACATTCAAGGTAGCATTGTAAATGAAAGAGTCTGCACTCAGAGCAGCACAACTGAGTGGGAATAAACATCCATCCATTGAATGAACCCGTGTAAGTCAGTTTTAGGGTACAGCCAAAGATACATGCGTTCTGATCACACCCTGGTTTTACTTTTAAGGTGCTGTGCTGTCCTTCTAGCAGCACAGTGGAACTTATCTGTGGCTCCACACCAGAGTAAGAGATGAATCAATATTAGTGAATGTGACAGTCTAGTTAAGGAAGGCATCAAATGTTAAAAATAATGAATACATGGCACAATTTACAATGCTAAAATTTAAAATGAATATTAGCTTCAGATGAACCACTTGACTATGAGCAAATATTCCCAGGATATTTTAAAACATAGCTCTCAACACTTCCTCATAGTAGGACTTGGTAGACATTTTGAGTGAATGTTAAAACATTTGTACTAAATATTTATACCAAGATAATAACCTCATCAAGAAATGAATACGAAGAAGTTCATCTGGCAACCAAACTGTCAATTGCAATATCTCCCTTGGTGACACTATGTGGAGAGCAAAGGACATTTAATTCAGGAGTCTAAAAATGTTTAGGAAATGTAATGTATGTACTTTTTTTTCTTGGACATAAAGAACTCTACACTGTACTGAGCTCTACACAATTAACTTCCAGTTTCTTGATAAGTAAAAAAATATGTGCTGCTTATCATGTCATTCATTTGAAACCAAATTTTCAGAGTAACAATGAAGAAACAGTGACGTTTTAATGCACAAAAAAAACTTTTAAAATATTCAGCCAGCTTTAAACACAAATATATTAAGTAAACCCTTAGATAGATAGATAGATAGATAGATAGATAGATAGATAGATAGATAGATAGATAGATAGATAGATAGATAGATAGATAGATAGGAAAAGGCAGTTCATACAATGCTGTCAATAACTTCATTGCACAGGAAAAATAGGTGCTGAAAATGAAAGAACTGAAATAATTTTTAATTTTGGTTAAATAAAAAACATTGGGCTTAACAAAGCAGCAAATGAAGGAAAGTGAAATTTTAACATGAAAATCAAGTTCAATCAAATGTGAGTTTTAGCACAAGATTTGAAGGTATCCAAAGACCTACTGCATGGCTAAAATACCTGACTTAGACAGCAATGTGAACAGCTGTGCTCTTCATAAAGATTTAAAGAATTTCGGCTGTTCGTTTTTTACACTGACTCAGGCAAACTTGTGTTTTTGTAAGTTGGATTTCGGCCTCATTTTTTTTCTCTATAGTAAAATCTACTTGGATTGTTTTAGTTTGCCTTACAGCAGCTTCGAGCTCATCACAGGCTTAGATTGATTTCCTTTAATGAGTAGTGATTCAAGAAACTGTTGCCGGAAGAGATTCATTACACTAACACAGCACCCACCATAAACATTATGCCAGTTTGTGGCAGTCGCTGAAAGGCATAAGAGAACTGAAAAGACTCACTTTGTCGTCTTTGTCGACTGAGTATTTATATTTCCTCATTCTCGTAGGCAGGCAGCACAGCCCAATAACAAACTCCTTTTCCTTTCTTTTCCCTCAGAAATGGAGATCGTTTTTCTGCAGTGAAGACGTAGGTTTACTTTTGACAGTCAGACACATCCAACTAATCACGGAAATCACTTAGCATTGGTGGTGCTCAGGCGTCCCATAGTGAGCCCACTCCTCAGTTTGAAAAGTTTACCTCTGATATTCCTTATGCCGGCAGCAACTATTCTGTGCCATTCAGAAATAGCCATTTAAGCCTTTAATAAACCTGACAAATTGTGAAGCATTATTTTCTTCTTTTCAGTGCACTGTAAGGACAGACACCGCTGTGTCCTCCGCCTTCTGTCACTGTCAGGTTTACGGAATCCCCTAGTGACGTCACAGAATGGGTCTCCACCCACCTATTCGACTGAGCCAATTATAGAGTGGCTTTCCCGTTACCCGTACAACACGAAGTTGTCGCTTCTTGTACCTGCGGCGTACTGGACATTAAATAACCAGTTTTAGTTCGATAGCAACACGAGTGACAGCAGCCCATACATATTTCACTGCGGGTAACTAGTATGTCAAATCGCGAAATCAGGCGGACAGTACTTGTTGCGGTTGTTTTAAGGACACTCCTATCGCCGCGCCCAAGCAAGCTCTTTCTTCCTGATTTTGTTACATTCGTTTAAATATCAGTCTACGGGTACGACCTGGAAAACAAAGCTTGTTTGGATTTATTTGTTAATTTTGTATTTGTTCATTTGATAAATTATGTGCATTGCAATGGTTGTGAGATCAGACTGCTAGCTCGATATCTTATTGTCAGACGAATCGTATCGATTTTGACTGCCTATACTCACATTTTTACAGCGCGACTTGGCTCGCTCTTGTCATATGTTAACTCGCAAAACACTAGCAAGCGCAACGGTTTTGTCCGACCCAAAACCAGCTCTGTATTAAAGTGGTAGATATATCTTTTTGGAGCGATGTTACTTGGCTTTACTCAACTATTTTTTATTGCACACGATCATGACGGCAGGTTAATATGTGAATTATCCCAATGAGAGCGACGTAGTGCCGCCCCTACTTTCAAAGTAACTTGTATGTCTTATTTGCTCCACTGTGTCTTTTATTTGCCGGATACCTCTTTTCTGTAGCGCTGATGCATACACAAACCAAAGGGGACTTCAAATTAATTATTAATTATCTCAGCTTTTGACATAATGCCTTCATGCTTACTTTTAAACGTGTTAAATCTTCTTCTTCTTCTTTCGGCTGCTCCCGTTAGAGGTCGCCACAACGGATCATCTTCTTCCATATCTTTCTGTCCTCTGCATCTTGTTCTGTTACACCCATCACCTGGATGTTCTCTCTCACTACATCCATAAACCTTCGCTTAGGCCTTCCTCTTTTTCTCTTCCCTGACAGCTCTATCCTTAGCATCCTTCTCCCAATATACTCAGCATCTCTCCTCTGCACATGTCCAAACCAACGCAATCTCGCCTCTCTGACTTTGTCTCCCAACTGTCCAACTTGACTTGACCCTCTAATGTACTCATTTCTAATCCTATCCATCCTCGTCACACCCAGTGCAAATCTTAGCATCTTTAACTCTGCTATCTCCAGCTCTGTCTCCTGCTTTCTGGTCAGTGCCACCGTCTCCAACCCATATAACATAGCTGGTCTCACTACCGTCCTGTAGACCTTCCCTTTCACTCTTGCTGATACCCGTCTGTCACAAATTACTCCTGACACTCTTCTCCACCCATTCCACCCTGCCTGCACTCTCTTTTTCACCTCTCTTCCACAATCCCCATTACTCTGTACTGTTGCTCCCAAGTATTTAAACTCATCCACCTTCGCCAACTCTACTCCTTGCATCTTCACCATTCCACTGACCTCCCTCCCATTTACACACATGTATTCTGTCTTGCTCCTACTGACCTTTATTCCTTTCCTCTCTAGATCATATCTCCACCTCTCCAGGGTGTCCTCAGCCTGCTCCCTACTATCGCTACAGATCACAATGTCATCAGCAAACATCATAGTCCACGGGGACTCCTGTCTAATCTCGTCTGTCAAACTGTCCGTTACCATTGCAAATAAGAAAGGGCTCAGAGCCAATCCTTGATGTAATCCCACCTCCAACTTGAATTCATCCGTCACTTCTACCGCAGACCTCACCACTGTCACACTTCCCTCGTACATATCTTGTACAACTCTTATGTACTTCTCTGCCACTCCCAACGTCCTCATACAATACCACAGCTCCTCTCGAGGCACCCTGTCATATGCTTTCTCCAGGTCCACAAAGATGCAATGCAACTCCTTCTGGCCTTCTCTAAACTTCTCCATCAACTTCCTCAGAGCAAACATCGCATCTGTGGTGCTCTTTCTTGGCATGAAACTGCTGCTCACTAATCATCACCTCACTTCTTAAGCTAGCTTCCACTACTCTTTCCCATAACTTCATGCTGTGGCTCATCAATTGTATTCCCTTGTAGTTACTGCAGTCCTGAACATCCCCCTTATTCTTAAATATCGGCACCAGTACACTTCTTCTGCACTCCTCAGGCATCCTTTCACTTTCTAAGATTCCATTAAACAATCTGGTTAAAAACTCCATTGCCATCTCTCCGAAACACCTCCATGCTTCCATAGGTATGTCATTTGGACCAACGGCCTTTCCATTTTTCATTCTCTTCATAGCTGTCCTTACCTCCTCTTTGCTAATCCATTGCATTTCCTGATTCACTATCTCCACATCATCCAACCTCTTCTCTCTCTCGTTCTCTTCATTCATCAGCCTATCAAAGTACTCTTTCCATCTGCTCAACACACTCTCCTCGCTTGTGAGTATGTTTCCATCTTTACCCTTTATCACCCTAACCTGCTGCACATCTTTCCCAGCTTGGCCCCTCTGTCTAGCCAATCGGTACAGGTCCTTTTCTCCCTCCTAGTGTCCAACCTCTCATACAACTCATCATACGCCTTTTCTTTAGCCTTCGCCACCTTTCTCCTTAACTTGCGCCTTATCTCCGTGTACTCTTGTCTACTTCCTGCATCTCTCTGACTATCCCACTTCTTCTTTGCCATCCTCTTCCTCTGTATACCCTCCTGTATTTCCTCATTCCACCACCAGGTTTCCTTTTCCTCCTTCCTCTGTCCAGATGTCACGCCAAGCACTCTTCTTGCTGTCACCCTTACTACATCTGCTGTAGTTTCCCAGCTGTCTGGTAACTCTTCACTGCCACCCAGTGCCTGTCTCACCTCCTCCCTAAACTGAAACTTGCAGTCTTCTTTTATCAACTTCCACCATTTGATCCTTGGCTCTGCCCTCACTCTCTTCCTCTTCTTGATCTCCAATGTCATCCTACAGACCACCATCCCATGCTGCTTAACTACACTTCCTCTGCCACCACTTTGCAGTTTTCAATCTCCTTCAGATCAACTCTTCTACATAGGATGTAATCTACCTGTGTGCATCTTCCTCCACTCTTGTACGTAACCCTATGTTCCTCTCTCTTCTTAAAATACGTATTCACCACAGCCATGTCCATCCTTTTGGCAAAATCCACTATCCTCTGACCTTCTTCATTCCTCTCCTTGACACCATACCTACCTATCACCTCCTCGTCTCCACTGTTCCCTTCACCTAAATGCCCAGTGAAATCCACTCCAATTGCCACTTTCTGTCCCTTGGGTACACTGTTCATCACTTCATCCAACTCACTCCAAAAATCTTCTTTCTCACCCATTGCACACCCAACTTGTGGTGCATATGCACTAACAACATTCATCAACACACCTCCAATTTCCAGTTTCATAATCATTACTCTGCCTGACACTCTTTTCACCTCCAAAACACTCTTGACATACTGTTCCTTCAGAATAACTCCTACCCCATTTCTCCTCCCATCCACACCATGATGGAAGAATTTGAATCCCCCTCCGATCCACCTGGCCTTACTCCCCTTCCATTTAGTCTCTTGCACGTACAATATATCAACCTTCCTTCTCTCCATCATATCTGCTAACTCTCTTTCCTTACCAGTCATACTGCCAACATTCAAAGTTCCTACCCTCAGTTCCACTCTCTTTACTTTCCTCCTCTCCTCCTACCTCCAGACACGTCTCCCCCCTCTTCTTCTTCTTCGGCCAACAGTAGCCCAATTTCCGCCAGCACCCTGTTGGCTAACAGTACTGGTGGCGGTCGTTGTTAACCCCGGGCTCGACCAATCCGGTATGGAAATTTGTATTGTTGTCCGCATATTGATTTGGCAAAATTTTACACCGGATGCCCTTCCTGACATAACCCTCCCCATTTATCCGGGCTTGGGACTGGCACGAAGAAACACACTGGTTTGTGCATCCCCTGTGGCTGGGTTAAATAACAATGTCAATTTATTTATAGAACATGTTTAAAATAACATCAGAAATGCTGTAGCCAAAGTGCTTTACATGAACACATACAATGAACCGAAATAAAATAAACAGAAATAAAGTACAATAAAATGAAATACAGCCAGCAGTGAGTTAAAGAAATGAAAGAAGATTACTAAGAACGGAGCAACCATCAGTATAAGTGAAGGTCACTGAAATCTACAGAATAGAAATACGTCTTCAATCTACTTTTAAACAGTTCAATTGAAGGTGACTCCTTAATGTAATGAGGTGAAGAGTTCCACAGATGAGGTGCAGCATCTGCAAAGGTCCTCTCCCCCTTAGTTTCATACTTAGTGCGAGGGACCATTAGAGACAACTGACTGGTAGACCAAAGCTCTCTGGGTGGCTGGTGTAAAACACACAATTCAGATAAATAGGCAGGACCAGTCAGGACGGTTGATGAAATGGTCTTCTCAGATAACACTGCAGTTGTGACCCACTGGGCTGGCTACTTTGAGTAGCTGTTTAAAGCTGATCCTCCAATTAGCTGTGAACTACCCAATGTGAGACTGCATTGGTGGTGAACCAGCCGAGGATAGGACAGGTTGCAGGGATCTTTGGTATCTAGGGTGAAATTCTCCTGGTGGTCTATCTATCTATCTATCTATCTATCTATCTATCTATCTATCTATCTATCTATCTATCTATCTATCTATCTATCTATCTATCTATCTATCTATCTAAAGTGTCCTCCTGGCATTGTAAGCAATCTATGCTTCCATTTGGAAGACTGTTGTCATCCCAACTGACTGGAAAATGGCATTGTCGTCCCTATCTGGAAAGGGAAGGGTGATCACCTGGATTGCAGCAACTACAGGGGGATAACACTGCTCTTGGTGCTGGGTAAGATCCTTGCTAGGGTCATCCTTAATAGGATCCATGATCACTTGTTCACCTACCAGTGATGGGAGCAGTCTGGTTTTATGCCTAAGAAGTCTACCATCGACCGTATCCTAGCACTGAGGGTGCTCATGAAGAGCAAACACGAATATTGGCAGAGTTTCTTTGCGGCCTTTGTTGATTTTCTTAAAGCATTCAACTCAGTTGATCAAGCTGCCCTGTGGGACATCCTGAGACTCGTGGGATCCCCTCAAGTTTGCTGGATATCATGGCGGGCCTGTACACTGGTACTGTGAGTGCTGTGCAGAATGGAGGCAGGACCTGTGCATTTTTCCCAGTTGATTCTGGGATTCATCAGGGGTGTGTTCTTGCTCCTACTCTGTTCAATGCTTGTATGGACTGGGTGTTGCAAAGTCAATGGAGGCTCTGATCGGGGCTCTCAAGAGTCTGGGCAAGGAGTCTGGATGTCTGGGCTTGCGAGTGTCTTGGATAAAAGTCAAGATCCAAGCCTTTAATGACCTTTTAGGCACAGCCATCAGCAGTGTGTCTGTTTGCGGAGAGAGTGTCGACCTTGTCGAGAGGTTTACTTACCTCGGCAGTGACATTCATGTCTCTGGTGACTCTTCCTATGAAGTCAGTAAACGGATTGGGAGATCATGGGGGATCATGAGGTCACTGGAAAATGGTGTGTATTGTGCTCCAGATATCTATGCAAAAGGACGAAGGTCCAAGTCTTTAGAGTCCTGGTGCTTCCTGTTTTTGCTTTATGGTTGCGAGACATGTACGCTATCCAGGAACCTGAGATTTGTTCTGTACTGTGTTTCTTTGGAGGGGTACCGTTAGTTTGACTTTGTGTCAAATGAGCTGTTGCTCACGGAGTCCCGAATGAGGCACATTACCTGCATTGTGAGGGAGCACTATGGCCATGTGGCACGATTCCAGCTCGCAGGATCCTCATTGTTAAGGACTGAGTGGCTGGAGCAGGCCAAGGAGATGCCCACATAATGTGGCAGATATAGTAGATGGTCATTTCCAGAGTGTGGGACTGGACCACATGTTTACCTGGGGGGTTACCAACCAGGATCCCAAGCTGTTTTGCTGTGTGGTGGGTGCGGTAATGCACTGTACCAGTGCATGCTGCCCAGTCTGACCTGATCTTAACTGATACCCATGTAATGAGTTAAAAACTAGCAGCAAAATTTTAAAGTCAATTCTGAAACGAACAGGCAGCCAATGTAAAGAAGCTAATATTAGAGAAACAGAATCAAACTTTCTTGCCCCAACCAAAAACTGGGCTACAGCATTCTGAACCAAAGGCAACCTACGTATCAGGGATTTACTGATCTCAGAATACAACAAGTTGCAGTAATCAAGGTGAGGAAAAACATAGCTTTCTCAAGATCCTCAGGCGATTGACCTTAGCTAAAAGATGAAGCTAGAAAAAGCAACTCTGGACTACAGAGTTAATCTGTTACTCAAAAGAGAGGTTACTGTCAAAAGTGATGCCAAGATTATGGACTTGAGGTTTGCATGTGTCAGTGAAAGAGCCGAGAAGTTCAAAAACAATTTGAGCTTTGGCTGAAGGACCAGCCGACGACACTTCTGTTTTATTTTTATTGAGATCAAGAAAATTGTCAGCCATCCAGGATCTTAGTTCAAAAAGACAATTGTGCTGCCGATTAATTGCAGAATTACAAACAGGAATATAAACCTGTGAATCATCAGCATAACAGTGAAAAGAAATATTACATTTCCTGAAAATAACTCCTATAGGATGAAGATATACAGAAAATAAAATAGGACGCAAAATGGATCCCTGAGGAACACCACATTTAACAGGTGGAGTAGAGAAGAAAGAGGAATTGAAAGACACTGGAAAAGTGTCTACTAGTAAGATGTGACCTGAACCAGTTAAGCACAGCCCTTTTAAGCCCCACCAGATGTTCAAGCAGCAAGATCTCATGGTCAGTAGTACCACTTGCAAAATGTGTATACTGATGTGACCTCATTAAAATATAGTTTTTAATGCAAAAATAACACATTTCTTTCCTTAGGTCTTAAGGAGTGTCCTCTTTAAGGGACCCTCCCAAACCCTATTGGTTCTAATGGACACCTTCACTAAGCTATTTAGTCTATCAAAATATCTGAAAAAGTCATTTAAAATCAAAGCGGTCATACTGTGACAGTCATTTAGGTCTGTTTTTTTTTTTTTTATAAACGTCAGCACTTCTTGTGAGGTCACTATTTGAACACAGAATTACTGAGGTCTTCTATTGTTGCCCCCTTAAAGTAACCGCAATAGAAGGATATCTTATCATCAGCTCTGAAGCTGCTTTATTCCTGCTGTCTGACTGATTCATTGACATGGTCTATAGGACAATTAAAGTCAAGGAGGCCAAATAGAAAAAGGAGGATTTATAATAACAAAAACATAATAAACAGAAGGTTACAGAGTTTAGGGGATAAAAGTACAAAAATAATAAACCTTACAGCCCTGCAGGACCAACCAAATAAAGGACAATTCTGGTCTAGCAGGTAAGATGACCGCCCCAAACACCTACTTTACGGTACCTTTAATTGTCCCTTCCTTCTAACTCTTTCTGCTTTCTCCTTTTCACTCTGTCCTGTCTTCTGCATGTCAGTTATATATGAGTGGCAACGTATTGCATGTTTGTTTGAAAAAAAATTAAGAATTTCACTGTACTCTGTACTATTACTCGTATATCCTTACCACCACTTGACCTCCTGAGCCCAGGTATGACTGGCATTTGGTCTGGAGAGCATTGTAGGTCTTTTCAGGGGGCTGCTTCCACTGAAAGCCCAGCTACCACTTCCAGGGTCAGGACATGGCTCAGAACTTCTTGTAGTGGTCCCAAATGTTCCTGCATTATTGAATCAGGCAATGTCCTGATTACCTGACCATCATACTAGAGAGTAGGGAGACATATGTTAGATAAACATTGTTTGTGGAGCCCTGGAGTTGCATGCTCCGTGGTTCCACACACAACATTAGGGCTTACTAAACCCCACTGAATGTTCCCTTTTGTTAATGAGAGTATTTCCAGCATGCCTGCCACCTCAACATCTTACAGCCTGACTCCTGCTCTGCTCCATGCCAGCATCATTGGCTTTACAGTCCATGCTGGGCACCCTTTAACAATTCATTGTTTAATAGATTTGCTCCAATTTTGTTACTCTGGACAACTGCCTTGTTTGATGTTCTGACCCTATAAAATATTATGTATTTGTATAGCATCCTTAAGAACTAATAATTTTTCGTACAGGCTTACATAACTGATCTGTGATTGAGAAAAGATCCTTTCAGCAAGCCCTCTCTATGTTATATCTGAAAGCACCTGTTGGTTTCATTCTGTGTAGACAACTAACAAGCTCAATGCTTGACATCTGTACGCTTGAATTAATTAATTTTAAGTAATAAATTAGAATCTGCTATTAATTAAAAGCCACTAATAAAATAAAGAGTTTTGTTACATTGTACTTTATCCTGTTAGAAGTACTTCATGCATTTGAAAAAGGGTAGATTGTAGCCATAAAGAGATGCAAATTGTCAGCAACAACACTAAATAGCAATGTCATAGCATCCAAATGATGCTAAACTCCTATTAAGAGCCCCACACCATTGCACTATCAGCATTAGTCAGTACCATTGACACATGGCAGTTCATACGCTGTTCACATCATATTTTGACCCAACCATCTGCATGTCTTCTTGTTTTTAGTTGATGGAAGTGGTGGTCCCTTGCTGTTATAGCCCATCTACTTCAAAGTCTGACCAGTGTGGATGCTAGAGGCACTGTTGCCCCGTTGAACCCACCAGACAGACGTCCAAGACACACATTTAAAACACCCAGAATAATTTCTTTAATACTTTCTTCAGTATAGTGCACAAAGCACCACACACTCCACAATTCTCAACAATAATAAATCAATAATCAATAATACAATCCTCCACTCCCAGCAGCTCCATCACTCTACCACCCAACTCTGGCTCTCTCTGCTGGGATTTCCCACAATCCTTTTAAAGTCCATGAGCCGGAAGTATTCGTTTTCCGGGTCAAACGCCTTCTTCAAGTATCCGAGAAGTACTGCGGGTTTCCATCCTCGTGACTCCAAAGTACTTCCGGGTTAGCGTCACGGTAACATTCCCCGGGTTCTTGGTGAGCTCCCCCTGGCGGCACCCATGGCAGCCAACAGGGCTGAAGAAACGGACTCCATGTCCCATACTGCCCTGCGGGAATCCGAGGAACCATTTCCATCCAAGGGAGCTGCCATCTAGTGTCCCGGGGGATAGAGTCCCCTGAAAAGGCTGGTTTCTTCAGTTGAGGGACATCCCGGTCGGACTGAAACTCCGGCCGTCCATCACACCAGCAATGCCCTGTTGTTGTACAGAGCTTTTCTTTGAATATTCCTGGCCGTTGAGTTAGCTTGATCAAGTCTGACCATTGTCCTCTGACTCCTGTCATCAACACAGAACTGCCACTCACAGGATGTTTTTTTTTTTTTTGCTCAATACACCAATCTGTTTAAATGGAAGGCAGCTGTTTCTAAGACACTGGAAGCACAACATTGTGCACCAATAACTGGTAAATGTCCTTTAGATCGCATATAAGGATTCTTCACCTGTTCTCATTGTCTTCTACAGGTGGACAGCTGAGTCCATCCGCACTGGCTGCACTGCATCCCGGCCCTGTATTGACTCAGCCAAGCAATGTAAAGCACTGAATGTTACCACACTGAGCTGCCTTCTGTCCAGGAGATATACAACACTCACAGCCTCGGAAAGGTAAACAGTGTAATTAAAGACCTTGACAATCCTGCAAAGCCAGTTTTCACATTCCGCCCTTCTGGCAAATAGTACAGAGCCATTAACATTCCCACCTGTAGATTCAGGGGCAGTTTGTGCCTGCAAGTCATAAGACTGCTGAATAGTCAATCCTAATAAGCAATCATGTAAGTGTTCTTGTACTGTATATACAGTACATATTGCACTCTACGTATCTTAATTTTTATGTGAGTTTGTGTTTGTGGCTAGAAAAACATGGAAATAGTAAAAAAAAAAAAAAAAAAATAGGAATACGACCAGGAGATGGGCGGCACAGTGGCGCAGTGGGTAGCGCTGCTGCCTCGCAGTTGGGAGACCTTTGGACCTGGGTTCGCTTCCCGGGTCCTCCCTGCGTGGAGTTTGCATGTTCTCCCCGTGTCTGCGTGGGTTTCCTCCGGGCGCTCCGGTTTCCTCCCACAGTCCAAAGACATGCTGGTTAGGTGGATTGGCAATTCTAAATTGGCCCTAGTGTGTGCTTGGTGTGTGGGTGTGTTTGTGTGTGTCCTGTGGTGGGTTGGCACCCTGCCCGGGATTGGTTCCTGCCTTGTGCCCTGTGTTGGCTGGGATTGGCTCCAGCAGACCCCCGTGACCCTGTGTTCGGATTCAGCGGTTTGGAAAATGGATGGATGGATGGACCTGGAGATGAGAGAGAAAAAAACTGTAGTGTCAAATGGGCCAAGGACAAAGCAAAAAGACCAACTAACCAGAATACTAAAGCACAATTCAGAAATAATAATTCATAGTCAGGAACTTGTGCTAATTACAAACCTGACAAAAACCACCAACAAGCACCACAAAACTCATTAGAGATATATGCAGAAACTTGGACAACATCAGCAGCATCTCACTGGCATCACACAATGTAAATTTGGGAGACATGTGGCAGCAATGGGAGCCATTGTTAAGAAAATAAGGCCAGGAACAGCGCCACATGGCGACACCCATGATTGAGAAGAAACCAGGAATGGCAGCATGGTAAATAAAAAAAATAGAACACTAACAACATGAAAGTAATACTGTACTCTAAAATAAGAGCCAAATTTCATTCTGCTGGGTCCAAAACCATAAGATTATGCCAGCTGTGTAGAAAACAGTGCAGAACAGGGTGAAGTGTTAGGGTCTCCCTGAGGACCCCATTCTCAAGTTATTAACTTATGTCACATGGCAAGTTTCTTTGTTTTGATTTATCTGACACAGCCACAAACTCATAAACTGATTCAATATAATTATAATTCAGATAACACAACATGCATGATTTAAGTGCTGCATTTGACATAATAGGCCATGCTGTTAATAAAGCGGAGGCTTACAATATATTACACCAATTTTGTGGCATTGGGATTCTGTTACAGCTATGCTTGTACTTGTCTGAATTCTTTTTGTGTAGAGTCGATTACTGTTTTGGCTGCCAATTTACACTTTGGTCTTTACGGCTGTCTCCATTTCGTTTACAGTAACAACCCCATCTGCTCGTCTGAAAGTACTGACAGTTTGCCAGCTATGATATGCACCTCCTGTATTAGAGGATGTATAACTTAGCATCTAAACTTGAAAAGAATAAAACTAACCAGCTAATTGTCAGTGCAGTGGTTTATTTTGGATTTTGAACTTGGTTTTAGTCCAGTTATATGATTTTGATTTAACATTCTTACTTAGGCATTTTGGCAATCTGCTTATCTGTAGATTGATTGTTGATATATTTGACAATTCTAAAGACATTTGCTAATAATAAAAATCCTACTCACTTTTTACTCAATATCCAACTTAATAGTTGGTTTGCATTCTATTTATCAAATAATTATTATTTTGAATTTGGCAAGGTTTGCCTATGAATAGATTATTTTCTCAATTGTATGTCTCTTGTGCGCAGTGGGTAGCGCTGCTGCCTCGCAGTTGGGAGACCTGGGGACCTGGGTTCGCTTCCCGGGTCCTCCCTGCGTGGAGTTTGCATGTTCTCCCCGTGTCTGCGTGGGTTTCCTCCGGGCGCTCCAATTTCCTCCCACAGTCCAAAGGCATGCTGGTTAGGTGGATTGGCAATTCTAAATTGGCCCTAGTGCGTGCTTGGTGTGTGGGTGTGTTTGTGTGTGTCCTGCGGTGGGTTGGCACCCTGCCCGGGATTGGTTCCTGCCTTGTGCCCTGTGTTGGCTGGGATTGGCTCCAGCAGACCCCTGTGACCCTCTGTTCAGATTCAGCGGGTTGGAAAATGGATGGATGGTTGGATGGATGTCTCTTGTGTAGAAGTGAAATCATGCTGTCCTAATACTGACGTTCATTTGTATGAAGATGACATTCAGTTTTATTTTTTACAAAAACTAATGATACTTTTCCGTTTACATACTAATTATTTTAATGAAGTGAAACAGTGTAAACAGCTATTCCCGAAACTCAAAAAAACTTTATTAGTGTGTTCAATAATTCAATTCTTTGTCTCTTCTTTCCACTTTCTAGCTGTTATTTCTGGTGACTGTCATCCTGGACAGACAGGCTATCATATCCTCTGCAACCTTTTCTGTTTTTTTCCTGGAAATTTCCAGACATTTCCAGGCCAGTCCAGAGACATAATCCCTCCAGGTTTAGATCTGTCCTGCATCTTCTGTTGGGTACATCTGATTTTAATGCCAAAAAGTCAGCAGTTCTTCTCCGAGCTCCTAATGTGTTGCCTCACTCCTCACCCTATACTAATATAAGTCAGCTCTTTCCATATCAGATTCAGGACATATGAAATTACATTCTGTTGAATCTAGCAGAAACCTTTATGCTGTTTTTCAAGCAGGTTTCCCCATTTTATATTAGCATCATTCATAATGTAAAATATTTGCTTTACCTGTTTGATAATCTCTAAATTACAGGTATGGGTTGGGACATTGAAATCTATCTTGTATGGTACGTTTAGATTGGGAAATAAAATCGTTAATGTCATCCTTTATTTTCAGGTAAAAAAATTCCCACGTCACCCTATACTGTAATTAAGTCAAAATTTAGTGGGAATAACCTTAACAACTGCCACGGAATATTATATTTTATTTTTATTCTTAAGTATATTCAGTTTAAGCTTAGAAGACATTTTTAAAATCTTCCAGTTTGTCAAGTCACACATCATTCAGATACAATTTGCCTAAATTAGAAAATTAGTATACCTGTTCAGACTCTCTGAAAGGAGAACTCTTCCAGACTGAAAAGTAAACCCAAAAAGATCTCATCTGACCTGTGAACCCACCCATCCCCTGTACGTCTGTGTTTCTGTCTTCTCAATGGCTTAGGTCTATGAAGAAAAACCAGGAGCTAGGAGATACTCGACCTTAATATGTTGTTCTGCACTAATTAAACAGTACTTATAAAACAATTACATGGTTTTGTTAAAACCATGTTTGTTAGCTGTTCTGGAAACGTACACTGTATGTTGGTTCACATCTTTTATACCTGTAAGAGCTACATCAATACAAATATCATGAAAAAATGTAATTGTGGTGGAAACAAGTTAAAGTGACATTATATCATGTTAAAGGTAACTGAAATCTGTGGAAGAGATTCAACTTTTAGTTCTAGTGAACGTCAAGTCTGATATTTAAAGTCAATTGAAATTTCTTTTTTGAGGCTGGTTTGGCTCAGTGGTAGATAAAATAAAAATGATACATTTTATTTAATTTTGTTTTCCTAGATACTCAAGGACACATTCGAAGATAAAAACCATAAAACAGCAATAAGTAAATGAAATAATTAAGTAAATAAATAAAACACACATTCAATAAAAAAAACAATAAAATAAATAATCAGAACAATTCAAAAAAATCTATGGCAGTGAGCAAGCAATTTTTAAAAGGCCAGTTTTAAGGTGTTTTAAATAAAGAAAGAGAATCAAGACTACAGATATAATGAAGGAGGGCGTCCCAGAGCCGAGGAGCAGCATAACTGAAAGCTCAACCTCCCATTGAAGACAAGCAGACTGAAGGGAGAGCAAAAGGGCCAGAACTAGAAGAGTGCATTGAACAGGTCGAAAGATTATGGAGTGTTTTATAAGTGAGGACAAGAATCTTAGTTAACTGGAGGTGTAATGCGACTATGAGCCATACTTTGACTCAATAAGTGTGCAGCACAAATTTGAACTAACTGTAGCAAATGACTAATCTATCTATCTATCTATCTATCTATCTATCTATCTATCTATCTATCTATCTATCTATCTATCTATCTATCTATCTATCTATCTATCTATCTATCTATCTATCTATCTATCTATCTATAGTATAAGAGTTAGTGTGCATGTGCAGGAGTGTGCCCTGCCATGGACTGGCGTCTGGTCCAATGCTGATATGGTGCATTCCAGCCCCACAAAACACTGAACCGGATTAAGCAGGAGTGAGAATAGTATTTATTCATATTGACCTTCAGAGTAGCTTTGGAACCATTCAGCTATCATTCTTTATCAGTTTTTGAGTGCGTTCACATATAATGCTAGAAGCACCTACTGCAATAGCCATCTGTGTCTGCTTGTGTGTCCACAAGAAGCAACTCAGCTCCCAGTGGACAGATATTGTTGAAATGTGGCACGCTTGTTCTTCAAAGAAGTTTGTCAAAACAGTGCAATTTTTTTTAGATATCTTGGATACAGCATGTTGTACACAATTTTGAAATTTTAAGATCTCCCTTTGAAAAACATTGGCAAATTTGTAAACTCTTCTGTTTTAAACATTCTGTGCGATTTCAGCTACACATTAGCTTACTGTTTCCATTTTACCTTCTATTTTCTTATTTATTTTGTCTTTTTTCTCTTTCTTCATCATGTAAAGCACTTTGAGCTACATTGTTTGCATGAAAATGGGCTATATAAATAAGTATTGTTGTTGTTGAGAGTGGTTACTTCAACTTGTATATATTTTTTTATATTGTTTTCTTTTACTTGTTCAAGAGTCACTCCTTATGGCAAAAGAGTGAAACATCTACAGTCGTGCACCCTGAAGCAAGTGGACCTCACTACAGGACACCTGATGGGCTTAAGTCAGACATGGATTGGGTGGATGACGATGTAATGCCATATAAGAATGGTATGATGGTAGTAGTGTGTTTTCATTATTCCGTTTACTAAAGATTATATTCTTTATTTATGATATTGTTTATTTATTCATCACTCTAAAAGGTAAATATAGTCAATGTGCTAGAATGTGGCTCCTAACAGCCTGGCCACTGCCTGCACCTCATCCTGTGCTAGTCTCTACAGCGGTGTGTGAAAACCGCAGTTACAGCCGGTCACTTCTCCTGTTTCTTTGAAATTAAACTGGGTAAGTGACATGATGTTCATAAAAGCATCTTAACATATATAGAAATGTATGAAAAATGGTTTAGTGACACTTTATGCTACAGTGACTAAATGTGTACTTAGTTACACTGAAATCATCCTCACCGCTGCATTGTCTAAAGATTGCAATGATTCACTACTATTTCTCGGACACTATAATTTATTAAAAAAGCACCACAATTATCTCATTTTTGGATGCAGTCAACAATTTTAGCAAGAGATCTCAATACAGATTTTACTTCTTTAAAAATCTTCATGCTTATGAATTTGAAGTACAATTCACCCAAGCTCCACATTGAACAACAACTAACTAACTAACACATGAATCTTTCCATCACTTGAGCTGGAATCTGCTGACTTTCTGTAACAAAAATATGTAATAAACAAAACTGTGCGATCAAACTCTTTGATGAAGTAGATGAAAAATTCAAAATGCTGCAACTGATAAATAAAATAAGCTAACCAAGTGTCCGAATGCCCTAAGTGTTACACCATGCGTTCATTTCCTTACTTGTTTAAAGCAGTAATATAACACACCATACATGCAGCATGACTGCCGAAGTCAAAGAATATCAGGTAGACATGTCTTTACATTCTGTAACCAACATCCACATCTGATCATTAAAAATATGTCCTGTTAGGGTTCTTCTACACTGAGTGAAAGAGGTTGGACATTTTAGACTAAATCCGACACATATTCATGAGACAGTCATGTCATAAACCTTAAGTTCTTAGAAATTATTTTTAAATTCCTGAATGAGGACACATTTTTTTAATATAAATTCAAAATTTATGGAAGGGAAGCATTTTTATCCCTTAATCTTAACTAAGATGGCGAGTGCCACCACACCTATTAGTGCAAAAGGAAAGCATCCTTGGAAACTGGTATGGCGTAAATACTGATGAGGTCATCAAGGATGTGGCAAAAATAACTTTAACATAAAGACAAATAACATGAAAACATATTACTAAAGATATGTCTTGATCCTGACACTTTTCAATCTTCTTATATAATATGCTACCGTAGCTGTCCGTTTGTCTGTCCAGGATTTTGAATCACCTGTAGCTCGCAAACCGTTTGACCTTTTGACCTGAAATTTGCTACACATATAACATGTGACGTCTACCATCTGCTTTCAGGGTGATGATTGACCTCCAAGGTTATTCCTCTTTTCATTTTTATTTTATTTTATTGTAGAATCAACACTTGGCAGTGACCAGCAGGGCAGCCGTGTGGCGCATGTGTGCGGGTGCCATTCTCATTCCTACCACCTTCGTTGTCACTTCCCCTACCTCTTCATATCTTAAATCATCCTTGAGGTAGATTGAAGACTTAAGTGCCAGCTTCAGTGAAAAATTAAAGAAAACGTACTAAGTAAGTGCAACACAAACACTGACTCAATCAGTTTTACCCGAATAAGATGCCAACAAAAGAAGAGAAGAAGCAGGCCGCTTGGGTGGAGAAAAGAAGAGCTGCTCAGGAAGCAGCAAGCACATCAACCTCTGAGCAAATGAATGCTAAACGTGCAGAGAAAGAGGATGAAAACTATGAATGCTCAAGTCAAGTGTAATGTCCAGTGCACCATTACTGGTAAATCATAAAACAGAGCAGCAGATCAGATTTTCATTACAAAGCTTTAATACTCCACTTTGTTTATTTTTCAGGAATTATCTCCCAAATGTACTCTCGGGAACGCATGTGACAAAGAAATGCACTCAGATGGTGGAAGGATATCCCTGCAGCATGGAGCATAATGCAGGAACGTACTGTGGAGATGATGGAGGCAATTTACTGAAGAGGCAGAAGCAATGGTGTCACTGGCTATAGACAGTATGGCAATGCAATTTCTTCAGTCAAGCATTGCACTGATTGCGCAAGAGCAGAGTAAATGTTTTCATTGTTGATCTCAAGCCTCCCTGTATCTTTGGAGTCACATTACATTGGCTGGATTAGCAGAGATGCACAGAAGGATGACAAGAAGAGAAACAGAATAGAGGAAGTTCAGGAAAAGTTTATAATGATTGCTGTTCTGGGATTTTTGTGCAAATGACTAACAGACTGAGTTGTAGTATAAACTGCATCTCTAATCAGGGTATGAGAGACTAAAGGAGTAGAATTTTAATGCTGAGACTGATGGACTATAACAAGTATTCAGATTGTCCAACAGCTTTGGGGCCCTGTAGCTAAAGCTCAGCCTCTCACAGTAGTATGTCACTGTATCTTTAAGGGCACCAGTATCCTGAAATTGCAATGTACAGTCTGATGTTTTGTGGAGTTACTGTAGTAGGTTTCATGACATGTAAAGTTTTAGCACTAAACATAACCAGAAGCCATTGCAAAGACTCACGAAGAGCTGGAGACAATACTGGCTGCATAGCAGGAACTGACCCTGGATGGAGCACTAGTCCCTTAAGGAGGACAAAGCCACACTCGCTGGGCTAACATGGCGGTGACAATTAATCTAACGTCATTGTGAAGTGGGAGAAAAAAAACAAGAAGGGCAATAATAAAATAAGGACACAGACATAAAGAGAATGTGCAGACTCCATACAAGGAGCCCCCTAGTTTGAACACAGGCTGTGAGGAAGCTGCTCATGCCACCTTCTTGTTGCACTTTCTAAATTTAAAATACCTTCTGGTTTGTTATTCATCCAGCACTTAAAATGGAACTGAATTCTTTAATTTCTACAAGTGCTGTAATTTCACACAAAGCAGCTCAGTTCTGATCACTATAATGAGGTGACCATGATAATACATCTTAAGGAGGGATTTTATGTCTTAATTTGCTTTTTGTTCCACTTTTTATTAATGCAGCAGTTTTCTTACTAAAGATTATTCATCGGATGAGGGCCTATTTTAGTGTATTTCTATGAAGTGAAAACTCACCTTAGCATATTTTTACACTTTAGACAGAAATGAGAAATCTAATTAGGCGAGGAACCAGGGTGTATAATTAAGATTAATGGAATGGCATTTGTCTCTGATCTGTGGGCACAGCCAGCTTGTCAGGTTACTGCTCTCGGTTTCTCACATGTGCCAGTTTGTTCATTTCCATGGAGCTCATTAAATAACGCACTGCCAACTGAAAGATGATCGCTCCCTTTTTATAAATGATGCGAAACAACAGTAGACTCTGAATGCGTATTCTGAACAACCTCAATATTGTGACACTGGATTTGAAAACTGAAAAGTGCATTGTTGTAATCGAATCCCAAGTTTGTTGGTTTTCTTTTATTAATTTGTTCTTTCTCTCTTGGGTAATAGAAAAAAAAAAAGTAAGACAACAAACAAAAGACTACACTGGACTTGAATGGGCTTGTAATTCAGGATGGCACGCACAGGCAATAGTATCCAGTCCCTTAATGTCTGCGGACAGAGGGTGACAATAGGCTATGATGTATCATCAAGTGTCACTGCTGGGTATGCCATTGTGGTATGACTAGTTTTGAGAGAAGCAGTGAGCCACTACAGAGGAACCCTCCAGATTGCACGGGCACAATAACGTGACTACCAATGTGCTTGAAAATGTCAGGCTGGAGAATAGGTCTAAGAGGCAAAAAGGAAAGATGGTGCATGAAAAAAGCTGAATAAAGGCTTGTATCAACAGAGAAAGAGTTCATGAGAGAAAACATGGAAAGCAGTTTTAATTTTTTCCTAATTGATTTCTGACAACTACAAAGCATGAAGGGCACTGTAAGCCAAGTGTGCCAGACTCGGTGCCTGAGGGACTACTATAGTTGCTGGTAGTCGTTCTAACAAATTTCTTAATTTGAGACAAATTGTATTAAGAAATTAATTGAATTAACCTTATTAATTCTAGAACAAAAACCTACTGCTGCTGTGGGCCTTCAGGAACTGAGCATGAACTGTCCAAATCATAAGTGAAGTAAAGAATGAACGTTTAGGACAGATTTTTTAAATTTAGTCCTAGTCTACAATTGAATGCAATGGATTTTACTTCAGTAACTATTTCTACCTGCAACTAGAAACCTTAATTATTTATATCTGTTAGTGTGTTTTTTTGACCATGAATCACCAAAATTAACAATTCTGTATCAGAGCTTGTTTAATATTATTAAAGGAATTAATCAAATATTTTGGCGCTTTTCACAAGAATGAATGTTTCTGATTGTTTCACACTCCATCCATCCATTTACTGAATTCACTAAATTCAAGTCTGAGGCTATGGACGGCTGAAGTCTTTCCTAATAGCATCACATACAGGTGATGTGCCTTCTTCAGATGGAAACCCAGTCCACCACAGGGTACATTGAATTACACTGGGTCAAGTTTAGTGTCACCAGCCAATCTAACCTGCACGCCTTTTGCCAGCACAGGGAGAGTGAGCAGGCTCCGCAGATAGTGAGTGGGGCAGCAGAGAATATGAGCTGTAACTAATTAGACATAATGGGAGGCAAAAGCTCATTCATTTACCTCAGTTTCATGAAATATGCACATGCAAACAAGAAATAATTATGAAAAAATCATTTTTTATATTAAGAAATGAAAAATAGCAAAATACCAAAAGATGTTTACAATGGATGCCCTAAGTATGTTATGCTAAACCTGAAACTGAACCTTTCACCTTGAATGTTTAGATAGATAGATAGATAGATAGATAGATAGATAGATAGATAGATAGATAGATAGATAGATAGATAGATAGATAGATAGATAGATAGATAGATAGATAGATAGATAGATAGATAGATAGATAGATAGATAGATAAGCTCTTTAAATAAATAAATAACACATACAGTTGGTCTGAACAGATGCTGGAATGACTATAAAGCAAAAAAAAAATTCAAAACAAAGAAAAGTTCTGACTTGGTAGTCCCCGGCCCAGTGAGGCATTATGCAGACATATTGCAATTGGTATAAAGGAGCCCCTGTGGCATTTCCTGACACACTTCTGCTGAATAATTCAATAGACAGATAGATGTATATAGCAGATTCAGAAAGTATTTAGACCATTGATTTTCTGCACACTTTATTATGTTGTAGATTTAGTTTTTTAATGGATAAATTTGCCATTTTTGCCCATCAATCTACACTCAATAACAGAAATGACAAAGTTTGCAAAATCAATAAAAATCAAAAACTGAATTCTCTCATTCATGTAAGTATTCAGGCACTTAATTCAGTACTTTGTAGAAGCCCCTTTCGTAGCAATTGCAACTTTGGATATTCTTGGGGAAGGTTCTACAAGCCTTGCACACCTGGATTTCGGCAGTTTATCCCATTGTTCCTGGCAGATCCTCTTAAGCTCCATTTGATTGGACGTGAAGCATCTTTAAACTGCCATCTTTAGGTCTCTCCACTCATGTTCTATGGAGTTTAAGTCTCGGTCATGGCCAGGCCACTCATGAATAGTCAGAGATGTCTTGGCTGTATGCTTTGGGTCATTGTTATGCTGAAAGGAGTACGTCACCCCAGTCTGAAGTCACATGCACTCTGGAGCAGCTTTTCTTCAAGGGTCTCTCTGTATTTGGCTGTATTCATCCTTAACTCAATTCTGACCAGTGTCAGTCCCTGCCATTGAGAAGCCCTACATAGCATGATGCTGCCACCACAAAGCATCACTGTAGAGATGGTTTTAGGCAGGTGATGAGTACTGCCTGTCTTTGTGAGAAAGAGTGCTTGCAGCTTTGCCTAAATAGTTCAACTTTAGTCTCATCAGACCAGAGAATCTTTTTCCTCATACTCCCAGAGTCCTTTAAATGACTTTCGGCAAACTTTTACTGAAGAGTGGTTTCCAACCAGCCATCCTACCAAAAATACCTGATTGATGGAGTGCTGCTGAGATGGCTGTCCTTCTTCCATCTTAGTAGAGGACTTCTGAAGCTGTCTTAGGGTGATCACTGCATTCATTCTTGGTCACATCCCTGACCAAGGCCCTATTTACTCAATTACTCGGTTTGGTCAAGTGGCCAACTCTATGAGGAGTCGTGGTGGTTCCACTCTTCTTCCATGTCACAATTATTGAGGCCATTGAACTCCTGGGAACACTCAAAGCTTTAGAAATGGTTTTATACCCATGTCCTGATTTATGTCTCACTAATATTTGATTACAGAGGTCTATCAAGAGTTCCTTGGACTTCAAAACTTGGTTTTTGTTCTGACATACAGTGTGAACTGTTGGACCTTAAACATGCACAGATGTGTGCCTTTTTACGTTTAAGTTCTATTAACATCTCAGGGATAATTAAAGCAAACAGGATATATCTGACCACAATTTGGAATGTCACAGAAAAAGGTCTGTATACTTACTGTATATAAATAAGAGTTTTCAGTTTTCGATTTGTAATCAATTTTCAAACCTTTCTGAAAACATTTTTTGACTTTGTCATTATGAGTTATTGAGTGTAGATTAATGGTCAAAAACTGCAAATGTATCAATTTAAAATTAATTCTGCAACACAACACAGCGTTCTGAAAGTGAATGGGCCTGAATACTTTCTGATTCCACTGTCCATACATCCCGTAAAGTTAGATGTACCTTGCCCATCTGTAATGCTCCTACTGAAAAGACAGCTAGTGAGGGTCTGTTGATTTTTTTGCTCTGTCTGATACTAGGAAGAAACTCTCCTTTGGCAAGGAAATACAAGTAGATAGATCTGAATATCCCTCTGTAATTTAATTTTAACTTTATTTATCCTTGTAGTTTTATAAAGGCTGGCAGGGCAGTGAACACTCGACCCTGTTAGATCTTACTAATTCTGTAATGCAAAGCAATACAACAGTTAATACTGTCAAAAAGAGGATTTTAAAACAGTCTCTAAAGCTAACAGGAAATCAATGCAGATCATTAAGAATTGCAGTTGTATGGCTGTTTTTCCAGGTTTTAGCATTTTGAACTGACAGTAAATTAGAAATGGAAAGCTCTGATCTGATGATGACGCATTATACCGTAAGTCATTTCTGTTCAACACAAATGAGTCATTCTGTTTGTATCTCTGTGGCTTTTTCACCTACATCCCAATGATACTGTACATACTGCATTAAGTCCGCAACGTAATTTCACAGCATATTACTTATAAAACATACTGTCGCCTGCTTGATCTGATTTGGGGCTGTGGTGGGCCAGAGCCTGTTCATATAGCACTAAGCAAATGGAAGATCCCACTTCGTACACGTTTGCAAGGGCCAATTTGGAATGAATAGTCAATCCAGCATGTTAATTTATAGATTAATACAGTATATAGATTATAGATAATTTATAGCAATGTTTCTCCTTACTCAAATTGCTCATAGAGTGGTAATCCATTGATTAGTGCTTCAGGCGTCCCGACTTCAGTCTTAAGTCAGAGTACATGCTGACTTTAAGGATTTTTTTGACTCAGCATCCATTTTGACTTTTCTCTGTGTATCTATCTATCTATTGCTGTTTCTTCTCAGTTGATGATATTTTGTTTTTTCTAAATTTGCCAAGCGTTGGTATGGGCATGGACGTACACGTCAATAGACTCGTATCCTATTTAGGTTTGATTTTTGCCTGTTCTCACCATGAACAAAAGAACAGGCAGCTGAAAACAAAAATTGTGTCTTTATCTCCACCCACCCCACCAAAGAAAAAAACAAATTTCGGTACTAACTATAATTTTTACTATGACACTTGGAAAAAAATAACAATAATCATAACATTTAAAACATATTTATATAAATATAAAAATATCAGGTCAGGTTGGGGAGCATGCATTGGTACAGGTCGTTGCCGCACCCACCATATGATGAAACAGCTTGGGATCGTAATTGGCAGCCCCCCACAGGCAGACACGTGGTCCAGTCCCACCCTCCGGAAATGACCATCTATCTGCCGCAGCCAGATGTTATGTGGGCGTCCCCTCGGCCTGGTCCAGCCACTCGGTCCTCAACAATGGGGATCCTGCGAGCCAGATCACCCTAAGGGAATCGCGCCACATGGCCATAGTTCCGTGACTGACTCTCCCTCATAATGCAGGTAATGTGCCTCATTTGGGACTCTGTGAGCAACCGCTCATTTGACACAAAGTCAAACCAGTGGTACCCCTCCAAAGAGAGACAGTACCAAAGGAGTCCAGTCTTTGTCTCAGGTCACTGGATAGTGTCCATGTCACGCAACCATATAGCAAAACAGGAAGAACCAGGATTCTAAAGACTTGGACATTCATCCTTTTGCAGAGATATCGGGAGCACCACACACCCCTTTCCAGGGACCTCATGACCCCCCCATGCTCTCCCAGTCTATCTACTGAATTCATAGGAAGAGTCACCAGAGACATGAATGTCACTGCCAAGGTAAGTAAACCTCTCGACAAGGTTGACACTCTCTCTGCAGACAGACACTCTGCTGATGGCTGTGCCATTAAAGGCCTGACACTTAAGACTCCTCGCTCAGTCTCTCGAGAGTCCTAATCAGAGCCTCCATTGACTCTGCAAAGATCACAGCATCATCAGCAAAGTCAAGATCAGTGAATCTTTCTTCACCAACAGAAGCCCCACAGCTGCTGGACCCTACAAACTTGCCCAAAGCCAAGTCCATACAAGTGCTGAACAGAGCAGGATCAAGAACTCACCACTGACAAACCCCAGAATCAACTAGGAAGAACGCAAAGGTTCATGCCTCCACTTTGCACAGCACTCACAGTACCAGTGTGCAAGCCAGCCATGATATCCAGCAACCTTGAGGGGGTCCTGCAAAGTCTCAGGATATCCCACAGGGCAACTTGATCAACTGAATCAAATACTTTACGAAAATTGACAAAGGCTGCAAAGAAACTCTACCAATATTTGTGCTTGTGCTCCATGAGAACCCCCAGTGCCAGGATCGAGTCGATGGTAGACTTCTGAGGCGTAAAACCAGACTGCTCCGGTTGCTGGTAGGTGAGCAATTGATCACAGATCCTGCTGAAGATGACCCTAGCAAGAACCTCACCCGGCACCGAGAGCAGTGTTATCCCCCTGTAGGGGTCACATTCCATGCGATCACCCTTCTCTAGGGACGACAAGTTCAAGACCCGTTTTCCAGTCAGTTGGAATGACACCTGTCTCCTAAATCGAATCAAAGATTGCTTGCAATGTCAGGAAAAAAATCATATATAACACAATCACTCTTATAAAGAACAGAACCTTACACTACTGCACAAACAAGAAACACACAAACTAAATCACACACCTGTCATCTACATCCTCACCTTTGTTAACTTCCTTGATACAACATCATCAATTACGTCATCAACACAAGAAATCTGCATTTAAATGTCATTATGCACAACTTATCAAACTTTCAGAACAGGAACCAAATAGACCATACAACTTCCTTGGCTAATTCTAGACTCAATATACCAAAACACATACAAAATATCAGCATCATGTGGATGTCTGGAAATTACGTTTGCTCAGCTCAGGACAGAGTCAATACAATAACAGAAAATCTTGATGATGTCATGTCAACAAAAGTTAAACAAATCAATTAATCAATCTGCGAAACTGTGAAATTACATCTATTGGACAGAAAATGTAATATTGTCGTCCTGTGTGTAATAGCATAACAAACAACATGGCAATGTAGGCTAACAAACATATGTGTTACACTAACCTGTTTCATTAAATAAATAATATGATATTTATTCAACCAGTGTGCCGCGGTCCAGTGGTGCACCACAGAAATAACAGTGTAGCACACCAGTGTCTGAACCTGAGAGCGATAAGCTCTGCAGGATGTCGAGACCTGTGTGAGGAGGACAGGACTACCAGGAGCAGCTACCATAGAAGCAGCTCCGTGATTGCTGCTGTATGTCACAGCACTTCAGATGTGTCTCCTGGCTGCCAGAATCCATCTGCTTTGGTGTGTTGTCACCAGTAAGTCTCACAGGGCCAGTGGATATCAGGCATACTGTACAAGTTGCCTCTGAAGAAGAGAGGCCGGCAAAGGGACAAAGCAGCCGAGAGATGCCACAGAAGTGTTCGCTAAGTGCTGTGTCTGTGAATGCTGTTTTTCTACTGGCTTCTCCAGTAGCCCCGCTCCTTCGGGTAGTTGAGCACATGTATGAGATCTATTGAATTTGTAGTTAGTAAAATAGTGGTGTGATTTGGAATGTTTTTGGTTACAGAAAGTGTCCCACCACCGAAAAAAAAAAGGTTGGGAAACGCTGTTAAAAAGAAATATCATAACTGAATACCTTTATCTTATGGGCGTTTCTCGTCTTCTTCTTTCCTATTTTTTTCTATACTGGTCACCTGATGGCTTTGACTTTTTTTTCTCCATTTGTGTTTATCTGGCACTCCAGCATCAATACATTGCCCATCCCACAAAACTGTCAAGACTAAACCAATTTACCAATTCAACAATTTCACACAAACCCGAAACAAATGCTGAAACTAAATGTTCACGATATTATGAGTGGATTGTGGTTTATTGGGTAGCATTTCGTTTCACTGATTTTAATAACTGCATTAGTATGGTACAAAGTTAGGGATGTGCTATTGGTGGACTCTCCCTACCTTGGGCTTCCAGTGGGGAGACCTGAGTAAGCTTGACGAATCCCCACGCACCTGTCCACCATACCCCCAACCCCATCTCGTACTTGTGAGGCCACGCCCTGGAGATTGTTTTTGTTTTGGTGCCCGTAACAGATGACTGCGTTCACACAGGCAGCGTGAATGGCACCATACAGTATTTTAAAATGCTGTAGAATGTGCGTGACATGCTGCTCACGCTGCCTGTGTGATTGCTATAATGACCATTACGATGTTTTCGTTGGCAGCACCTCGTGCCACTCCTGCCAAGATGCTGCCTAAACCAGCTGCCCAAGTCATCCATTCCTAACTCTGACACTGCCTAGGCAAATCAGTTCAGAACAAACCAAAACAAGCAAACAAATGAGGCCAGACCAAGAGAAGGCGAGCAGGATTCAGGCGACCGCAGACTGCTTTATAGGTAGGTGAGCAGTTATTCCTGTTCTGTCAGGGCATGCCAGTTTTATTTATTTATTTATTTTTTTTAAGTGAGAGAAAGCAGACAAAGAAGGATTTTTTTTTTAAACTTAAGGGCAAACCACCCTGAGGGATACATGAGGCTGAATTTTTTTGACCTCTTATATAAAGTAACTTATGCCCTGTGTTTTAATCACAGAGTTGATGTAATTGTGTTGTAGTAGTAGTAGTGGCAGCACTATTGTCACATATCCAGAGTACAGTGACATTCTGCTGTGTACCTCCATGAATTTATTGACTTATGCTTCTTCCTGACAAATAAGAAGGTCAGCCTCTGGAAGAAATGAGTTCAGATATCATTTTTGAACAGTCATATTTCTGCCAGTGAAGGAAGGAAGCTGTGGAGTGTAAATAACAAACGGGCTTGATGGACTGAACGGTCTCTTATTTGTCACATTTTTTATGTTCTATGTTCTAAAATCTCTTGATGTGAGTTATAGCAGACTCAGTCCAACTACATCTGTCTGTGACGTCCTCCCCTGTCAATCCAAATTCATATATAGAGGCCAAGCCAGGACTCCAGCATGTCCCTAATGTGCTAAGAAAGGAGCACTGGAGCACATCCTCAGCTGCAGCCCTACCGTGATGGGTGAAAGCCACTACTGTGGACTGAAGTCCTGAAGCCAAAGGTCCGCAGTGCCAGCTCCCAGGAAGGGCACCTGTGTATAAGCTGCATCAATACAGCTGCACACAAAGACAATTACAGGACTCCACTAAAGAGTGGCAGGACAGCAGTTAGAAGTTGACCTGGGCAATCAGCTGAGATTTTCTGGATGCATCGCTATGACCATTGTGCTGCCATCAAAAACATGTAAGACCTGACAGTGTCCTGGAAAAACACAATAGAGGAGGTCTATAAAAATAGAGAGCCAAGGTGAAGGGTTTAGTATCTGATTTTAAATTCAGATACAGGGATTTGCTGATTAGTCCCTCCGTAAGTCATTCAGTCTCCTGCAGCATGCAAGGGGAATGCCATTGGATCTGTCACTGCAAGAGCAGAGAGGTCCTCATGGTGGCTATGGATTAAGAGGAGCAATCCATTGACAAATGCTACTTAGATGCAAGCTGGAGTCACCTGGATGAGACTGTACAGTATGTTGTTGAGGGGCCAGAAACATCCAATGACCCGGGTGACTGATGATGTGCCCAGTTGCCTCAGCAGATGGAATCTCATTCAGCCATGCCGGTGAAAATTAAGCATTCTAGGAGTTAAAGTGCACTTGAGAATACCTAAACTAAAATTCTATAATAAATGACGGCAATATGCCCTCATTTATTTTGTCATAAACATTTTATTCTGATTTTGGAAAAATCCTAATATTTGATTTTACATAAAAGTCTAGGTATACTACTGTGTGTTGCACTTTAAATGATTTTATAACTGTTTTTGAACAGTTTGTTCAGATTTTAATTTCTAAAATATGGCCCCACTAGCCTAGCTTACAGGCATTGGTCTTTTCGAAGGGCAAAACTTTGCTTGATTTCTGGCAGGCACTCCAACTTCATCTTTTCTGTGAGTGCTTGTTACTGGCTCCCATTGTCAGAGTGATGGGTGGTGTTCTGTCATTTACAGAAATTTCATAGTTGAAAGTTGAGTTGGAGCTACAGAGAAAGTGGCTGTCAGTGCAAGTGAGTCCTCAAGTGGTCACAAGTAATATGGCAGTACAGCGCTGTCTAAAACACACAGTTGGGGTGCCTGGAATGCATGTGAGCCGTAAATGTATTCCCATCTGCAGTGTTTGTGATATTAGGTATCACTTTACTTTATGTATTCCATGATACTGGATTCTTAGTCTCCATCTGGAGAAATGATAAAATGGAGACAAGCCTTCTTGTACATTCAGAGCTTTTTTAGACATTGGCGGGACTTTATTTAAGCACTCTACTACAGCAAGGCTGCTGTTCTTTTTTGTTTGAACTGGGTGGGAGTTGGGGCTGGAAGTGTTGATTATGATTTAATGCATTCAAACTTGCTTTCAGTAGTGTTGTTTATTTAGCTTTATCATTAGATTATTTTCATCACATTATAATGTTATCTTCAGGCTCACTATAATGTTGTAACAGTTCCCATTACTTTTTCATTACACATAAATGCTAATTCTTGAGACAAGCATGCTAATTGCTAAACTTTCATTTCATTTATCCTGTGTTGCTAATATAAATTGTACAACTTTCAAGGTTCTTAAAAGGGGTGTAAAGTTCCTAATTAAACACAGATTTGTTTATTTCCCTAAAATATTATGTTAAAGTTATGACGTATTACCTCACCCTGGCACTTCAAAGCCCTAAAATAGCTTGACCCTTGACGTGACTGCCAACCTGCTCAATCCACAGACTTTTGAATTGTAGTTCCCCATAACCTTCCACATTACAAAGTTTGAGTGTCCTGACAGAAAAGATAAAGGAGGCAACGCTTAAGCTTTATAACACACTAGTGAGGCCTCACTTGGAGGAATGTGTACAGTTTAGGTCTCCATATTACAAAAAAGACATAGCAACGCTGGAGGGGGTCCAGGTGGCTGAAATCTGGATGAATAGGTATAAATTACATGGAGAGATTGAAGGATTTGAACCTTTACAGTTAAATCAAACAGAGATTAAGAGATGACATGAACAAAGTGTTTAAAATTGCAAAGGAAATTATTAAATAGATTCAGACTGTTAGTTTACAATAAACTCTGTAATGAAAACATGGTTGGAAATTTGTTAAGGGTGGATTTCACACAAAGGAACCATAGACACATGAAATAAATTACCAAGTAGTGTGGTAGCACAGTAGAACTTGAAAGATCTTCAGATCTCAGCTAGATGTTATTTTGGAGGAATCAGGTAGATAAGATTTGTCAAAATTGTTCTAATGAGAGCACCTCCACTAACAAGAAAGAAAGAAAGAAAGAAAGAAAGAAAGAAAGAAAGAAAGAAAGAAAGAAAGAAAGAAAGAAAGAAAGAAAGAAAGAAAGAAAGAAAGAAAGAAAGAAAGAAAGAAAGAAAGAAAGAAAGAGCAGTCTTAACCACTGAAGCAGCATCCATTCTGCTGAATTTCAGTTGGGGTTTGCATGGCAGATACTGACAAGGGTTCTATGATACTGTTATTTTTTACCCAGAGTTGTTGCCCTGGCTTAGGTTTATTTTTATGAGGTTTATATGTAGTCTTTCTGTTGTTGTTTATAAATAAATTTGCATATTAAGTTATTAATTCTGCTTTTGGTTTTATTTTGTCTTTTTGTAAGTCTAATTTTCTTTGTTATTTTGTTTCTATGTAGTGTTTTTGTGCTCTGCCCTGCCAACTGTATGTAGAGCCTAAGGAGGCAGCACCTCCTAATTATCTTTTTCTTCATCTGCAAGTGTTCTGCTTGGTAAACTATCAAACATTAAAGGTTTTGGGTTTCTTCTATATATTAGGAATTTTTTCAAAGCACAAAGAACCAACATCATATGCAAAGAACCCTTCCCAGAATGAAATGCGCTACAAGGAACCACACAACCCATTAAAGAACCATACAAGGTCATTAAAGAACTTTTATTTTTAAGTGTGTTAGGTGAGGAGGTTATGGAAGTAGATGTGGACCGTGCTGTTTCACTAACTCCTTTTTTGTTTGTATGTTTCCATTTCCTTCAACAAGAATAGGTTGACAGGACATAGGCTCCACAAGGACAGGGCAGAGAAAAATAGAAAGAGTCACTCTGAAAACAGAAGAGGTTTTGCTCCTTCCATTAAGAGGGTGCAGGGGGCTGCTGTGGCTTGGAGTGATCGACATGGGCAACAGTGTAGAAAAGAGGAAGGGAGGTGTGTACCAAACAGGACTGTATAATTTTGCCCTGGAATGTTACAGGAAAGGTGAATCAATAGATATTGGAACACCTGATCCTTTTCCTTATAGAGAGGATGAGGCTGGAGGGCAGACGAGAAGCTACAAGATAGCAGAAATGATTTCCTTTTCACAAATGGAAGGGCTATATTACCTTCAGGGAGAAAAAATTAACTAATTTAAAGGTAAATGAAGATTCAAAGGCACAGGAACACCAAGAGCATCTACAAGGACTTCTAGTATAGAGTTCCTGTAGGAAAAGGAGGCATGGTCGGAAGTGTGATACCAACACAGTCTTCAAAGCCATTTTATGACCAGTGACACTAAGTTCCAGGACAGGTAGAAGAGTTTGGATCAAAAGCTCAAGTGCCAGAAGGAAAAGGCCACAGTGGAAACAGCAACTGATGGTGAATCAGGTAAGGTTTGATAGGAGATAGGCCACCCAACCAAACTGGCTCAAAGGGTTTTGTTTCCTTTCTGTTTGATTTGTTACATTGTGTTTTCACCTTTCTGCACCCCTCTCTTGATTATTAAGTCAATAAAAGTGCCTGTGCTATTTAATTACATAAGAACGTGAGAAATTTGACACACGAGAGGAGACCATTCAGCCTATCAAGTTTGCTTGTTTAGCTAATAGCTAAGCTGGTCCAATATCTTGGCTGTCAAGGATTCTGCTTCAACTACATGTCTTGGTAGTTTGTTCCAGATTCTCACAACTCTTTGTGTAAAGAAGTGCTTCTTGGCTTCACTCCTAAATGCAATTTCCCCTTAAGTTCCACTGGTGTCTTCGAGTGCGTTATTCACCGTTACATTGAAAGAACTCTTCTGGATCAACTTTATAAATGCTATTGAGGATTCTGAAGACCTGGATTAGGTCTCGTTGTGCTCTCCTCTGCTCGAGACTAAACAGATTTAATTCTCCAAGTTTGTCAGAGTAGGACATGTCATTAAGTCCTGGGATGCACCTAGTTGCTTATCTCCATACACTTTGAAGTGTTGCTATGTCTTTCTTGTAGCATGGTGAGCTTGAAGCACATCTGACTCTTCTGTTTTAAAATTTAGGAACTCAGAGTTTGTTTTTTCTTCTGCATAGGGCATTCCATTTGGTGGGATATTTGTCCAATTCTGAGGTGTCCTGTTATCACAATACACATCCATACCATGTGTAGATGGTAGATACTATACAAATTATTTAACCTACTTCAAATACTCTGGCCTCTGTGTTGGTAATTATTTCAGAAGAGTTTCAGTTTGTTCTTAATTCAAAGTTTTGTTTTACTTACTGGTCTGCTTTTGGAAAGTAATTAAGACATACAAAAATTAATACATTCCTTACAGTGGTACACTTACAGTTGCACAATCTGCCAGTATCCTGGAGCTGCTATTAAAAATGAGGAAAGAAACACAAGGAGCAGTTGAGAGAAAAGGAAAGTAGAAAGAGTATATGAAAACAAAGTCGATTTTAATTAATTACAACTTTAGTGTGCACGATTCATTTCTCAAAGCAGTCAGAAATTGCCGATAATGTGGCCCACTGGCTTAATCTTGGCTGACGTTCGGAGTGAAGAACTGTGTATCAGAATCCAGGGAATACCTGAGCATCTGAGCTGCTGGTGCAAGGAAATAATGAATAGCTTCCCAAGGGCATTCCTCACTTTATTAAAATAAATATTAACCCTATCAGGCATATTTTGATATTTATTTATTTTATGTTATTTATGCTGCAAACCATGACATATATAATTATATTGTTAGGAGATAAACAGAGAGAACTGAGCACAAAAGATAGGCTAATTATGAAAGAAACTTCCCACAGTACGATTTAATATTATATTATACACATAGACAGCTTATCATTTTCTGCTGCTAAATTTGGTTTCCATTTTGATAATTAGTGTTTGCTGTGAAAAGCGCTAGAATATATTTTGCGACAACAGTTTTTTTTTTTCATTAAACTTTAATGAACATATGACATTACTTAAGCAGAAGAAAAGTGTTCCAGATCTGAAATGTTATTATTATTATGATATTGCTCAGCATTATGACTTTTAAATTAACTGGGCATGGGCACAGCATGATGGCAGTGTAATCATACCAGCCTCTGTGCCAAGGGTTCAGTGCCCTGTTCAGGTGACCACCTGGATGAAGTCGGCCTTTTCCCACCATGTTCACTGGTTTCCCTGAGTGATGCCCCATGTCTCAGACATCTGAGCGGAGCAGTGGTGGAGGAACTCAAGACATGGACAAGTAAAGAGTGAAAAATGTATTAACAATGAGTAGGAAACCAAAGCAAAGTCAGTGTGGTGCCATCAGAACAGGAAAAATTAAGAATAAAAAGAAAACATCAAGTGCTGATGAGAATACAAGGACAGAGTCAGTCAAAAACAACAAAGAGACTTATTTGCAAATAATTCTTTCTTCTTCTTCCAAATCAAAAATCAAGTGAAAAGGTTATTTACAAATTGTTAAACCCTGTCGCTATATTCGTCTGAGTTTCTTCTCCTGCTTCTCTAGTGAATACAGGCATAATGACTCCCTGTAGCACCTAACACACCGCATTTATACACCTTATGGATCACTATGACCAATCCCCTGCACCACTCCCTTTCTCTCCAATGAGGGCTACACACTCCCTTCTTTTGGAACTCTACTCTGCAAGAGAGTTCCTCTCACCCACTTCGCAACGGGTGCCTGCACGGCTGTGAGGTGCCAGCTTACCGGAGATCCTAATGCTGCACTTCCTCCAATGACAAACACAAAAATGGCTACAAGTGGTTATAATATTCTGCTCGTCACACTCCATTTTTCTCCCACACATTTCAAAGAAGTGCATATTTAGTGAGTGAGGTTGTGGGCCTCAACATTCCCTTCCATTAATAGGTATCTGCATTTATTATGGTCATTGCTCCTTTTATTTGTCAAATCTGCAACCTTTTGAGAGCCTGACACTTCCTTCCATGTAGTGAGATATACCATGAACCATACAGTGACCATAACAGATAAATGTTGATGGCCATCAGAGTGGGTGATCAGCCAGTTACAGGCAAATGTGTCCTTTAAAATTAGTCATGACACATACAACAAATAAGGAGAAGTAGTAAACTTTATTACATGAAATAATGTTTCAGTCCCCTTAGTGTAAAAATGACCAGTCAACTAGGATGGAGATATGAATTCCAGTGCTGAGGACACGGCCTGAGTGTCAGTATAATGGTGGGCTGTAAACAGGCACCTGCCTGAACTCTTAATTCTTATTTCTACATTTCTCTGCATTTTCTAGCATTGCAGTTACAGGATGACCCAGTCAATCTTTTACATTCTATCTGAAATTATCTTTTTTTTTTTTACCTTTTTCAGGGTATTTATAAAACACCCTTTGGATGTTTTCACATTTTATTTGTATACAACATTGACACACAGGGGATGTCATTTGGTATTTATGACACTGATGAGCAGAAAAAGACTCTTTAATATGAAAGTGAAAATACAGACGGCAAGCAGGCCAGAAATCAAACTGACAGCTCTGACCAGCTAAGCGCTGAGCCATCATGTCACACTGTCTGTGCGGCTCTGTCATGTTCCCCACATGTCACCTCAAGGACATGACCAGGTGGCTCTAAACTGAGCTGACAGGAGCGGCTGTGCGAGTGGTAGGCCTCCCATCCTGAGATGTTTCCTACCTGACAAGGTACCTACAAATGACCCTAGCTAGAAACTATTGCACCTGGGGTGGTCTGTCAGTCTGAGCGTCTGCTCTCAATGGAAATTCAGTCATTTAAACTACACTATTCAGTCCTGTTTTGTTCCAAATAAATAATGTGCTGTATGTTTCTTTTCACTGTCTGCCTATTTAAACACTTGATTTAATTCAGAATGTCTCATTTGAACCTCTTAAAGCAAGCAAATGGTGAGTCGTCAGGCTCTCCATAAGCCCTAAAACTGCAGTGCTTCGTGTCAAGAACACCTCTCGATTTAACGCTGACATTGTCCCACCTCATTCAATTTCATCAAGCGTCTCAAAGAATTCCTCTTTTTGTCACGGATAACAAATAGCTGTAATACAAGTGAGAAAAATGAGCTGCTCCCCATCCCCAAGGATGTGAGTCAAAGGACAGGATCCTTCAAGTGGGAAGTGCGTGACATTGTAACAGATTTGTAATGACAAATATCACCAGTTTGACCTTTGTCTCTATAAAAAGGACACTAAAAATGAAAAAAAGGCAATGCAGAATTATTCAGAATATTGATTTTGGGTCAAATAAACATTTCTGTGTACCTCTCTAATTATTAGTTTAGGACAGAAAACATTTTGCAAAAATGACAAATAGGGAGGATGCTAATACGAGCTTATGCCAAATTCTATCTGGTACTTTCACTGTAATGCTTCCAATGCACAGCAGGGGGCAGCAAAAGTGTTAAGTAAAAAAAAAACCAGCGGCCCTCTCAGCCCAGAGCTTTAATAAAAACTGTGCAATACTGCAGAAAATATCATCCCTGGCAATTTATTTTTCATTTTCTATTTTATCGAATGTATTGTTTATTTCAAAATAAATTACTCCCCCACTACCACCATGCCAAGTTGACCAATTTACTTTTAATAATAAAATAATGCTAGTCAAAAAAAGAAACAAAATCTCATTTTTTATGTTTTACAAGGCACTCTTCTTAATGAACATAGCCACTCAGCTTTTTTGGGACAATAAGAACAGAACCTCAAAGCAATTCATGCAGAGAAGGACAAGGATGGAGCAGCAGGACAACAATCCACTCGAGACACGACTTCACTTGTTTAATCAGCCAGACAAAGCCCGAGTGACAGCCAGTGTCTGCAGTGAAAAGGGAGACTACCTCAAGGATAAAAGGGCGTGAAGGCTGTGAGGAAATATTATAGCTAAATGACCAGCCGTCACTTTGAGTGACTGGGGGGCAGCAGGAAGCCAAGGAGAGAAGGTGAATCTTCAGCATTACCTTGACCACTGAGACTAATGGAGTCGTTGAGAGAGATGGAGAGAGAGGTAGAAGGACAGCATCACACCAGACTGACTGGCCCCTTCATGTTGGGCCTGAGGAATGAAGGCAGGACAGCAAGCCAGCAGGGGCCTAAAGAGTTCAGCAGGACAGACATGCAAATATTCCAAGATGGTGCTGCACTTGTTGGAATAAATGGCACTGTTGATAACGACTGGATGGGTGTAAGCAACGTGGAGTAATGTGTGTGACTGAGATGATCAGTGTGCTGAGAAAGGCCAAGACTGCTAATGACCTGACAGAGTCTCAGCATTCACTGCAGCATGGAACGGACAATCTGCAACTGCAGCTAATGAACATCACAAAATAAGAATGGTGCCAGCCACTGGGAGGCATCTGGCACTGTAAGCTCTGAGCTGTGGACCTCATTTTATGGGGTTAAAAATAGTAGATGTAAGTGCTTTACAACATGGTAAATTTGAGAAATCTTACTTTACATGTAGAATAACTGAAGCAAGACATTCAGATTCAACAGGACAGAGACATCAATAGAATGGCACAGGAGAGGTTGACATCCCATTGTGAGTGTCTGGAGGAGAAAGACAGACAGAGAGAGAGAGAGCAAGAGAGAAAGAAGTAGAATTTCCCATACCCAGGGCCATCTTAACCACATTATAGACCCCGGGGCATAGGAATAAAAATGCAAATGGTCAATAAAACTAAACATACATTTATGGTATTGGTACTTCCAAAAAAATTGGTGTTTAAACATTAAAAAACATGATGTACAGCAAAGATTAATCAACACAAATGTTTGAACAATATAACCTGAGCCTTGAAAAACACAAAAATATGAATGATACTCAATTGGTAAACAGTATGAAATTACTATGAATTATTTATTATTAATCAAGTGTTCAATGCAAACATTTGTGAAATTTCTTTGCAGAGAATTGAGTTGAAGTGACGGTAACATATATGCTTTTATGTTATGTAGTGCGTGAGATCCGTACACATACTGTACATGCACGTGAGGTTGCAGAGGTGACCGTAATACTAAATCAATATCCACTTGTAACACAATAATAAATATTCATGGTTTAGTATAGTACATTATTTATTTATTGACAGCAAGTCACAACATACTGTATATAGATTAGGATGGAGCCCCCAGGCAACTGCCCAGCATGCCCATGCATTAAGATGGCCCTGTCCATACCAGTGTAGAATGGCAGGAGCCACTGGAGAGCGGTGTCAGTGTGACACCGTGTGACAGCTGGTGGCCCAGTAGATACTATAAAGCCTAACACTCTACTGACATGGACTGACAACAAAAAGTCATTAGATTTTCATTGCTGTCCAGGGATAAGGAGGCCATGTTCTCTCCTGCCTACTGAGAAGCCATGTAGCATTTTAACAGAATGAGCACCCACTGATCTAGAGCTCTGGCGCTTTACAGGCAGGAGTGAGCTCAAGGTTGCCAACTACTAATGGACCAGGCAGGTGTGATTGTGGGAAAGGACTTTAAGCCACCTCCTCAAGCCCCAGGGTCAAATGAATAGTCAACATAAAGGTTCACCATGGGAAAGTAGCAGCCAGGAAAATAAGGAAGAGGGATTTAAGGGGAAAAAATGAACTGTTCAGCTCGTAGACAGCAGTTCAAAAAGTGTGATGGCTGGCCCAGACAAGGAGAGAGAGCTTTGCCTGATCCTTACTTATTTATTTGTGCTTCCTTCTCCAATTCATCTTGTGAGCACAAATGCATCATTTTTATGTCTGTGCTTCACCTGGCTTTACTCCTGGTGTGGAGCCACCACAAGGGGACCTCTTCCTTGTTAAATCACCTATCTATCAATTTTCTGAAGTGGCTTTTTCCATTCCATGCCCCTGGGAAGCTACAGCTTATCCTTATTTTATAAGACTGTCAGCATCTGCAGTAGCAGCAAGAAACTGTTAAGCCGATTTTTACATAAAAGACGCCTGCTGTGAAGGGGTGATTGATGTTTGATGGTTCAGTGAAAAGGACAAGAACACACACAAAATGCTGATGCCAGTTCATGGCATAGTTATGGACCTGTTTCATCATAGGCTGGTCAAGTTCTGATGTTGGTGGTAGTGCTGCAAACTTCAGACATGGTGCTGGAACAGATGTAATGGCAAGGACTTCCATGATGTGACCATGCACTGTATTGCATATCATTATTATCATCTGTGACAATAGGGGCACTGTCGACCCCTTGAACCCTCAGACCACTTGTCAGACACCAGGTAAAAGTCCAAATATTAAATTTATTTAGACAATAACGTGCACAAAGCACCCTCCTCTCCACAATACTCAGAAACACAATAATAAATCAATAATCACTACATTAATCAATTCCTCCACACTCCCAGACGCGTTGCCACCCTTCCACCCAGCTCAGCTCATTCGTCTGGGATTTCCCATAGTCCTTTATAGTCCATGACTCGGAAGTGTTTCACCCTCTCTGTCCACGTGACTAGGAACACTTCCGGGTCAGATAAAAATCCTTTTTCTTCACCCCGGAAGCACGTCATTCCTCTTGCCCATGTGACTCGGACATAATTCCGGGGCGTAGGGCAAATAATCACTGTTCCTCCCTGCAGCGCCTTCTAAAGGCCCCCGTGCTATCCAGCAGGGCTGTAAAGGAAAACTCCAATGTCCATAATTCCCTGCTGGCATTTGGGGCACCTGAATGCTGCAGGCAGGGCTCCACCTGGCGGCCTGGGGGTATTAGCCGGGATAAACAGCCGGCCATATCTCACACATCTCAAATTGTTTATCAGCCATTTTCTGGATTTACTCAGGTTAGACAGTTGTCCCACAGATCTTTTTCCTCCGATCTCCACAGTCTGTGGCATCCTTTGGGGCGAGACTTGTTCTATTCACCTCCAACTATGTTCTCTTAGAGCTCCATGTTGGCCTCATCCCTTCTGCCTCCATCTTGGTGCATCTGTTCACTCATTCATTCTCTGTCTTATGCTCCATGTGCCCAAACCTCCTTAGGCTGCTCCTTCACAGTACAACACCTTTTACCTCCACACCAAGTCTTTCTCTTACCTCTGCATCTGTATTTCTCTCACTCAGTGACACTTCACACATTGATCTGATTATTCCCATCTCTTTTCTTTCCAACTTTGTTTCATGTTATGCCTTCATTGGCCAGGTCTTCCTCCATACAGCATGTCTTCCATGCACTTCTCCTGCTTGCATATCATTGCTGCATCTCATCTCCATCTGCATTCAACACAACATCTAGATAGAAAAACTTTGTCATTTTCTCCAAAACAACTCCATTGCTGATATGTGAAGGCATATATTAACATTCTGTACCCTTCATACACTTTCTTCTCATTTTCTACAAACTGCATTGCATGTAGAAATTAGAACTGCTCACACACGGTTATTTGTCAAACCATTTATTCTGAACTCTGTGTTAAGGGTGTGATGATGTGTCAGAGCTCACCAGAGATAAGTATAGGAGAGGTCACATGTCAGTCTGATTCTTTTACCGTTCTGCTGACCAATTGGACCAGAAGCCACTAAAGGCCCCGTCCATCTGTGAGCTCTGCTGCTCACATCTCTGGCTCAGTTAAAAAACTCCTTGGCAGTGAGCAGATCTAATCTAATGGATAGAAGGAAGAAGATGATTGTGACTTTCAGCTCAGTACAAAAAGAAGCACCAGCTGCGTCCACGTGCACCAAACCCAGAATCCACGTCTTGCTTGGAGTGCTCCTTTGTCTCTATTGTGTTGCTTAGACCACCATACTGACTCACCACAAGTTGGACCTTCCAGATAAGGAGCATTTAGATCAACAATCAATGTAAACCCTAGACAGCTGATTTACAGTTATTTAATTTATGAGACTTATAAAACCAATCAGCTGCCCCACTGATGATTTACATGTGTCATATTAAAGGGGGTGACTGCCTATGTGGTCAAGTATTTTGTGTTTTATATTTGTAGTTAATTTAGAGTGCTTTACAGAGATCTACCTTCACTTTGGCATAGAGAAGTCCTTCTGTTGATTGGTGTCAAAATGCTAGATCTCTCTTCTGCCTTTGACACAGTCAACCACGACATCCTTCTTGCCACCCACTCTGACACTGGTATCACTGGAAATGATCTAGGTGGTTTGAGTCCTACATCCCGGGCAGATCTTACAGTGTGTCTTGTGAAGGAGAGCTGTCAAAGGCACACCAGACATGCACAGGTATACCCCTATACCCCAAGGATCAGTCCTGGGTCTTCTACTTTTCTCTCTGTACACCACCATGCTGGGCTTCAGCATCCAATCCCATGACTTCTCTTATCAGTGCTATGCTGATAATACACAGCTGTACCTGTCATTCCATCCAGAGGACAATACGTTATCAACTAGAGTCTCTGCATGTCTTACTGATATCTCAACCTGGATGAAGGACCACCATCTACAGCTCAACCTGGCAAAATCTGAACATCTAGTGATCCTGGCCTTCCAGTCTGTTCAACTCCCCATCTCTGTACATCTTGGCTCACTGTTGCTAACACCTGCCAAGTTAATATGCAATCAGTGATTGATGAGCAGCTATCTTTTTCTGATGACATTTCTACTATTTCTCATTAACGCAGGTTCACGCTGTACAACATCCGCAAGATCAGACCTTATCTGACTGTCTGCAGCACAACTTCTGGTCCAGGCTTTGGTCTTGTTGCGTCTGGACTATTGCATCTTGCTCTTGGCAGGTGTACCCGCATATGCAATCAAGCCGCTGCAGATGGTTCAGAACGCAGTGGTCCATTTTGTATATAACCAGGTAAGATGGGCACATGTCACTCTTCTCTTTAGGTTGCTACACTGGCTACCTGTAGCAGCACACATTAAGTTCAAATCCCTGATGGCTGCCTACAGAGTAGTCTATGGGTCAGCACCTGAGTATATGGAGACACTGGTGAAGTGCTATGGTCCTTCTCGACCACTCAGATCTGCCAGTGAATAGTATCTGTTGATGCCACCTCTGTGTGGTATCAAGTCTCGATCCAGACTCTTTTCCTGTGTAGTTCCCAGTTGGTGGAATGAGCTACCAACCTCCATCCATACTGCTAACTCCCTCAATGTATTCAAGAAGTGTTTGAAGACCCATCTGTTCTGTGAATATCTTGTCTAGTTGATGGAAGAGAAAAAAACCCAGCTGCTTTGTGATCTTTTATATTGTTGGTTAATTTGCTGCTTTAAGCTTAATTGCTTTATCTTCTTATATAATACGCTATTGTGGCTGTTTGTTTGTCTGTCCAGGATTTTAAATCACCTGTAGCTCGCAAAACCGTTTGACCTTTTGACCTGAAATTTGGTGCACATATGCTACGTGACATCTACTATCTGCTTTCGGGGTGATGATTGACCTCCAAGATAATTCCTCTTTTTATTTTTATTTTATTTTATTGTAGAATCAACACTTGGCAGTGGCCAGCAGGGTGGCCATGTGGCGTTCAAATCCCTACCACCTTCACCGTCACCTCCTCTACCTCTTCATATCTTAAATCATTCTTGAGGCAGATTGAAGACTTAAGTGCCAGCTTAAGTGAAAAATGAAGGAAAACGTACTAAGTAATTGCAACACAAACTCTGACTTAATCAGTTTTAACCCGAAAAGATGCAGACGAAAGAAGAGAAGAAGCCGTCCGCTAGGGTGGAGTAAAGAAGAGCTGCTCAGGAAGCAGCAAGCGCATCAACCTCTGAGCAAATTAATGCGAAACGTACAGAGATAAAATATGAAAACTATGAATGCTCAAGTCAAGTGTATTCACTGCACGCTGTTACTGGTCAATTATAACCTATGATGATAAATTATTACTTATTACATCGTCTCACTTGTGGCAATCAACATTTGTTACCTGTCCTTACACTTGCTGAGCAAACAGGCCCTGGCCTAATGTTACTCGATTAAGCTTATCTCTTTGTAAGTCATTTTGGATGAAAGTGTCTGCCAAGCAAATAATTGCAGATGTACTGTAAAAGCCAAATTAAACTGCAATTCAATATTGTAAAACAATAAAACATGGAAACGTCCAAGGGCGTGAAGAATTTTTATAGGCACTGCAATATCAGCTGACGCTTCAGCACTCAGATTTAAATGCTAGACTGATAGTTCACGATTTATCATGGACTGAGCTGGCAAGTCCGAAATATAAAAGACAAATGCATTCCTGTTGATCACAGCACCAGACAATAGCAACATGCTCCATGTTGGTCAGATGTTCATGTAAGAATTCTCTCCACACATGGCAGCACCACTATTACTGTTGGCAATCCTGCACACTTGTTAGCATTTCCTTCATTTTCCTCCTTTAGAGTTCCCTTTATGTTTTTTTGCAGACTCTAATTCACTGAAGTATTGCTGTTTGAATATTTAGTTTGATGCCACATTTCAGAGTTGGAAGATAAGACAAGGTCCCAATGACTATCCTATGAGGGATACTGGATTTTCTGCATCGTGGCCCCTGGATTGACTAACCCCAGATTGACCTGTGAAGCAGAGGAACCTGACCTATCAGAAAGCATGGCACACTAAGGTGCTGCTGAAACCATATTAAATCATATTAAAGCCCGGCCTTGTGATCACATGATGAATAATGCAATGAAAAAAAAAAAAACAAATTAAAATCCATACAACATAGTTAAGCTTTTGTTAACTAATTATTATTAGACAGATTCCTATTCATTGAATTAATTAATCAGGATTTTCTTTTCTGTTAATGAAATCTTTATTACTTAAATAAGAAATGACTTACTTGAATTGCTCCTTTGAGTTGCTGGGGGGACTTGTTTCAGTTTCGGCCTTTCTGTCAGGTCATTATCACATCACAAATGCTCCACTCTTACCATAACGCTACACTTCTGTCTGTTTCGGTTGTTGCTGGTTATTACCATGATAGCCCTGGCTGACTGACCGACTCATTCATTCTTTTATTTCTCAAAGCTCCCTCATTCTGATATGAAGTTATGGTGGTGCTGAAGCCTATCATGGCAGGAAAAAGATCAAATGAAGACATAAGATGGTCATAAATGCCCTTGTTAAAGTGATTTGAGGCATAATTAACAGGAAACTTACGTCTGAAGTCACAATCATCTCCACGGTCTTTCCTTTCAAGGAGTGAAGACTGAAGAGATTCTCTGTGGTTACGTCTTCTGGTCCAGTGCTCTCTTCTCCAGGTGTCATTCTTTGTAGCTTTCACCCCAGGATGATAGCGCCACTTGGCTTCATTGTTGTCTCATCCTGCAGCAGACCAGTAAAAATAAGTTCACAGATTACAAGCCTGCAAGTTGGCACTGGTCATGGAGGATTGCTGTCCCCTCCTGACAGGTGCTTTCCTGTACAGCTGGTTAAGCACCAAAGTGGACTGGCAATTCCAGAACCCCATTGACTACTGCAGTGGAAAAATCAGCTGGAGCACTATGGCCTGAATCTTCACATCTTCATGAGAAAGCTGACATTGCACTCCATGATACTCTTGTGAGCCTAAACTCAGTGTGGGGCATTAAAGTGCTGGAGAGCCCAGAAGAGCTTAACAAGATCTTTACTGAAACCATTTGCTCTCAAAGATGCAGCTGGACCTAGGAATGATCCATTCCAGCGTTTCTCTTTCATTCGGGTGCCTTGCATATTAATGGCACAGTTTTACTGAACAGTTCATTGAATATTTCAGAGGGCACAAATTCAAGAGCTCTTCAAAGCCACTTGTCATTTCTGAAGTTAAGAGGTTTAAGGTCAATATCATCGATCAGAAAGAAGTAGGAAAAACTCACACTACCCATTAATACTAAACACAACGCCTGCCTCCACAGAGGGGTGTTTTCTGAAAGACAGTTGAAGCAGCACAAGTTCTGCTTGTCTTCTGAGTCTATGCAGTCACCAGAGTCCAACAAAGCTGGTTAGGAAAACCTACTGCTATTTTAAACTCCCTCAGCATGGCGGCACAGCCCCAGAGACCTCCGTTCCAGTCCCAGCCTGGTCCCTGTTTGTGTGGAGACTCCATGCTCCCTACTGGCATTTATCTTGGTCTTCCAGTTTTCATAACGCATTCCAAAAGTATGCAGTTGATGCTTGCCTGTGGATGGGCCTGGTCCTGGTCCGGGGTTTGTTCTAGCGTTGCACTCTGACCTCCAGAACCCTGAACTGGACTGAAAGCGACCTGATACCCTGTGGACGGCCAAGATCATGATTAGTGTGAGAAAGAGTAGGAATACTAACTAAAGTGCTGCTACCACGTCTTCATATTAGGCTTGGTTTAATGAAGCAGTTTGTCAAAGCCTATCAAAAGAAGGAGCCTGTTTGATGGGCTTATGCTGAAAGGTTCCAGGTTTGTCCGAGGATAATTTCAAAAATAGTATTTTTGCTGGACCTGATATTAGAAAGTGGATTTCTGGTTCAGAATTTGATGGTGCACTGATTGATTGACAAAGTCAAAGGCTGAGAATCTGTCTACTTTAAAACAGGCTTCTGACTAGAAGTTATACAAACGACAGAAGATGACAACTCAAAGGTAAAAAAGCAATGATCTCACCAACTTGAAATGCAAAATGGCTGAAGGAAAACTAAAGCTAAACAGAGTTAAGGATATACAAATATGCAGCATATTGGAGGGGGAAAACAGGAACAAACCAAGCTGTACAGCAATAATATTGACACAGACTGATGTGGCAGCACAAGGAGCGAGGCCTTTGAGGTGAAGTGACCAGTGTCAGATGAAGTGAAAGTGAAGTGACCGACTGAAGGCAGGAGTTCATGATCTTCAGGTCCTTGTTGTTCACATTGGCTGAAAACTTTTTAAGCTTGTCATTTTACAACTAACCCTAACCCTAACAGACTGGTGGTCTCTCCTTACTGTGGAGTGATTCTATGCTGAGATGTGAAGCTCCAGTTTGCTTTGGTGTTTCCGTTTAGCATATCTGTTTGCACTGGTAGGCTAATTCCAGGCCTGTTTGTAGGCTTCCTTAATCATTACCTACTTATATACAATATATATTTTATTTTATTGCTCACCAACCCCCTGGCCTGTGCCATGCAGCAGCCACTTCGCGTTTCTGCCGCTCACGTATGTGGATTTCACTTTCACCAAACAACAAATCTTTTAATTCTCACGGATACACCTCTTCATTGGGGAGAAACACTACTTTTCCCAGATGGCAACACACGCATTAGACGATCTACAAGTCTCTGACTTAAAGTTTAAATCCGAACAATATATTCAATCTCTTTTTGCTGTTCCGTTATTTCACTGAGTAATAATTTCCATTTGTTAGCGCTAATGCGATCTTTACTATCAGTTTTTTAAGACTTTTGAATTTTAGTACTTTCATAATCTCTAACCTGCTCTACGTGTGTATCGCACCAATGTTTTTGAACCTATTTATGACATTCTACTTTGTCTTCTACTCTTTGTCTTTTATTTCCGACCCCACGGAGCTGAGAGCACAGGAACTGTGACTGACAATAGCATTCACACGAATGAGAAGTGAGTGGACTGTGGGTGCACCAGCCACTTCATGTCTCTGCCGTTCGCGTATGTGGATTTCACTTTCACCAAACAACAAATCTTTTAAGTCTCGCGGATACGCCTCTTCATTGAGAAGAAACACTACTTTTCCCTGATGGTAACACGAATTAGACAAGGTGGCTTCGAGGTGATCTGAAAATGGTGAACCGTTGCTCTTTCCACTGTTCATTTCTCAGTTTTGAAACTTGTTCCTTTGTGTATCTCATCCCTCCCTGCTTGGCAATTCATTACAGGGTCCTAGGGAAGCCTGGCAGAAGCAGCCCTGGACAAAATGCCAGTCTATGATGCAGTCAGCTTGACTGCACATGTTTGGGCAGTTGGAGGAGATGGAAGCTGACACAGGAAATTCTCCTAAATGGCACCCCAAGCAGAAATCAAACTGGGTGACTTGGAGATTTGTGTTGGCAACACAAGCTGCTCTATCACCATGCTGTCTCCTTAATTAAATTTTGTGTATTATCGCCAGCTCTGGGTCCAGGGATTTCGAAAGTGAGACCCATTCAGCCATCACAGAAAGAATTCATTAACTGAACTGGTACTACAGTCATGAGCTTAGACCTTTAAAAACTTAAACTGTGGTTTCAGGAGACACGGCTCTGGTAATTTGGCTTGAACATGAACTGTAAAGACGGAAGGATACAGCAGATCAAAGGGAAGACTTCATCACAGGATGTACAGCTGCAGAGCCATTTTAAAAGAACTCCTAATCTGCCTCCTTGCCCCCTTTTCTGTTCTTAATAACTCCACTCAGGGCCTACTGACATCAGAGAAGAAGTGGCTTTCTTTACTGCTGTCTGAAATTTAATTTGTTGCTCTTTTTTCTTCTAAAGAGTTAATAAGCAGAGGCTCTCTGTTTCTTTCACACTACATGGTATTTTCATGCCTGTTCATACTTAAGGGTTACATGTGTGACCAGATTTTCCTTTGTATTTTAGAAGTTAAAGAGGACACTTCAGTATCTACACATGGTCAGATCTACCATCAGGGTGACTTGCGTGTGCACCCTGAGGCCCTGCTTGCATAGGACTTTCTAATATGTGTGTGAAAACAATGCATAACAACACGAAAAGGCCACGTTATCACCGACAGACCCTCCAGCACACACCTTTACCTCACTTTGACCCTCAGCATCACAAGCCTTTCCAACCACACCTACTGTATATAAAAACGCTTTTAAATGGAAAAAACAGGATTCCTAGTTGTGACATAATCAGAGCAGGGAGCTAACAGGTCATTTTTATGAGATTCACATGGACAGTTATTCAAAACAAGAGCACAGTGGTGTAGTAAAAAGAAATAAAAGGCAATGACACCATTTCAATTCAATCTATACTTAACATTTTCAAAATATAAATCAAAATGGTGATTTGAATAAGCCATAAATACAGCAAATGAGAAGAACGTAACTGACCTTATAGACAGTCAGGAGAGGGTGGGTATCAGCACTTCTCGCAGCGTTATTTGGAATGTCCAGTCCGGTGAATTCGGTGAAGTCCCATAACACCAGCTTAGATGAGAACAGCAGTATGGAAGACAACAAGGTCACTGCAGGAGATGGGACGTACCAAACAACGGCAAACCCATCAGAAAGATCCCTGTTAGTTGTCATTCTTGTGCGCATGGGGTTCTGGCGATAGCATTTACCTTCCAAACCAGGGGTTGGTGCTGTTGCTGAATGCTTTTCTTTTTCTACCTCTGCAGAAGAGAAGATTGGCAGTCATACCACCTCTGACATCACTTCCATCATCCACTCTCCTGGACTTGCCCCTTCCTACCTGGGCCTTATAAAACCGGATACACCACCATCTTGAGCCAATCCTTTTTCTGTGGAAACGTACTTGCATGTTCTTTGATTATTTTCGTTTCAGGCAATTACATGGAATACACCACAGTGCCCCAGACCTCTTACTTAGCTAAAATACGCAACCCCAAAACACTCCAGCACATGTCACCTCGTGACAAAGACAATGTTAAACTGGTGTTCACTACCTACACCATCAGAAGAAGGTTGATCCTCATGGATGTGATGCTCCCCTCATCCACACATTGTAGTACACTCATGGACGAAAAAGGATGGGGAAGTTGAGGTGGTATATTGACATACGTGATGATCATAAAGTGGGAGTACGTATGTGTGTATGTGTCGGGTGGGGGTGATTTCACTGAGCTTCTATATCTTGGGCCTATGAGGGTCTTAATCTGGCCTTGTACTGACACCTGTTATTAATCTACACCTGTTCACCATTCGGCCTCTGCCAGATTGTAATATTATTTTTTTCTCATTATATTGTCATCAATTTTAAATAATTAAAGTTTTGATTAAGAAATCATTTACAGTACTAAAGGGTGCATTCATTTCCTTACATTTTTGTTCTCTCCATTAATAACTATTCTTTTTTTTAATAACCATCGTCTATTACCAGAACAAAACTAGCCGCATACATTTGAGAGCAACTGACTTGGCGTGGCTGGCGGCGTTTTCCTGAATGTCTGAATGCTTCCATTACCCTGGTCACTGCGGTCCTAATGTCACATGTGTGGAATGAGGCAACCACATCACAGTTCATGCAGCTGGCAATAGGCAATAGTTATAAAAAAATATATATATTATTTTCATTAAGAAATGAAAAAATTAATTTGTTACCAGATATTATACATTAGGTTTATGTGTGTTTTTGGTTTATTGTTATTTTTGAATAACAAAAGGGGTGGGCTGCCCTGACCTCCCTCTGCACGACTATATGTTGCACCACAGGAAGAACCACAACAGCAGGCCACTGAGCTTTTTAGGAGTCTTTCTGGAAGTGTTGTGTCATTTTTGATTTCTGGTTTATGCACTTCACACTTCTGGTTTTGGATATTGCTTGTGGATTGTGTTTTGTGACTTGGTTGCTGTGAATTGCCTTAGTAGGCAAATCCCATTTTTGCTTTTTTCCTCTTTTGAGCATTTATTTATATTTTCATATTTTTGCTAATAAACGATTCATTTACTGTATAAAGTCTGTACAAGCCAGAATTTGTATGGTTTCTATCGATTGTAAGGCATTTTTGTTAAGGCTGTGTACATATTTTGAACTTCTAAAGTCAGCGCCCCATTTTTAAGCCTGCAGGTTGCACTCCTGGGCAGGCTGACTTTAGGTGAGTATTTTCTGGGAAGGCCCATGTAGGCCCAGGTCTTATTAATGTTCTTGTGGAGGCCTTACCCCCCTCTTGTTATATTTCTGACTTCAACATACGACAACAATGAGATATGCACAAGACAGGCATGGCTGGTAAGACAAACATGAGAACAATCTAAACCAAGTCAAAGTGGATGTCATATATGAGGAAGATCTCGCTTTCATCATTTTTGTCTTTGGCATATTTTGCAATGCTAGGAAATTAAATGAGCTAGAGATGAGCACATAAATGATGCAATGTCTGCTGGTGGCCAAGTCAAAGTGACAGCCTATGAGGACTAATGAACACAGCATAAATGCCACGAACAAGATGGATTAGATGCACTGGAGATAAATGTGAAGAAGATGACAGTCCACAGAATTTGTTAAGACCATAATAAAGGTGAAGGAAAAAAGAATGTGACAGGAAGGCCCGAACTGCAATACTTAAAGATGTGTTCTACTAGACAAGCGACCTGGAAGTGGCCAAAGTGGGTGTGGGAGTGTCATGTTACAAGAATATGATTATGACATTACACTGCTGATAAAGTTCATAAACATGGATGTGGAGGAAAGAAGAAAACAGCCAACTAAAAAGCAAATGTCGATGGCATGCTAGGGAATTAAGTGTAAAAAAAATGAAGACAAAGGAAGCAAAAGTTAGTCAGTGTCTAACCCGCTTAGTTCTGAACTGGATCACGGGGTTCTGCTGGAGCCTATTCCACCTAGCATAGGGTGCAAGGAAGGACCAAAACCTGGACAGGGTGCCAGTCCATCAGAGGTCGAGCACACACACCTTTAAGGTCACCAATTTGCCTAACCTGCATGTCTTTGGACTGTGGGAGGAAACCCATGTAGACACAGCGAGAACATGCAGACTCCACAGGACACAAACTCTCTTTATTGTGAGGCAGCAAGACTACCATTGCGCCACCGTGCAGCCCTGATGGGAACAAAAGTGAAAATGGTTAAGACTTGAGATGATTCTAAACGGAAAGGAGAAATGGCTGGGCCACATTCTGAGGAGAACATCTGGGAGAAGAAGTACATTAAAGCTGAGCAGAAGGAATGGGGCAACAATGAGCCAAACTGTTGGCTGAGGGAGACTGAAAGGGACACATCACTTGAGGTGTCGTGGACGGAGTGAGCTGCAGAGATGGGCCAGCTTGATCAAGTCATACAGTAAATGAGAACACAAAGATGATGAGGAGCCAGCTACTCAGTGTGTGACTGGGGCACATTGTTTACATGGGATGAACGCCTCCATATTATAATGGGAGTCCGCGTGAACATCAGGAGGAGAGTATGTTCAGTTTAAAGTTCTGTTTGCACTTCATCAGGATGCTGCTGCTTTTCTTATATCACGGTGATAGCACATCTTTTCCAAAATATCGTCAATATATGAGTTGAAGGTCTCCAAGATGCTACTTTCCACTTCACTACTTATTCCGCATATCCACAATCTTTGTAGGAAAAAGCACTTTATAACATTAACACAAAACATACTTTTAACACTTCTTTCTGTTCCTATGAATGACTGCATAACATCCAGAGTGCCTCTACTGCCTCCAAGTCATAAGAGGGAAGACGATTACTGTGGAAGTCCCAAAATGCTAATCTAAACCATTGCATGTAGCCTGCGGCCCCACCCCCCCACGGCCACCTAAACAGCTGCATTGTACCATGCTTATTGCTTACAGAGCTTGTCTATGCATGTTGAAACATCATTACCTTTGAAATTCAGATGGACGTCTTCATTTCTTGATCCCATTCAAAAAGGCCACCTGGCAGCTGCTCTAAATGTTTTATTCCTTTGCTGTGACTACTTCAGAATGGAGTCCCTTGGCAGTTTGCTGAACACAGATTTCTTTTCAAAATGTAAAAGAACTGACAAAAAAGCAGTTTATATATCGCCAAACAACAAGACAAACTAAGCTATGGATACGGCGCTCAAAAGAGGAACCATGGGCTCAATTTGAGGCATACAGTAAAGCTTTATTTAGATAAAAGCTGAGAGCTAAGGAAGCCGTTTGTCTCCATTTGTTTTTACACATGCAGTCTCTTACACACATTGAACGTGCACATGTCACACAGTTATAGTGTCGTCTCTCTGCTGTCAAGGACTGGAGGGAAACACGACTGGTAAAACAGGCCTTACTCTGTGTATAAGAAGATCTCTGTGCCGCAAAATGGCTATCAGTCAGGATGAGGTTTGCATTAACGCAACTCCCCTGTGCCCCCACTTCATCTGAAGCAAGATCAGAAGGAACATGATGAACAAAAAGCTCCTGGTGGTAAGCAGCCCGGGACTGGGTAGTGCCACTTCTTTGTAGGGCAACCTCACACCTGACTTTACAATTTGACAGGAAGCCGGAGTCAGGTAGAAGAGCCTGCTGCCTCACAGCTCATGCTGACTGGACTTGCATCTCATTCTGGTCCAGGTCAGCACTTGCCAAACACGTGCACGTTAGCTTAGTTTGGCTCCTGCCTTGCAGCAATTCTGCAGCAATAGATTCAAGCCCATAACCCTGAATTGTATAAAGAGACATTTTTAATATCATTTTGTCCTTATCCAGATTTCTGTGTTGGCAAAACTGCATGTGCTGTTAGCATTAGGAGAGCGGAACACGAGATCAACATTCAGACACGGTCTGTCCACGGTCGAAATGCTTCATTGAAACGACTCACATGATTTCAGCCATGCTCTGCTGTCATTGAAGTTAAGAGAGCACTCCCTGTGGATAAATGCATTAAACACTGTGTTCATGGGTAGGCTTCACCAGATGAATGTCTCGTCACGTTTTAGGAGTTGTGTTGTAGCGGCCAGCACATAATTATCACCAAGTACATATTCTCTTCTTTTTGTTCTTATGGATGTTCTTTCATATGTTTTTGAGCTGTCCGGAAGAAAATAACGTTTTTCACCACAATTTAGTCCCGAGGGTTGTGATGGATGCTCTAGGCATATTTCATAATGCTCCATTCAGATATAATGTCACATTTTTCTTCTATCTGGCTTATATTTCTTATGACAACACCTTCATATTTTCAATATTTGTCATCATTGTGAGATAAAATATTAATAAATAAATACATATTTCTCAAATATTAATCACTATTACATTAATTTTTAATTCAGTTATGAGGACCATGAGTGACGCTTGTTCATTGAGTCCTTGAACACCGTCCTTCTCCATAACAGAAATAAATTCCCTTCTCCACCTACAGCACATGCTACTAACATGATAGAGTCGTAGGAGAATATGAAGTTACCTTTAGAAAACATATAGGTGGGATACGATCTGCGGAGATCTAAAGGAGACTGCACTTTTACTTGGTTACACCAAAACCTGTTGCGTGGGACAGCTGGGTCAAGAAGAGCCAGTAAGAGCTGCCAAGATGTGCCTCACACCTCCCAAGAAAGAAAAATGTGGTAAACTGTCCTCTTGTTGACCCAGAGAAAGCTGACCTTCTTCCCCTGCAAATGAAACTTGGACTTATGAAAAACGTTGATAAAGCAATGGATAAAAAACAAATGGGATTCACATACTTGAGATATCCATTTCTCAACAGCTACAAAGTTAATCTGAAATCATCTAGAAAATATGGAATAATCTAGATTGAAATAATCTAGAAAAGATGAAACAACGAAGATGCGAATAATCCAGAAAATGGGGAATTAGCTAGACTGAAACAGTCTAGAAAATATGTAATAATCTAGATGGAAAATAATCTAGAAAAACTGATAAAGCAATGGATAAAACACAAATGGGATTCACATACTTAAGACATCCATTTCTCAACAGCTACAACGTTCATGTGAAATGATCTAGAAAATATGGAATAATGAAGACTGAAATAATATAGAAAACACATCACCGACTAATTTTTCTGAACTTGCTTAGTTTATTACAAGGTTGTGGGGCAACTTAGAAAATAACATTTGTTAACACAAATTGCACAAAATAGAGCCCATTTATAATTATGTTATCCATAAAGAACAACATGCTAAAATAATAAAAAAAAATGTTCCTGTTAAATGCAGAAAAGTGATCTTGGTGTCCATGCTTTCGTCTTCCTTACTCCAGGCCTTCAGCCAGGGTTTGGATGGCAGCTCTTATAAATGCGCAGTTCTCTGGAGTGGGGGCTCCGGTTTATTTAGTATCTTAAAGTATGCCCACACTAATCACCAGAGTTTTTAAATGATAAATGATCTCCAGCCACACTTGCGTTTTCACTTTGTTCATGGATGTATCTTCGTCCACAGTAACATGACCAAAAATGAATATGGAGTGCTGTTCACCTACACTGGGCAGTTGCGCTTCAAAGGAAACAGGAAGTGACGCCGTCGGCCATGTGATTTATCGCAGAACAGTAGCGACTGGTACATTATTTGCTTTTTGTGCATCTATGCAGCATTTAAACTGTACAACATGTTAGATTGAAACAGGTAAGCAACACAACAAACACAATGGAAAGCAACTCCTCTTTATCCATTATGTTGCATGAAGGACGACCTATCAGAGTAAGAGACATTGTAAGGTGGGACCACATAATAACCACGAAGCAATCCGGCCTCGATTAGTCTGCATTTTAAAACTCGTTTTGAACGTTTTCTCCTGTCCACACTGCAATGCCAAGGCATCGTTTCCAAAAGTCTATGGCTCAGGATAGTGATGTTTTCAAAAGTCTGCATTCTTAGATGTGTGTAGCTTGAGTCTACAGGGTCAGCACTAGGTCTCAGTGGTGTTGTGTCATCATTTCATTACCACTTGAGGCTCGAGGGTTGCCAGAGTTTATCCTGGGAGGAAATAAATCTGGATGAGACACCAGCCTGTCACAGGATCCACACACCCAGTCTGTTTAGGCTCCTAACACACATGCACTTCTTTGTGATATGACAGAAAGGCCATCCAGACAAGGAGGGAACTTTGAAGGTCCACATAGGCAGTGAGCCTGTGAAGAACTGAACCTGACTGCCAGACACTGTGAGATGGTGGCATTGGGTAGTCCAGGATCAACTGTAATAGAAGATTCACAAATTTCTACCATTGCATTTAGCACAGCACATGGCTACATGTCTTTGATTTTGCTATGGCTGACCTTGTCTTAATGTCGCCCTCTACTCTACATGGGAAGTGATTTTCCAGGAAGACAGGTAATCATTTCATTTTAAAACCATTACAACCCATACTTTAACAGGTAGAAGTTCCCCAGATGTGAACAGTGGACCTTTTGTTTCCTGGTTCTTTTCCGCCTGCCTCAGGTTACCAGCTCAAGTACGTAGGGCAGGGGTCTAAATGATTTGGTATTTTTTTGGGTATTTGGTATGGCACCTTCTGCATGACCAACGTGGCGGCCTCTGTCGATAGCCGTTCATTCCCTCTTCAATTAATCGCTGTGAAAAACGCTTTGTGGAGCCCCTCATGGAAGAGAAGACTGATTTACAAATCTCTTTACAGGCTGTCGGTGTTCTTTAACTGCTGCAGTAAAGAGAAGCGGGGAGATGCCGTAAAAATGGAAGACAGCCGCTTCCATTCAACAAGAGAGATATATATGTTTACACAATTACTTCTGTGCACCTTATTCTGCTTCATATTTCAAAGCAGAGCAAACTGCTGCAGGACTTGATTGTAGCGAATGATGGAAGGGATGAACTGGAACGGCTTCTGAAGGCCCCTCGGTTAGCAGCTTTATAATCTCAATAATTCCTCAGGACTGCCTCTGGGTGTGATAAACGATTTGGGGTCAAGTTAGTGTGTGGCCTGTGTGTGCTCACCGTGTCTGACTCACCAGACAAAGGGTGCATGATTGCTCTCTGGGGCACGATGAGACTTTATGCCAGGCTGCAGCCTGGGTGGACAGTGCCTTGGGAAGTGTTACATGTTAATGTGCTGTACCTGTACACAGCTTTGAAGAAAAGAAATCTTGAAGGGCTGCGGACAGAGTGCAGCAGCACTGTTCCTGAAAGATGGGGAATGACATGGAGAAGGGGAGACTTCCTAAAAGGGAGCCTGTAAGGCACAGGAGGGTCACCTAATGGGGATCACTTGAGTGTTGGCGGAGCAGACCAACAGAATTACATGGCTACTCAATTGGTAGTCCTTCAGTTAAACAGTAGACCAGCCTCTCATACCCACTCACATCCACACCCTCACATACCTGGCTAGCTTAGAGACAGCTACCAATCTAACCTGAATGTAACTGAGACATGACAGGACACTGGAGTGTTGAGAGAATAGCCCACAGAAACATATCAGAAACTCTGCAAAGATTTTGGAGCTGTGAAGTAGCCATCCCAAAATAAAACTGAATAAATGGAAGGCGCTTATAAGTGTCCAAATAAAGGTGGGAGAGCCAAAGTACATTAAGGAACTTGGGTATTGTGAATAATTGCATATCAATCAAATAGCAAAGAGGATGAAAGGCTTTCCAGAGACCTACAAAACCAAACCAGGACATTCACTGATCTGCCTAAAAATAGGCCTCACCCCAAGCAGCCTGACGCTAAAATCCACAGGCAGACTTTGACCTGCATGGGCCCAAAAGGGGTTTAAATGTCCAGGCCTCATCTCAGGCAGTCTGACATCCCATCTCCATAGGCAGGCTTCAGGCCTCTCCGGGTCCCAAAATATATCAAAATGGCTCTAAAGGGAAAGGAAAAAAAAAGAATATTTATAAATGAAGAATTTGAGGAAAAAAGGCAAAATGTGGCAACTGGTTCTGTACTGGACACTGATATCCAGGGCCACTGCCATCTAGTGTCCTGGGGGAACAAGAAGTCTCAAGTGACATCTTCTGGTGGGCTGTCTGCACATCCCCTCTGGCCATCACTTCTGGGTCTGGCTCCTTCATCTCTCCTGGTCGGGATGCCCATCCAACCTCTGAGGTATTTACACTGTGCTCCTCGCCCAGACACTCTTTTCTGCAACTTGTATCCATGATTTAGTTCTTTCAGTCAGTACCCACAGCTTGTGACCATATATGAGGTTATTAATGTAGTTCAGCTGGCAAATGGAGAGCTTTGCTTTTTGGCTCAGCTCTCTTCCAAAAGTGACTGACCAGTAAAATGTCGGCCTGACTGTGGACACTGCTCCAATCCACCTGTTGATCTTCTGCTTCCTTTTTCCCTCACTCGTGAACAAGACCCCAAGATACTCAAACTTTAAACTTGAAGGTGCTGAATGGTATTCACAGCCACTTCACATTTGGCGACAAACCACTCCAGTGCATGTATGAGGTCACGGCCCAAAGAAACCAACAGGACCACACCATGCAAAATAGCAGAGATGTGATCCTGAAGCCATAGAACTGAACCTACTGCACCCATTGGTGGGATGTAAGTGACAAAGTGTAGCTCCACACTCTCTGGGAAGGAGTCTGACTTTCTGCTGACAATTTGAATGAAGCTGTCACACCACACAGGGACCAAGTAACCTACAACAGCACAGGACACCCCGTACACTAGAAATAAGCAATAAATAATACAGAAAAATAACACTTAACACAATTGCATTAATAACCAAACCGATGAATATTGGTAATTCAAAACCAACACAAATATTAAATAAACAAGAAATAAACTTAAACCAGGACAATAAGCCCAGCTGAACCATAACATGAGGGAGGTTCTGTTAAAGGCACTGGCCCATTATGGGGCCCACAAAGATCTTTGTATAGCTGGAGATTCTCCAAAGCAAACCAGGTGATTCACTGTCACTGAACTGAAGGCTTTTAATAGAAATATGATTAAATCAGACTCATCACCTGCCTCAGTGAAGTTCAACAGCAGATGGTGCATATCAGACAGGTTTGTAAAGTGTTAGGCTTGGAGGATACATTTTTGAATGAGTGAATAAGCTTTGGTGTTGTGATATCTACAGGAAGGCCTCACAAAGAACCACAAAAAGACCAGACCTGTCCTTAATTCTGGTCTGGCCCTACTGGTTAGGCCTCACACCCAGGCTGCCTCGCCCCAAACTCAAAAGGCAAGCTTTCTAGCCTGTAAATACCCAAAGCCTAAAGGCATTAAATGAAATGTGCAGAAATATTAAAAAGAAGGGGGGAGTGGTGCAGTGAAAACCTCTGGCCTAATGAAAACAAACAAAGTTGCTTGAAAATTTAACAACTTATTGAAGATTTTAAAAGGGATACACCAAAGGCCAGACAGAATAAAAGAAATGATTTGTATAAACAAAAGAGGCAAAATCTAAATCAACAAATCTAAATAAATCACAAAAACAGAAAAAGTATCTTTTAGACAAAGCAGGGGTTGTACTTAGTAAATCCACAAATAAACAAAATCACAGAAAGAACGTCTGTATTTACCAAGGGTCCCAAAGTCAGTCAAATGTCTTAACTTGCTCAAAAATATCAGAATAATGCAGATGACTCTGGTCCTCCTGTTAGGGTGAAGTAAAAGTGTTTTTATCAATTCTCCTAATTTAGGAATCTCCTCCCATCTTCACCAGGAGAGCGTGTGAGTTGTCTTAACTAACTAGATGCTGCCAGAAAATGGCGTTAAGGCAGAGATCGACACATACATCGCAGAAAAGGCTGAATATTTTGAAAATGCTGGCCAGCAATGAACTCATAAAAAGATATCGATTTGACATGATGCGGAATAACATTCATAACAAATCCTGTATGTCAAGTGATCACTCCATCTATAAGAAGAGGCCATGCTCTGTCAACTGAAATGACAGGGCTGACAAGATTGTTTTTTTGGCCATGTGGAAAATGCAGCTTTGCAATAGCGATGAGTTGGGTATGTCATAACCAACCATTTCTCACGTTTTGCACTGAACTTTGAACACTCTTACAACATGTGAGGTAATCAACAGATTGAGACATTTCCCCATCACGCCACATGAGGTGATGTTAAAGCAAGCGGCATTCCTGCAAATCACTGGTGTTTCTGGAGTTGTTGGTGTAACTGACAGCACACACATAAAGATTGTTACCCCAAGTGTGGATGAGCACGAATGTGTGAATCACAAGAGACGGCACATTATCATCACACAGGTGCTCCTGGATGCAAACTGTACTGTAGTAGTCAGCATAATACCCTGCAGATATGCGGAGCTGGAAGGGTGATAATAGGCAAATGTTAATCAGGTATGCTGAGCTTGGCATTCCACCAAATCGCGTTACTCTTTATAAGTCCAGGAAGGTTCCGGAAGGCAGATGGAGACTCCTGGGGCACTGGGTAATTAAAGCCTCACAGAAGATTAGGGAGACCACACCAAGGCAAACAAACTGGAAGATGAATGGGAATACTAGAGGAGTGAACACCACTTCAGAAACAGTGCCGGAGTAGTCGAGGCTAGTTTCGGTCACTTATTTTACAAGGTGTTTGCCGTGGCCATAATAGCAGGAAGGCGAGTCTTCTGAAAGTCCAGCTGCGGATCATTCATTGTTAAGTAAATGTGCCTGTTATCGGGCTTAACTCTCATTTGGTGTGTCTCTGTCTTTCCATCTCAGTGAGCGTTACAGTATTCTTCTTCATGTAGAGTTTCTTCTTCATCTTCTTTTCCTACTATTTTGATTATTATTATTATTAATACTATATTAGGGGTGAAGCTCTAGCATTAGTATGAGAAAACGACAAAAGCCATCATAATTTACAAGGGAACTTCGAAATGCCTTCATGACATCCATTTTGTGGATCAAAGTACCTTAAAATAGTAATATCATTCATTCTCAGACGTGAACTCCTACTCCTAGCTGGAAGTAGGTGCAGGACACTTCATAACTACTTCTCATGTCCTTCTCTGAGGTAGGACAAATTCTTATCTTTAACTATTGTCACACACGCCTGCACAGGACTCACCTCAAAACTCCAGAGAGATAAGCACTGTCGCGGGCGCTGTCACTAACCACCTTATTGTTTCACCCACACCTCTGAGTGCCCCAACCAGGAAGAAACAAGAACCAGAACCCACTTGACAAGCCCCGCTCCTTCCAGGAGAGACTCCAATTAAATGCTGTGCACACCAGAAAGGGTCATCTTTTGACCCGATACATAGAAGGAAAAGCACGGTTGCCAGACAAGTGGCCTCAGCTCGATTTAAGTTGTTGTTAGAAACAGCGACTGCTGATTGTTTATGTAGGGTGACTTTTTTTTTTGGTTGCTATTTCATTGACTAAAAGGGTTACACCTTTTGTGCCCCTTGAACCTCTGCTTGATTGTTTATTTTCATGGCACTGTGTACTTAGTGCTATTTGTTATCTGCCCTGCCTCTTGTATGTGGAGCCAAGGGAGGCAGGCCCACCTCATTAGGCCACTGCTGTGATGGACCACGCAGTTAGTGAAGCCAAAGCTAAAGAAGGATCAGCAGCTTTGGTATTGCGTTTTTGATTTTGACTGCTGATTTTTCGATTTATGACTCTTGTTTGGATTTTTTGGTTTTGATCTGTTTCATAAAAGCTCCACTATGCCTTACTTAGTTTTATTAGCTTTAGGTTCTGCCCTTTTTTTGCCTTGCATTTTGTTTTTTTTCTTACCTGATGGAATCTCCTTAATAACTTTTTAAATATTAAGGAAAATGCCATTTTGTGTTGGATTAGAGGTTTCACGGTGTTCCTCTTCTCTATTGTTCTGACCATTTTGAGACTTTTAGTATTTAAGTGCCATAGCTTCATTTTTTGCCAGGCAGGCCTTGATGTTGAGTTCTGGCTTGGCTAACTGTGGTGAGGCTCAGCCTCCTGGCCTGACAGGTGGTTTTTGGAGGCCTACTCACCTTTTCAGTGTTTGTGTTGAAGGAGTTCACAAAATTTTACTAATTAAAATCAGAACCTGTGACAAGCCAGTCCTGCAAAGGAGTTTCTGCAGAGAGAACTGAGGAAGGAGCGCTTCTCATGTACTCCACTCATTCTTTTTTGCCCTGTGTACAGATCTGACAGTAACAACCAGAGGTTATTAAGACAAGTTGTCTTTTATTAGATATAAACAAAGTAGACAAAGGTGAAGCTAATGGGAGGATTAACAGAAAGTGCAAAATAAACAGAAAATGAGCAAATCCAATGGATTCTGCATCTGCTGTACATGGCGGCTCCTCGTCTATCCACTTCCCTCTTCTTGGGCCTCTTCCTCTGATCCTATGGCCTCTTTCTCATCTACCAGAAGTGCTCCTCACTGAAGCTGATTGAGGCTTTTAGACCCCTGCCTGGGTTCACTTCAGGGGTCAGTGTTGGCCTCTGGATCTAAATTGCGATGTTTCACTAAATTCATTGCTAATTCCGCGACTGTTTTGTGTGATGTGAACCTGCTCTAGACTTTCATCATCAGAGATATTAGCAGTATTCCATATTTACGAAAGTACTGCTTGGGAGTTAATGGGTTCTAAAGAATTACGTGATTAGCACCTAACTGAAAGCAGCCATGCGCACGCTCTACTTCAGTCAGTGACTCTCGGTCATCCATCCCCAAGGTATAAAAAGCGTCTTCGGAGTGTACAGACACGTGTATGGCGGTGGTGGAAATGTCACCATCAGACAGCAAGTGAGTAAGCACGATGACAAGTGTGCTTTCTGTTTAGTGTGTCACAAGTGGAGATCGGAGGGCAGGCGCTAATGATACCCAAGTGGATACACTGCTATTGGCACCTCTATGTTCTGGTCGGTTTAATTAAAAAGCAAAGTCTAAAAAAGTCCACAATTAAAAAATAAATAAAGAGACATCAATCTATTAAGAGAATAACTCACATGCCTTTATCTTCCTTAAGTTGACGTGATAATTCCAAGGATTTTAAACTCCACAGTCTGAGAACACAAACGGGCCCACTAAATAAATAAGAACTGGTTGAAACAAACAGCAGATACCTTTGTGGCCTCGATGAAGTATGCGTTAGGATTACAGTGGATTAGTGTGAAGAAAAGGCACAGACATCTTTACATTCTGATAAGAAGAAGAAAAAAGGTGTTAAAATTTCATTATGCACCGTGAATACAAATCACAAAAGCAGCCAACCTCTGCGACTGAGAGCTTCAAATCCATACGGTATATATTTGTATTCTGCTTGTCTGTGTAAAATGCCCCTCAGAGCCCTAATAAAAAGGGACTCTAGGTGACTCTTTCTTCACTCGATTTCAAACGTAAACCTCCCAAATTCAAGGCAGATGACTGTTTGATGTGATCCAGATTACTGGTGACTGGCAGCTTACAGAACGCCCATAAATGAGCTGTCCAGAAACTCATTTATGCGGTTTCACTTTACTAAGCTGAGAAATTTAAAAAAATGCTATTGAATCAGTCAGCTGGATCCAGCTTTCTCCCCCAATTTCCGTCTGAATTCTCATCTGGACAATCAGTAAGAGTCTGCAGAAAGTGCAATGACTTTGCTATCACCTTACTGTGCAGCAAGCTGGGCCGCTGGCAAACCCTTCAGCTGAAATAATGAAGGTCACAATAAAGATTTTAAGAAAAGTGCACGAGGAGATATGGAAAGAATAGTGACGACTGTTTACAAGAAACAAAATACAAGGCTACTGGGGTCATATTCTGTGTGAAAACATCTACTGTATCAACATTTCTATCCACATTTCTTACAGTTTTTGCACTTGGCCAGACTATTGTAGGCCCAATAATGGAAAAGACTGCTACTTAAAGGATAACTTTGAGATTTTTCAAGTTGAAGATATTTCTTCCCAATCATTGTATGCAACAATTTGCCACATAAAACTGAGCTCTAAAGTGACATGCGTTTAATAAATTTTAAAAACACCTTGTCTGTACAATGGGGGTCCGTAGGTGAATGAAAAAGCTTAAAAACATTTCAAATGCTTCCACTTTGATTTAACAATGCATACCTTAATCATTTAAGAGGCGTTCTTGTGACAATGAAAGGTAACAAGAATTATTGATTTAATCACAGATTCTCAAGGTAAAAATGCATTTCTTGTTCACTTGTCTGCTCACAGCTGCCATTATGAGCGGAGTTATGACAACCCCCTACAGGCCCCCAGCACCAAGTATTATTCTGCTTATTATTCTACTTTTGTTTCCTTCTGCAATTCTGTTTCCTCAGAGGTTAAGTTCTACCATGGCTTGTAACAGCAGATAGGCAGGCGCTCGGGTCATATGATCATTTGTACCTAAATGGCACCAACTTTTCGCCCATTACATTCTGTGTCGCTATTCTTCACAGCCTACAGAGCAAGATTCACGCCGAGTGGCAGCGTAGTGACAAGAGCATTTCTTTGCACTTTGTACAAATAACAATAAATCTGAAGTGAACTGATCACACTGTATCATATTTTTAATAAAAGCCTTTGATTTTTGGAATTGCCAAGCCTCCTGCAAGTCACAGTCTCTGTGGTGTGATGTGTGAGAATATGCACAATGAAGAAAATGAAAAAGGCAGACTGTGCTAAACATGCAGTCCAGACATGAAGGTAGATGAGATTCAGACTATGCCATATGAGGAATTGCTAAGTGAATAGAATATTTTACATATTACAAAGAACAACAGTTTAAGAAATAAATTACAGTTGCGTGCAAACGTTTGGGCATCATTGCTTAAAATGTCTGTTACTGTGCATAGTTAAGTCAACAGAAAATTAACTGATCACCAAAAGGCATAATGTTGAAGATGACACATTTCTTTTCAGCATTTTATGCAACATTTGTGTATTGATTTTGTTGTGTACAATTGAACAGTGAAAAAATGAAAAGAGCACCATTCAAAAGTTTGGGCACCCCAAGATATCTGAGGTCTCAAATAATGTGTACCAGGGTCTCAGACATTCATGAGCTCATTAGGGCTATGGCTTGTTCACAGATCATCAATAGGAAACCTCAGGTGATGCAAATTGAGAAGCTGTATAAATTCTCGGACTCCTCAAACCTTGTCCCCACAATCAGCAGCCAGGGGCTCCTCTAAGCAGCTGCCTAGCACTCTGAAAAATAAAATAATTGATGCTCACAAAGCAGGTGAGGGCTACAAGAAGACACCAAAGCATCTTCAGGTAGATGTTTCCTCAGTTCATAATGTTATTAAGAAATGGCAGTTAACAGGAACGGGGTAGGTTAAGTTGAGATCTGGATGACTAAGAAAATTTTCTAAAAGAACTGATCATTGGATTGCTAGAAAGGCAAATACAAACCCTAATTTGACTGCAAAAGACCTTCAGGAGGATTTAGCAGACTCTGGAGTGGTGGTACACTGTTCTACTGTGCAGTGACACCTAAACATATAAGACCTTTATGGTAGAGTCAACAGAAGAAAACATTTCCTGCATCCTGGCCACAAAATTCAGCTCCTAAACTTTGCAAATGAACATCTAAGTAAGCCTGATGCATTTTGGAAACAAGTCCTGTGAATGAATGAAGTCAAAATAGAACGTTTTGGCCAAAATATGCAAAGGTACATATGTTGGAGAAAAAAGGGTGATGAATTCCACGAAAAGAACACCTCTCCAACTATTAAACATAGGGGTGGATCGATCATGCTTTGGGTTTGTGTTGTAGCCAGTGGCACAGGGAGCATGTCATTGGTAGAGGGTAGAATAGATTTAAATAAATACTAACAAATTCTGGAAGCAAACATCACACCATCTGTAAAAATGTTGAAATTAAACCAGCAAGCCTTGTGGTGGGCAAAGACCAACCACCTGGATGAGAGTCCCAGTCATGCAAGAGGACGAGTGAAGGGCAGTCTATTCAGGATAATCTTGCAGACCTCAACCAGTGGGGAGGATGCAGCGACTATGTCAGCAGTGTCGTTCCATCCAGCATGAGGTCTCCTAAGATTATCGGGCGATGCCCCAACCCTCTCACCTCCCTATAGTTTTGGTTTTGCAGCCTCCCCGCTTCTTTTAAATGTGAGCTGTGGAATGACAACTCTCTGAAACATGCATATGAACGCAGTCATTGCTGTTAATGGGCATTCTACCGACATCTCCATGTTATCCGCTTCTCACTTTGTCTTAGAACACAATCTGTTGTATTGAGGTACAAAAACCCAAGAAGGGATCTGGAGCCAACTCCTTGTCCCTCAGTCCTGCCATTGAGAGACATGCGACCTGGCCTATGCTCACTTTAGGCCCTGGTAAAACCCTGGAGTGCATCACTCCATGCTTCTATTGACCTGGCATGCACAAGGAGGTGTGGCATTTTTGCAGATTATCTGGAATGCCAACTCACTCATATACCCTGGCAGGATCTTGCCCATCTTGTCCCATTGCCAATAATCAATCCCTCCTTCGAGCAAGTGGCTTGGCATGGATATCATTGGGCCACTTGAACCTTCGGATAGGGGACATAAGTAAATTCTCATCTTGGTGGATTATGCCACCCGATTCCCAGATGCCATACCCCTTCAGGTGGCTAATTCCAAGATCATAGCCCAGAAACTAATAGGGGTCTTCTTGCATGTATCCCCAAAGAGATCCTTACAGACCAGGGGATGCCTTTCATGTCACGGATCTTCACAAGACATCACTGCATCAAAACATCTATTTATCATCCCCAGAGGGATGTCTTCATTGAGCATTTATAAAAGATGCTCAAACAAATATCAAGGAAGGTGGTGCAAACGGACAAGAAAGAAAGGGACCAACTCCTGCCTCTTGTCTTATTCAGTTTCTGGGAGCTACCGCAAGTTTCCTCCTGGTTCTTCTCCTTCAAGCAGCTGTACGGCAGACAGCCCCAGAGATTACTTGACTCTGTCCAGTAGGGATGGGAAGAGGAAGCCATGCCCGCCTTCCTAACATTGTCGAGTATGTCTGTGAGCTACGGGTAGACCATGACTCTAATGACTCAACTACTCCCGCATTGTTGCCCTTTAAAGATGCCAGACAATTAAATTACAGGGACAGACCCAATCACCAGTAAAGGAGTGAGCTGGGAGATGTCATCGCCTCAGTCAGGGGTCCTGCCAGTGACCACTTGGGATCACGAATAATATTGCCCTTTAATATTATTACAAAATTTGGGGTGGTCATTCATGAGCACTCATACCAGCTCCCGGAGGCCAAGAGGGCAGAGGAGGAACATGCCAAGGGTGGATTACCCCCTAGAGCATCAAGGAAGCACTCGGTACCTGTCCACCCTTGACATGACAAAAGGATACTGGTAGATTTCCCTGACTGACGTGGTGAAGGAAAAGATGGCGTTTAGAACCCTGGTCATTGGCAGTATCATGTCCTACCCTTTGGGTTGCATGGGTCCCTATGACCTTCCAGTGTCTGGTGGACAGACTGCTCTAACCCCATAATGCCTATATTGCTGCCTACCTTGATGACATTGTCATCTATTTCAGCATCTGGGAGAAAACCTTACTTGCACATCAAGAATGTCCTCCACACCATCTGTTACACTGGACTGTGGATCAACCCTGAGAAATGTATGTTTTGGGTTGACCGAAGTTAAGTATCTCGGTTACATGGTGGGTGGAGGACATGTCAAGCAGCAGTGGTCCAAAGTTACTGCCATTCGAGAGTGGCCCTGGCCTCAAACCAAGAGGCAGGTACAGGCTTTCATGGGACTAGCAGGTTACTACTGCAGGTCTGTGCCCCACTTTTCCGAGCAAGCTGCGTGTCTTACAGAACTAACAGGGAAGAAGGTGTCCAGCATGGGGATGTGGACCACATCGGTCACAACTGTGTTCTCTGACTTGAAATCAGCTCTAATGTCTACTCTGCTTTTGCTGTCTCTTGACTTTTCTCTGTTCTTTCTCCTTCAGACTGATGCCTCAGACACTGGCCTCAGAGGTGTGTTGAGCCAAATCAGAGCAGGACACCCCATCATGTACCTCAGCTGGAAACTACTGGACCAGGAGACGAGGTATTTGGCAAATAAATGTGAGGCCCTAGCCATAAAGTGACCCGTCACCAAACTCCAATATTACTTGCTGGGTCAGGAATTTACCCTTGTAACAGACCATGCCCCCTTGCGGTGGCTTTGTTCCCACCAAGACTCAAATCCGCAGATTACTCACTGGTTCCTGAGTGTCCAGCCCTATAAGTTAAGGGTGCTACACCAGCGTGGGACCCTTCACGCCAACGCCGTCTCCTGGGCCTACGACCTCATGGCCAGGTCCACGTGACCAGCTGGGTTCGAGCTAAGGAGGGGGCCAAGGTGAGAGGGGGCACTGCCTCTAACATTGCCTTCTCTTTCTGCCCCTACAGTGCAGAGAAGCTGCCCACTGAGGGCAATTAGCTTTGCCCCTTCAGGTCCTGCCGACATAAATTCCAGGCTTCCCAGAAGGAGGCGTCACTTTTGGCCCAAGCAAGCTGCAGGACTGAGGTCTGTCAATGCCAGAATGTCCGACAACCTTTTTGATCCCGTTTAAGAGACCCAGTGCCAAGACACATTATTAATGTTCTCATGTTTCTTATTTTTTCCTCCTCCTTGGATGAATAAAAGTGACGACCCAGTTGGTGTCCAAAAATTTTTCACTTGAGTCTGTCACTACTGCACCTGGCCATACTATATGTATATATAAATATATTCTAAACAGAAGAAAGAAGTTATTGGAAAAAGAAATGTTAAATGATCTTTCATCTTCCAGGAAATGGAAGAGAAAACAAACAAAAAGAAATCTCCAAATCTTAAGGGAGCTAGTTTACAGCAAGGCTATAAATCAAGCCTACTGTAAAAGAGGATCACTCATGCACCGAGTTTAGGCTTTATGGCTGTTGCTGCTGATATTTTATACAGTTCTTTGAGCTTTTGTTAAGAATAGCAGCAGCACTTCAAACCCCATTAAGAAACCACAATGCTAATTTAGATTTAATTATTATAGTAGATTTCAACACAATACGCCATTTAATCTACTTCTCTTTTGACAAAGTTTATTGAAGTTCAAAAATTCCACTGAGCGTAACCACAAGTGAAAGCTAGTATGAAGCAGAAGAAATGTCTAAAACCGGGGCCAGATTAAGACTCTCTCTGTTTATTTCTCGAGTCTGCCATCATCTCACAGTCTCAAGCTCATTTGAGTAGTTTATCCACAGTCATTTCATCTATTAACCCAATCTTTGCACTAATGCTGTTAATATGATGACATTGTTTATAAATTAGCAAGGGAGAAGGCGGCCAGGCATTGTAGTTGTTTTTGGCTGCGAACTTAGCATTTTAATTCTATTCATTTGTCTGTCATTGTAAATTGCTTTCATCTGCTTAGGGTCACAGTAGGCGAAGCCAAACCAGGAAAGCAATCAGAAGCCGAAGTTAGATTCTTAAATGCCACAAATTAAATGAAACGCCTCAGACTGCATTTCGAGAGAGATTGGCAACAATTCTTAAACATGGAAATAAAACACTGAATGGTAAAGCAGTAGACTGAATGTCTAAGAGCATCGGGTTGGGGGGCAGACATTCAGGGCTGATTTTCATACTTCCTTCTATCCATTTTCACAACCTCTTTTTCCACTATAAGGTCACTGCTAATCGCTATATTTTCCCCAGTAGTGCTGGGCTAAAGACAGGAACACCTACATGTAAACCAGATATACAGGATAGTCAAAAGATTTGTGAATTAGGAAGCAAACGTGTGATCATTCACAATTTGCCTGGTTCCATCCATGACAGCAGATTTATGAAGTCTTTGTAAAGAATATTCATCCCTGTGCAGAATTCAGCTGCACATTACAAGGAAAAAGACAAGAATGTGGTAATGAAATGCGAAAAACTGAAAAGTAGCAATACCTCTTCTCACTGTGGTGTGAATTACATTTCAAGCCTAACATTGTAGTAGCCTATACACATTTTAATTTCAAAAAAAGAAAAAATAATATATTTAACTGACTATTCCTACTCAGAGAAATGAAAATAGTAGACATCCTCCATAAGACGACACACTAAATCCTGCCTCTAGAAATTCGACTACATTCAGGGTTCAAGTTTTTCAACCATTTAAAAAAAAACAATAGAAGGATGACACAGTACAAGTCAAAGAAAACAATTAAAACGCTTCATAAAAAAATTAGTTTATTTCTAAAAATACATTTTTAAACAATACAGATCAACTCTGGCTGTACAAAGTTTTTTTTACTCATGTATTTATATATAAACAAGGTATATACTGTATAGGTTACGAAACGTGTGAGGGTTAACTTTTTTTGTTGTTTAGCTGGCATTTCAATTACTGAAGAAAACAATCTTTGACAGATATCATGCCCTGATGTTTGTGCTTCACTGTCTGCTGAATCTGTCAACAATATCAAACGATAAACCTTTAAACTCATGTTAACAGAAACATTGATAGGAGTAAAAGAACACTTTCAAATGTGGGAGAGAAAACAAAGGATACACTCATGGGTTGAGGGTCACAGGGTGGGCACTCTGCCCCTGCAAAGTTTAGACGTTGTCCAGCTGAATTACCCGTAAACTGTCGTGCGGGAAGCAGAGCAGAGGATAACAGGCATGGCTCTCGTCCGAGTCTAATTAGCCGAAACAGAGGCAGCTCCCCGAATTGACAGGAGAACTGCAGTCGGCAAGTGGGTGATGAGGCAACGGGGGGCAGGCTGTAGGAAACACTCGCAGAAGAGGAGAGAGATCGGTAAGGAGAGGACCGGGCCGTCGAGTGAACGGGGTAGACATTGTATTAATAAAGTAGAACGGCCGTCTGTCGATCTAATATGGCAAACTAATGATGTATTATCCTCTGCTGAAAATAAATTTTGGTAATTCAAATTTTAACATCTTTCTGAAAAACCTGTAATCATTTCCAGCTTGTCTTGTAAATAAAGGGTGCTTAAAATTAAACTTATCTATCTATCTATCTATCTATCTATCTATCTATCTATCTATCTATCTATCTATCTATCTATCTATCTATCTATCTATCTATCTATCTATCTATCTATCTATCTATCTATCTATCTATCTATCTATCTATCATTCCAATATATCGACTGTTTGTAATTTTAGTCTTAGCCTATAGCCCAATGGAGAATTAGCTAATTAGCCCCCGATTTTGTCAAAATTTGTTGCCAGTTGTTTAGCTTCTCTATGAGAAAATGTTCACTGATTCCTTGACTTCTAGAAAGGTTTTTTAAACTGTAAGTTAGTAAAGGCAAGGACAAATACAAGGGTGTGAAATTTGAAATCTTCCGCTTTTCTAGAACAGTCATTAATAAGAGCTATGGTATTAATAAAGCTAATATATGGCTAGCCTACTGTTGACTACTCATTTCCAAATGGATCCACTGAATGATCCACGTGTTAACCCACGTCATCCAATTCGGGGCTGCAGGCCATGGCCTAACATGCAGAAATATATCGTTATAGTAACAGTCAGATAGAAATGCTGTGGTTGATGTTGAGGTTAGAATTTTTAATTTTATTTCAAGTTCACCGTCCTAACTCTCTAAGCATTATGCATATAAAATAACTTTTTTTGGCAGGTAAATTATAATTATGCATTTCAAGATGATTACAGGAGTAGAGATTTCATTCTGTTATCCTCACCATGGTTCTATAACTAAATGCGTTCTTTTTGGCAGAGGCAAACGCAAACTTAAAAGAAAATTCTATGTCCTGATAACCTTTAACCTCAAACCTACATAGTAGACAGTGCAGTAACCGATTTACATGTCTGAAATTCCTCCAAGAAAGCCAAATAATGCGTATGGCTAATTTGTAGACCTTTAAATAAAACTTAAACCCTTTGAACAGCTGCCACAAAAAGCACGGCAGACATCAGGTAAAGACAATGGCACTAAAGCTTCAAATGATCTTTGTGGTGAAACCGTGTTTCAGGACCTAAGGCATAGAAGTCAGATAAATGTAAGTCACTTGAACAGATAGAGTAGGCTGCCTGCGCTGTGTCACCTGATATCAGCTTAATTTTGTATTCTTTTAAGCAGTTTTCATTAACTGCTTTTACACTTGCGCTTTGAATTGTAACTTTAAAAACAGAGGCCGTCCAATCCATTTCCAGGTTAGTAGTAACAAATACTGTGATGTCAAATGAGGGGCAATTAAATCAAATACAATGTAAACATTCTCAACCTACTGAAACACAACAAATATAAGAACTTGAAAACAGGAGTAAATCATACATACATTTTCAGTTTTTACACCATTGTAGTAGATGCGGCTGTTGAATGAATTTTCAAGAACACAAGTAAATATTGCAGGTTTATAGGATCAATTGTGTTGCATGCACAGGGTACAGTGAAATTCTTACTTGCATGTGCTGATACATACAACATGTCACCTCCCTCTGATTAGTGAACACAGCCATCTCACCTCTGAAATTCTGTCCTACTCAAACTGATGAGAAAATCCACCAGGTTGAGATCAAGTTGCAAAGAACGTTATTTCTTTTTTTTTATTTTGCAGCATCCTCCAAAAGCACACAATTGTATTTCAGACTCACACAGATCAGTCGTATTCACATTTGCATTTTCAAGTCTATCTATCATACACACAGTCTGAATTTCTTGGCTTTTCTGATTTCTCTAAAGTTACAAGTGAACCTCTGCCAAAGCTGCTGGCCTGCAGATAAAACGCTGACCGAGACAATGCTCTTATTGCCCTGAAAGATCTTAATAACATGTCTTTCTCGAGAATTACTGCAAAGTGTAGCCACATGTCTTTTGTTTGGAATGACTGGACGAAGTGTGCTTAAGAAATGCTGAAGCTCAGTCCATCAGGGGATGAGCGGCGCTCTCTCAATTACAGATATGACAAGCACATTTTGATCACATCTGTTGAGTTTTCAGTTTTAAGTTCAGTTTCAACCTCCAAACATTCAAGCATTTCTGAGGAGGTCCATTGGTCAGAGTTGCTCTGATATATACTGCAGCTAGCCGCATCGTAGATGACGGATGATTTTTTCCATTTGTTAAAGCTAGCGTTGTACAGAAAGGCAGTACTAACATTCAAAATATACCTGGCAAATGTCTCAGATGAGAAAAAGTGCACTGCTCTAAGGAGCCTTAATCTGTTAGGATGAATGACAGCCGGGCCGGCTTTAGCATTCTTGTCAGGAATCCGTAGGGCTGGTAAAATAAAACACCTCTGCATGAGTACACACACATTTTGTTGTTGTTGAAGTAGTACATGTCAGGCCCATTATCTTTCCTGATTGAAATCTGCATTATTCTTTAAAATTATAAAGAAGCCAAAAGGCAAGTAACCTTCTCTAAGACACACTTTTCAAGATGAAGAGAATATCAAGAATCAGATGTCACTTTTGTGTCTGCATCATAGAAGAAACAGTGTGCATATGCTTATCGAACAATTCTGTACAGCATAAAAGAAAAGCAGACGACGATAGCAAAGCATTTGCGCCACCCTGCATTTTAGGCAACTTTAACAATTTGAATATTGAGGCCTTTGACAATAGCTTACTTTTAACAAGCTGTCACCTAAGGGAAAAAATAAATAACAAAACAAAACAGGAACCCTTTTTTTATATAACAAAGCACTGAGAAATTCTTTAAATATACACATGGATTTGTAAATACCACTACAACTACACAGCACATAAACAAAAAAAAAAGTAATCAAAAAGAGGAACATAAATTTTAAAGATAATAATGCCTGTAGCATGTAAAAACCCTGATATTTTTCTCCCTGCATCGGAGCCTTAAGGAGATCTCGGTCTCCTCTGACTCAGCACTGCCCATAAGGCACAAGCGCTGCTGTTTCTATAGTAACCTGCCGCAGGGCAATGAGGAACGCTGAATGCTGAGCTGGGCCTGATTGAACACAGTCCTTCTGACCCACAGAACTGAAGTCTCTTGGGCTCAGCCGCTTTATTTCCTTGGTCATGTAGGCCGCATGTTTGATCTGGACATCTAAGCCATCTTAATCCCCTCAAAGCCACAGAACTTCCACCTCTTCTCAAGGCTAGCACCCACCCCTGATATTTCTTGCTGGAAGGTGTGCTGCAGGCGGGTTAGTAGAGCTTCCACCTCTGTGGTATTGATCTACATTTGAGAAATATAGGGAAACAAAACAGGAAAAGTGCACCATTTTTGATCATATTGTAAAACAACAGGTTAGATGAAGAAAAGGTCAAAGAAACAGAGCTTAGAAAAAAACACCCCAGCTTCATCTTAATTGTGATTAAAATGAACATTAATGACAAAGTGACCTAATGCAACTAAAGGTCTAATAGAGACATTCGCAGTGGCTCTATGCAAAGTATGGAGAGCACGTTGCTCTTGAATCATCGCACTAAACGTACCTAATGTACCATTACAAGAAATTGAAGTGACAGGAGGAGACAGGGAGCATGTTAAAAAGGGATGCAGGAGCAAAAAAGATGTGGGCATCAGATGGGATTAAATTTGCCAGTGGAGTCACGGAGGAGTCAAACTTTCATTTACCAGTTAACTACAATACTAAGTATTTATGAAAAGAATTCAGGATTACTAAAAATGCAAATGGATAATGATGGGTTTCCACATCATACGAGTTACTCCTCCAAATTATCTTTGTCTTAATTTCTCCCCTTGATGCTTCGTTTATTGCAGAACATTTGGCATGTAGCCCTTCGACATAATATTATGTGTCGAAAAGGATTTTAAAAGCATGGCTAATGAGCAAACGTCCCTTGTTAAACATTACCGGGGACAGTAGAAGATGAAAAATTGTTTATTTTAGAACAAAATAAATCAAAAGTTAAATTATACAATTTTTAAATCTACAACATTATTGCTTTCAAACTAATTTCTTGCCTACCTTTGTGTCTAACCGTTGTAAATATGAGCAGATGTACTCAATGCTGGCACCAAAGGGATGGACATGAAGAAATGTTGAGATGATACCTAAAACAGAAATAGCTATTAGGTTAAACAAATAAACAAGCATGACGTCTTAAAAGAGCAGTCTGATTAAGGTTTATGCTTTCACAACAAAACTTACAATGAATTAGTAAAGAACCCAAAACAGGGAATCTTAAAAACATCCTGCACACAGCATCAGTGGCCCACCGTGGTTGGTGTGAAAGATCACTCTGGTTGAAAATACCCAATGCCACATGCTGACAGCCTCTGACGTGTCTAACCCAGAGTTTGAGAAACATGAACTACGAGCCTTAAATTTCTGATTGCATAATGCATCCATTTTTTTTTAAAAAGCATCCAATGAATCAATACAGGAAAGCTCAGTGAAAAAATGAACTCTTTGGAAGATGCTTTTAAATGCAGCTACAGACCGTTTACTTTCTAGGTTGTGCTTGTCTACAATCTTTTTTGCTCCACCTAAGAAAATGAATCCATTAATCCATCAGTCCATTTTCAAAGATGCTTAATGCATTACACAGAATTTTCATTTATATGCTTCAATATGTTTTCAAAGAGCAATACAGAAAGATGCAGACTTTTTGCCAACTAAAATATAACTAGAAGATGCTAAGTGGAAAATATCTTAAAGAAATACAAGCATTAAGAAAATTGTGTCAAAGCAACACTGCAGCTCATACTGAAATATCTGAAATATGTCAAAGTCAAAGTGTCATCTCAGCCATATACAAGTATACAGATAGACGAAATTGCGAAGCTCAGGGTCCACAGTGTAACAACATGATGTGCAAATAATAAATTAAAAACAGAATTAAAATTTAAATTTAAAATTAAAACACAAACAAGACAAGACCTTGTGCAAAGACAAGACAAAGAAGTAGCAGCAATATTGAGGTGTAAGATATGTAATATAACAAATAAATAATAAATAACAGATATAGATCATACAGAAATTATCAGTGTATGCTAATAGTTGTTTAAGACGTGTAAACAATGACAGGTCAGAATGTTTCACAGCAGAAGGATATCAAGAGTGTCAAAATACTTAAAGGTCAGTATGAGATTTTCAGTTCTTCTCTACATGCACACTCGTCTTTGCAGGAAAGTGGCTCGCATGTATAAAAGTTCTGTTTTTAGAGGTGGTTGAGGACGTGTGGAAAGTCCCAGGGGGCAGCCTGGTGTTAAGGAGTCTAACAGCTTGGGGGTAAAAACTCTCCTGCAGCCTGGCAGATCTGGCTTTGATGCTGCAGTATCTTCTCTTGGATGGCAGAAGTGTGAAAAGTCCATGTGAGGGGTGTAAGGGGTCCTGCACAATGCTGCAGGCCTTGTGGACATTGCGTTTGTAAAATATGTCCTGTAGTGAAGGGAGAGGCACCCCAATAATGTTCTCTGCTGTCTTCACTATCTTTTGCAGGCGCTTGCGGTCGGATATGTTGCATTTGCCATACCAGGCTGTGATGCAGCTGGTCAGAACATTCTCAATGGTGCCTCTGTAGAAGATGGTGAGGATGGAAGGGGGAAGACTTGCTCGCTTCAGTCGCCTCAGGAAGAGTAGTCTCTGCTGGGCTTTCTTGATTAGTGATGAGGTGTTATGTGTCCACGTAAGTTCCTCAGTTATGTGCACACCAAGGAACTTGGTACTCCTAACAGTCTCCACATCTAAACCGTTGATGCTGAGTGGGATGTGAGCAGGACGTGATTTTCTGAAGTCCATGATTATCTCTTTTGTCTTGTCGACATTGAGAGATAGATTGTTGTCTTCACACCATGCAGATAGCCATTTCACCTCATCTCTGTATGCTGTTTCATCATCCCTTCTTATCAGTCCCAGCACCGTTGTATCATCCGCAAACTTGATGATGTGGTTGGTGTTGTGCGTGGCTGTGCAGTCGTGAGTCAGCAGGGTGAACAGCAGTGGACTAAGCACGCAGCCCTGCGGTGCTCCAGTGCTCAGTGTGATGATGCTGGAAGTGTTGCAGCCCATCCGAACTGACTGTGGCCTCTCTGTCAAGAAGTTCAGGATCCAATTGCAGAGGGTGGTGTTCAGGCCCAACCTGCTCAGTTTTACAACTAGCTTTTGAGGGATGATTGTGTTGAAGGCGGAGCTAAAGTCTATGAATAGCATCCTGACATATGTGTCTTTTTTATCCAGATGTGTCAGGGAAAGGGAAAGGTGAAGGGCAGAGCATATGGCATCCTCAGTCGACCTGTTTGAGCGGTATGCAAACTGAAGAAGGTCAAGGGAGGCAGGGAGATTAGACGGAGAGTTGTAATCCTGTAGTCAATTCCGACTTCTCCGGTCATTTGCATTTCTTGGAAATGCCTGGTTTCCCTAACATGGGGGCCAAAGACTCACAATAGACAATCCTGGGATGGCCTAATCTGCTATAAAGCTCAGAGAAGGATTGTCTTTGAGGAATGTATGTCAATTTGATATTCTATTCAATCATAAAGGGGGTTGTGAAGTTGACTTCCAAGAAGGAATGTGTCTTTGTTTAAAATATCAATGACTATACACAGTGGCGGCCATGGGAGATCTTCTGTTTACTTAATGGTGGCTAATAACTCTGTACATTCACGTTTATCACTTGTGGAATAAGTAAAACGCAGAAGTGCTGTCGAGTTTCATTCAGGTTTAGTTATAGCAAATTCTAGCATTTGTGCAGGAGGTGGCACAGGATTAGGAGAGGGTATAAGAAAGTCCTGAAAGAGAGTGTGTGTGCAGCCATGCAGGTAAAGGCAGAGTGCTAAAATGAATCTACAAGTGGGAGGTCAGTTGAACAAATGTTTACTGGTATGGAGAAAGCAAGGCCAGGGCTTTGAGGAGAGAGAGTAGGGGAGACTAGAAAGAATACTTTATTAAGAAACGGGGTACAATGATCACTCCCTGTGACAAACGCCAGTACAACTAGGCGCAATGGGACTATGAGATTTGATTCTGTATTTGTCAGTTTCATTTGATCCTCTGTGTACTCAATTTGCTTATTCATGTTTAGGTTTAGTAAACTAATTTCCTTTGAGAGTATATGCAGTATAGATTTAATTGTGGGTGTCTTCCTATGACACTTGAACTTTTTAATTCTAGAAGTCTGTACCTTTCTGGAAATCTTAAATGACACTTAACAGAAAAAGAATCATTACTAAAGCCTCTATTATTCCTTGAACTGACATCTTTTGCTGTCTTATCTTGTTTTCATGGTGGCAAAGATGAATCTAAAATGAAAACAGCCAGCTTGTTCTTGGAAAGACTTTTTTTTCCTGGAAACTGTTAAGGCAGTAGGACTGGAACAGAACACTGATGAAACCTAACAACATTAAATTATTAAGACGTGATCAATCAAAAAAGTCTTTATTTACTAGCATATCAGGCCTTTCATAATAGGCACAATGATAAAGCACTTTACAAACATGACATAAAAAGAGGAGGTCAAGATTAAAAATCTTAGTAAATATAAACATTTCACAATGCCATAGAATGTAGTAAATGTGAAATAAAAAAAAGAAATTTGAATAAAGAAAGAAAGAAAGAAAGAAAGAAGGAAAGAAAGAAAGAAAGAAAGAAAGAAAGAAAGAAAGAAAGAAAGATAGATCCTACTCATTTCTCAAGTGTTAATTTCTCAAATACTCAAAAGAAAAAAAGTGGTTGTGCACTCGGAGCTCAGAATTTGAAATCAAAACGGTCTCACAGTGAGAGCGCGGGCACAGCAAATCTGAAGGAGCATTCAAAACAGTTGTGATCCCCTCGAAGACTAGCTTTACCAAATTTCTCCTGTCATACTGGGAAGGTCAAACAAAGAGGTACAGTACCCTGCGGGGCTGATTTTTACAGCTTTGCACATAAAAAACATTTGACAGAAAGAAGTCAATGTCATAATCAGATACGTTCCACAGTCTCAACAGCTGGTTAGCAAAAGAAATGATGTGCACTCCATTCATCAGGCTGTTAATTGTAGGGCAAGATTAAAAATAAGTTTGCAGTAATTCATGACAGACAATGAAGGCAAAGTAAAATACCCATTTATTGAGGATGCTTCATTGTATTTTCTAGATTTTTTATTTTTACTTTGTGTATGATGGAAAATATTTAAGTGGACATTCTTGTGGCTGTCACGAATGGCAAAAAGTAACATAAACAGACCAGGTATTAGTCTACAATCAGCTTATATAAAATGGACAGTAAGTCTGACTGTAGTTGAGGTCTGTTCTGTGAACTGTCAGAAGAAGTAACTTTAGACAGATATTTATTGTAATTGTCACTTTAACAAAGGAACAATGAAACTGAAGGTGCAGTCAACTCAGTGTGAGGCATAAGAGTTGTAAAGACAAGAAGACAGAAAATAATAACAAAATGAATAGTAATAAAAGTGCTTTACAAAAATACAAATTGCACTTGTTATATATACATATTGCACTGGTTAAATATACAAATTACAGTGGTTGATTTAAGGTCTATATTGCACATTGGGAGAATGATGTGGAGCAGTTTTATTCTGAGATCAAGGCCATGATTGCTTTTGGATAAAAGCTGCTTTTAACGGCAGTTTGTCCTGGTTTTCATAGCTCTGTATCTCTCGCCCGATGGCAAAAGCTGGAAGAGGCAATGACCGGGATGTGATGAATCCTGTGAAATGTCTATTTCTTTTTTGCGGCATCTGGAGATGTAGATTTGTTCCACAGTGGGGAGGGTACAGCCAATTGTTCACTCCGCTGTCCTGACGAACCTGTGGAGCGCTTTTCTTTCTAAGGAAGTGCAGCTGCCGTACCACACACACAGTCCGTACGTGAGCACACTCTCGATGGAACAGTGATAAAAGGCAAGGAGCAGATTTTGGGGAGAAGGTTCTTTCTGAGGATTCCCAGAAAAAACAGTCTCTGCTGCACCATCTTCAGCAGCTCCTTGGTATTGGCGCTCCAGGTCAGGTCATCCTCCACCTCATTGCCCAGAAACCTGAACACCAGGACCCTCTCCACACAGGCCCTGCCAATGATGAGTGGCTGGATGTTAGTTTTGTTTTTTCTAAAGTCAATAACAAGTTCCTTCATTTTTGTGGTGTTGAGGAGCAGGTTATTTACTCTGCACCACTCTGACAGCCGCTCCACCTCGTCCCTGTATGCCAGCTCACCCTTCTTTTCTGTGATGAGTCTGACCACTGTAGTGTCATCCGCAAACTTTATGATCTTGTTGCTATGGTGAGTGAGGACATAGTCATATGTGTAGAAGTTGTAGAGGAGCGGACTGAGCACACAACCCTGCGGCGTCCCGGTGTTGAGGCTGAGAACAGTGGAGGTGTGGGGACCCAGCCTAACCCTCTGGGAGCGACCAGACAGGAAGTCCAGTATCCAACTGCAGGTGAGTGATGGAAGTCCCAGATCTGCCAGTTTGGACACCAGTCGTTGTGGGAGGATGGTGTTAAACACCGAGCTGAAGTCCACAAAGAGCAGTCTGGTGTAACTCCCCTGCTGCTCCAGGTGGGTCAGGGCAGCATGAAAGGCTGAGGCCACAGCGTCCTGTGTGGATCTCTTTGCTTTGTAAGCAAATTAAAATGGGTCCAGGTCTGCTCACAGGCATGTGATGATATGACTCCGCACCAGTTTCTCAAAGCACATCATGATGACAGGTGTGAGTGCCACTGGGCGGAAATCATTCAGACTGTTCGTGATGGATTTTTTCAGCAGCGGAACAATGATGGAGGACTTGAGGCAGGATGGAACAGTGGCCTGGGCCAGGGACTGGTTGAAAATCCTAGTGAAGATTCCGGCCAGTTGATCCGCAGTCTTTCAGCACCCATCCAGCCACACCATCGGGTCCTGCAAGCTTCCTTGGGTTCACCTTCCTCATCACCTGCCTCACTTCACACTCTTCCAACGTGAGTATGTTGCTGTTGTGAACAGGCGGCCATGATGGAGCTGCTGTTGGTGTCGCCTCAAAGCGGGCAAAGAAGATGTTCAGCTCCTCTGCCAGAGAAGCGTCTCCCTCAGCGGCCGAGGAGTTGCTGGATTTGTAGCCGGTGATGTGCAGTTGCTCTCTTGGGAATACTCAAAGCTTTAGAAATGGATGTATAACCTTGCCTGGGTTTATGCCTCACCGCAATGTTTGAGCAGAGGTCCCATGAGAGTTCCCTCTTGGTTTTTCTTCTGACATGCAATGTCAATTGTGGGACGTTATATACATCGGTGTGTGCCTTTCTAAGCAATGTTCAGTCACTTCAATTTGCCACAGGTGGATATCTAAAAAGTTCTAGAGACATTTAAAGGATAATTAAAGCAAAACTCACCTGACCACAATTTGTAGTGCCAGAAGGAAAGGGTCTGAATACTCATAAGAATGAGAGATTTCAGTTTTTAAATTTTAATATGCTTGCAAACCTTTCTGAAAACATGTTTTCACTTTATAATAATGGGTTTTTGAGTGTTGATTAATGGGCAAAAATGGCAAATTTATCCTTTCAAAATTAAATCCACAATACAGAAAAGTGACAGAATGTGAAGGAGTCTGAATCCTTTCTTCAATGATATAATCCATATTTGTTAGCATTTGCAAAGATTTATCAGCAGTGTCATCAGCCTGAGTTATGCAGGTGGCATAATTGACTTAATTGTCTTTAATTTCTGTTAAGTCTGCATTTCAAACTTGTCTGAACAAAATGATTTAATTCTCAGTTGTCTGATATTGGTGTTAATTTCTAGACTTAACTGGCACATTCCAATTTCAAACGGACTCAACTTAAGTACAGAGACTGCTTGACATGTGTTTCACACGTCCACTTCTTTTGTAATATACATTTTCATTTTTTTGCGTATTTAAACTTTTACAGCCTCCCTCCAATGAGGAAGCTGGGGCAGGTTTGTCCACTGGAGGAACTGAAGAAAACAGGGAGAGAAGCACATCCTTATCTGATATGTTGATGGCAAAGCAAGAGATTTTGAGCACACATCCTTTCAGGATAGATACGGGACGATGATCCACTGCAAGGTTAGTAAAGTGCTTTTATAAATAATAAATAAATAAACTACACTAGGCTACTGCGTGGTGTGCGGCCTTTGCCTTCATTTTATTATGGTCTATTCTGCACTATAATTCTTAGCTTTTGAAAATTATTTATTTGATCACAAGAGGGCCGTATAAGTAGATGAAGATAGGTCAGAATTAGCAGAGGCACAGCAGCAGCACAGAACCACGGGTTCAGTGTTAGAATGGGCGTTGCTGTTTGGATCAAAAGGGGCATAACATAATGAACTGAAAATGTATTCATTTATTTAGCGTCATTTTGTTTTTCCGCTTTTAAAGTTCATAACATGCCATCTGATATTGTACTAATTTTGTATAAATGTAGTTGATTTAGGCTGATAACATGTGCTACAAATGACAGCATGAGGTGAAAATGTGGGTAGTGTGTATAAATGACACATTGGTTTGGATCCATGTACTAAAAGTGAGGGCCAGACGTCAAGGGAGCTGTGAAATCAGCAGCCTCAGGACGTGTTTAATCAGGCAACTCTGCTGCATGCTGCTTACTAATACTATCTGAAGATTCACTGGAAATAAAATGAATTCATTACTGTATCTGCAGTTTTACGATGATTTTCTTTCCCAAACAAAATACACAGTGCCAGCTTTTGCACTTTTTCCCAATACGTTAAGCCTGTTAAAAATACTCCTCCTGCTTAGAGCAGAAATGGTACAGAGCATCAAATGGGAAAATGGACTTTCTTCTTCACCTCCATTCCTCGTTTTTCCACATCAATAGATCTTGCACTGCAAACAATTCAACATTCACAGCTAAGAAAGGCTATGGATTAATTAGGCAAAAGCCAATTATTGTAGGCAGTAGCCATAGAAACAGGTGTGTTCTGGGTCAGCTGGAGGAGGGAAGATCATTTATTTTTTATGTGTCAAACACTCTGTAAATGTATTTATTGAGTCATGTTTCCACACAAGGTATAAAAAAATAATTAGGTAGCAAATGTACTAATTTTAAAGTTGAAAAGGTTTCAGCAACATAGAAAAACAAACTTTTGAATTAAAGAGGAACATAAAAGATACTGCATGCTGCTGATTTAAACACACATAGTTTCTAAAGCAACATGTATATCTGTGGAAACTAAAAGTTTAAATAATACCGAAGTCTTGTGGGTTCAATTTAAGTTTTTAATTAACAAGAGAAAGCATGTAAACATAGCCCACGTAACCTTCCATCCTCAATCTACTGTGTTTCACCAGAATGATGTTGCAGATTAGATATACATATTTTTCTTATTCTCCTAACTGTGAATGATGTTTGCAGAAGCCTACTGAATAGGATCCTAAGTAGGTGTATGAAGCACCTCCGAAACCAACACACAGTCAACACCAACACTACAGAGTTTGTTTGAATCACTGAAATCCCTGTATTCACCCCAAATGTCTCATTTTTATGCATTGCATCCCACATCTTAACAAAATGTCCTGGTTCTTCTCTTTTTAATCATCCAAAACTACAAAGGGGACAGCTCTTTGATTTAATGTACTTTTCTACAAGATGCACAAAACTCCAAGGGGGACCTCCCACCTTCCCACCCCACTCTTTGATCTAATCTGCATCTACCACACTTGCTGGAATAATGAGTTGTGTCCTGTTTTGGAACAATGAAAACCTGCTCAGTATACTGTTAAAGTTAACTGGCATTATAAGCATCCATGTACAGATAATTTTGCACCTATAATTTACTCTTTCCTGTCCTTGTTCACACTTTTTGCCTATCAATGAGAGTAAGAGATATAATCTATGTGTAAAGTGTGGAATTTGTCATTTGCTGTCATTCAGTCTTCTACTTTTATGTCCAAAGAGTACCTGGTAATTGCTTTACCCCACTGAAATAGAGAACACACTTTTATAAAGACAGACCATTGCCACAAATTGGGGGTACCAATACTCATTCCAGGCTTCAGCATTTCTATAAAATGTTAGAGTAACAATTTAGTGTGATGAGGTATGTTGCTGGGCTGTGACAATGAACAGTTTTTAATAAGTAAAAACAGTGCTCTCAGGGTCTGGGTGGGTGCAGGTGCTCGTGAAAGTGTGCACGAGATACTCTGGACATAATCCTGCCAGTTCCCTTGTTAGTGCAGTGGAGTAAGCAATTGCAGCGTCTGTGCCCGAATCACCTATAAAAGGAGCTTGGGAAGGCATAAGAATAGAATGGAAAAGAGATGAACAGGGAGATTATAGGTTAAAATGAAGAAGACAAATTCTGAATGGAAGTGGTGCTGATGGGAGAGGAAACAGGCGGTCAGAAAAGTGACCCTGAGGAAAGCGTGGGGCTGCTGCTCAAAGGGGTGGATCGTGCTCTGCTGAGCATTTGTTAAGGACCAGAGATGATCATGGAGGCTCCTTGTGATCCTGAAGATGCCTAGAGAAGGCTTAGGGAAGGCTTGGTGCAGCTTAGGTTGAGGGTGGGGACCCGAGGCTATGTAAAGGTCGACTGCGGCTATTGGTGGCCATCTGTCTCCTCCGGATGTGAGGACCCCTATAAAGGGTAAGCCAAGGGTGACATTAGTTTTAAGAGTGAAAGCACTGTGGCTCAGGGTTGTTTTTTTTAAAATGGCTGAATTTCTGCCAATGGATTTTAACTTCAGTTTTATGGAATTATTTGTTGATCTAGTTATTCATTGACTTATTAACCTCCACTAAAGACGCACTGTTTTTATCGCAGATTGATTAATTTATTATAATGGATGGAGCACTGCACTTTTTGACCAATTTGTTTCGTCTAAATAAAAGAACTAAGTACTGGTTCATCTTATTTCTGCTTGTTATGCGTCACTGCTCGGCTCATCCTTGGTTATGACTTTTGATGGTCCTGGGAGCAAGGAGTGAGACAACTGCAGCCAACCAGTACTGTCACACTTAGCCATTCCACAGGTTTGATATATTTGTGCTGGTATGTTGCTTCAGGCTGCAGTACAGAATCTGGATTATTCAATAGATGGAGATATTGTTAGTGTGATTGTGACTCTAAGCGGCCTGGTGTAGTGGTCGGTACATATGGCTTTATATGGGGGCCCTCTACTGGACTAGACCCTGCCTATAGATGGAACGTTCAATTCTCCTATTACAGCACTAAGAAGATGTGTAGGCATCATTTGAAAATAGGTGGGTAATCTAATCTAATCAAATCATACAGCAAGAAATAACTTTTAAAACACACCACTATGATCTGCTCCTCAAATAAAGTGCACCTGCAATGTTTTTTATTTGGTATTACATCTTTTTTCTATTTGAAGGTATTGAACATCTTCAGCTATAATGGGAAACCTGATATTTGCATCTTATCTCACAAAATGAACACCCATGAAATAAATATCATGACATAATAGGCGTGCATTGTCACAACACTGACACAAAATGATGAAAACCAATCTGTCCATATAGATGTAATCAGAGCAAAAATTCAATGCAGGTTTGTATGCAGTGATAACAAGAAGCAAGAGGTTTGTGAAGGATTTCTTTGCTGATTTGCGTTTGATACGTGCTGCTTGAATATCCATATACAAGGTAGCAACTGACTATCGTGCTGAGAATCCAGCTCACGTCAGACATACTGTAGATAGATACAGGCAAAAATGAACAATGGTAAGTCAAGGAAGATGTCCAGGCAGTCACTGAATTCACTTTTGTCACCTCACAAAAGTATACATCAAATGCTACAGCACTGCTATACAATATATAAACTGTTCTAGTTTCAGTATTGTATTTAATACATTTACCATCATTTCATAAGACCACAGGCTGACTCTTACTCTTTCAGAGCTAATAATAGTAGCTGATTAACTTAAAAGAGAAGCCCATTAGTGGTTGTAATCATTCTGGCATCAAGTCAACTCTTGAAAAGAACATACATAACAAATGAAATATTTAATGAATTTGTGAAGGTGACAGCCTTGTGCTTAGCTTTTTGGGAAGTATAGTTGATAAAAGTGGGTTGTATGCATAGGTGTCACTTCAGCTTTTTCACTGTAGTTTGCAATCATAATCATACTGTCACCTGTATGGCTTTGATTTATTTATATATTTTGCAGTATTATCAGATTTATTCATTTACTCAAAGAAAGTGAGTTGCCACATCAGATATACATGGCACAAAATCTGATCTAGGACTAAAATCTTTTCATCTTACAGAAGAAGACAAATAATGTACTGCTTGGGTTTAAGAAAAATGTCCTCTTTCATGACTGACAGTCAAAGTGTTCTTTCTCTCAGTCTATGTCAACAATCAAGGGCAAGAGTTTTATTTCACGGAAGAAGATCAAACACATTTTCATCCGGTAAAGATAACTTTGTAACTGATCTTCCAAGCACACGCTACCCACTTCCAATCTGTTTCAAAGGCCAAAGAACATTGGATTCAATAAAATGGGAAATGAAAAGCTTGAAATGGAACTTGCATCAGAGCTCTGCAAAATGCAAGCTGCCACTTCAGGAATATCCAATTTGTTAGTTACAAATGATTTGATTTCACCATTAAATCTTTTTATTACCACTTGCTCAGGCAGAATATAGGGCAGGTGCCTTCTTTTCATATACCTAGTAAGCAATATATGTGAATACAGACACAGTACTGCCAAAGTCATATTAATAAGAAGATGGCATTATGCGAACAGAATAAGACAAGTTCAGAAAATGAATAGGCTATTTGTAAATGATTGCAAACACATAATAAGATACATTTCACTTGAAAACTATCTATTCATTTGTCCAATTCCTTTTCAGGGTTGCATTAAGCCACAACCCCTACCTCAGCATCAACAGGATATAGTGGTAGATGTGATATAAGTTCAATGAAGCATGCAACACAAAACCATCTCTAAAAAATTAAGAATGAACATTAAACAACTGTATGTCATCAGACTATGAAATGGCATCTAAATTCCTAAATGTCAAGAAAACGTACAAAACCCATGAAAATGTCCCTTCCTGGAACCTGGGCTTAAGTACAGTGACTGGGCCATAGCACCCATGAAAATGGGGGAGCAATAAAAAACTAAAATATACAACACTTTAAAAACTCCATAAAGTCAAGCTTTATGATGAATATGAACAATAATTGAATATTTAAAAAAAAATAACAAAATAGTAGGAGGAATGCAAACATTAAACCTTTGTGCACAGAAGGTAAAGCCAATGGTTTAATATTGAGTGGAATCTACAGTATCTAAAATAAACATCAGCAGCTACAAGTATGCAGAAAATACTCCAGCAAATTATGCCGAAATCAGATTACATTCCTTGAGGCTAATTTACTTCCAAAAAGGAAAAAAAGAAATGCTTTCTTCAAGTTTTAATAACAAGGTCTTAACAGATTCTAGAATTGTTGCTGCAAAAAAAAAAAAAACTTATTTATTTATGAAATCTAACCAGAGCCAATAAGAATAATTACAATCATATCAAAAGAGCAGGTGTCTAGGCAGGACTAATAATAATGGGTGACTTTATTACTAAAGAATAAACTAGACAAAGTTCAATAGCTTTAGGAATTAAGGCTCACTAATTCATTAATATAATGAATCATTCTGTTTGTTTTTAGTCAGCATATCAAAGTGCCAGAGGAAACCTAGTTCTTGGTGATTCACGTTGATTTAAAAAAGAGCATAGGAAAAATACACATCAGTCCACATGTCCATCATGGCAGGTCATTAAAGTGCAGGCTTATGGTGGCGGGGTAACAGTGTGGAGTGTATGTTCACATCACACGTCTTTTGATATGAGAAGAGTAACATCTGAAAAGAAAGAGTATCTTGACCACACTAGTAATCTGGTGCTTCCGCTTTACTGTAGCAATGTACCAAACTGCAAATGGGATTCCCCTGTTGGACAATGCTCCAGAAGGTTCAAGAGAACACGACAGTGAATTTAGCATAATACAGTGGCCACCCCAATTACAAGATGTAACTTCAAATGAGGATATTTCAGATGAGAGGGAACGCCAACAATGGGCTTGCCTAGCTAGACAATTCTCCTTGTCACATGACTAGGAAATTCCACGGACACCTCAGTGAATTGAGTGTAATGTAGAGGCCACCCTAGTGAAAGATCACACCCCAAGAAAGCCAGTGTCAAATGTCATAGAACAAGCTACTCAGAGCAGAGGTTCAACCCCAGCTAACTGGCCAGCATCCTAAAGTCAAGGTTATTGTGTTCTGGATTTCTAAAATGAAATTGTGTCCAACTTGGTAACTGTTAGGGTTAACTTAATAAAATGATCACTTACTGTGGAGTTTTTCATATTAAAATATTTTTTGGTGTGTTAATGTAAACAAATATTTTTAGCTATTGACACATTTGGCTGCTGGCAACCATTTTAATTCAGAAATGTGTGAAGGGAGATTGTTGACCTTATGAGTTATCTACTACAATTTATAAAACGGGCTGGAAATGATTCAATGTAATAAAAGATTCCTATGCTTGAAAGTGAACTACATTTTTACAGCTTTACTGACTTACCCACAAGCAAAGCCTCTCTTTCTGATTTGACAGGGCTGGAAAAGTTCTTCTCCGGAGAATTCTCTTTCTCCTGACTGGCAGAAGAGACCACCGGAATGGCACATTCCTGCTGGCAAAATGAAACATGAATACAAATGATATCTGTCACATTATTGCTTAAGTTCTCCAAAAACTGTCTCTGAACAAATGTGAATTCCAAATATGACACTATGAAAAGGTACGCATACAATACGGTTGGCTGAGCCTCAGAAACAGAATTTTACTATATATTGAGTGATCAAGTCAGTAAAGGTGTAGACTGAAGTAAATGTATGCGGTAGATAATAAGTGCTTTTAAACCACAAATCATTCATGTATTTGTCTTAGTGTCTCAGAAATGTAAAATGTGTTATACCACTGAAACGTTTCAAGAAGCAATTCCCTTAACAGAAAAAGATGTAGTTAGAGGACAAATTAATTCAGAAGTTCAAAAACAGCAATAAGACCAATATTAGCCTATTCAAAATCTTGCCAGCATGCTTTTCTTTTCTTTTTTTTAAAATGTGCACCTCATCAAATGTCAGATTTCTACAATGCTTGGAGCTGGAGCAAAAAAGAGCAGTTTCCAATCAAGTACCAGAAGATGATTACCTTAGGGATACAAACTTTCTAAAAGTTAATTTTAGTTCCATTCACTCACTGGATTATCAGAAGAAGATGTGAGCATCTCTATAAGCATTCTTACTAAAGACCTTGTAACAAATGCACAACCATCAACAAACCATTAGGAGTAAAATTTTAAAAATACCAACCACTATACACCCCTACTAAAGAAGTGCTCTGGTTTTTATTAACATTTCTTTATTGTTGATTTTGTTTCTTAAAGTTGTAAGTTGGTAAAATGCCAATGATTTTGAAAAAGGCAACAGAAAACTAAATTTGAATTCTTTGATGATAATTAAACATTTTAAGACAGTGAATACATTATGAACTTGGCATTTTCATAAAGTTTGGCTGGAAAATATACATGCATATTGTACATTGTATATTGCTCACATGAAGTGGCCACAAGACATAATCAGGGTTGTATGAAAGCGCGACTGCAGAAGATATTTTGAAATTGAAAGATTCCAAGGTTTTACTCATCAAACTTGAGGACATAAAAAGCCCAAGTAAACACAGTAAGTTTGAAAAAATTAAAGAAATCAGTTCCCAGCTTGACCATGTAAAATGTACAGTATGCTCACTGGAACAGATAGCAACTATGACAAAAAATAAGGCTATTGTCTAGAGGTCCCAAGTTGGGAATTCTTGTAAATAATTAAGTGACACATACTGTATGATAATGCTGTGCTTAAATATTTTAGAATTATAGTTGTCCCAGAGGGTGTAGAGTGAGGCAATCCCAATAAATCCATGTCTGAGGTCTGTGAGATGCCATTAAGGAAAACCTGATAAGTAAAAGATCCTACTGGTTACCTGGTAAATATTTTGCTAAGGCCTTTACTACCAAATGTCAAAATGTATTGTGTGTGCCAAACAGAATGAAAGATGCTATCTGAATAAGAACAATCTGATCTGTAGTTCTGCTTGCAGTAGTATTAAAACTGCATGTTAGATACTTGGTGTGGTCGAGACTATCACATCTAATTGAGTGTAGCAGTTTGAAGTTCTCCATACACATTATACACTCGTAGACATGGAGAAGGCTTTGAAAAACTTTGGACAGATTTAATTTAAACCTGAACAAAAACAAATAAAGGAAAAAATGAGAGAAAATGCACATATGATGAAAATATGAGTGGGTGTGTAAAGGTAAGCATGTAACATTCTACTGTAGAATTGAAAGGAAGAAAGGACAGGGGGAAGGAAAGTTATGATGATTTAAAAAATTACTTTTAATAATTACTTTAAGTGATATGAACATGTATGGGTTTCCTTTAGTCCACTATTGCAGGGCTTGTTTTTATTGACTTCATTTGTCTGTTTTGTTCAATTTGTTGATATTCTCTGCACCGTTTCTTCCTTTCTAGCTTTCTTTGATTGTTTCAAATTTCTTTTAATTTTCACAATTTATGGTCATTTATTACTGTTACGGTTTAAGAAACACAGAATTGATGTGATATAATTTTATATAACTACATATAGCTTTGCATTTATTATAAAGTAAGTCTTGAATTTACTTTTATTGTCATCATGTTACTGTTGATACTGTTTATTTGTCTGCTCATCATTTCTATGCTTTTCATTTGTTCTAATTTAATTTTTAACTTATCAATTTAGTGTTAACCTTTTGTGTAATACCATCATAGTCAACTTTTACCTTATGAAAATAAATATTTTAATAACTTTTTTTGTACATTAATTAGGTAACAACCTATCAAATAATAGTATTTTATTATATATGTCAATGTCCTAATTATAATATGGTGCGATGGTCCAAGTTGGCTCCACGTGCTTCGGCAGCTTGAAACCAGAGCCAGTGATAGTCATAACCAAGTATGAGCTGGGCGAATGAGGACACAAACATAAGCAGGAGGTGGTGCAAAGTGATTCAGAGGTTTTATTTAAAACAAACAATGCTCTACAAGTGCAGTGCTCCATCACCCAAATTAAACATTCCGGAGCCGCCTGAGCATGAGCTGCATCATTTTTAATTCTTTTTCTACAAGTACACATTACCACAGACCTTTCTTATGACAAATGGTAAAACTATAGCCTTTAAAATGCTACTATTATTTTTAAATGAGACTAATACTGTATTTTAATTTTATTAAAGATATTACATAATTAAGAGTGCTTGTATTAACTAATAACCTGCAGAAGTAATTTGTAGCATTTGGTATCTAGTATTTTGTGAATTTCATATTTCAGTATTTCTTTGTTCTGGAATTTTTACTTAATGGAAAAAAGTGATTGTATTATCAATAGTGTAACAATACTGTAACTGTACTGTTGAGTTTTTGGAGAGAGAGAGAGAGAGAGCACACACACCTCAGTGTCAGTCATTGTTTTAAAGCCTGAAACAACACTGGAGGCAATGCTCAGCATCTGAAACATTTCATTCTTCTAATTCTTTTTTTATCTAGGAATAAGAATGTCAAAATGCAAAAAAACTCAATAACTGGGATAGATCTTTACATTTTGTAAGAATATTGTCTTAGGAATATTAAAGGTCTCAATCAAGAACTCAAAACAAAAAATGGCAGTGCTTCTTACCATACTGACATCAAAAAGATTCCTCCTGTAGAACATACATGCAAATATTAATCTAGGCTAAAAAATATTAGTCTAGTCAGGCTTTTCACTACAACTATGAGAGGAAGACAAGAGAAATTGGAATGATAATTTTCAAAGAAACCTTGTATGCTGCTACCAAGGTAATCTCTGTTTCTGAGGGCCATTACAAAGACACTTTAAGTCTGAGATACTTACTGTCAGTTATGTCATCTATTCCTACTGTCCTTAATTATTCAAATGGCAGATTTTACATATTGGAACCATATGTGCTTTCTATATTGATAACATATTTGTCTTCTTTCAAGTATTTACATCCAGAGACCCAATTCTTTTATTACAGTATATACAAGATACTTACCAGATGTTGTTAATCTTCTTACATTATCAGTAGTAGAGACTTTACAATCTTGCAATAAGGAAGATATATGCAGTATTTCTACAAATTGTTGTTTTTTCTCAAGAAATTCACTACAGACAAGGAAGCATTGAATAAGGGAGTTTTCAAATAGAATTTCAGATAAATAATGGAACTTATTATTTATATTTATATATAATATATACTTATCATTGATCTGTGCAATGCATTGGGTGCTTCAACTAAAAATCGCACACATGTTATCTTTACAAAAAGCATCTTAAATACATCCAGGCCAAAACTCTAATTGTGTGAGAAGTCATCAGGAACCTGCTTCGCTTAGCTATAAGTTTTTCACCATGTTCAGAGTATTACCAGACAGGATAATATGGTGTGCTGAAAAATTAGTTGTAGTACCATAAATTATGTTGCTCGCTTATAGACTGAAAAAAGTACTGTTCCACTTTCTATAACAGAGTGGGAAAAGGAAATCCTAGCCTATTTAAAATTAGAAAAAAAAGACATTTTCATCTGAGGCTTATTAAGAATGTGGCAATTACCTATTAAAATTCTCCTTAAGCAAGCATGCTGAAACTCTGCTAATCTTTTAAAGGTTTGAGGAGCCCAAACATACTGAGCTATCACAGTTCATTATTCCTCAGAACAGTTGAGCATGGTGTTGAAGTGGAATTGGACATATAATTTGGTATTACTTCTTATATGCTCTATTGTAGGCATGGAGCTGGACAGTTTGACATCTGTGGCAGAGCGACGGGCGCTGAGCAGGCTCCTGTCAATCATGGAGAATCCACTGCATCCACTGAACAGTATCATCTCCAGACTGAGGAGCAGCTTCAACGACAGACTGAGGAGATCGTTCCTCCCCCACACAATGTGACTCTTCAATTCCAACCAGGGGGGTAAATGTTAACATTATTCAAAGTTATTGTCTGTCTGTATACCTGCATTGTTATCACTTTTTAATTTAATATTTTCTTTATCAGTATGCTGCTGCTGCAGTATGTGAATTTCCCCTTGGGATTAATAAAGTATCTATCTATCTATCTATCTATCTATCTATCTATCTATCTATCTATCTATCTATCTATCTATCTATCTATCTATCTATCTATCTATCTATCTATCTATCTATCTATCTATCTATCTATCTATCTATCTATCTATCTATCTATCCATATCAAGCTTATTGTAATGTAGCTCTTTTTAACAGTCATTAAGGGTTCAAGAATGCAATTAACACAGTAATTTGTGAAATATTAATCAGCTTAACTTTTTAAAAACTACTACACAACTGAAAACAATTAATGTATTTCATGTAAGATGGACAACATATAATGTGAAGCACTCTTCATTGCAAAATAAAAGATGGTTTAACAGTCACACAGTAAAACACACTCTCCAGTTGTTTTGTGTAGCGGATGATCTGTTTCATTAATAAAATGCCTTTAATGTATTAGAATTAGCCAGATGCTTAGAATTTAATGAATGAAATTCATGATACCTATAGAATCAGCTTTTTTGTGCACAGCATCTACATATCACTTACACTGGTAAAACTGCTTTTTATTAATCTATTAAGATCCAACAGATGCTTCCCACTTTATGGGATAAAATATCCAACTATCACAACAGGGTACTATTAAAACATTTTTCCCGTGAAAGCAGTTTTATAGATTGAAAAAGATGTTCAAATGTTACAGTTTACATAACAAAAAAATGAACAGGGCCTCCCAGCTGGACTGAGTTTAGTAATTACTTGAATTTTTAATTATTAATTGAATTATTAATTAAACTAGAAATAGAGTTAGAAAATAAATGGCAGATAATCTGCTGAGGAAAGGCACTTTTTGTTTACTGAATTAATACAAAATAGAGACATTCTATAACTTTCAGGTACCTTGTATTCAATAGTTTAGATGACTTTAACATGCAGCTTACCCTTTTATAGAGTTACATGGTCACAGTAATATAGGAAACTTAACCATTTGCTAAACAATCTTTTTAGTATTTTTTGTATTATAAGTAGATTATACTGCCATTACTCTACATGTGAAGTTGGGGAGCATGCACTGGTACAGCATGATGAAACAGCTCGGGATCCCAGTTGGCAAGCTCCCCCAGGCAAACACTTGGTCCAGTCCCACTCTTCGGAAATGATGTTACATGGTCGTCCCCTTGGCCTGGTCCAGCCGGTCAGGTCCTCATCAATAAGGATACTGCAAGCCAGGTCACCCTTGGCATATTGTGCCACAAGCCCCCCAACCCCTTCCCCTTCCTAATGTGAGCAGCCTTCCTATGGGTGGCTGCAGCAGAGTTACTCCTGCAGAGAACAGAAAGGACTTCTGTCTGCTGTTTCGAAGCTGATTGAAGTTTTTACAGTGGCTGGAGTGCCAATCCTGCCACCAACCTCCAAGTTTTCCCTGCAAGTCGGAGGTCCTTTTTCTGGGCCAGATGCAGTTTAACGTCATACCCATGATTAATTACTCTACAAACAATATTAAAAACTATTATTACTCATCTGTGCTGCATTTTCTCTATACATAGCAAGGAATGGTCATATAACCATCACTCTTTCACTTATAGTTTCCAAGTATAACAAACAGCTAACCAGAAATATTGTGCCATTAAATATTTTCCTGTGAGAGGATAGAAAAATAAAGAACCTTCATATTGCTTTGAAGAGTAATCTCTTTATAAGGATCAGGCAGTATTTGAATAAGTTAGTTCTGCTTACCATCTGCCTCTTTATCTACATTCATATACACTCGGCACCGCAGGAGCCACTTTAAAAAGAAAAAAGGAGTGCTACAGTGTGGAATCTTCGAAACAGTTAAGAGCTGCATGATTTTAATGTTTCTGTCCTGAAGGATTAACTGATCAAGTGTCATTTTTAGTGTTATTTATACCATGTGTAAAGTCACAAGTCCACACTATTATCGACTTTCTAAAAATGAAATGCACAGTAAATGTTACATTTTGTTTATTTTGAATTGTGTTTACATACAATCACATGAGCATGGAGAAAATTCTGCAAACACCTCTCACTTTGACTTCTAAAGCAATGTCTCTGGCAATGAAGGGAAAAGCATATGAAAACTGTGCCAGGAGTAGTATGCTCTATGGCTAAAGAAAGTGGAACAGGATGTAAAGTTGTGATGGACGGATGGTTGGATGGATGGAGTGCTACAGCAGGAGAGGAAGATGAATGTTGTTGTTTTATGTGAAAGACCTGTTGTGGAGATATGTGTTTTGCTGAAGAGAAACAGACTAAGGTGGATCAGGCATATGGAGTAGAAAGGCACAGAAAGATGAAGTAAGAGGTGAACCAAGATGGAGATGGAGAGGATGAGCACAAGAGACAGGCTGAAGAAGAGGAAGAAGAAATGTTTGCAGGTGGTGTCCAATGATATTAAAACAATGGGTCTCACCCCAAAAGATGCTAAGGACCATGGAGAGTGGAGGAAAAAGCTTTGATGGGACGGAAAGGGCTGCGAAAATATATAAGCATTAATCTACAGTATGTGGTAATCATTTCTGGAGATCATGAACGATAATTTAAGTGTCTTGAGTGAAGTAACCTCTGAGAGAGAGACAGAGGCAGTTGATAAGCTATCACTTTCTCAATTCCTAGAAAGAAGGAAACATCAAATCTTTGTAAATTCAGAAATTTCAATGTATCACTTTAAAATATGTAATGAATGCATCACACAGACCTCTTCATTGTCATATTTGTCCAAACTCTGCTATTATATTAAAAAAGAAACAAACCTTAATCAAGAATATTATAAGTGTGAAACGTCCTTAGCACTAGCCTCACAAGTAACAACAGTGCTATCAGTTCTATGACTGACCAAGTCTTATTTGCCGAATAATGTTTTTTAAAACTGCTCTAATTCACACTCTGACTTAAGAAACATTTAGGCTTCAAGGGTTTCAATGTATTTCTTCAGTAAAGAAAGTCAAAGCTTTAAAACACTGCAACCTTTTTAAATAAAGTTCCACAAATATGATCAATATATATGAACCTTTGCATCCAAAGATAATGAAAATGGTGAAATGTGGGAAATATGCTGTAATTATACTGAACAAACAAAATATGCCATCTGGAAAAATATCTTTAAAAATATTGAGATTAGGTGAATTGTCAAGCAGAAAAATGCTAGATTTAATTTATCTGCTGTGTTAAACAAACCTGAAAAACAATCTTGGAAGAGCTGTACTATGTGACCTATTGTAAATTGCTAAAAATAAAAATGCACACATGACTGGAGAAACTGAGGTCACGTTCTGGCTCTGGTGGTATATGAGAGACAACATTAAAAAGAAACTGATAACATTTTGCAGTCATATAATGCAAATCGTTCTTAAATTCAATCCATAACCTTTGAAACATTCACAAACTGCCATTTATGAAGGATATAGGTGCCATGTCTGTAATTCTACCATTCAAACAATCTCTTACTGATCGGCTTTTCTGAAACACTTCCTTTTCATAAGCTGCAAGAAATCTGATCCACTATTTTTATGTCCAGATAGGCTTATGCAAATTCAAAATTCTCTGTCGAGACATTCCTTTTATGAATGGTTGTCCAATTGGCAAGTATCAGATTTTAAAACAAAATTGTTGTGTTTAATTTTCACTGTTAGGTCACTAGTACACTGTTTCATTTATATGACATTGTGTGTCTTTTGATCACGTGGCATAATGGAAGTTTGAGCTGCATGTCCATGTGCGTGTACATGATTGTCTGAATCTTGTTACAAGTAATGAAAACACTGGGAATTGATTAGGCTTTTAACTTTGTCTTCCTAAGGAATTTCAAGTTTGCTTTCCTCCTGGATTTTGTTTCAGGTCTTTTGTCTTCCTATAAACTGTATGCATTCTCTTTTAACTGCCTTTAAGTAAGTCTTCACCATTCAACAATCCTTATTTGTGCTGATGTTTACTTTTTCTAAGAATAGATCTCAATGGTCCCAATATCAAAGATGGAAAATAGCCCCAAAGTAGATCAGTCCAGCAAAGCATAACATGGAGATAAAACAAAAAACGACAGCGGCTATATAAAGAGGCATGCCAATGGGGAAAGAAGGCCACACCCAAAAGGTGGCAAGTGTTATAATAATAATTAGGAACCTAAAAGTGCGTTCCCAAATTACACTAAGGATTTCTTGCCCACTGAAAGAGGCACCCCAAAACTTTGGCATGAAGCCTGAATACCTTCTTGCCAACAATGTGCAGTATACTATACAGGGTAGGCCATTTATATGGATACACCTTAATAAAATGGGAATGGTTGGTGATATTAACTTCCTGTTTGTGGCACATTAGTATATGTGAGGGGAGAAACTTTTCAAGATGGGTGGTGACCATGGTGCCCATTTTGAAGTTGGCCATTTTGGATCCAACTTTTGTTTTTTCAATAGGAAGAGGGTCATGTGACACATCAAACTTATTGGGAATTTCACAAGAAAAACAATGGTGTGCTTGGTTTTAACGTAACTTTATTCTTTCATGAGTTATTTACAAGTTTCTGACCACTTATAAAATGTGTTCAATGTGCTGCCCATTGTGTTGGATTGTCAATGCAACCCTCTTCTCCCACTCTTCACACACTGATAGCAACACCACAGGAGAAATGCTAGCACAGGTTTCCAGTATCCATAGTTTCAGGTGCTGCACATCTCGTATCTTCACAGCATAGACAATTGCCTTCAGATGACCCCAAAGATAAAAGTCTAAGGGGGTCAGATCGGGAGACCTTGGGGGCCATTCAACTGGCCCACGACGACCAATCCACTTTCCAGGAAACTGTTCATCTATTAATGCTCGGACCTGACACATTGAACACATTTTATAAGTGGTCAGAAACTTGTAAATAACTCATGAAAGAATAAAGTTACGTTAAAACCAAGCACACCATTGTTTTTCTTGTGAAATTCCCAATAAGGTTGATGTGTCACATGACCCTCTTCCTATTGAAAAAACAAAAGTTGGATCCAAAATGGCCGACTTCAAAATGGCCACCATGGTCACCACCCATCTTGAAAAGTTTTCCCCCTCACATATACTAATGTGCCACAAACAGGAAGTTAATATCACCAACCATTCCCATTTTATTAAGGTGTATCCATATAAATGGCCCACCCTGTAGTTCAAAAAATTGAGACCCTGCTTTATTTTAAAAATCCACTCCTCCTCCCTGTTTGGCACAGCAAAGACATAGGATTATGTTACCTTTTTAAGGCATCTCAGATAGTCAGCACATTCTGTCTAGTGACTATAGGGATCATTGGACAGAGTTATAGCTTGGTATCCCTGGAGCCAAAGAAAGGCTGACTCTTATCCAAACAGTAACTCCTGGAGGGCGGGTAAGGCCGCCTCATCTCAATATAGAGTTGAATTAGAACTGAATCAAAGATTCCCCGTTAGGAGGAAGAGGCCAGGGTTGTGAGTGAAAAATCTGGACAAAGAGAAGCCGATGACAGGTGAGACACACAAGGGTTCAAGCCTGCATAGGAAAGCAAGATGAGGCTGCAGGTTATTATTAAATATTTCTCATTTGTTATTTTAAATTGTCTCTTTGTTTATATTTTCTTGTGTGCTAAACCATAAGTAATCAGACTTTTGATATTCCTGACTCCTTTGGTGTTATTGTAGGTGTGGGGTACCCTCTCCTGTTACATCCCAGACCAAAGTCCACTAAGATCATAATCAGGCTCAGTAAGTCAGATGAGGAATGGGGCTACAATGCTCACAAACTGTGTGGAACATCTAACTGTTCATTTGTGTCCTATTTGTATTAATTTTTGCTTAAGTTAATTTTATATATCATTCAGTTCAGTCTAATAACTTGCAGATCCTCAATACTAGAGATAATCTCAATGAACTGCAGAAGGTGTTGTTCACCTGGAAAAAGGGAAATGCCTTGAGTGATGGTAAATTGCTTTGAGGAAACTATTTTTTAATTAGATGTGCAGAACTCCTGGTAATGATTTTAAATACAAATCCTCATTGAGCTCAACATTGTCAATACTGTTGCTATGGTAAAGTATGATCTGTTGGTCTTCAAGTCAATGAAACAGCTAAAGTCTCCAGTCATAATGCTTCAGTTTACTATACCTGTATGAAAGCAAGTTGTCAATGCTTCAGGCCCTCAAAGGCACCTCCTGAAAACATTCTGAAACACAACTTGGACAGCTGATCAATGTCACTTCTTTTTCATTCGAGCCTGCATATGTTTGACGCAAATTTTTGGTTGCATTCCACTGAGTCTGAGAAAAAGTTAGTAAAAATGACTTTGAATTACCTCAACTTTGCAGTTCTATTAATTCTGTGCAATCAATATAATTATAATCTAGAAAATATAAAAAGCCTTTAAGAATAAAGGGCAAATAAATCAGTTTTGTTACATGTTATGCAACTATTGCTTGTTTTTCTTTCATCATCACATTATATACTGCATAGTAATAGTAAAATAGTTTGTCTTCGGACACATATGATTATAGTCATACGTTTTTTATTATTATACTTTCATTGAAATGGATAAAAAAAAAACAAATTAAGTTTTACTGATAAATGTGTCCCTAATTACAAGATGGAAATTAAAATAAAATATAATAGAAGTTTCATAGGAAATCTGATAAATAAAAAAATTGGCAATAAAATTGCCAGTGGGCAAAATACTACATACTAATGCCAATGGAAAAAAATACTTTTTTTCTATTTTAATGTTTTGGGAACAACCCAAGAGCACTGTTACACAGTGAGCTGGTTTCACATACAGAATCTGGGAAATTTCCAAGTTAATTTATTTTCATGAATTTATAGGGATTTGCTTGTTAAAACATATCTCACTGACCCAGCAAAATTCTCAGGCTAACAGTGTTTACGCGTGGATTTTACATCTCACATGAATAAATGGGAATCCTAAAGAGGATGGGAAAGGTCTTCCACTATTGATGTCAGGTTTATTTTTGCTCAAAGACGTTAGTAGGATGGCGGCACGGTGGCGCAGTGGTAGCGCTGCTGCCTCACACTAAGGAGACCTGGGCTCGCTTTCCGGGTCCTCCCTGTGTGGAGTTTGCATGTTCTCCCCGTGTCTGCGTGGGTTTCCTCCCACAGTCCAAAGACATGCAGATTTGTTCCTGCCTTGCGCCCTGTGTTGGCTGGAATTGGCTCCAGCAGACCCTCGTGACCCAGTGTTAGGATATAGCAGGTTGGATAATGACTGACTGACTGACGTTAGTAGGAAAACAAAAGGATGACTGGACAGCAGTAGCAATACACACAAATCACCAAGATGCATTTAAGACATAAACAGTACAATTGATGAGAAACTGCATATGTCTAAGCAAGAAGAGTCTTAGGACACATGCTGCTGCATTTCTACTTCACTGCCATTTTAACCCCCACCAAAGCCCCCCCCCCCCCACCCCCTTTTCCTTCTCTGGTGGAAATGAATTTTGTCCTTGGTTTATATAGAGAGTTCCTTAATTGTGTTTCCAAAAACATTTGAACAGAAAGCCTCCCAAAATAAGAGTCTATAAAAATATCAAACAATTCACGGCCTTACATAAGCCATTTTTGGGTTAGTAATAATTGTTATATTCCCAGGTGGAAATATGATGCATTTCAGGATATCTCAAATGCATTTTCAAATATCCTGAAATAGACAGGAAGTCTTATTGAAAGAATAGGACATTTTACAGGATGTGATTTTGAGATATCTTGAAATGCACAGAAAGCTATTTTAAAATATCTGAAAATGTATTTCAGATATCTAAAATGCACAGAAAGTTATTTTAAAATATCTGAAAATGTATTTCAGATATCTAAAATTACCTGCGGATGTATTTTAACATATTTCAAAATGTATTTGAGATATCTCAAAACGCATAGGAACTTATATTTTTCAGATTTCTCAAGATGTGTAGTGTATCATTTCAAGACATCTTGAAGTCTATTTGAGATATCATAAAATGCATTTCCAGATATATTAAAATGTATTTTGAGATATCTTTAAATGTTAATTTGGCTTGCCATACACAGTGACATCCATTAGAAAAATGTAGAAAATGGTGGAAGATGCGAAACATATGAAAAAAATGTAAACATAATTTTGAGGATAACAACCCATAAACGCACAAACAAATGATACCAACTTTGCCAGAAACATGCTGTTATACTGTTGTAATTTATTTATATGTTGAATCCCTCAGCTGTATTCTCACACAGTACATCTTCTGCAATAGCATTTAAAATCTGCTCTTTGTAAGACACTGCCACCCACAGAGAGTGATAATGAATCTCATTAAACACCCCTTGCAACACCCACTTACTCCACTGATTGTCTGACTTGACTTAGAATCAGAAGTAAGCATCACCTGACACAGTTATTTCCAGCTATTTAAATAAGGGAGCACCTAAACCACCTTCAGCATGCAAGATTAACTTGTAACTAAGGTAAATACGTATTTTAAATTAAACTTAACTTTTACATGAAATTAATTCAGATGCTAAAATATAAAGTAAAACAGAATCGCTGCTCTCAGGTGTACTTTGTATCTAGTTTTTAAAATCTTTATTGTAGGTAAAAGGGAGAGGCTTTTACAACAATAGCAAATCGTTTTCATTATAATCATTTTCTCTGTGATTACAGTGGCTTTGTTTGTTTTTAATTTTTATATTTTCTGTATTTTATGATGTTTTAAGTTTTGTTTATAATGTGTTTTTTAATATATTGTTTGTTCGGTGTCCTTGAGTGCTTAGAAAGGCGCTTGTATAAATAAAATGTATTAAATCAAATGTCTCAGTCTGGTGTAAAGCTTGCTGCTCACTGCTTTTAGTTTGTTGCTATCAGATCCAGGTAATTTTGAGGATATTTAATCTTGACTAAAACTAAATATCTTTCCTCCATGAGAGAAATATACTGCTACCAGGGACAAGTGAGATGTATAACACATTTTCCTGTTAATTTTTTTCTCTTTTCTCACCTGTATTAGTTTTATAAGAATGTGTTACAGTAAATATGCTACAGAAAAGGATAAGTAATACAATATTTTATGTCAAATTTAGCTTCCATACCATAGATAACACATCTGCAGTGGTACAAAATAGGGTAACCTAATATATAGTTTTTGTAGAGCACCCAGATGGTTAAGTAAAGCCATACATGCTTGCTTTAGGATTAAAACTAATAAAATGTTCCCCAGTTCCAAAGAGGTTTTGGATATCTCCTCAAATACAAAATGAGATTTCTTTCTAATTTTAAATATAATACAATAGTGGGTGTATTAAATTTTTTCTTCTTGAAAAAGATAAGGTAAAGAGCAAACGATGTAGTTTTTTCATTACACAATATTATCTCATCTAGTGATACACTGATCACTGCTGTAACTGGATTAAGAGCAATACTGGTATCAATACAGTCTGACAGGCAGGCAAAGTTTTGTTTCCAGCATGTCTTAATGTGAGACTGTCCAAAAAAATCTGACTGAAAGAGGTAGATATCTAACAACACAATTACAGTCTTGGCCAGGCACATTTTACATAACCTAATTTTTAGTTGACTTCCTCTGTGCTTTGCACAAATCCATGAGGAGTGTATGTTTTCTTTACCATAAATGTTGATTGAAAGGTCTCTTTCCTAACTTAAATCATCTATGGAGAACTTTTTCAGAGTGGCAGAGTGAATAAATACTCTTTATACGTTGTGTTATTATTATTGTAAGACAGTATAATTTTTGCCATCAGACTTAAAGGATATAGAGGCTTTATACAAAATGTTTAATAGAAAAAAATGGGTTGCTAGAAGGATGGGAACATTTCATCAATATGTTAATCTCTAAGGGCCCCAATGTCAAGCATCTTGGAAAAGAAGACTGAAATTCATTGGTGCAAATAACTAACATCTCAGACTTAAAGTGTATTACATAGTGGTACCATGGTCCGATTGAGTGCTGAAGCACTGTATTCCTGTTTAGTTTACAGCAGATGGGAGAAGGAGGTCTTCATAGTAAAGTCTATAAAAAAGAGTTGGAACAGAATTTCCTTAGCTAATCAAGTCATTAAAGTTTAATTGCTTTCTACTTCTTCCAAGTGTCTTAGAATATGCAAATGTGCAGCCTACTGGCAGAAATGGCAGAGGTAGAATTTAGGTAGTGCCATGCAAACATATTTTCTTTTGTTGCTGTGTTAATTTTTTAATTGGCTACCTCTTTAAATTCCAAATAAACATGGATACAATTATGTATAACTCATTTAAGGACTGTACACTATTATATATATATATATATATATATATATATATATATATATATATATATATATATATATATATACTGTATATATATATATATATATATATATATATATATATATATATATATATTGTAAAAGGCGCTATATAGGCACCTGACCCAACACAGAATCACACTGGAGGCACATATAAAAATAAAAGAACTTTTTATTTTTCTTCACCTGTGGGGCACGTCTTCCCTGTGACCCCCACAGGCACAGCACAGTCCCCAGTACACCAAAAAACACTCTTCTTTGACACCACCACTCCTCTTTAAAGCTTCGTCCTCCTTCTCCTGACTCTGGCCATTGAGTCATGGTTGCTGGGCCCTTTAATAGTCCACCCGGAAGTGCTCTAGGTGGTTGACTGCCGAGTTCCGGCTGCACTCCCAGGTGTAGTGAATACGCTGCCCATAAGGGCTCAGGAGTCCCAGCTGCAGCACCCCCTGGCGGCGCTTGCAGGACCCAACAGGGCTGCACCCAACTCCAATTCCCATGGAGCCCTGCGGGAAACTGAGGCATCGCTCTAACCCAGGGGGGCGGCCATCTAGCGTCCAGGGGAGGTATTACACAGTCCATTGCTGCTCCCCTGAACATTGTGAGCGGGGGGCTGAACGCACCCCTAGAAGACACGGACGCTCCTAAAAAAAACCCCTTCTTAAAAACGCTGATAGACTACCTTTACATTGCTCCCTTACTTGCGGCTGCTCTGTCGCTGAGATGTTTCTCGTGCGGCAGTACGCATACTTAAAAGCCTGAACAACATCTGTCCTTGTTGGCTGATTGCTTTTTTTCTCTCTCCCCCAGACATCCTTTGCTCCTGTTGCGGGTCCCGCTCCCATTGTGCTCCCCTATGATGTTTGCCTGTTCTTTTAAACGAGAACTAACTGCATACTGAGCTCGTTTTACTTCTGAAAGAGACATGTTTGCTTGAAGTGTTAGAATAAGTTCCTGTCTCTACCATCTCCTGTGTTTCTGTGCAATTCTGTGACCCAAGCGTGACAACATATAACGAACGGGTGTCCCGGCCAGGGTCCGCCACAATATATATATATATATATATATATATATATATATATATATATATATATATACTAGGGGCTTTTCCCCCGGGGCGCGCCACGCGCCAGCCACTGCGCATCTCTGCCGCACGCTAAGGAGACACGGACGGATCAGCTGCTGTCTTTCTGCTCCTGCTGCCAAACTGCGTGTTCTGCTTGTCGCGCTGCACATCGATCATGTAAAAGCCTGTGCAGCAGTTGTCCTTTGGTCTCACTGCTTTGTCTTGCGGGACATTAAAGTGTCTCTCGCAGGACGTCCGGGCTGATTATTACTTTCCTTATTTTCTGAATTTGCACATAGATTATTATTGTTCTCTCCTGGACTCCAGCACTTCTGTCACACCAGGGAGTGCTACAGGGAGTCCTTTGATCACAAAGGACCTGGAGCACTTCCAGGAGCACTATAAAGGAGGCCACCTCACTCTGTTTGAGGAGCCAGAGTCGGGAAGTGGAGGGTAAAGCTTGCTGGGAGAGGAGTGGAGGCAGCAGAGAAGAGAAAGAGACAGAGAGAAGAAGAAGCAAATTTGGGTGCTGTTGTACTTGGACTGTGTTGTCCACTGTGTTGTATTGGTGGGAAACGGGGGAAGGTGTTTATCCAACAGGAAAAAAGAAAGTGTGCGGTGTTTTGCACGTGTGCCTGTCTGTGTCCTGGTTTTGGGAGCTGTATGTCTACGTGACTTCCACTATATATATATGAGGTGTGATCATCTCAGAGAGACACTTTGATGTCACGCGAGACTAGACATTACAACCTTAGGAAGCAAGACCCATGAGATGGTGACTTTTGCACGTCACGCCCTACTTACAAACGATTTAAAACAAGTTCACGGACATCTAACCTCACAGTTGTTGGAATGCTTTTGGCAGACACACTTCATGTGCTCCGTGAATGACTAAGTGAAGAAGAAAGAGCAGAATGTCAAAAAGAGACACAAAAGCGTTGGAGAGAAAAGAAGGCAAAAAAGGATGCACAAGAGAACAATAATAATCTATGTGTAAATTCAGAAAATAAGGAAAGTTATAATCAGCCCGGACCAAGTGGAATTGAAAAGCTCTAGGTCCAATCAGGGTAAGAAATAAAAGATTTCATAATAACGTTCAAAAATGGTGCAATACACATGCATAGCTGGTTAGAGATTATGAAAGCAGTGGAATTTGAAAGGCTCAAAAAAAAACGTTGGCACAATACGCATGTAGAGCAAGCTAAAGAAAATTAAAGTAGTAAAATTTGAAAGTATCAAAAAAAGATAGTAAAGATCACATAAGCACAAACAAACGGAAATTATTATTCGATGAAATAATGGAACAGCAAAAAGAGATTGAATATATGGACATAGGTGATATGTCAGTATGTAGATATTGTAAGGCTTTAAAGTTTAACTCAAAGACTTGTAGATCATCTAATTCCTGATACCATCAGGGAAAACTAGTGTTGCCTCCCAATGAAGAGGCGTATCCGCGAAAATTGAAAGATTTGTTATTTGGTGAAAGTGAAATCCACAAACACTACAGACAAAATATCCAAGTCTACAATAATCTTTTCATGTTTGCATCATTCAATGCTCAAAATGTAGATTTACACGATTCAGGACCATATGCTATGAGAATCTGTGGTCCCACAACAATAAAAACTACAACAAGTTTAATTTCGAAGACACCACAATTCGGGCAGGTGTATATTTATGATAACGGAGAAGTAATGCAACATAGAATCGAAATGGTGTTTGGTCAAATCAGAGCATACATTTACATGATCAAATTTCAAAAACAGGGTTACCTCACATGCATTTATTGGTTACTTTGCAAAATAAATTATTAACTGCTGATGATGTAGATTGCTTTGTCTGTGCTGAAATTCCAAACAGAAAAACCTATCCTGAATTATTGTACAAAGTCATTAAACACGTCTCATGGACCACATTTAAAAGATTCAGTATGCTGGGACTCAAAAGAGAAAAATTGTTAAAAGAAATTTCCTAAAGTGTTTGTTCAATCAAAAGATAAGACTAAGGCTGGCTTTCCAGATTATCACCGAAGAGATAATCGTCACTAACAACACAATTATCATGGAAAGAAAGATGGTAAAATTGTGATGATCGATAATTCAATGATTGTACCATATAACCCGTATTTGCTCAAACAATTCGATTGTCATATTAATGTCAAGTATTTTGCATCGGAAATGAGTATTAAGTTCATCTACAAGTACATTCATAAAGGGCACGATAGAGTATGTGTAACTTTATCCAAAGAACAGTCTCAGGACGAAGTTCAAGCATATTTAGATACTCAGTATGTCAGTGCAATGGAAAGTGGGTGGCATTTAATGGAATTGCCAATGCACGGTCGAAGTCATTCTGTTGAATTATTAATGATTCATTTACCAGGTCAGAATATGATTCAATTTAAAGAGGGTGAAGAAGCAGAAGCTTTAAAGGTAGCGAAAAATAGAAATACAAAATTATTGGCTTATTTTGAATTTAATAAAACAGACGTAAATGCAAAAGCATATACGTATGTGCAAATCCCTGAAAATGGCACATGGCAGAAACAAAAGGTGTGTGTATGTGTATATATGTCTATGTGTATGTACTGTATATGTATGTATATGTCTATGTTTATGTGCATATGTGTATATATGTGTGTGTGCGTGTGTATGTATCAAACTAAGTAGTTACTCAGACATTAAAAATAAAAGCTAATTAATGTTATATGTGGTATTTTATTAGATATATAAAAAAAACTATACATAGAATTTTAATTATGCAGATGGATTTACTAAAAAGATAAAAAAACTAAGAAGACTATCATTGACAACACATATTTGTTAAAATATTTATTTAAAGCTCAGTATTTCCTTAATTTAAATGTATATTACAGTAAATTTCACAAAAAAAATGCAATTCTTCCTGAAACCTCAATAAATGTTAAAGGTAATCTATAACAAAAGCTCAAATATACATCTAAATATGGCGGATTCCAGCTGATCTTTTTGACAGAAATGCAGTTATTCTTGACTATGTCTGCACATTAATTGAGTACAAAGGCTGTGGTGGAAACACTGTATGAAAATAAAATGTTGACAGCAAAAAAAAAAATGCATAGGCAGAACATTTACTTCTTCAATATAGTGATAAGTGTAAAAGGTGTATTAAAAAAGTCCCATCTGTTTTTATTAAGAACATGCCTGTTCCACATAAAGCAATATACTGTAGCATTAAATTTGTGTATACCTGGCAACATTCTTATCACTTCTGTTACAAATTATCAGTGCTGATTCTCGCCCTCAAATCTAGAACTACCATACATCACAGTGTGACATTCTTCTACCTAAACATACATCTGACAGAGATATATCAAAGCGACAAGCAGACTCTTCTTGTAACCATATCACTGAGCTCTTACTTTGTATCAGCAGGTTTATATTTCTTGTAAGAAGTTGTGTCTTTTATTTTCCACAAGTGATCTGACAGTGTTTTATTTCCTAACCTACTTGTGTCAGAGGTGATTTATCCTTCAACAAATAAAGTTCTCCCCTGCTTGATTGCCCTGTAATGATCTGTCATGTCATTGAGAGAAGGAAGAAGGGCAAGAGTATTGCCAGAAAAAGGAATTTGCTTTCTACTTACAGTGACTTGATTAGCACTCTCGTCACTTCCTTTCTCATGCCTGTCTGTCTTCTCGAGCTACAAGCAATTCAAAAAATAATTTTCAGAGAGTAATATTTTGGAAAACTAACAGAACTGGACATAAGAAAACCTCTGCAGTTGCCCAGGAAAAAAATAAATGCAACTATAGCAAATAAATGAATAAATAAATAAAATAGAATAAATAAATAAATAAATAAAATTAACCAGAAATCTCAAGCAACAAAAGACATCATTATTAACTGCAATCACATTACCCCTTATATTTTGGAGGGTCTACCCAGACCAACTATACAAGTGTTCCAAATGTATTGAGACTATAAATTGTTTCTAGAGATAACTTTTTATATTCTCTTTGATAACAAGTATTATAGATGTACACGTTTTTTTTTTCTTTAAATGGGATATGATTTAGAATATAAATACGATAATAAATGACTGTGGGCTGGACACACTCAAATCCAAAGGCTCTTAAAGAAGAAACAAAAAAATAAATATGTACTACAAAATTCAAACAACCTAAAAGCTATTAGAAAAAGTGCCAAGTGTTTAAACTGAGTTTTGACTCCAGACTTTATTTGGGAAGCACAGCTCTTTTGAAAGGGCATTCTATAATCATTGAGAAAGGGAAGATAAAGTATAGTATAGTATCCAACTGTATTTACCTCTGTCTCTGGTAGAGATACTTTTTATATTTAACAATATAACAAATTTAACAAACAAGAGCCGTTTAGAAAAGAAACAAACCAAAAAAACACAGCCTAAATATCACTGGCAAATAAAGCCACAGGGCTATCACACATGAAGACATTTATTTAGTTTAGTGATGATACTAACTGCACTGTCTAAAATTGTAACATTTAGACCATCAGTTCTTAATCCTTTGGCTACAATCAGATTGGTAAAGCCTACTGTATTTGTTCATGCTTTTGGAAAGAAAAAGACTTGTCAACCCGTATCAAAAATTGGAAAACAGTTAAAAAGACACGGGAGATTAACAAACAGGGCATTGCAAAGTATACATTGCTAAGAAAAATAGAGCGAAAAAATACTTTGAAGAAACATTAACAAATTCAAGGTTACAAAATGATATTATTTGCATCAGTAACTTTGTATAAAAATCATAAAATAATTAATATTTGCTTTTTAACTTTAACTGTCATTCCGTAATAATCAAGGCCAAATTCAGACTAAAAAGGTTACTGAAGTGTTATGAACCGGTTAGTGATCACAATGTAAAGTTACCCTTTGATGGCTGTGTGAATAAACGGAAACTAAAAGTATTATGTCTGACTTCAAAAGGCCACATTTTAGGCACTTGCAGAAAGTGCAGGGACGGTTGATTAATAATAATACTTTATCATACTGAATAGTTTATGCCAAAAGTTAGAAAGCAGTATACTAATTAAGTCAATGAAAATGTAAAATAAGAAAATAATTACTAAAGAAATGGAATCTCTGTAACAAGTGCAAGAAAACTTAGACTGAATATTAAACAGTACAAAAGAAAAGAAAAATGAGATAAAGCACCTAGAGAATATTGCTGACAATGTATGAAAGAATCAAAAAGGAGATAAAATGTATTAGGAAAAACATTGTTCAAACAAAATATACTGACAAAACAGTTTGGCGATAGACTGACACTGATTCCTCATGACTTAGTACTGGGAGAAAAAAATAAATAAATAAATGACTGGATGGAAATAAACACACAACCATCAGGGCATGAAACTGGAAATAGTCTGCTAGTCTGAGGCTATTAGATTTTCTGTCAGACTTGTAATTTTGGCAATATTAATAATAAAATAGGCTTTTTTATTGTAATGACTTTGATGGTTGACCTGTGAAAATTCCTAATATTAATGTGGGCAAATTCTCTAGGAGTGGGTACAAATGTTGCATGGGTGGGACAACAAAAGTGTGTCGAGACAGAGGCACGCAGTTTCCTCATGCATGTGCACAGAGCTACAGTATCTCTGTTACTTATAATCTAACACAGTGGCTTCAAATAGTTTTCTTCAGCAGCTCCTTTTAGTAACTCCATTATTTCAGATAGTGTTTCCCTCTTTTCTTGTTGTGCCTACAGATTCACATGTAGGCCCGTAACTGTTCATCCTCTCAAGGATATCTGCTGTAGTGGCTTTGAATACTAAACTTCATGGACTGCTTTTGAAGCATACTATTATTCTTGCTATATTATTTTAAATTTAAGAAATAAAATTAAACAAATAAAAGAAAAAGATAAAAAGGATTCTTTTGTAAAACTAAGTATGCTCATGTATTCTCTGCTGTGGTACCAATGCTGTAATCCAGTTTTGACAGCTTCTAGAGAACTAAGTTTTCATTTAAAAGCCGTAGCATGGCAAGGAAAGTTCAAATACTTAAGGAACACAGAGCTGAACAATGTTTAAATGTGATATTGTAACTCGCATGTAATTATTTAAGGTTATCTTTAATACAGTTTTATTTTTTTAAGTTATTGCCTATGGGTGTTAGCACTTTACTTTTACATTCTCTTTGAACAGTGGAGGTTAATGTATAAGGCAAAGCATATTAAAATTACAGGCCTTCTTTTCACTATATATAATTACATTATAATCTAAAAATAATGTATTTTATAACAAAAAAAATTACCAGCTATATTGTGAAAAAGAGATACAGTCTATACAATTGGGGTACTTTTTCTCATTGACCTCTATGGAAATTGAGTTATTTGTAATTATACATAAAAATAACTTTAATTACATTTTGAATATTTCAAATGGCATTTTAAATATCAAAAATCAAATAAATGAAAAGCCTCTGGAATTCTAACCTTGACTTGTGAAAATGTAATTACAGACATCTCTAATGGAAACCTCTATAAGATCCGATCTGGAAAATTCCCACAGTTTCCACTAGTGAAAATGGATTTACAGATATCTGCCACCTCAGATTCTGACATATTGTATATCTAATTAAGATTCTGACATTAGCCAACAATTGCAAATTGCACAAGTAAAATAAGAATTAGCATGAGACATTAAATGTTAAAATGGATTGCTATACATGGAGCCTGTGTGGCTTCAAACCTGAAGACACTGATATGATTGAGGGATAGATCCATATTTTATTGAAGGGCTGCTTTGTTTCCAAGTTATACGTCAAAATACTTTTTCTGTTCATCCAGATATTTATCTGATTTTTGATACAGAAAGCACTCTTAGAGATTTGCCAGGACTATTACATTTTTAAATCCACTCGTCCATCAGGCTACCAAGTATTTTGATTTCAATTCTAGCCCTGAACATCCTGGGAATACTGAGGGCATATTAAACAATTCAGAGGGAGAGAAATCACACATTTTAACAATACTAAAAGCATATTTAGTCACAAGGACTGGAAAATATTTGGTCTATAGTCTTCAAAAAAAACAATCATTTTATACAAATATGTTTTAACATATATTTTTCAGAGGTTATTACACACTGGAGAAAATACCAAGAGCAGGACACCAGCATGAAGGCTAACTACAGTCCATTTGAACATGTTTCTGTTCTAAATTATTGGAAGTGATTATAAAATATAGGGTAGAATCGGCAGATATCAAGACATATTGGAATAAGGTAATTTTGTAAGGAAACAACATCTGATAGCAAGGAAGCATATGCTACGATCTGACTTGATTTTAACTCAATAGGGACCTGTCTAGCTATACTACAGGGTACGGTAGAGTTTCTTGGCTGTAGCTCTTCTTTCTCAACTCCCAAGCGGTCTCAGATTTTAGATTTTTTTTTTGTACAATGCATATTTGATTGATTTTTGTTATTCCAGCAGAATAAAGAGGAGAGGAAAAAAATTTGAAACTGTATATCAAAAGGGGGAAATAAAACTGTGCAAAATCATATATATTTACTAAATCAAAAACTTAATAAATAAATATATAAAAATAGGGCATCCAACAAGAGATGATGATCATACTGCAAGTGGAATTTATTTAGAACACGGTATCAATATGGGTGTTATAAACAGGAAACAATAGGAAACCGTGTATGTATTCAAAATTAACTTTACAGCCCTGCAGGGGTCCTTGCTGATGACACTACAGTACTGTGGTTTTAAATTTTCTATTCATGGGTTTAGATAAAAGGTAACAAATTAGTGAAGTGTGCTTCTGAAAGAAAAACCAGTTGCACTAGCAGACCAACCAGAAAATATGGCAGATCCTTATGGATGGGCTTGAATAGTGAGATTTTATTAGAAGGTTTAAACAAGGGGTTTTGGAGCTGCCCTGGCAGGCTCGCCATTGTAGAGCAGCGATTTCCGATTTCTTTTTCAGGAACAACATACTGTAACAGTCTGAAACACTTACTTGATCAAGTAAGGAACAAAAATAGGTAGATATACTTTATTAGACTTACATGAACTTTGGAGAAGAAATCCTAAGTTTGTACTACAGGGATAAAGCTAAGAGGAAATGTATTTTCAATTTATGTAAATGAAAGAGAAGTCATGGATGGAAATGATTAAAATTATACAAAGAGTAAGTAAAGTCCATGCTATGTTTAGTGCAAGCATTTTAATAATTGGAAACTGGTTACAAGTATGACTGACTTCATGTCCATTGCTTAACTGCTCTATATTCTGAAGTGATGAGCAACACATAAAGACAAATTGATGCAATCTGTGACATTTCTGACCTTATTATCTTTCTGATCTATGTGGGGTTTCAATTTATCTGTCTTGTAAGAACCGATGCTGCAGATTGTGTTGCCAAAAACTAAAATATTTTGAATGAAGTCATTTAAAATGGTTTGCAAGGTTAAAACAGAAAGGTGTTTAAAACTACAAAAAATCACGTCAACTTCTTTATGTGTAGAACTTATTATTGTGAAATTATAGCCATCACAGCTAGGTATGCTGATTAAAACTTTTAGAACAGCCTGGTTTTTGAACAGTGTAAATTAGATTCTATTGCACTTAGGCTACTTTTATTAGATACAAAAACATTTTTCTGAGTAGTATTTCTGCAATTCATACAACTGAATATCCTTTGCATTTAGTTCATGGGGGAGCCAGAACCCAAAACTGGAAACACTCCTGCAATCAAATGCTGCTTTACAAAACTGAAACAGAGATGGTCCTAGAATTTATTTTACATACTGTACATAAAGGATGAAATAATATCACAATCCAAATTACCATTTAAACATTTCACTAACTGGAAATGCTGAATATATTTGTAAACCATTTACAAATTAATTCAAATCCAACTAATATATCTTCACTTAATTTATTTAAAGACATCCTTAAAGAGACATAATTTCTTAATCTTATTTAGTGGATAGTTTTTGGCTTGCTGTAAATATTTATGTATGATGGAGTATAAGTCAAGAATGAAGAAATACTCCTTTTTTTTATAAAGTTGTGGGGCTCAATATAAACCAAAAACACAGAAATAAAGCAGTTCCAAACTTGAGCATTTTGAGAAAAATAGTAGATGGGGAAGGTTGGGGAAAACAATGAAATAAAAAAATGATGAAACTTTCAAAGACGCAAGGGCCCACAACTAATAGTGTGACTGCTGCTGAATGCTCCCAAGAAGTACACGGTAGCAGGAGCATTTTTGTTTGTTTTTAGCATGTTGAAACAGACACTCAGATACCCTTTTGAAAGGCTCTTCCATTGTTTGCAGCAGATGAACATAAAAAGAATGGGAGCAGAATGGATTTGCAGGCTACCACGTTTTGAAGCAGCTCTATTCAAGAATCTTATCCAGAATTAAACTGAGAAACCTATGCAACAGTGAAGTGTTAATTTAAAATAACAGCAATGCCACAACAATATAAAAATATCTAAAAATTCCTCATTGACACTGTGTTTCTTATTCTTTCAACAATATCTAAGCTTGCTGAGACAATTGCAACTGTGTAGGGTATCTGCCTTTCACCTAGAATCCTATGTGACTTTGATCAAATGTCAGCTGTTGCCTCATTTACTATTTAATGATCCCCATAAAGCCATATCCGTACTGAACACCATTTAGCACTGATTGCTGTGTTATTGTTTTGCCTCTTTAAACGCATGGTTAAGAGAAGTAATGGCTGATCAGGACATGGACAATCAAATTTCTACTTTAACCGACCCCAAGCACATTGATTTCACTCATGCAGGTGATTGCAAACAAGCTGTTAAAATTTAGTCATCACTTAAGTTGCACAAGTTTGATAAAATGTGAAATGCGGCTCCCGTAGGGTCATCTGTATCTCTGCCAAGTGCAGTCAAGGGGACTTTTAGTTTAAAATCCTTAATAGTTACTCATATCTCTAAATTTCTGAATTGTTGCATTGCAATGTACACATTCACTGTATGAGATATTAACAGAAACAGTAATAACAGGGTGATTACATTTGCATCTTGAGATTTACGTAAATTTCAACCACTTTAATCCCTAAAACCATGTCTATATCATAAGACATAAAAATAAACAAGGATATTAAAGTTAGATCTTGAGATTTTAGTAAAAGCCAATGTTAACCTCACTCGGCTGCTTAAGTATGGAAAAAATATCCGTAACAGCTTAGATTTATAGTAATTTATTTTAATCAGCTAGACAACTTTTTCTCCCCTATGGTGTTTTTAGCTTCTTATTTTAAAACAGACAGTAGGCTAATACAATTTACTGAATTAACCTAATTTACTTGATATGTTTAGCAACAGCGTGGAAACATGCTGTGGACAACTTTTTAATCAAGAGATTGATCAAACTGTGGAAATTACCACCCAGTGAGAGCTGCAGCATGCAAATGAAGCTATATTCCATGACAAGCATAAATAATACTAATAAAAAAAAAAAACTCTCGTTGTCTTTCTTTCACATGCATATAAACATATAAGGGCTGAAGGGATGGCGTTCCATTACACTGAATTGATTAAAAACTACAGGATCAGATATAAATAAAGACTTACATGTGACATTTTAACTTTCATGACTTTGTTCTACAGAGTTTATTTTTTCATGGATTCCTCTGCCTTGCATTTGACAAAGGAACTATATAAATACAGCTTTCTTTTTTATTTGAAGAAGCAGAACAATGTTTTCTGAACATTATCATTTTAACACTCTTAAAAAGATGAATATAAAGAACCAACAACTGTGATGTATCTTGTATTATTTAACTAATGTTGTGCCCGTCTTTGCATATCTGAGACCAAACATATTAAGGCAATCTGTTTTAATATGCTATGGCTAGACACTTCCATCTATAATGGCATGAAAAAATCACCTTTTACTGCATTTGCTTTGACTTTAAACAAACATTTCATTAAATACTTTGTATGATTCAAAAACATATGTTGCAAACATTGTTATTGTAGGAATATAATTGTTTTCTAGGCTTTTTTCTCTACTTTTTATTTTTCAAAATAGGATATCAATGTATGAATAACAGAATTTAATGACTGTGACCACCAGTACAGGGTGCCTCTTTACCTGAGCTTGCTGTTGGATTTCCTCCTTTAGACTCTTTAGCTGTGTTTGCAGGTGTAATTTTTCCTCTTTCGTTATCTTGAGGTCTACTTCACGCTTTCTTAGTTCTTCTCTCATATTCAGAAGTTGCTAAGGATGAAACAGTGGTCAGATTTAAATGAGAAAATAAAACAACTTTTTTTTCCTGTGTCTTAAACTGAAATATTAAGTAGTTTTCCATTAAGTTCTTCCTTGTGTATATACGGTAATAAGGCAGATTTACTGTATGTTAACTGCTTTCTCCATATAACTGATTCTTGGCCAGGCAATAACCAAGATCTACAATGTCAGCTTTCAGTGCAGCCTGATCTCAGTTTAATGCCTCAACAGAAGAAAATGCTGCACGCATTATTATACTGTATATTAGTACACACACTTATACACACAAACTTATACTATATTCTGCTGAACAGAATAACATATTGGTTTCTGCACTCACCAAGACATTTAAAGCAGGGATATTGTGCTGCTCTGTAATCAATAATTCAAAAACCTATAACTGCTCCAGCCTAAAGTAGTATATCTGTTGAATAAGTGTCCTGTTTCAGTTTTATTACCCATAAAAAATAATTTGCAGTTACTCAGTGCTGCTGCATTTTTTTTCTTAAATTGTTCATTAAAAGTATACCAACCTATCTGGTACTACTCTGAATTCCAATTGTTTGATTTTAACTGATTCAGCAGAAAAAAAAAAAAAAAAAAACGGCAAGCTGCCCAAGCCTATTAAAGCTTTCAACAATTCGTGGGATTTGTTTAACCAAATGGATGACTACAGCACTTTTATATGGCTTTTTATTTTGCATTATTAAAGCTTCTTTTGTTTTTAAATAGAGACCCAATGTAACAACTAAACAATGGCCTTAGCTACCTGATGGCTGGAAGCCAAAATGTTAACATATTTAGTAAAAGTATTTATATAGCATCTTACATTTCCGACAATAAGAACCATTGATGCATCTATTATTAAAATGTCTTAGTCCAGTAGAGGGTGGTGGAAGCCAGCATCTATACCTGCAGAACAGGGTGCAAGGCAGAAGCCAACCTGAAATGGGACACCAAAGTACGGACAGGCACACTGAAGCACTCGCCTATAATTACTCATATTCAAAACTCAGATAAGAACAATAACTGTCCAGGACAAATCTATTTTGATAAATGCAATTGCAGATAAACTATGACATTAATTTGGAAAGGATGCTCAAATTCCTCTAACAGTACCAACAATTAAAGGTAATGTGTTCACATTTGGTAATGCTAAGTAATCTATCTCACGGGCCTTCACGAAAGTCAGTGTAAAGTTTATATTTAATCATGATAAACAAAAAACACATCTCCTGAAAGTTTTAAAACTTTTAATGAAAGTGAACATTAAGGAAAGTTAATACTCATTTTAATGCTATCAACAGAATGAACCTGTCACACGCCATTAGGGTCACAGCATAGGCAAAGTAAGAAGCAAACTAAAACAAAAAAGGGCTTTACAGGGAAAAGTCTTAGATAAAAATACAATTTTTAAGGAAGAAATTCTTAACTAGGAACCCCAAAAATAAAAATATGTTATATTAAAAATAGAACAGCCGAGGCAAGTATCCAAGTGGCCAACATTAAAAAAATATAAGGGACATAATCCAAAAAAAATCCTGAAATATCCAAAAGTTTGCTAGAATTTGTGGCAGAGCAAAATCCTGACTTACATAAAACAAGGGCCCAATGGCAATGCCTGAGCACTTCATTGTTGCAGTATACACTCATATTCAAGGAATCCTCCACTCTTAGTATTGAGCTATAACTAGGGGCCACATCTGGCAATGAAAATGCCAACAGGATGCCACATTCACTTGAGGCTTTGACAAAAGGCAATCGTACTTGGAAAAAGTTAATATTTCTTACATTTCTAATACTGATAATAACTCCTAGGGGTTGTTTTTGCCACACTTTCAGCCAAAGCCAATTTATCCATCATAAGCACAGGCTGCTATGGGTTGGACTACACTGTCAAGAGCACCATTGCTTTTTGATGTTTAAATCACTGGTCCTGCTTTCAGCTCTGCCTTCACGAGGGCTTTGGATTGGGTTTACAAATGGCACACTCAGTGAGCTGTCTCATTGTTGCCAACCACATTTAGGCCAAATTAATTTGCAGTTGTCTGTGTGAATCAGGTGCAATTAACCAGATCCATGAAGAGCCTAGTTTTGTGTTAATAACTCACACTTGGTCGTGTGGTTTCAGCCAATAAAGGTGGAGTATACTCACCCTATGTCATGTTAAATAAAGCTTGTAGAGTGTCTTTTAATGAAAGACATTGATGTCTGTGCATTTGTACAAATTGTGTAGAAATTTTACAGAAATTTAATGTCAGTCACTTCATAATGTGATAGATTATCAACCATATGCAGGAACTAGGTAAAAGATGAGGAAAACTTGTAGAAGGTCAGACATAGAGCAGGCATGACAAAATCCAATACCCCAACAGAGTTCTGTAACAGTGCAGAACCTGGAAAATAACAGCGTGAATCAAGCATTGAAGAAACCTTTTCTACAAGATGGAATGATGACTAGAAAACTACATATTAGCTGCTTTCTGTTACACCTAAGGGATGAGGCAATCATTTTATGAAGGGAAAGGGAGAAGAGAAGAAGCTGTTAAGCCAAGCTAAAGTATAAACCGAAAAAACCAGTCCTATCTTTCACCAAAACCCCAACATTAAAAACAATTGAGGTCAGAAACAATGAAGCTCAGAAATACATTATTTTAAGGTCAAAAATGAAGCATATTGAAAACCAACAAATAAGTGTTTATCCAATCTCAATAACTGGAAGTGTATGGTGCTGATCTTTACACTGTTGACCATCACGATCTCCAAAATTGAAGCTCCAACTGCATCAGATAAGCCACAAAATATTTTTAACCCTTTTACAAAGGGTTCAAAACTAAAGATAAACTTCAGAATTTCATTCAATAGCCTAAAATAGATCTACTTGCAAGTATTCAATCAAAATAAAGCTTTCAAGAAGTGGAACAATTTTCAGATAAAAAACAGTTTACACTTCCTGGCTGAACAAACAAACAGTTTAAAAGACTTTTGTGTATGAATGCAGGCTTCTCCATTGTATGCTGCAAGACATGACATGCAGAATATTATTCTTTATTTACCTGTTGCATGCCCTGTAATGCTTGTTGCAGGAAGTTCAGTTGCTGTTGTCTTGTGGCATCTTCCTCTGTGCGTGGGGGTAACAGTTTGCCTTGCTCTTGTTTCAGAAGTTCCACTTCATTTCTATAAGCATCCAGCTGCAGCGAAGGGCTGTCGTTCTCCTCTTTCCAGACTTCAATCTGGGCGGCTGGGGCCTGTGGTGTATTGATGTATTTGAAGAGACAGTCAAGTGTAATATAAAGCAAAGGGAAAAAAAACTAATATTAAAGAAAATGTACACATATAGTACAAACCTGTAAAGTCATAAATAAATTAAGTTCAGTTTAAAATTTATTCATGTGATTTATGCAGTTTTGATAACATTAGATAATGTACACCATACCCCATTTATATTCTAGCAAAAGCAAGTAAGAAAAAAATAAATGTGAACTATGAACTTTGTCTTTGAGAATCCAATGAAAAAATAAACCTTAGAACATACTAAATGGCACAGTCTTAGAAAGCTGACCAATTGCCTGCACCCAATCCCAAGCTGTACAATATGCCCACGTAAATAGCTGAGTGGTATTTGAATAGGATTAAGTGCAAATCATTAGTCACTATGTTTACCAGCAATTAAAGTCAATGTGCCATTTGCAATGTTAGCAGATTATACTTAATTATTGTGTGTAGCTATGTATGCTTTGGGCTAAGGGAGTACCAACTGCACCATAGCCCCATCACGCTTCAACATTAAGCAACAGCTCTGTTTGAATTCTAAAGGGTATGACTGCTAATACCATTTCCTGGCCTGCATTTTAAGTGACCTGACAGAATTACACCAATTTGTAAACATCTACTGTGTACATCTAAGCAGTAACTGGTACAGGCTACAAAGCTCTCGAGAAAATACAAAAAAAATTATGATGTGCTGTCTAAGTGGCAAAGGGGTGCCAGTGGCAACAGCATATTTAACATGGCACAAGATGGGGAAAAAGTGCCACAGAAAGTCTAAAGAATACTATGCTGGTAATGACTAACCATGTCAATATGATAAAAACAGAGACCCCTAGGGGTAGTAGATCCTGTGATGTGTGGAGCAACAGACGCAACTTGGGTCACTAGTAAGTGAGAAGATTGAGAGTGGTACTACGATAGGTACTTCAGGATATAACCTAGTGACTCTAAAAGGCTGATAACCTAGGAGTACCTGAAATCTGCTTTGGACAACAGGTGTAGGTAGCACAGGTTGTCTAGCTGGGAAGGTGAGAAGGGTGAGACAAACTACCCATTTAATGGTGAGGATATGGGGAGTGATAGGAGCCCATACCTTTATTTCCTGCTAACTGGGAAGTAGCACACGATCCCTGAGTAGAAGGAGCATGACAAAACTGCCCCATTAACGCAATTGGCAAGAGCAAAGCTGCTTTACAGAACTAGCTGACAGCTGCATAGCAGGCCACAAGGGGGAGCTTTAGTCTAGTGGTCCTATATTCAAAGGCGATTTGTTGGTAATTATGGAAATACTTTTGCGGTTTGACCAGAGACACTGTGAGTCAACATGCACTCCGTGAGTATTTGACAAAAACTCTATTGGAGGTCAGAGTTTTGAAAGACCCATGATGTGGAATGTAGACTGGAGTGATGGAAGTGGAGAAGGTGGGAGTGCTTAGTGAGAAATTAACATGTGGAGAAGTTAACATCTAACATGCTAGAACTGGAAATTGGGTAGGAATGCCAAGATTCCTTTTTTTGTTCTCTTGTTACCTCATTTGTAATTTTGTTCATCTTACCCATGTGTGTTTATAAATAAATAAACAAACATTAATTTTAATGCACCTTAGTATTAACCCAAGCGTGAAAAGCAACCAAATCAATGTTTTCTTTTCATAATATTTTTATATATATATTGAAAATTGCATCAACTGTTAGTAATAATATTCAAAATGACTAATAAAGGAAGTCATTTACTTTTTAAAAAAGTAATTGAAAAGGTTAATTTATTTTCGAAGGAGTCTGTGCCATACCCAATGTAAAAGAGATCTCCTGAAATGTCTCCCTAAGAGAAAGCAGATTTAAATGTGTTTCTTAAAGCTGGCACAGCAATCTTTTCAATTGTAAAGTATCTTGAATTTAGTGCTATATCACTTTCCTGAGGGAAATCTCTAGGAGAGTAAAATCCCTGGATATACAATATGATTTAATGGTTATAACACAACACTTGCAAAGATGTTCTCAAGGGAATACAATGGAAGCAATGTATGTTGCAGTCCATATTTATGGTGACATGCACCAGAGGCTGTTGTCCTCCTTTATTTAATACTTTGATGCTATCATTAAACCAGAGGTCCATCAAAATGAAGGACCTTAATGTCCGAATCTTTGGGAGTTGGAGTCTACCTCAGTACCATTATACACATAACAAAAACAACTAGGGACACATGGAAAGGATACCAGTTCAATAGGGTACATTGTATGCACTGGCAGGTAGGCTAAAAAGCGTGTCTTTGAATGTGGAAGGAAATCAATGTATCATGTATGTCTGAAGTTTAAGAAATTAATTAAAAGCATAATGTTCAATGGTTAGCAATTTTAGATTCATGTATGGAATGGTTAAAGCATACAGGGTGCAATAAAATGCCAACTTATGCAATAATAGAAAGGTGTAATGAATTTAATGATTAGCTTAATAAAGAATTAATTCAAAAAGGAAAAAAAGTAGGAGCATTGTCAAAAAATGTACAACTGACTACGGCACGAACTCCAGGTTTCCAGTGGGCTTCAATAAAAGAGCAAAAAACAACTATTCTTAGCACATGGAACCAGACAGTTGTCATCAGCATTGTCTTTCCTTTGGGATGTGAAAAAGGCTCGACTTTTTAAACGAGCACGCGATCCAACTTTAATTTATTTTTTCTAAATTAGCTTTCAGTAGACCGAATATAATTTGCAAGTAACAGGCACACCTTGTCAGAAAAAAATCATTGGGCTGGTTGATATAAAAGAAATTTCAGTTGATGACAATATGAAATATGAGGCCTACAGTATATTACATTGAGCTAAAGGTTTTGTGCTTTTAAAAGCAATTTAATATGTCAGTTTCATTTGATTTTGTGCTTTAGATACTATTAAAATGTGTCTATCAAGTAAATCAACCATAATTTTAATCGTAACTTTTAGCAAAAGCTTTGAGTAAAGGTGTACTTATTCTAACACAGTTGCTTATGTAAACCAAACAAAAGAAACTAGAAAAAGGATAAAGAGAAAATAAGCAACAATGTTGAATAGTACAAACTTTAGTTACTGATGTATTCAAGCCAGCAGTTTCCATCCACTAAAGGGTATCTGCTATAAACCCAAAAGCCCTCAATTGTACCATTAACATAGATTCAAAGTTACAATTATTCTAAAACACTTTAATAGCATATTATCAACTGCCATTGCAAAGGGTTAAAATGGCTTCCATCAACTATATTCTGAAAAGGTGTTTGCTTGTAGAGCATGAGGAACAATGTCCTTATTCAGAAGCCTGTAACCTGTCACCATCACATATAATTAGTGGTAGAGACTTCTGTCAATATAAAGAAGACATATAGAAAATTGCTCTGTTTTCTCATAGGCAAAAGAAATAAATGCAGAATACTTAAACCACAGCAAGTGACAAAGAATATTTACCACTGATCATTAAATCTTACAAACTCAAATGTTACAATTACAGTCAAAACGGGCAAATGAAAAAAAACAAACACAGTTCAGTGTCACTGAGGGTCAGAATCTAATCTGATAATAGGAACCAAAGAAACAAATGTGGATGGGACAGCAGTCCACTGCCAGCCCGCTCACTTAATGTCAGTTTAGAACTGTAAATTAACTTGGATGCACATTTTAGGATGGTGGGATGATACCAAGATTACTGGGGGAAAAAAAAAAGATATGTGTAGAATTTGATCAAGTTATAAAATAATGCAGGGATGCATTCAAATGAACAAAAAGGAAAAGAACATCCTGCTGCTCCACAAGGTCTAAACACATCATTCTGATTTATGACGCACAACAACTAAAACCTATTCCCAAACCTTCACCCTCATTAACACCTTGACAGATATCTCCAGAATCACATAGGTTTAGCAGGGAGTGGCCACTTAAATCACAACCTGGATGATTTCGAGGAATCAATTTTGGAGGTTAGGAAGGCCACCAGGTTATAATACAATTATTGTCTCCCATGAATACATATGGGTCTTCAGCTATATTTAATGTGTTGTTGCAGAACCAACTTTCAGCAAGTCTTTTCACACTAGGACTCCTGACTGCCACCTACTGGTCTGGAAGAACGAAAATGGAGATCTGCTAGGACCACTTGACAGTCCTCCCATTAAGCCGACTTGAAAAGATCTCAATTGAAGATCGGGAGAACTGTTTAATGGTGGCTTCGGGTTTTAAAAGATACACATGGATAACCGTACTTTCCATTCCTCATTTCAGGTTTCTTTCCTGCCCCTTGTCACATCTCAACTCCAGAATACACCCTGCCAGCTGGGCAACTGGTTTTATTAGGTACAGAACAACAATGGTCCCACTGTGGCATTTAAACAAAGGTAAAAGACGCAAAAAACATAAAACTATTTCATAACTTCAAATAATCCCTTTTCCTTTTTTTAATCTAACTAAACATTGTCCAAGAGAGAGAATAAATGTTAGATAATCATTAGGGGAAACACAGGACTGTGACTGGTAAAGGCAGAGAGAGAGAGAGAGAAGCACTGCATTAAGTGAGACAGCCGTTAGCTAGAATGAAATACTGAACTGAGATGCAATTAAGCTGTCCCTGTAGGTGCCTTCTGGTGACTTATATAAACCACTTATAGAAAGAAATCCGCTGACTATTTGTCTTGCTATTGTTCGTACTAACTAATTCAGCTATCATATAGTGTAAACACAATATGACAGCGTGGGACAACCTGATAAATCCACGCATCTGGAAAGAAAGAAAAAAAACAAAACAAAAAAACAAAACAAAAAAAGACTTTGCATAAATCAACATTGTTTTATCTAACTGTATGCCAGTTTTTAAAGAAGTACATCTGGTGTTTAAAAATGTACTATTTAAATTTGCACTGCTAAGCATGAGTATAAAATCTCTTTGTAAAGCCCACAGAATTAGCTGTGTGGTGGAGGGAAGATGAGGGAAGAGAATCGCTTCGGGCTTTCCCAGAGCACCTGTCATCCCAGCTGGCTACATGGTCAATCAGATAGAAAGACAGGAAGATAGGGATTCAACACAAGGGGTAATGGAATGCTACCTGGCCAAGATCTTTCCTCTAAAACATGTTCACTTTGGAAGTGGCTCATTTGGCGATGCAGTTGTTTCACAGTTCCATTGCCTCAGGTGCAATTTATGGAATGGTCACTCTCTATTCAGACTTTGCACTTTGATTTTTTAGGATTTTAAATGAGTTCTTTGGGTTAAGGTTAATGCTGAAGGGCATTTCTAATTTGACCCTATATCAACGTGTATTTGCCCTGTAATGATTAGCCTCCTATCCAGGCCCTGCCTTGCGCCTGTTGCAGTGAGGATAGGCTACAGGTAAATGTTACATAAAATGGGTTAAGAAAATGGACTGAAGCATAGATGGATCATGACTTTATTTTTTTTTTTTACTGGGTACCTATTAAGTCAGATCCTGTGTATAATATTTAAGAGGATGATATTCTACACAAAATCATTTGACATTGCTGGAATAGGATCCAGCTTCCTGTGACCTTACATTAAGCTATGGGGTTTAGAAAATGGATGATGGAGTGGTGAGCATGTTAGGGCACTTGTCTACTCTCAGTAAAAGAATGGAAAATGTTATCTTGTTGTTACTAATACAAAGTAAAAAAAAAAAAAATCAAATCATATGAAATGACCCAAAAATAACTCACCTCTCTCATCTGTCTCTTTGCTCACTGGAATGTCTTCCATGTCATCATCTGACATTTCCATCTCCTCCTCCCGTCTGATACCCATGAGCTCTTCATTATGAATGTTGCGGATTTCCTGCAGAAAGGAAATGGTGCATTCCTTGAAATTTGTTTGTCATCATGTCCCCTGTTTAAGTTCTCCATGAGACATTACAACATGGATATGCTGAGCTAAAGGAGCACTACTCTGAAAGCAGCAGCATTCTTGGACTTTGTAAGCAAAAACTGTCAAGCAAATCATTTAAAAGTAAGCATTTGCAGCAATGCTTTAATGGAACAGGAAGTGTTTGTAAGCTTGTAACACATCTTGTCCCATATTAGAAAACATAAGGTTAATACAAAGAGCAAAAATCATTATTGCAAAAAATAAATAACAGAAAAATATAAAATAGATACAATTCTGAAAACAGCTGGAAAAGAATAAAGTACATAAATTAGTTGCTGGCATATCTACATACAAAGGACAAGATGACAAACCAGTGGCTCTTCAGTGTCTGCATTAATAAACGCACAATGCAGTCTGGCAGTGTTCCGATCTTGACAGAGGTTTTCACAGGCACCACTTTGTAAGTTTAATATTCAGGAATCATTTTTGAAAACCTGCCAGATTACACTTATGTGCCCCATAAAGTATTTATATGCAGTGCTAAAACTACATTATCTTTTTTTGGTGCTTAACTATGAAGTATCTGTGATAATGTAGTCAAATGAATAATGTACAGGACAAAGCCATTTAACATTTTACCCTCAGAATTTATTTTCCGTGATTATAAGCTTTTTGTTGTGCTGTGTCGCTACAGCAAAGGACTTCTCAAAGGTAGAACGGTGGTTTTTGAAAATCCCACTTTATCTGCTGCTACTGGAGTTATGCTTGAAACTTCAAATGCAGAAAAAAAATGTATAATTAACTTTTATTTGTAAAATTTTTTCATCTTTCATAAGTTAGCTCTACATATAAAAGTCATCTGCACTCTGTAGCCACATTCTAACGGACTATACCCATTATACATGCGTAAAAGCCAAACAAGAGAGTAGTAACACGTGTTTAGGTAAGGTAAGCGGCTCCACTGCCTATATGGGTGGTGTACTAACCACATTACTTACTGTATTAACAGAATTAGGTCCTAAACTTTGGAATGATACGTCAGTGAATATGAAGGTCTCACAGCATTTACAAACAGGCTGAATCCACCTTATTTGAGACATATTGATGTGGAAGTGGTACACAATGCTGTATTTACATCTAGTTTATTAAAACATTTCCAATATTACATTTTTGGCATTATTTGATTGATTCTTCCATTTTCTGTCTCTATTCTCTGACCCTATAATACAACAATCAGATTCAGAAAGTGGCTGAATGGTTGGTATTTTTAGGTTCATTCCCGTAAAATATGATAATCACCTACTTTGATCGTCAGATTTGTCTGTCTATCTATCTGTATAAAACAACTCCACTCCCAGTGGACTGATTTCTTTGAAATCTGGCAGACTTATTTTTCAGATAAATTTGTTGGGATATGTCAGTTTTCATTGAGATATCTCAAATACACCTTACTGTACAAAGTTTTAAAAATTTTCAAACTCAACTATCTTAAAACAGAGAAATATTCTGTGTGACTTATTTTAACAGATTAGCTCACTGTTTCAAATTTACCATGTGAGAAGTGACTTCAGCTTGTAAATTTAGCATATTTTTCTCATTACTCACTAAACAGATGCTCTTCAGTCACTAAACAAATCCCAAATACAAGGTAGGCTACATTTTCTATTTGAAATTTAACAGTTAAAAAAATCACTTACTTACAAAAGAATATTAAAGGGAGGGAATTATGTACAAATATATACTCAGAATTTACATTATACTAAAAACAACCACACAGCTGCATTATCTGCACATAATTATAATTGAATATTTCTCTGATACTATAATCTATTAGGAAACTTTCAGACTCCCTTTTAATTATGGTCCGAAACAGCCGATAATTTTACCTTGAGACTTCAACGGTGATTTTAACTCTCCATTGGAGACTTATTTCAAAAATGCTTTGTTATGTTTAAGAAAATTCAACCAAAATTATTCACATACTCTCTACAACCAACAACTAATAGGATATCAATTAATGACAATTTCTGCATCACTTAAAATGGATTCCGCATCCCATGAAAGCTATTGAGCCACTGCAGGACAATTTGGGATATGTTTTTAAAAATGACATTGTAAAGTACTGTTACAAAACATGTGTTTAGTGAGTCTAGTAATGCAAGTAATTGTATTCTGTTATCGCTGATATATTTGAATATGAGTCATTACTACAGAAATATTTAATAAACAAAAATGTTCACTCTTTGTCTCAATCACCTACCTGAAACTTTCACCAAGCTATAATAAATGATATCAAAGCAAATGAGAGAATACAGTGGGTGTTACTATAGTCTGACTCCAGGGGGAGAAATGCGAAGTCATTTTACATGTAGCTTGCAAGTGTTTTATTCGATTGCTATAAAGGAATGGGTGGACAGGTGTCTCATATCTGTCATGATATTCCTTTTATATAAAACACCACTGTACAGGCCTACAGGTTTCTGAAATCACTTCAAAGACATAGACGTTGGAAACATACAGCTCCCCATTATCTCATGATGCATATCTGGTGTTATCTGAAATTAGCAAGAAAAGAGCCATTCAGTGTAACTCCTTCAAAATGTCTACATTTAATTGCTAAATAATGCTTCCCTCTCTTATAACAGTGTATCATGTTTATTGCCTAAAATTCCAATACTGTCCTTATGTTTTCCTTAGGAGCAGGCATAACATTTTACATTCATGAACTTAAGAATATAAAATGATTGAACACATCAGTGGCATCAAGGGGTTAATTTGTAAATAAGTAAAGTGGGCATGTTACATTATGATTAAAGCACAGAATTAGGCTAATTCGGAGCTCCAAATGTTTCTCTGCAAATCCATCCAATAAGTTGGGATGCAGGCTGATCAAGCTGCCCCTGTTTGCTCATAGTTTATCATCATGGCAGCATTTGCTGCCTGTGTTTGCCAAGCGGACAGAAGTAAATGTAATCGAAGGACTAACACTTGTGCTGGGAGCTGCCGCACATGCATTAAGAGAGGCTGCCATCAGTAATTCACAATGTAAGCCGTAGGACTGAAAAACTGTCACAGAGATATTTTAGAGTCCTCTGAAGTTAGGACAAGAAAAAGGTTCATGCATATTGATCTCAATCAATATTTAATTAAGCACTGCTTTATATAGCACTTTTTATTCTATCACAAAATAAGAAAAGATTTATCTTCCCATACATTTTTTCTGATGAGGGTTGTAGTAAAAAATGAAACCATAATAACTAAAAAAGTAAAATAATGTTGAATAAGGAACGTAATCCTTATATTGTCAATTGTATAAAAATCCCTTGCAGTTCCTCATAGTTATCGTGTATGTGATAAGCAGCACTGAATGTGTACCTCTAAAGAAAGCAGTGTAGGGTATGACAGCTGTTTGTGCTGCAGTTGCAGTCTAAACGGAGTCTGCAACTAAACTTTAGAAATGTTGCTAAGGGCTACAGTATGGCTAGTACTACGAGAGAGAAACAAAGTACAACAAGTTCACAGACACTAACTGGACTTCCATTGTCAGTCACAAAAAACACAGGCAATTGAAGCATGGAGTCTGATAGTTCCCCTCATACTCCTGGTTCACTCAGTGCTTAAACCATTAGGACTCCAAAGTTACTGCGATCGATGAAGATATGAGCACTGCCTGGTCAAACTCTCTGTACTGTGTCAGCAATCAGCACAAATGAAGAACTGTGCTAGTAAACCAGTTTCATTACAGCATGCTGCTTATAATAAGAATAACCTCTTTCTGCCAAGAATACACTGTACTTTATAACAGAGCATTGTATCAATTTAATAAATTCTATAATTAGTCACTTACCAGAACCCCAGGGAGTACAGACCAAACATAAACTTACCATTACACTGCAGGCTTGACCAACTTTAGAGGGGAAATGCACAGGAAAAAACAAAAACTTTTTCATCTTGTGGGATCCTGGGTAGAAATGTTCAGATTTAAAAGTGGTATCTTACCTTTCAGTAACAACAGCTCAACAGGCCCTTATAATGCAGGCAGTTACATGAGCAGTGCACAAAAAGTTAAAAAAGACCTTTCTTTGGTTGATTTGAATATTTTTTTAGATGGACACACATATTGACAAAGATATATAAAAGACACCATGTTATTAGACAGATAAAAAAGTGAATACAATGCATTGTTTAAGCAAGATATTTAATGTAAAAGCACATTGTTTAATAAAGATGCCAGCTTTACACCAGTTTTCCCAAGAATGATGTATTTTGCCAATGCATACGTTCATGAACCATATTTGCTACCTGGAAATCATTGCATGGATATGAAAATTAAAATAATAAACAGAAAATTCAGTTAAGGTTTAAGACAGCACTGCATGCAGATATTGAGCCTGGCAGACATGGGTCAAACTGCTGCTGTACGTGCAGGATGTCCAGCTAGCAAATGGAGAGAAAAAAATGTTATTAATGGGTTAAAAAAAAAAAAAAAAAAAGACATCAGCTTCCATTACCTGAATATTTTGGAAAAACAAATCTCCTTCCAGCTGTATTTTCTGATTTTGAACAAAATATTTTAATGACAGCAGTCAACATTCATAGACTGTACATGTTTTGCTTTTTTCCTACAGGATCCCTCACTGTCAATAAGTCATGCTGAGCTGCCCATATTGTGATGACACAAGCTGTTGTTTCACACACAGGAATTATCACAAGTTGTTTTAACACATTGAGGCAGACTTTAAATATAAATGTTGTAAAGCAAACAACTATTTATATTAAAGACATTAATTAAAAGGTCTTCACTGGATATAAAAGATATGAATGGATTAAAGAGGCCAATATGGCAGATGAAGCAATATGTCAAAACTGAAATGTTTGTTTAATTCATATTGTTGGTTTGATCCAAAAGCACAAAGACTTAGTTTCAATTTTAGATGTATTCACCCTGTGTGTGAAGTCTGCCCATTTTCCTATAACTGCATGGATTTTCTGTGTGTAGTTCACCAGACACCTTAAACTCATGCCAGTTGGGCACATCTAAATTGCTCTGAGATGAGGCAGAGTGCATGTGTGTTTGTGTCCTACATCAGGCTGGCAACTGGCCTAACGCTGGTTCCTGCCTTACACCTGATGTTGGGAGGCATTTCTTTTTCCTGACCCTACTCTGCTACTGTTACATAGGGGATAAAATCACACCAGGTACTGTAAATTGTGATCAGTGTTAAAAAAAACAAACCATAAATTAGAAATTGACTTGTATGTTTTAGATGCAAAGGTGTTAACTAAGCTACAATGAAAAAAATAACATGTAACTTCACTGGGCTCCCATTAAACTGAGAATATGTCTTTAAATGTTTGTTCAGTATTAGAAGTTGTGGAAAAGAAGTCACCAAGTATTCATCATCACTTCAACATAAAGAAGATCACAGCCTGTTTTTCTATGCAATAATGGTTTAATTCTATTGTCCTTGACAGACTTCATGAAAGGAAGACGTTTACTTGCACCAGGACATCAGGAAAGAGTGTCCACCAATGTATCTACTGTATTTTCTTAACACATATACTCGGAAGACTGGATTGCAGGGACCTGGAGTCATTCTCATCTGCATCAGGTGCAAGGAAGGAAAGAGAGCTCCAGTTCATTGTGGGGTACAATCACCCAGGACACAGCTAACTGAGATATGTTCAAGAAAATAACACAAAATGTCTTTGGGATGCATGAGAAAAAAGAAAAAAGAGACTACCTAAATAAAGTTCCATAGACATGGGGAGAACATGTCTCTCCAACTCCACTGCCAACTCCACAGAGGCAGCGAGTAGGGTTGGATCAAATCCATTGTTCTGGTACTGTAAGGCAACAGCGCCACAATGAGCAACTGTATCAGCCCAGAAAAACATGTTTCATCACCAGCAATAGATCTAGAACATCCAGTCTGCTACACTAGCTTGTGCCATTGTTCTTTGGATTGACAGTGAGTGCACCAGTGATTCTCATCGGCCATCTCCTGGATGGCTGTGAATCCCAGAGCTTTCTTTCCTCTGGAGTCTGTTGTCAGTTGTTTTTCATTGCTTTCTTGGCAGCCTTACCTTAATATAATAATACATTACCATATTATTTTATTTTTGATATTTAACATATTGAGGGCTGAATATTTTTTTCCAAAAAACTTGGTTTTCTGAAAAGCACACAAAGCAATGGTTTCACACATAAATCAACATAAAACATCTGTTGCTATGTGCAGTGGTTGCTGTTGGCACAAGTTTGGCATCTCTGGCAGCACTGGCTGTGCGGGGGCACCTCGATGGTCAGCAGGAATGCATGGTGGGACGGCTGCCTGACTGTCTTCGCACAGCAGGTGGGTGGCGGTGGTAGTTGCAGTGTGACGCAATATGGTTTGTACCTCTTATCATCATAAGTGGTGGCGAATGCTGCTGTAGGCGCATCAACTACACAAAAGTGCTCAGCACCACAATCAGCTGGGGATTGATCAGATAAGGCTGGTACCTCATTTTCGATCTCCAGATCACTTACATCAAACTTGGAGTCCAACAAGTCAGAGTCCTATTCAACAAAACTATGTAAAACGTCCATGGAGTATCTTGCTTTGCACATTCGCTTTGGTCTCTTGCCACATGTCGATGCCATTTTAGAGGTTGTTTGCTCTTTGCTACTCATGCACGCACAGGGAATCAAGGCTGAATCAACAAAGCTATGTAACTTTCCTTCTAGCAAAGAGAGTCGAACTAAAACGTAAAGGGCAAGTTTTGTTGCAGTTTTACAGCTGATTACTGTTCTCAACCCCTGAATTTTGACAAAAGTCGACATCAGCCCTGAAAGAGTTAAACTTTATAATAAACCTAAATTAGGTATATAGCCAGATATGTCTATATTTGGGGTATCTATTTGCATTATAACTGCTATATTTATAAATATGCACAGTGCTCTGGGTTTATTAATGGAAGTGCGCAGTATAAAATAAACAACTAAACTGAACTCACAGAGAAGGTGAAGACAGCACTGCAAAGTTTTACATGCTTATGACTTCATCGCTAACACAAATTGCTATACTTTCAAGCACAATTTCTACAAATAAATACTTTAAAATGACAACAAAAACATTAGAGTTGAATTGTAATGTTAAAGATGATGTGGATAAAAGCAAAGGTCCAAATTGTTTTAAAATGATACTCTTGGGCATTTCATGGTCCAAACAATATTACAGTTTATAGAGAAATTTGATAAATTGAATATACTGTATATATATTGTCACAGGAAGCCTTCTGGGCAGTCAGCCGAATTCAGAATGGCATAGAAGCAGCAGAGGTGCTTCATTTGATTCAGTTTGTTTTATTTTGTGTGTATGAGGTGCCACCAACACAAACAAGTGAGGTAAAGATAGGGGGTACAACCAATAAATACTGGTTCTACTTTGCAAGGAACACTTTATACAGGGGTTAAGAAGCCCTTTTCATCTTCACCCCCTCTCTCTTTCACTTCTGGTAACAGAGCCTTGTCTAAATAATGTACAGTATATGGTATGTCTTACCTCTAAGGTTTTTCTGGACTCCTGTAGATGGTAGTCACTGAAGCCTCCCCTAATTATGATGTGAGAGGTTTAGGTGCTCACCTTAGAAAGAATGAGACTATCATAGGTCGCAGGGCCTTGACTCCTAGAGATGTTCCCTTCCAAGTATGGTACATATGTTTAATACAGCACATTACCATTTTGACCCTGTGACCAAACGTTATATCTCTTCTAAAGCACAGTGTTTCATAAACGTTTCAAAGTGGTACAGAGGCTGGTGGTTTTCATTCCAACTAATTTATTTAATTTTCTCATTTATTCTCCATTTTCATTGAGAGTGGTGCAAAATTAGCTGTCATATACAGTATAATGTACTTTGCTCATATGCCATGATACAAAGACTTTCTTTACGCTCCTCCTTAATGTTAAGAATGAATTTTCTGGATAATATTGTTATTTTATTCCATATAAAATACACTTATTTAAGAATGAATTAAAACTAGACCACATTGCAAATTACAACATGCACATCTTCAAGCAGCTACTTCAATGACAGGCACTGTGAAAGAAATAAGAGATTAAAATTTTAACAAATAAAGCTTAGGATAACTAATTAATTCCTGTGAAGAAAAGAAATGAATGATTGCTAAATTCCACAGAAAAATGAAACCAATTAAGGTATGTAATTTTGGTAATCTTGAAGTAAGACCACATTAAAATAAAAGAGTGGACTACTAGCTGGCAGGAATTGGCCCATGGTTAAATCATTTTTTGGAAGGAAAAGCCGACAGCAAATGATATTCCAGCACCAAGTTTAGGAAACTGTGCTCTTGCACAATCCCAGGGAGGGGTCCGCTTTCTGAGTAACAAGTAGATCTCCAGATAGTCAGTATAGGCACCGGTAACAGGAGGCGTGAGCTATACAGTACACCTCTTCATCAAAGGACTGTACATTAAAATATATTTCTTGATTTCATATGTGTCCTCTGGAAGCAGCTCTCATCATGCACTTCTCACACTTCTCTAATACAAATACTGCATACATTGTATGTAATTATAATATTACTTAGGAAGATCAATTTGTCATTTATCTTTACTGAAATAATGGCTTTATTGAAACAATGGCTCTATGCAAAACTGCCTGGAACACTCTATAAATAGCAGAAAACATACAAGTGACAAGTCCTTCATTTAATTGATAATCACAAAATAAAGAAACATTTTAAATTCGAAGCCTAGATAATAAATTGTACTTTGCTCAAATTGTGATGGATTGCAGCAAGACATTTTGCACTTATAATAAACCGGATTAATTTTAAACTGATTAAGTATAACTTACCAGAAAATGAGAACAAAGGATTTTATAAAAGAGCACATTTGTCATTGTGTGTGTGTGTTTTTTTTTAAGTTCACTAGAAGAGTGGTGCTTTCAGAACGAACTGTAAATTAGATAAATGGTTTCTACAATTGTATGTATTTTGGCCTGAACAGAAAATAATTTAAGTGCAATGTTAAAACCATGCAATTTAATGTACAGTACATACAGCAGATTTTTCTGCACGGAGACAAGAGTATTTTGACTTGTAATTAATTTTATGGCTTTAGCGGTGAGGTCTTCTCCTTCACTTTTATTACAGTGCACAGAGCTAGTAAATCACACTACCTTATAATCTGAAAGTGTGCATGGCACAGTGAGCCCAAGTACCTGAGGTCAGGGGTCTAGCTATCAATCAGAAATCAGACAAACTACATCAAAGTGGAGATTTCAACTGAAGGAGTTTTACAATTTATTAACTTAAAAATGTAGAATTGTTAAACAAAGAAAACAAGCAGGAGTTCCCCACACAGAACACAGCCTTAAAATCCTCATTCCAGTACATCTCTTTGGTACTATAGAACATTAAAGTTTTGGTGATGTGTTTCAAGAGGCATATTACATCTTACAAAATGTACTGTGAATGAGGATGCAACCTAATATTAGTAATGCATTCACCTTACTGGCTGCTAAAGCATACAAAACATTATATATATATATATATATATATATATATATATATATATATATATATAGCGTGAGAGAGAGAGAGAGAAGAATGAACCTAGTTTATTGCTGGCTGCACAGCTGTATAATGTGTAGCCTGCCAAATCCTGAGAAATTCAGAATCAATAAATTGTTCAAAAGCAAACAGTTTGCTAAGGTAGGAAATACTTTGGAAGCAAGAGAAATGCTTTCTTTAAAGAAAAAAGAAAAAAAAGTAAGGAAAAAGAATTACCAACCTCTGCTTGCTTGCGCCACATGTCCAGATTCTTGCGCTGGGCTTTCGAGAAATGGTCCCATGCCTTTTGTTTGGAAGAAGCGTGGAATACGGACACAATCTGCTCAACTGTGGTGTTGCGTTGGGCCAGTCAGATAGCGTTTGTACCATCCAGAAGGGGGCGGATGAGAAGGAGCAGAGGAGTAAAAAAGTGGAATCAGGTAGATAGCCAGTCATGCTGTACTCTCCGCTACAGCACTGTGCAATGCTCTCACGTCTAATGGGGAACCACTCAAAGAAATGCACAGACATATACTCTAAAACAAAGTGGCCAACATCCTGCCTGTTACATGATGGCTGCCACCCTGAAAAGCAAGGGGGTGCTCCACACTGCATGAAAAAAGATGGCTTATGTTGCCTGAAAAAGTGCAACATTTTTTATTGGCTAACAAGTTAGAGGAGAAAGTGCTTTAGGTAAAAGTGAAAATTAAAATGAAGTGATTAGCACTGCCAAGATGGGCACTTAAGTAGTTTAACATCCTATAAGCAGTCTGTACCCTCTTTCATGCCATCAGAGCACAATAAAATAAAGTGTGCAACACAGGAGATCAGTTAAAATCAATGACAGTGACACAAGGATGCATACATTGTTATTACCCAGACCTATAAACCATTCATTTCATGCAGTGATAGCTTAGAACTTTATAACACACCCTGGGCAGAAAACTTTTCCAGAGATACTTCTATTTACTTTATTTCTGCCATATTTCTGCTATGAAGTTTAACTCCGTAAACACTTGTTATGAAATATTTTACAATATCCATGATTGTTTTATAAATCTATATGCAAATCAGACACTCTGTCTACTTGTAGATGGCACATTTCCCATGAGAAATATAAATTCCCTGACGTATTTAGATATTAAAACTCTTAATATGCATAAATCTGTGAAAATGTCACACATGGAGCTAGAAACACAAGACACACTATTAACAACGTAGGGCTTTCTTAGCCTTGAACACGATGAAATAAAATTTTCTCTATAGCTACTGCTATTTGATGTCGTGATTAGTTCACAACATGTCTATGAAAAACAAATGATAATGATGATAATAAGTATATAACAAAAGGTGGAAGGAGTTTCATGATTGTATTACAAAATTATATTTTCAAAATATCTTCTCATTTTTTAAGCTTTATGTGATAGTGGGAATAAATGTAAAAATTGCTATAATGAATGAAAACTATTTTGTATTAGTTATTTTACATAACTGAAAATCATCTTAAGAAAAAAATACCATAAATCAGATGGCCCACTGGTGCCTCGCAGTTCTAATGATGTAGAGATGATTTTTGACCAGGTCACAATCTGTTTTCAACTTACATGTTCATCCCGTGACTGTGCGGACTTTTCTCATGATAATGTTAGGTCTATTGGCTCCACTATGAGGGAGTGTGGGTATGTGTGGGTGCATGCAGGAGTCTGCCCTGCCATGCAATGAGCCCATGCTGGCCTGGGTTTAATTACTCACTTGTGCCAAATGCAGGTTTTTGCAACCTTGAACTCGATTAAGTGCTTTTGATAATAGATGGACGAATACAGTGAAAACAAAACTTATCACACCTTGTTGCATTTGCAGGGCCACCCAAAGCATGCTGAACAAAAAGTAATAAGATGGTACTAAAATCAATACCTAACTTAACAATCTTTAATCTGACTCTGGGAGTGAATGCAAAAAGAAGGTCAAAGCATGTGAAAAATGTACTCTTACTTCAGGCTGGTAAGCTTAAATCCAAATGCTACTGATCAATGAGGAAAATAATGGAGAGAATAATGGCTTTGTGAGCAAAATGAAATTATATTTCCCTAGCAGCTGCTGCACTCACTGAGACTTTACTAAGCTATCGTCCTTTATTCAGTTTCTAGTTAATAGAATGGCTTGTTCCTTCTTCTCCTATAAAAAGAAACAAAATTTACCACTTGAGAAGTCCAATTTTCTTCCCAGTGGGGCTTCGATTTGTATGTGAACAGTACTGGCATATACAGTGTGGAGGGTACTTTGAAATCCCATTCTGGGTCAATGCATAATCCAGTACACTTCAAAGAAAACATGCATAAGAATATATGCTGTTAGGCATCTAAATAAAAATCTGACATGTCAAAAAAATCAGCATTTTATGTTCCAGTATTTTTAATGGAAAAAGATCCAAATTTATAAAAAAAGATGGGCTGATAATGAAGCTGATGAATTTTCCTTTTCCTGGCATGCATATTGTAATGATCAGACACTCCATCTGCCAAGGTGCCAAGATATGACTCCCTTAAAAAAAAAAAACAAATAGCAAGTGCACTGCTTGTGCACACCTATCATACAATCAGTACGCTTTTTTTTGAATGGGTGTCTGTCTAATTCCATTGTTTTCATGTTAATACGTTGTGTGTGTCTGTGTGTGTGTGTGTGTTAATACCATCATAGAAATGAAAATGAAGAGCAGCAAGAAAAAGGTAAGCCATTACAATGTGATGTCTCACTTTACTGGCGCATATTCCAAGCAAACAGGGCTAAACATAACTTTCAGTGCCAAAGATGTGTTATAAAATGTACTTGGTAGATACAGCAGCCACAACTTTACTTACGTTTAACTTACTGCAGACTTACCTTATTTAAGACAAACTTGTACCCACAGTAATTTTTCATTACACCTGCACTAACAGCCTCTTCCATGTATCACTTTAATGATGTCTTAAAAATTTTATGCATGCATATATTTTGACAAGCAAAAGTAATATAAAAGAGGTCAGGTGTGCTTTATCCATAAACAAGAGCTCCATTGATATAAGGGAGGTTTGTTTGCAGTGCATGATCACCTGGTTTATATTTTTACACATGTACTCTGAGCCCAGGCCAATTTCCTCCCAGATTCTCAAGTTCATTAGGGACCCTAATTTGGCCCAATGTGAGGGCAGGTGCTGGCGTATTTCCAGTGAGAGGCTGGCTTTCCATTCAGAACGAGGTGTTGCCAGAAAGTGCGCCAACTCTCTGGGAACTCCCTGCAAGTGGGATTATGTGGTAATGATTGTAAATTGAAATTCAACGATTAGGTGCCAAAGTTTAGTATTAGTCTGTTTCTGCAGAAGAGGAAGATGCATATTGCAGTTACAATTGTGTTTGATTATATAGCATGGGGATGACAACAGGCAACAGATGCACAAATGAAAACAGATACTCATTTACAGTGACAGGCATCTGATTCTAGGTACTACAGACTGACAGGGAGGCTTCAATGATGATGATGAATATGGTAGATTTGGTCTACTGTGCCCATTCACAGAACTCTTTCTTAAGGAAACTTTGTAGTGCTTCCAAATGTTTAATTACTCCAGCTCTGAAAAGCACAAATTGTCTTGTTTCAATCATGAAGATAGATGCAGAAGGAGCTCCTGGAAACCCAGCTATGGTACTTCAGTGTTTAACTGCAAGCTACAATTAAACAATTGCAGCAAAATTGGCTCTTTTTATAATACAACCAACCTTTTGGCCTATTAGTATTAGGACAGGAATCAGAGGGAAAAAACATAATTTAGGAGCAACATTATGGAGTTATGAGAGCATGGAAAACAAAATGGACTTGTCAAGAACAGAACTTAAGGCAATTATCCTTACTTCAGGACATACTACATACTAATTGCCACAATTACTGGCAGCAGATCTGCAAACCTTTATGCACTTGGTGTCTTTGTATAGTAGTTTAACAAGGTATTTTCTTATGTCCAACCCTTCCATTTCCTATAGCATGGGAAGCATATCCATATGGTTAGTTTCTTTTGATATTAATTATAAACAGAGAAAACAATTATTAATAACTTAATTTCTTCACATATACAGCCAGCGTGTAATGTATGCTCAGCTAGATATGAACAGTAATTAACCATTCTGTTAACTTGACAGATCTGCTCTTCATAGCGAATTTAAGATTTTTTTTTTCTCTCTAATGTCAGATATTAGAAGTGCATGACCATATACCAGCTTTGCCTTTATTTTCTTTATGAATAGTCTACTTGAAAATAGCAACAGTGAGGACATGCTTTGTATATTAGAAATTTCACTTTACATTTTTCTCTGCAAGATTGAAATGTTGCTCATTCAGCTCATTCTTATTTCCTATGACATTTGAAATCCGCCTGGCTATAAGGCTTGACACAAAAATGTGACCACTGATTTGTGCACAATACAGCATATTCTGAGAAATTCCAGTTCTGACACATTTGCCTACAAGTGTGTTCTGTTTTCTTTTCTTATACACGTACATGTGGGGTGTTATCAAATAAACAATGCCTGAACAAATATAACAGGCAATTGACATTTATGTCTAACTGTGGGACAACAAGATTCTCAGCAGGCAGAGTAATAACTAGACTCATGATACAAACTGAGATTAAAAACAAAAACAAAATACAGATTAGAACCTGTCGTATCTGTGCCTTTCATTTCCGGCCATAGACTAACACAGTATTTATTTCCTGGCTGTTTTTTACCTTCTTGTTTAATTGTACTTTTTGTCTACCCAGCCATATGGCTCTATTCACATTTGTGCATTTGTAAAAAACTCAGAGGATTAGAAATGTGCAGAGTTATTAATAACTGTATGACACATCTTAGTCTTCATTTGCTTAAATTAAAAAGGTTAAACTCCTTCATTGTTTCTTCATAGCTCATACAGTACAATCCTGGGATTAGTCTGTTTACCCGTCTCTCTACTTTCCCTATTGATGCTATGTCTTTTTGTAATATGAAGACCAAAGCTACCTACAGTACTCCAGATGAGGCCTCACTACTGCATTTTATAATTTAATCACAACCTTACTTAATTTACACTCCAGTACATCAAGTTATTTAGCTCAATACCCTTCTTAATCACTACTATGCAATGTCTGAATATAGACAGTGACAAGATCACTAGGATTCCTAGGTTCTTCTCATAAAGTGTACTTTAATGTTTCAAAACTTCCATTATGTATTCAAATCTAACATTCCTTACTTTCTGTATATAATACTTTACGTTTACTTGAAATTAAATGTTATCTACCAAAACTCTACTCAAGTGTGCATTCTGTTTGGGACTCTCTGTAATGATTCAGCCAATTCTGTATCGTCCACAGTTCCAACCGGTTTAGTATCCTCCACAAACCTAACTAGGCTTTATTTTTATTCTTATCAAGATCATTAATGTATTTTAAAATAAGAGGTGGCACCAGCATCGAGCCCTGGCTGGTCAACATCAGGTTGATTATGACTAACCTCTTTTATGTTGGGTGAAACAGTCAGTCCAATGCAGATATAATACTTAACAGCCAGTATATTACAGTTAGGTCCATAATATTTGGACAGAGACAACGTTTTTCTAATTTTGGTTCTGTACATTACCACAATGAATTTTAAATGAAACAACTCAGATGCAGTTGAAGTGCAGACTTTCAGCTTTATTTCAGTGGGGTGAACAAAACGATTGCATAAAAATGTGAGGCAACTAAAGCATTTTTTAAACACAATCCCTTCATTTCAGGGGCTCAAAAATAATTGGACAATTGACTCAAAGGCTATTTCATGGGCAAGTGTGGGCAAGTCCATCGTTATGTCATTATTGAGTAAGCAGATAAAAGGCCTGGAGTTGATTTGAGGTGTGGTGCTTGCATGTGGAAGATTTTGCTGTGAACAGACAACATGCGGTCAAAGGAGCTCTCCATGCAGGTGAAAGAAGCCATCCTTAAGCAGCGAAAACAGAAAAAACCCATCCGAGAAATTGCTACAATATTATGAGTGGCAAAATCTACAGTTTGGTACATCCTGAGAAAGAAAGCAAGCACTGGTGAACTCAGCAACGCAAAAAGACCTGGACGTCCACGGAAGACAACAGTGGTGGATGATCGCAGAATCATTTCCATGGTGAAGAGAAACCCCTTCACAACAGCCAACCAAGTGAACAACACTCTCCAGGGGGTAGGCGTATTGATATCCAAGTCTACCATAAAGAGAAAACTGCATGAAAGTAAATACAGAGGGTGCACTGCAAGGTGCAAGCTACTCATAAGCCTCAAGAATTGAAAGGCTAGATTGGACTTTGCTAAACAACATCTAAAAAGCCAGCACAGTTCTGGAAAAACACTCTTTGGACAGATGAAACCAAGATCAACCTCTACCAGAATGATGGCAAGAAAAAAGTATGGAGAAGGCGTGGAACAGCTCATTATCCAAAGCATACCACATCATCTGTAAAACACGGTGGAGGCAGTGTGATGGCTTGGGCGTGCATGGCTGCCAGTGGCACTGGGACACTAGTGTTTATTGGTGATGTGACATAGGACAGAAGCAGCCGAATGAATTCTGAGGTGTTCAGAGACATACTGTCTGCTCAAATCCAGCTAAATGCAGTCAAATTGATTGGGCGGTGTTTCATGATGCAGATGGACAATGACCCAAAACATACAGCCAAAGTAACCCAGGAGTTTATTAAGGCAAAGAAGTGGAAAATTGTTGAATGGCCAAGTCAGTCACCTGATCTTAACCCAATTGAGCATGCATTTCACTTGTTGAAGACTAAACTTCAGACAGAAAGGCCCACAAACAAACAGCAACTGAAAGCCGCTGCAGTAAAGGCCTGGCACAGCATTAAAAAGGAGGAAACCCAACATCTGGTGATGTCCAAGAGTTCAAGACTTCAGGCTGTCATTGCTAGCAAAGGGGTTTCAACCAAGTATTAGAAATGAACATTTTATTTCCAGTTATTTAATTTGTCCAATTACTTTTGAGCCCCTGAAATGAAGGGATTGTGTTAAAAAAATGCTTTAGTTGCCTCACATTTTTATGCAATCGTTTTGTTAACCCCACTGAATTAAAGTTGAAAGTCTGCACTTCAACTGCATCTGAGTTGTTTCATTTAAAATTCATTGTGGTAATGTACATAACCAAAATTAGAAAAAAAGTTGTCTCTGTCCAAATATTTATGGACCTAACTGTATATTAGAGTTATATTTTGAAGATACTGTACAGCTGTTATTCTGCAATTATTTCCTGGCAATAAACCCTCATTAGGCTCCAGGTTCCAGAGGCACACAGTGAACAACATACAGATGAACTAACTGCATCATAGTCTGCTATGACAGCAGTACCTGTGCCAAAACCTTGGCCCTGCAACAGTTAAAATTAATTGGCTTAGTTAATGAGTGTGGCCACATTTTTGCCCGCACTTTTCCCCTTAGACAACACAATTATGGTCACCTTGGTATTTTGGCTAAACTATGTCGCATGAAGGAAGGACATTATGAGTTGGGTTTAAAAATATAAACCAATCATACTGAGAAATTCCATGTAAGAATGAACAGAGGAAGACAATGACAATCAATAGTATCTAAAATGTTAAGGAAACATTTAGAATAATTCATTAATCTATTGTCAAACCTGTTAACTCTAGTTTAATATGTTAACTCTAGTTTAGGTCTGTGGGAGTGAGAAGCCATTAAGATAGCAATAGGCACAAGTCACAAACTAGTCTACTGTTTGGCCATTTAGAAAAATCAGCAAACATGATTTATAGTATTAAAAGAGCAACTCTCTGTAAAAAAAATATAGCTGCGTTAAATGTGGTTGCGGTTACAGACGTGCATAGGGATGACTTTTTGTTTTTTTAATTTAAAAACAGTCTCCTGAGGAGGTAATGCTGAAACTGGAGATTTCTTAACACTACAGTGCAGCCTGGCATTATCATGGTGGAGTTTGCATGTTCTCCCAGTGTCCACATGGGCCCTTTTCAGAGTACACCGGTTACCCTCCAATATCCTAAAGACAAGTGTGGGTGTATGCGTTAGACTGCTGTGTGATAAACTGACAACCCAGCCATGGTAGGATAGTTAATACACAAAGACACCATAAAATGTTACATTTCACTTTTATGCAGATGAGGTTAAATGGAAAGGTAAATAGCTAAACCGTTTGTTCATACATTCTAAAGAGTTCATTGGGTTTGCTGTTTTTGTCTCATCAATGGCAATGCTTAAATCTGAAACATCTTTATAAATTCATTTACAATATTACAGTTCAAAAGGAACCATGCAAGCTTAGGTGACCTTTTACAGTAAAGTATTACTGTTGCTTGTCAAGAAAATGCATGTAATTAAAATGATCAGTGAAAGGCTGGCTATATTTTGTACAGCTTTTTGACTATGTTATATTAGAGATTTTCATTGTAAAATGCTGATGAGATACCCTACCTGGATTGCATTTACAGCAGTTCATCTCAAGATTGTCACAATGACCTTCAGAAGACTTACCTTTTCACACACTGACAAATTAGAACAAGGGGGAGCATGCCAATTAAATGTAAAATATTAAGAACAGAAACAGAAAGACGTCTACCAAGCAGAACGGGCAATCAAGGCTACAAGCATTTCCAATTACCTACAGTACCACCACAGTTAGAGTAAAGACAGAAATTCAGTAGCGTCTAAGCTAAGGTTCATATTTAATTCACTTTAAACACAAAGAGTTATTACAGCTCATTATCACCTTGTAAAAATACCACTTCTGTTGAAACATTTGCAGCAGAAGATTTCCTTTTGGTCTCATGAGGCAATAGTGCATTAGCAGCAGAAAAGCAAACATAAACCTGCATTATCATGCCTTCCTGACTTGAGATAGCTGCCTTATGCTGTCTGCAACCTGTTTTCTACAATGGAACAATCCTGTAAATGAAAAGTGCATGGGGGTGGAGTATTAAGGAGCATATGCTTCACAAATTCAGAAGTGCTGTTTCCACTAGTGCATGATTTAATAACTAAAACGTATCTAACTAAACCACCTGCTGCTTTCAATGAATAAATGGGCCATGACTTTGGAGAATGGTATGGGTCAATGCATAATCCCGAGTACTGTACTACCAGTTGCATATGTGGTGTTCTGCAATGCAATTATCTAAATGTATTATGCAAGCTGTAGCAAAAAATCTCTTTGGATATTTTACCTCTTTACTAAGTAATCAGATATTTTTATGTGATCTTGAACCCTGTTCTGCTCCTTAAATAAACAAATTTAAAATGTGAGTTATACCATTGTCTATAAAGTAAATAACATGGTAAATACAATTTCAAATGATTAACACAACCTAAAGTGGAGTCCCTTGATGTTTATATATATAATCTTTTACATTTCTAAAAGACACACATATAGATTTCAAAGAGAAAGTCAAACAGGTACTCACATTGTACCAGAATTCCAGAGAGTGCATTTTTGAACTTCTCCTTTGCCTCTTCCATTTCCTTTTCATGGGCAGCCTTCTCATTCATTAGTCGACGAATGTGACTGTTAGAGGACTGGATCATGGAGTAGAAGTTGTTGGCATTGCGGCGGTTAACTTCACCTCTTTCTACCCAAGTCAGTAGGATACGAATAGCTTCTGGAAATTTAGAGTCATCTACATGAGAACAAAGAATATAACAATCAGTTTTTGCCTTTACTTATTCTTTAATCAAAAACCAATGTGGCCCTGCTTACACGAATTTCAAACAGTGTCAAATTTGAACTTCACCCAGCTGCCTTCTCTTGCATTATATTGATGAAATATCATGTAAAACTTGCTGCATTTCTATAAGAAATTATTTTATTAAAAATGGCAGTGTAATGTAAAACATGTTGAAAAGTAAAAACACTCAGCACAAAATTTGCTAACTTGAAGTGCTACAAATAGAAACAAAACAGTGTTTTAAAGTAAACATAGTGACAGGAATTTTTCTCTGTTTCAACTATTTTGCAAACACTTTTTTCTTTACCACTTTTTGATATTTTCTTTTATACTATGAAATGGATTATAGGATTAGTAAATGAATGAATATACAGCATGCACTGAAGTATATATGGTAGACATATGATTTTTTGGTGAATTACACATTCTTTTTTCATGGAGCCGTTCCCAAAAAGAAACAGTAATTAAAACAATAAAAAATTAAATGTTTTCAAATTTTAAATTGTCTTTCCCTTGGGCAAAGTACTTTGCTGAACACTCTCTGGCAAAAATGTCTCTAATAAATATTTACTCAATTGCTCAATATTTGCAAAATTGTTCCAGCTGTGAAAGGGTAGTTAAGGAATGGTGATGGAGAGGAAGTCTGAGTAATTTTGATGGGATTAATGAGGAGGCCTCCGATTGTGCCGCTCAAGTACAACTTGTTTCTAAATTTTAAGCCACTCCTATGTTGATACAACCATGAGCTTTAGATCGGTGTCTTGTTGAAACACAAAATTCTTTCCTAGTATCAGTTATGCAGGAACAGGGTTGCAGGTTAAGTGTATCCAGAACATCTGATTACCAACACCATGTAATGCACTGGGGGTAGTGTGATCTGACGGTGTTCAGTATTTGATGCCATTGTAATCTCATTAGACCATCAAGAGTTCCCAGCACACAGCTGAGGTATAGTGCGGAGTTCTTCCATGCTACTCTCCGATCAAAATCTGACACGGTGCAAAGCCATGGAGAGTGCTAATTCAGGAAGTCCATCTTTAACTTTACAAACTGACCTTTGTAGCACCTATACAGGCACAACACACCATCCTGAACCTTACCTTAAAAGTACCCTTTTTTTTTTAGAAGGATGGACACATCTAGGCTGAAAGAGGCAGATTCTCAGTTTAGAACCATGTGTGGGACTATCAGTGAGGCCATTTGATATAGGTGTTGAATGCAAACGTTCCAAATGTTTGAAAAAGTGGATGTCTGTTTTGTGTAATTTCATGTATTAATTTCTGCATTGTAGGGGAGCACATTTGTGCAGTCACTAATGTTGCTACGTCATGGTTCCAGTGTTCTGGCTTGAATTGTGTGTCCAAACACTGTGAGTTTTCTCCCTTTGTCCGTATGGATTTTTCTTAGGTACTTTGTTTTTTTTTTCATATACCAAAGACACATATTACACTAAAAGGTGATTTGAGAATATTATGTCATTTCTTTGAGTCCGGGACCCCCAAAACTACAGAGCTAAAATGAGTCCTCATCAAAACAATGGAAACTAAATACAGCGTCACTTGTTTTTATAGCATACCATTAAAGGCAAGAACTGGGCTCATTATCATTACTGTCATAACGACACTTTCATATTATCTTTTAGAAAAGATGGGGTTTTCTGAGGCCCTGGTGGATGTTTTATGACTTTGTTATGAACTTACTGATCCAGGAGAGAGGGATTAAATCCTGGCCTGGTCATTGTCTGGATGGTGTTTGCACATTCTCATCTTATTTACGTACAGTATGCATCAAGTTAACTGGTAATTTAAATTGGACTTGAATGAATGGAGTAGGCATGTATGAAAATGGATGGATGCATTAATACTTTAATGGTTTAACACTAACCGTTGTAATCATTAAAGAGAGAACCCGTTTATGACATTAATAAAGAAAAAGTGAAGTTCTATACCCATTTTCTGTTGGACAATAAACTGTTATCTATTGCATATACTACTTCTGCCTTATCACCTTTTAATTTTTTTTTACAGTACTTTTAAAAATGAAACGATTACAGTACTTGGCAGAAGGATTTTAAAGCTCATTTCAGTGCACCACACAGATCTGTCTCATTTTGAGGCAGAGATTTGGCTCAGTGCACAATCCCTCATAATGCATTCTTGAAAGAGAATCCAATCAAAATGGCCTTTTCAAGATGGAGTGCATCGTTGGTTGCAATTTTCGGTTTTGCATCTTATCAATGTTTATGGTGAAAGCAAATGTGAAACAGCAAATGCAGAGGTCTTCTTCATTTTGATGACATCACTAAAATTGCAGAAAGTGGAAAAATATATGTCTAAGTGGTACTCTTTGAAAGCTTGTATTTCTGTGCCCTCAATTACTGCAGAACCTAATGTCTCCATGAAAAAACAAAGAGAGGGGTACTACCGCAGGGTGGAAATAAAACACAATTCCTTTCTTTCTACTGTTAGACTTTAAACCGGTACTGTAATGAAGGTGAATTATTCATGCCTGTTTCAACTTACATTTGCATTTGTTTCAATTGAATTTACTATTAAAATAAAAACAATTTCAGTGACCTTAAAGTAGTCTGATGTTTATTAGCACAATGCAAACTATTAACCTTCAGAGTGTGGCCAACAAGTGTGGAAAAAAGTTTTTTGCATCATTCTTTTTTTTTTTAATTTTCACCACTTAACCATACACTCATTTGTTTTTCAACATACTGTAGAATGTAAGTAAAAAACATATGAGGACTGATAGATATATTCATATTTACTTTAAAGCACATACTGTGGGTACAAAAAATACTTTAAACATAACGGCATGCCTTATTTGGACAATTACCAAGGGCAGCTGTCATAATTGGGCATATTTTTAATTGTAACTAATAAAGCCAATACTTTGTAAATGCGTATTCTTACAGACAATCAAACTAACAAATCTAATAAACACTAACTAGGAACTGCAGCTCAGAAAATCAGATGAAACTTACAATCCAAATAACCTAAACAGTGCAAAATGAATTTATTATACACAGTGGTGTGGTTAAAACCAGGCAATCTGCTTAACCTTGAAGGAAACAGAAAGTAATATTCATACACATATATCTAGACTCTTACTTTGAGAGCAAGAATCCTTACGACATTTATTGCTTTAACATAAAATATTGTTTTATTATTATATAAGTGTTTTTTAGACATGTATTCTGACAACCAACAAGGTTACTGTGAAATATTGTTAATGCTGCAATGCTCCAGAAAGCTGTTATGTAAAATGCGTCAGATTTCAATGATGATGGTGGTGGTTTTTCATGCTGCAGTGATTCACAGTATCAGGTACATAGAATGACAAATCTAAACCTGCACCTAACTGCTCTCTGTCAGTTTAAAAGTGAATCCTGCAATTATTTGCTGTTAACTAATGGCTAGTGCTGGTAAAAGGGTAACCTCACAATTCTTCAAAACACTGAAATATATCTCATGAGCTATTTACAGGTCCTGAAATTAATTTTCATAATGTCAAATATTACATTTATGGGCTTAAAATAATTTCACATATGAAATGATATTACTCTGAATATGATTATCCACAAAAGGCTGCAGACGTGAAGCTGTACTGTCAGGAAACTTGCCAGGATTAGACATTTTTCCATTTATGACAGCAGAAATTGATACTTGCCAGAGCATATTTAGATTTTACTGACATTTTGTTTTTTTGTTACCCCACAACTAGTGGCTGACAAAAGAAAATCTTTAAAAAATGTTTCATTGAAAACATTCCATAAACTGTGTTCATCCTGTCCATATTTGTAAAAATGACATCAAAAGCTGCATGTTACAACTCAAGATGTTAACACATTAGACAAGATTTTTTTAGGGACTGCAATTTCAGCACTGCTCACCTAACAAACAGATTTTTTGAATGTGACTGAGCATCTCTGACGAGACACAGACATGATAAGAGGTGATTAGTAAAGTGACAACCAACCTTTGGTATTTTGGCACAGGACTGACACCTAATCCAATTTGGAGCCAAGAAACGAAAACTGATAACTGCCTGCAAATTTATGACAGATTAATTCACCAGCCACAAGTTAGAACAATGCATATCCGGGTCTACCTAGAAATGAGGTCTTAGCCAATAGGAACACAGAGTTCATCTGAAAAAAGTTAATTACTTCCTGTTTATCAAACATTTCCAAAATACTGCCAAGCCAAGGTATAAAATCCAGATTATATTTCAAGACAGTCTACAATGTCGTAACTTGGTCTATTAACAGTCTCTATAATTTTCAGGTGGTTTGAAGAACTTGTATTTAAAAAAAAAAAACAAAGTGAAAGCTAATCTGCATCACTGAATCTATGTATACACAAGGTGAAGAAAAGCTTCAGCTTCTGTAATCTTTCTTCATACATGAAAACATTCTAACACTAGTTCTACATCCATTTTCACTCCAGTAGTACGTAGTTAATAGTAAAACAACTAGTCTCTCCAGGGTTTTGTTATTACATTTTTTTAAACTCAAAGTAAATGATATTGTATGATTCTCTGTAATAAAATGCTTTTGTTACTTATTCATACAGGTAGAATGCTAGCATATCTCTTTTCTTCTTCTTTCGGCTGCTCTCGTTAGGGGTTGCCACAGCGGATCATCTTCTTCCATATCTTTCTGTCCTCTACGTCTTGCTCTGTTACACCCATCACCTGCATGTCCTCTCTCACCACATCCATAAACCTTCGCTTAGGCCTTCCTCTTTTCCTTTTCCCTGGCAGCTCTATCCTTTGCATGGTTCTCCCAATATACCCAGCATCTCTCCTCTGCACATGTCCAAACCAATGCAATCTCGCCTCTCTGACTTTGTCTCCCAACTGTCCAACTTGAGCTGACCCTCTAATGTACTCATTTCTAATCCTATCCATCCTTGTCACACCCAGTGCAAATCTTAGCATCTTTAACTCTGCTACCTCCAGCTCTGTCTCCTGCTTTCTGCTCAGTGCCACCAATAGATAGATAGATACTTTATTAATCCCAAGGGGAAATTAACAATTTAACAAATTACTCCTGACACTCTTCTCCACCCATTCCACCCTGCCTGCACTCTTTTTAACCTCTCTTCCACAATCCCCATTACTCTGTACTGTTGATCCCAAGTATTTAAACTCATCCACCTTCGCCAACTCTACTCCCTGCATCGTCACCATTCCACTGACCTCCCTCTCATTTACACACATGTATTCTGTCTCGTTCCTACTGACCTTCACTCCTCTCCTCTCTAGAGCATATCTCCACCTCTCCAGGGTCTCCTCAACCTGCTCCCTACTCTCGCTACAGATCACAATGTCATCAGCAAACATCACAGTCCATGGGGACTCCTGTCTAATCTCATCTGTGAACCTCCTCCTTGCTAATCCGTTGCACTTCCTGATTCACTATCTCCACATCATCCAACCTCTATTCTCTCTCGTTCTCTTCATTCATCAGCCTATCAAAGTACTCTTTCCATCTGATCAACACACTCTCCTCGCTTGTGAGTACGTTTGCATCTTTATCCTTTATCACCCTAACCTGCTGCATATCTTTCCCAGCTCGGTCCCTCTGTCTAGCCAATCGGTACAGGTCCTTTTCTCCCACCTTTGTGTCCAACCTCTCATATAACTCATCATACGCCTTTTCTTTAGCCTTCGCCACCTCTCTCTTCACCTTGCGCCTTATCTCCTTGTACTCTTATCTACTTTCTGCATCTCTCTGACTATCCCACTTCTTCTTTGCCATCCTCTTCCTCTGTATACTCTCCTGTATTTCCTCATTCCACCACCAGGTTTCTTTTTCCTCCTTCCTCTTTCCAGATGTCACGCCAAACACCCTTCTTGCTGTCACCCTTACTACATCTGCTGTAGTTTCCCAGCTGTCTGGTAACTCTTCTCTGCCACCCAGTGCCTGTCTTACCTCCTCCCTAAACTGAACCTTGCAGTCTTCCTTTTTCAACTTCCACCATTTGATCCTTGGCTCTGCCCTCACTCTCTTCCTCTTCTTGATCTCCAATGTCATCCTACAGACCACCATCCTATGCTGCTTAACTACACTTTCCCCTACCACCACTTTGCACTCTTCAATCTCCTTCAGATCAACTCTTCTGCATAGGATGTAATCTACCTGTGTGCATCTTCTTCCACTCTTGTACGTAACCCTATGTTCCTCCCTCTTCTTAAAATACGTATTCACCACAGCCATGTCCATCCTTTTGGCAAAATCCACTATCCTCTGACCTTCTTCATTCCTCTCCTTGACATCATACCTACCCATCACCTTCTCGTCTCCTCTGTTCCCTGCACCAACATGCCCATTGAAATCCGCTCCAATCACCAATTTCTGTCCCTTGGGTACACTGTTCATCACTTCATCCAACTCACTCCAAAAATCTTCTTTCTCACCCACTGCACATCCAACTTGCAGTGTATATGCACTAACAACATTCATCATCACACCTCCAATTTCCAACTTCATAATTATTACTCTGCCTGATACTCATTTCACCTCCAAAACACTCTTGACATACTGTTCTTTGAGAATAACTCCTACCCCATTTCTCCTCCCATCCACATCATGATAGAACAAGTAACCCTCCCCATTTATCCAGGCTTGGGACCGGCACGAAGAAACACACTGGTTTGTGCATCCTCTGTGGCTGGGTTCTAGCATCTCTCTATTATATAAAAAATCCTGGTAGAAGACAAGACTTTTTATCCTGGGATGAGACAAGACTTTTTCAGAAATAATTTCAAGTCCTGCGAGATGAAACTTTGTGCCTAGGGCCAGAAATAAAAGACAAAGTGTAGAAGACAAAGTATAATGTTGTAAAGAAGTCCAGAAACGTTGGTGCAATAGACATGCAGAGAAGGATAGAGATTATGAAAGTACTATAATTCAAAAGTCTCAAAAAACTGATAGTAAAGGTCACATTAGAGCTAACAAACAGAAATTATTACTCGGTGAAATAATGGAACAGTGAAAAGAGATCAGATATATGGACATAGGTGATATGACAGAAGTATGTAGATATTGTTTGGCTTTGAAGTTTAAGTCAGAGACTTGTAGATCATCTAATTCATGTTGCCATTAGGAAAACGTAGTGTGTCTTCCCAATGAAGAGGCATATCCAAGAGAATTAAATGATTTGTTATTTGGTGAAAGTGAAATCCACAAACACTACAGGCAAAATATCCACATCTACAATAATCTGTTCACGTTCTCATCATTCAATGCTCAAAACGTAGATTTACATGATTCAGGACCATACGCTATTATGAGAATATGTGGTCCCACAACAATTAAAGCTACTACAAGTTTAATTTCAAAGAAACTGCAATTTGGTCAAGTTTATATTTATGATAACGGAGAAGCGATGCAACATAGAATCGAAAGAGTTAAATGATCGGACGTATTACAAATTCTACAGCCAATAATGGATACAAATCCATATGTCCAAAGGTATCGCACTTTACGTGAAATTTATCTGAAAAACATGTACAAAGAAGTTTTCTTGTATTTCTATATGAATCTGAAAGATCACGCTTGCATACACAAACATGTGACAAATTGTCAGTGATAATAGTTTCGAAAGATGGACATATCAAAGACAGAGTTGATATTCATGTTTATCCAAAAGCACAGCACGATTGGTTGCAAGTGGCAGATCCGGGAAATGACTAAGGCATAGGGCCCACACGTGGGTTATCGAGCCCCCTAGTTAGTAAAAGATGATTTCTTCTGTCTAAACTTATTCTTACTGATTACTAAAACTAATTTTGGTGTAAGCTGTTCCAGTTTTTCTTTTAAAATGCATTCTTTATCTAGTCATCATCAGATACAAGTTGAGAAAAACACCTTGACAGGGCACCAGTCCATCACAGGGTGAACTGACACAAACAGGCCAATTTAGCAACCGCAGTTCACCTAACTTACATGTCTTCGGACTGTGGGATGAAACAAGAACACCTGGAGATAGCCCATGCGGACATGAGGGGAAACATGGAAACTTCACATAGGGAGCCACCCAGGATGCAAACCTCAGGACTCTTCATTTGTCACTAACCCTCCAAAAAAGGGGTTAGGGATCTTTTCACTGCATGGGATTAAAAGGCATTCAGTTACAGTAAGTGTTATGTCTTTGTCATACCCGGGATATTTACCTGTCTACATATCAAAATATGAAACAGAAGTCAGAGTCAAACATTTTGAGAAGACTCAAAAAACTGAAAATTCTTAGACAAAAAGGATTTTGAAAATGACATTTGGAAAAGGGTTTTGATTCTGTTAACTCAGATAGGGAAGTAATCCAAAAGACAACCTTTCAACTCATCGAGTTGTAATTCAAAGGTTGCAACCTCCGAGGAACAACCCTGACACTTCAGAAGCTGCCTTAACGAAAGGAAGTCCAAAGTGGTGGCAATTGTAATAAATCACAATTGCAACAAAAACAGCACAAAATATTTAACACCAATAAAAGTAAACTTCAAAACGATAAACTGGCTTTAAAGTTGAATTCTAGAAATAAGAAAAAAACAAACTGAGTGATAGAACTCAAAAAAGACAGGAGGAAATGTGCAAATCATTAAATAATGAATCTAGTTTTAACACTTAAGAATATCCCCAGTGTATAGTGACTTTGAAAAATGTATGTCAAGGGTTTCTATATGCACACTAACCTCCTTAGGCACTCTGCAATAAATGTTATCTGGGATAAAAACTTGGATCCTGATGAATCTGCACCCTTCCTTAAGTACTAGGGTGTTGTACCATGTTAGCCATTATAGATGTAGTGAGAAGTCAAGCAAAATGACACCATTTATTGGCTGACTAAAAAGATTATTTTTTCTTTTTAGTTAGTCAATAAAAGGTGTCATTTTGCTTGTCTTTTCACTACACCTTCTCTTAAAAAAGACATGGTAATAATGACATCACATTGAGCGCCACTGTAAATCCTGCTCTAGGGATTTCGTGAACACAAAATTACGGCACAATGGTATCACAAAAATAATGCAAAAAACTTTAATCATGAGGAAAAAAAATGAAATGTGCAAAATAACCACAAAATTGACTTCCCCGGTACAAAAACAGAAAAGAATTATATCCACAGTAAAGAATTCTTTTAAATGTGCAGATGCTTCTTAAGGCCTCCAAATAAACCTTTTGCAGAACTTTTTTCACAAGGCAGTAATTGGGAAAATTACTAAACTGAAATTCTTTGTAAATTGTTGATAATAATTAATGAACCATACAAATCGTGACACCAGCTTTAATGAGGTGGCCTTGTTTTAGATGGAGCTGTACTAAGCCCCCTTAAGCTATTTAATACACTAAAAACAATAGTGATGTTTTGTTAAACTCACACTTACCTGATTTTACAAAAAAACTTAGTTTTAACATAAAAGTACATCTTGTACATGTTTCACATGATCACTGAAATTATGAGAATAGCTTAAAATGCCATAAATATACATTAATACATATTGCTCCAAAACAGCATGGAAAATATCGTTAACATATGGCTGGAATACGGTTGGCGCATTGGCTAAAGCAAAGGGCATGACAAGATATTCATAATGGCTTGAAGTGGGGGTGAATTCAGTTTTCCACTCATCTTCTTCCTCTTTTCTCACTTCTATGTGGGGTCGATGTAATATAGGTTCTGTCGTGAATTCTACAACCAGATGCCTTTGCTGGTGCCAACCCTCCAGTTTTCCACTCATCACTCTTTTTAAATTAAATTGTAAAAATCTCATTTTGTAAATACCATAGATCCAGTTATCTAATCTAATAATGCAGAAATTAATTAAAGCAGATACTGTAATTATTCTTAAAATGATTTTATTAAGTTCAAAGGAGTCAAAGCAGGGACATAGAGACCATTTTTTTCTCTCTAAAATATAATGACTTAATCATAATAGATTCTCATAGATCATTCCTTCTGAAAGGAAAATCACTATTTTCTACTTTTACATAAAAGTGTCCAAATTTTCGAAAGTAAAAACTAGGTTGTCAGAAGTATAAATATTCTGGTGAGTATTGATTGTAATGATATTGATTTTACAGCCTTCATTAGGAATGTACTTCCGGTTTGATTCGGCTTTTGACAATTTAGCCTCACAGGCTACCAATGAGCATGGCATTGCAGCTCCCTTTCTTATAGTATCTTATTTTGAAATGATGGAAATATTAATCATTATGATCCTGCAAATTGTTGTGTTTGAAGTAGGAATGTGACATTTGTTGCTTTTCCACAGGGTAAAACATTTATGTAGTCATTTAAATGGTTATTACATTAAAACAGGGGTCTACAATTACTTTTACCTGCAGGACAATTTTATTTGGTGCTGTTCATTCAGGGGGCAACACTCTTTAGCACAAGGACTCTGTGACTACCTCAATTTTTAATCCCTCACCGCGAAGTGTGCTGCCATTGTGCGTTACTTTCTTTTCTTGTATTATGTGCAATTTTTAAATTGTATTTCATCACATATACCAAATAGTGTAAGTCACTATAACTTTTCAGTGCACAATTGCATAAATAGTTGAGTTACTCCTCAGTGTGTTCAATTACACTGTGTATTGTAGTAGAAATTGAATTGTGGATTGCAACTAAAATGAAAGTAGATTGGATAGATTGGGTTTATGTCAGTGCAGTAGCGTGGTGCATTTTCCTTTAAGATGTATCATGAAAAGTGCTGCTCAGCATAGCGAGGACTGTGACTTGATGATTTTTTATTTTAATGACAGCGCTGTTATCTTGCAGGTTCCTGATACTGTTGGAGAAACCAGCTCAAAATTCAAGATTATGAATGCAGGTGGATGGGAACTGCAGTTTTTGGGTTGGTCTGTAATGCACATTAAGGTTAACGTCAAGGCTATTGATTACTTCTGTAGTTAATTATTCCTATGACTTAATGACTAAATATTTATTTTCATCAATTTAAAGTGTTTAATGCATATAGAATTGCCATTTATTTCAATATTTTTCTTAGTGTTGAATTGAAGATTGAAATTTTGGTAATGCAACAATCCTAGCAAAAACACAAACCCACATTTAAACAATTCCTGTGCTCAACTGAACCTAAATCCCACATAACTGAGTTTGAAGATCCACTTATAGTTCTTTATTAATTTCTTTAGCGAGAGAAATTATTTTATCACACATTTTAGTAACTAAAGTGGAGTTAATTTTTATACAGTCTCTTTGCTTTTCCTGCTCATTTCCTTGTGTACTGTAAATGCTCCATTTCTGAATCCATTATGCTTGATTTAAGGAATTGTTATAAATAAGCTAAACTTGCTCAGTTAGAGAATGAAAAGTGGACCAGCAAATGAACAAAGTGAGAGGGGCAAAACAAAGGATACTAAAAAGAGAGGTGAGGGTCAAAACCAGAACAACTAGCACAAGCATCAAAGCCTAAAATGTTTTGTCAAAAAAATCAGAGGTCAGAAGAAGAAGTCAATGTTACCTGTCTTATAAATCTTACCTAATTAATTACAGCAAACCACACCTTTTAAGATACTTTGATACTGGTGAATCTAAACATTCCTCTTAATTATGTTGCATTGTTGCAAATTCTGTTCTTAGTATTGAAGTCTCACAAGAATACATAAACACAAAATACCAGTGATGATGTCATAAAAATAATGTTAAAATTATAAACATAAAAAAACAAAAGAAATCTACAAAACAGTGACAACATTTGAGTCTGGGGTAGAAAAACTAAGATTTACAACAGTAACAGAATATGGAGTTAGTATAGGGCAGCTTGAAGTGTACACAGAGCTGACTGATAGACAGGGCAACAGCCAACCAACAAAACAGTTTTTTTTTTTTAAAAGATAAGACAACTAAGAAACTATGAACTTTTAGTGGCAAATACATCTATACCATACATAGCTAAAACAAAAGAAAACAGTAGTAAACTTTAATGTCCTGATATCCAATTTTAATAATTAACCCTATTTTTGACATTTGTAGAAGCATACAGAGCATGCAGTAAAAAATATTTTTAGGACTACTAAGGAGGTATTGAGTGATTTGGAAATTGTAGAGGTAGAAGTACTGCTCAGATTAAATGTTGGCTGAAATCAAACAAATTACCAGGACCAGATAATATTTATCCTCAAGTGCTTAAGGGGGTTTATATGTATGTATGTATAAATTTTATATATTTATATATATATATATATATATATATATATATATATATATATATATATATATATATAAATATATAATTTATTTAATTTAATTTATTTAAGTTTGCAAATGATACCAAGATAGATGGATTGGCAGATAATCTAGAATCTGTTGAAACATTACAGAGGAATAAAAAAACTGTAAGTAGACCTTATAAGGATTTAGGAGTCATAGTGGACTCATCACTATCAACTTTCAAACAGTGTTCAGAAGCCATTAAGAAGGCTAACAGAATAGGTTATATAGCGCCATAATGTATAGAGTACAAGTCCAAAGAGGTTACGTTCAAGATTTATAATGGACTTATTACTGTGTGCAGTTTTGGTTTCCATGTTACAAAACGGACATAGAAGGAAAAAGTCCAGAGAAGAGCAGATTCCAGGAAAGGAGGGGATGAGTTAGAGAAAGATTAAAAGAGCTGAGTCTACTTAGTTTAACCAAAAGACTACTAAGAGAAGACATGATTGAAATGTTTAAAATTATGAAAGGAATTAACAGAGTGGATTGAGATTGTTATTTTAAAATGAGTTCGGCAAGAACACTGGGACACAGTTAGGTACTCAATAAGCGCAAATTTTGCATAAGCATTAAATGTTTTTCTTCACACACAGAACCATAGGCACAAGGAATAAGTTACCAAGTAGTGTTTTAGACAACAAGACTTTAGAGACCTTCAAAACTAGACTTGGTGTTATTTTGGAAGAACAAAGTGGATACAAATCTTACTGAAGAGAAATGAGCTGCAAGAAGAAAAACATAATGACATTCTGACTCTTATACGTGTACCTTGTGTGAAAGTGTTTATTTGATATTTGGACTTCAGTCTTCAAACAATTTATCCCTTCATGCCAAAATTTTGTCGTTAGTACTATAACACGCAACAAGTTTCCATTTTAGGTATTTGTTCAAAATTTCTTGCATTTCTCACATTTCCTGTCATCCTACACTAACCTAGATTGTTGCAGACATGGAACACACACGAAATGCATGTGTTCCAAATAACAATATATTACTTACCCAATACAACTCCAGGCACCTCACACCCAGATAAACAAGGCTTGAGCTGGAAAAACTTTTTGCGAGCTCCACCCTATAGGAGGCTGCTTGCTGCTTGTGCTGATTGACACATTTACAAAACAAAAGATGCTAATGGAGAGGTACGAAGGAATTTAAGGTGGCCCGGGATTACAAGTTTTTTCATAGGCCTCAAGGATTCTAGTGTTAACTAACATATATAATACTAAAAATATATGGGCAGTTTTTCAGCTCCAGAATCCTAGATTTAAATCGTGGTTTGTGTGAAGTATGTGAGATTTTCCTCATATTTGTACTTTTGCACATTTGCGTTTTCTACAATAATCCAAAAGCATGTAAGTTAGATTGGCTTGTGACTCTTAATTGGCATGATAAGTGTTTTGTGTTGCTGTGCTTTTTGCCTGACTCTGCTATAATTTGCTCTAACTCTTTAAGACCTTGTTGTGAGAAAAACTTGTATGGAAAATGAAGGAATTAATGAATAATTATAGGAATTTACATTTTGTTATTTATTAAATTAAGAAATTGTGTTTTTGTACAAGTGAAAGAAAAAAGACCACCACAAAGAGACTCCAGATTTTTCATACTTTTCTCATCAACAAATAATAATTTCTGCAATTTAAATAAAATTTATTGCAGTATAAGTTTTACAGCCCTGGAATGTCTAATAAGTCCTATGAACTGAAAATTTAATAATTTAATCAACATATCCTGCAATAAAAATTAAACATTTTTTGCTACAGTTCTTTAATTTGTCTTTCTAACACAGGACTATGAGTCCAGAGTGAGGAGATTAAAACAAATTAAAAAAAAAAAACATGACAGATTCTCAAAAAGCGATACTGTTGTAAAACTCTTGTGCAAACCAAATTGATTTTTACAATGTGAAACACTAAGTGCTCCAGTACTGTCATTTTAATGCAAACTGCTAGTTGATGAGTGATGCAGTGGTAGTTCATGACAGGAAATTACAGTGCACTTTGCAGCTTTGACTGAAACCCACTCGACACTTAATCATTTCGGTGGCCTCCATTGGTTGTAATTGACCCTAGACTCTCTGCAATAGCACATTTATTCTATCAGATCAGCCTATTTAGCAGTGCAAATAATATAAAATATGCAAGTTTTCTAATGTGTCCAGCCATCTGCCACAAAATTTATCACCAGTTGCACATTGGGTCTGGCAGATCTTTTTTTTTAGCCACAGCCATGATTAATCATTCATCATTACACTTTTACTGTAGGTCGCCTTATTATGCCCTAAAAAATGAGCAATCTAAAAACATGCCTCTGGCCTAACGTCACTGCTATCTATTTAATTTTTTTTAGTGAATGAGTCTTTTCAAAATATTTAAGAATTTCAGCTAGCCTTCTAAAACCTGTACTTCATTTTTCATTAGCAACTGCAAACATATTTTTAAAGTTAAATTTCCAATTTTGAAGGAAATATTAGGTTATTTTAGTTTATTAAATAGATTCATAATTTTTGTGTTTTATTTCTGATAAGATGTAGCTGAATGACGAAAACTGTGTGACCAAGGTTATACCTATAATATAGAGCTCACAAGGGAAAACTAGCGCTGCTGTTAATTGTGTGTATTTAAACAGACATTTAGTACAAGATTTGGAGAAAGTAAGTGCAGACACAGGACAAAAAATGCTGACAAGCTGGTAATTTAGCTAAATGACTGCATCATACTGTCAGGGACAGCCAGAAGACAGACAAACAGATGTAAGGGGAGAAGCTGAACAAAGACAAGTAGTTGAAGGGCTAGCAAGGAAAGTAAAAGATTTAGAACACAAGTGGTTTGAGACCACTTAAGAAAAGGGGTCCGTTAGATCTGATTATCAGCTAAAAAACTGTACTTTAACACAGTACAGAATTCAGGGATGCAAATAAACATGCTGCTAAAGAAAATTATGGGAAACATTTAAATATAAACCAAAAGTTAAGAAGTATATTTAAGCTCTGGTAAACTAACCATTGTGTATATGCTTGAAAGAAGATGTGAAATGATGGCTTCTAGGGACTTAACTTTAGTTGTAATTTCACTTGTACTTCATAATTAGGTTAAAATAAGTCCAACAAGTCCAACGGTAAATTCGCAGCCGTCCAATTTTTACTAATATCACTTTTTAAAAACAGTCATCAAGCCAAAGGAAAAAATGAAAATACAGCTATTTGAGAGATGATTAGATGCTATACAGCAATGGAAAGATGAAAACGCAATGGCATTTAAAAGAAGCAGATGTGAGGCATACAAGAACAATGAGGTGACAACGCAGCATTAGTATAAGATTGTATAAGAGTAGCATAAGATTGGGGGTGTAGGCAGTCCTGAATGAAAATGCATTCTCACCTAAAATGCACATCAGCAAATACAAAGCGGACCAATGCTGCACCATGAAGGCAGCAGAAACTTTTAAAAAGTGACTTAGTTGGGGTAAGAAGAATGATTACTAAATTACACAGACATCTCTCTCTCCTGGTTATTCTAAAGTCAAGTTCAATTTCACCGAAACGGATTGAAAGCATTCAGATTTTACATTTCCTTCTAATTTTAAGTTTTCTGCAAAGAAACACAAGTAATGTTTAAATTAAAGTTTGTATACAGTATTTCCTCACTGAAACTGGCCTTGTTTATTGATTTTATCTGCCCTAGTGTGCTTGCTCAAGTAATTCATTATTTGTTTATCTCTTTCAAAGGTAGGAATCTAGCCTTGTCATAGTATGTTTCTTGCATGTTCAGGTGCGAGGTGTGCTTGTTCTGCTAGAATTGTGCAGCACTTTCAGGTATAACGATGAAGTAACCAGCTTCTAACCCCTACTAAGATTTTGAAGCTGAGGTCGCTAGTCTCTGCCAAATTACTTTTTTTGATCTGTGTGTTTTAGAAATGAGTACATGTCACATAGGTAAGTACTGTGAGGTGTACATGTAAATGAAGTCTAATAATTTAGGCATTTCTAATATTAACGTGTCCAACAATAGAAAAAGAACCTTAAGATGTTAAAGTGCTTATCATGAACACTTTTATAGTACAAAACAAGTATGTTCTGTGTTTTTGTAGGATCGATTGCTACATCTATGAATAATTCTGCATGCCACTGAAGTGTTTTCATTAGGTTCTGAATTAAAGGTCAGATAACCTATACTACCTGAATCCTTTAACTACACATTTTTTTTATCATTAAACTAGTGTTTGATCATTTAACTTTGACATATTTTACAAACTGACTAAATATGCATAAGGAGTGATAGTTGTGGAGGTAGTGGTCACCATAAAAACCTTAGAGTTCACAGCTCAGTTTGAAACCATGACCTAGGAGCTTGTGACTGGGCTTTGATCTTTGGTAAGCCTGAAATGATGTTGTCCTGTAGTTCTATTTCTTCGTGCTGTTTTACACTTCCCCCACTACCTGAACCAATGAAATCAGAAAACACTTAAGAGTTTGGGCTACGTTAACATTAAAATGCTTTTCTTTAATTTATTCAAACACAAAACAATCTACGAAATAAAGATTACATGAATGTAATGAGAAACACAATAATCTTTTTTCTTACCTAACACTTCAATACAAAAATCATAGGCTACAATACAGACAATCATCCAACAATAACTACAAAAACAACAATAATGGTAATAATAATAATAATCTTCATACTGGTATAGTATAGGACACACAAAGGAGGTAAAATTAAATTAAGCAATCACAATGGTAACAGGACTGCCGCTCTTGAATGCACTGCTAAAGGCTGATTTAATTCAAAATATAATCATCTCCCAAATAACTTGTACAAAACAGGGCACATATTGGTGGCCATTGTCCTTGGCATGCTAAAAAAATTCTCCATAGCTCATCCCTCACTGGAAAAGATCTCTGAGGTCGTACATTGATAGGATAGTTATATTTTATTATTTGCAAACACTATCGAGGATATAGTAAACAGGTACCATGGATAAATGTTTAAAGATTATGCTTCAATCTCATTGCATTTTGTGATTATATTCAGCTTGTCAGCTTATTTCAGTAGCTTTAATGAAATGTATGTGTTTATGGAGATGCCTTGGTTAGATTATAGCTAGATTGTCACCATCATTGTAAGCTTGCTTGCTAGGCTGGATGATTAAATAGAGAACTACAGAATGTAGAAAAAGTTTCAGTGCTAATTTGATTATGTAATACAAATGTTTTCTTAATACATTTTTTTCTTCAAGCAAATATTCAATACAAATAAATAAATAAATAAATAAATAAAGTTTGCTAACACAGCCCAATATTTTGAACTGTCACCCCTTAGGCATGTATTTTTCTGAGATAATCTTTTAAACAGCATTGCTATAAGTAATCAAATGTCTTGATTAACATTCTCAAATTGTGAATTCTCTCTGTTTTGTATCCAAAACCTCCATACTTCACTCTCCCCAGTCCTGGATCCCCTCTTATTTCTCCAAAATTCTATCTACACGTCTAGCAGTGAAGATTCCAATCAAAACAAAAGAGGTGGTGGGGCACCATTTAAAGCTAGCATTTAATGCTCAAACCAACCTCGAGGATAGCAATGTAGTTCAGTTGTGACTAATACTGGTGTCTTATCTCTCATTCAGGGGTCTGGATTTATTTCCTGAACTACAAGTATGTATGGAATTTTCACACTCTCTCCATATTCGTGATAGCGAATCTCTGAATATTTCTTTTTCCTTTGACATCCCTAAAACGTATGCATCTGCTGAACTGACCACTCTGAACTGAATGTAGTATTATGGACCCAGTGATGGGTCAGCAAAGGATAGGTTTCTGAATTGCCTCAAAAACTGGCCGTAAAGGCTTGGATTTCCTGCAACCCTGAAAAATGAAGTTGCAAAAAAGGAAAAGAAGGTTGGATCTGGGAGAAGAACAGAGAGAAAGCATTATACATTTGGGTTGTTTGAACATCTTGAACTTACTTTTGTCCATTTCGAGTTTATTTAATTTGCTTTATGCATCATTAAAATATTTTAACAGCATCTTTGAGCCTTTATTTTTCTTGGGCACTGCCAATGTGTGTACTTCATTTTCAACACAGTTGTTACGCCTCTTACAGTATCTGTCACCTGAGACTGGAGTCATATGACAACTTATATCATCATGTCCTGCCTATTGAAGAAGGCAGAATACACCCTCTGGCATTCTTGCTTTGGATTTCTTCTCTTTTGCAGTGGCTAGGGGTAACTAAAACAACATAGTGTTAAGATTTTCTGATTATGACTTCTGTTTTGTGTTTTTGGTTTGATGATTGGTCTTTCCCATATTTATTTTGGTTATTGGTCCCTGTATGGCCCTTGAGCACTATTTTTGCTTCTTTCTTTAGGTTTTTTCACCTTCTGTTTTTTTTTTTTTAATAATTATTTTCCTTTTGGTCAATGTCCTTCAAGAAAGTGTTCAAAGCAGAAACAGACATCTGGCCAGAGAAGGTAGTTCATACAACAAATAGCTCAAATAAAGAAATTCCACTATGTGATCCATTTCTCTGTGGTTAAAATGTCTCAGATCAGGAACATATGGTCCTCATTAATGGTTATAAGCAGAGTTTCTTTTAAATTCTAATTCTTTTTTCTAATTCTTCTTTTAAAAACTAATGGACAGCAGTGGAGGTACTCCATTGAAGGAAGCCATCCTACATTCCATAAGATAATAGATGGATCTCCAGGGCTTGTGGGCCAAACTGATCTCAAAAATGGGAGGTAGAGTATGAAAACTTTCAAGTGCAGAGGAAGGGCCACCATATACTCAAAGTGAGAGGGAAAAATCTGAAAACATTTAAGGATTTAGCTGGAGTAGAGGAGATGAGAGAATTTGCAAAGCTGAGGAGAAACTAGGCCAGCAACTCACTTCATTAGAAACAGATCCAGAAAAATTTAACATTGTGTGTGTACAGGACTGACAGATGATTTACGGCATTCTGTTCACTTCTCTAAGTCCCCACTGTATCAGTAAATAACATTTCTTCAGGAATGGGAAAAAACGGTCACTTTATAAAGTAAAGTTGCCATTTCCACTTAATTCACTGCTCAGTCAATGTCAGTATCATTTGAGGAGGCAATGCTGTGTAAAGCAGACAGACCACTAGTGTGTGTGCAATTCATAGAGGTAATGATCAAAAACCTCTCAAAAACATTGAGCCAATGACAGTTCTAGGCCTGGAAACAGACTACTGATGATACAGGGCAATCAAAGCTAGCTTGGTTTAAACAGACTTGCATAAGCAGGAACAGAAAGTTTACAGACAGTCAGATAAAAGTGCAGCAGTGTGTCAAAAGACCCAAAAGAACATATACAGTAATTTGTTGTATCATTTTGATGCCCTGGACCCACAACCAAGATCACGTAGGTCATTGATATTCATGAACCGAGGATGGACCAGGGCAAGGGAGAAAAAAAGCAAAACTTGTTGTTCAAAAGAATAACAGAGTTTGTTGTAAATACTGAGAATTAAAGTACTCAAATGTACAATAGTGCATATTCAAAATTCATAAATAGTTTAATAAATACAGTGATCCCCCACTACATTGTGGTTCAGCTATCGTGCCCCTGCTACATCGCAGATTTATTATTATTACTATTATTATTACTAGGGGGCTCCGGCCCCTGCTTGCTTCACTCGCCCACCCCCGGGTTTGGTTTACCAGATAAACAATTTAAAGAGATTGTTATTTTCATAGGAATTGTTACATATGTATTATTTACATTTTTACTTTCAAAATTTTGTATCAACAATATTTGTCCTTTATTTTCTGCCCCGGGCGTGGTTAAATCTCTTTCTCGCGGGACTTATAACGCTGCTAGCGTTGTGAAGGGGAGGTCTGAACGCACACTAAAGAGATGTGATCGGTTCAGCTGCTGTCTTGCTGCTGCTGCTGGCCAGCTGTGTGTTCTGCTTGTCGGGCTTTGCATCAATCACGTAAAAGCCTGTATGGCAGCTGTCCTTTTGCCATTTCGTGTCTCTGCCGCTAGCGTTCTGAAGAAGGGGGGGGGGGGGGGGGTGAGAGCTGAATGCATGCTAAGGAGAAGCGCTTGGATCATCTGCTAGCTTGCTGCAGCTGGCGAGCTACAGCTGGAAGCACCTGAAGTGTGTCTGCCAAAAGCATTTCAACAACTGCTAGGTTAGATGTCTATGAACTTGTTTTAAATTGTTTGTAATTAGAGCATGACGTGCAAAAATCACGTCTCACGGGTCTTGCTTCCTAAAGTTGTAATGTCTAGTCTCGCGTGTCGTCAAAGTGTCTCTCCGAGATGATCTGGTCTCGATTGCTTCGCTCAACCGCCTCGGAGGCATGCTACGTTCCTGCCACTTTGCGTCTCTCCTGCTTCCGTTGTGAAGGGGGGGAGCTGAACACACGTTAAGGAGAAGCGGACGGATCAGCTACTGGTTTTGTGCTGCTTCTGCCAAGATGCCTGCTCTGCTTGTCGCTCCGCGCGTCAATCATTTAAAAGCCTGTACAGCAGCTGTCCTTCTGTCTCACTGCCTTGTCTTGCATGACGTTAAAAAGTCTTCCGAGAAGATCATGCCTCATTTCCCTGGTCTCCTTGCCAAGATTTTTTTTTATAATAGAGAGATATTACTTATATCTTTAGCCCAACATCCACATATCATATGTGTTTACAAAGTGTGTTTTAATAAGTTTACATGTGTGTAAAGCGTGTGGGAGAGATATTTGAAGGCTTAAACTATAAAATTTTTTTTTATTTATATGGTCTTTCTATATCGCAGATTTTCGCCTATTGCTGATGGGTCTGGAACATAAGTTCCGCGATAGGCGGGGGGATCACTGTAAATCCATAAAATTATGCCATAAAAAAATCAGTGCCTTTAGGTTGTAAATACACAATTCAAAAAATACATTAACATTCAAAATCCAAAAAAGTGAAGTAAAACTATGTTCATGCTGTCCTTACTACTTCCCTGTCTTCATCAGGACAATGGGAGTTCCCCCTTTGTTGCCAGTCTCAGAAGATCCAGACTGCCTCCTCTTCTGGACCCCACAGCCCCCAGGATGCCTTGCCCATCTCTGGATGTCGCTGCTTCTGAAACTCCCTCCTTCATCCAGCTCCTGTGCTATTCAGCTGAAAATAGCGCATTCACCTCACAGAGCCCTCACCCGGCCCTTCTTCCTGCTCTCCACAGCTCAATCAGTATGACGAATGCTGGCCAACTTATCCTTGTTTCTGTTACCTCTCTTCTTAGCAATCACATTACCTCTACTCCAAATTCAAGCAACCCCTCTGCTCTACACCTCATACCCTTTTATTTCACTTCATGCTCAACTGGTGCTTCCTGATTGCAGCATTGCTGCCGACTGGCAATCAATTATCCATTAACCTTAGTGCATGCCCCATACCAACCTGAGCTAAAATGACTAGTGCTTACCTTGATAAAACTATTAAAGGGACTAACATTTAATATATTTACCACCCCCCTTTCATCACAAAATTGCTACACATATGATATGGAAGCTCATATCCTAGAGTTCCAAACATGACGGAATAGTTGCAAAAAACAAAACTGACTGGGGGGGTGGGTGTAGGTAGGGGGTGGGAACAAAACAAACAACAACAACAGCAACAAACAAAAAAAAAGAAAAACTTGGCTTGTTCTGGTAAATCCCTAATCCACCAGTCAAGGGATATACTCTGCCTGGTGTTATCAATTTATCTATGCAGGTTGGTGGTGGCAGTATAATGGGTGGGTTGTTTGATTTTGAGTCCCATTGCAGAAGTAGAACAAAACATTTTAATGCCAAAAGGTATTAAAACAACCTTGAAAATCATATGTGAGTAGAACTTTTCCTTCAGGATAATGCTCTGTGTCACAAACCTGACAAATGCAGGAATTGTTCCTGGAACATAACAAAAAATGGCCTTTTTGCAGTGTCCATCACCAGATCTTAATCAGATCTAACAGCAAAGAGATATTCTGGAACAAAAAATTTGGAATACTGATAATTTGCCACATTCGCTATGTGTCTATCTGGGTTAAGAACTTCTGTAAGAATTTGTTTAGACATGACTCCTTGCTTAATCTGTAACCTAAAACATTAAAAATATTCTAAGGGAAACTAGAGAACTAACTTTGTATTTGATGGCTGCATTAATAAAGTGCTCACCCAGTGTATATATAAACATATATTGAAACAGAGAAAGTCCCAGGTTGAGCCTTAGAAGCCAAGGTTCAGAAAACCTCACAGGGATCATACTGAATAACATGCTCAGGGTAAGTATCTGCAAAAGTAAATAAAAATGACTCAAATTCAACCTGGGTTTAATGTCACCTGTTGACAGCCTGGACTTCAAGTAATGGACACACCTTAATAATAAACAGCACCGTTTTATGCTGAGAAGGTGCTTATGTGTCACTGACAGTTAATAAGTAAAGTCAGGCAGGACCACAACTCAGCATATTGATAACAACAGTTTAGAATGCCTAACTGAACGAAGACAAAGAATCTTTATCTGAACTTGACAGATTCAAGGATACCTAAAAAGGTATTAACATTTAAAATGTCTATTGAGCATAGGCCACTGTGTGTATATATATATATATATATATATATATATATATATATATATATATACAGTGGGGCAAAAAAGTATTTAGTCAGCCACCAATTGTGCAAGTTCTCCCACTTAAAAAGATGAGAGAGGCCTGTAATTTTCATCATAGGTATACCTCAACTATGAGAGGCAAAATGAGAAAAAAAATCCAGAAAATCACATTGTCTGATTTTTGAAGAATTTATTTGCAAATTATGGTGGAAAATAAGTATTTGGTCACCTACAAACAAGCAAGATTTCTGGCTCTCACAGACCTGTAACTTCTTCTGTAATAGGCTCCTCTGTCCTCCACTCGTTATCTGTATTAATGGCACCTGTTTGAACTCGTTATCAATATAAAAGACACCTGTCCACAACCTCAAACAGTCACACTCCAAACTCCACTATGGCCAAGACCAAAGAGCTGTCAAAGGACACCAGAAACAAAATTGTAGACCTGCACCAGGCTGGGAAGACTGAATCTGCAATAGGTAAGCAGCTTGGTGTGAAGAAATCAACTGTGGGAGCAATTATTAGAAAATGGAAGACATACAAGACCACTGATAATCTCCCTCGATCTGGGGCTCCACGCAAGATCTCACCCCGTGGGGTCAAAATGATCACAAGAACGGTGAGCAAAAATCCCAGAACCACACGGGGGGACCTAGTGAATGACCTGCAGAGAGCTGGGACCAAAGTAACAAAGGCTACCATCAGTAACACCCTACGCCACCAGGGACTCAAATCCTGCAATGCCAGACGTGTCCCCCTGCTTAAGCCAGTACATGTGCAGGCCCGTCTGAAGTTTGCTAGAGAGCACTTGGAAGATCCAGAAGAGGAATTTGAGAATGTCATATGGTCAGATGAAACCAAAATAGAACTTTTTGGTAAAAACTCTACTCGTCGTGTTTGGAGGAGAAAGAACACCATATCTACTGTAAAGCATGGGGGTGGAAACATCATGCTTTGGGACTGTTTTTCTGCAAAGAGACCAGGACGACTGATCCGTGTAAAGGAAAGAATGAATGGGGCCATTTATCGTCAGATTTTGAGTGAAAACCTCCTTCCATCAGCAAGGGCATTGAAGATGAAACATGGCTGGGTCTTTCAGCATGACAATAATCCCAAACACACTGCCCAGGTTACGAAGGAGTGGCTTCGTAAGAAGCATTTCAAGGTCCTGGAGTGGCCTAGCCAGTCTCCAGATCTCAACCCCATAGAAAATCTTTGGAGGGAGTTGAAAGTCCGTGTTGCCCAGCGACAGCCCCAAAACATCACTGCTCTAGAGGAGATCTGCATGGAGGAATGGGCCAAAATACCAGCAACAGTGTGTGAAAACCTTGTGAAGACTTACAGAAAACGTTTGACCTCTGTCATTGCCAACAAAGGGTATATAACAAAGTATTGAGATGAACTTTTGTTATTGACCAAATACTTTTTTTCCACCATAATTTGCAAATAAATTCTTCAAAAATCACACAATATGATTTTCTGGATTTTTTTTTTCTCATTTTGTCTCTCATAGTTGAGGTATACCTATGATGAAAATTACAGGCCTCTCTCATCTTTTTAAGTGGGAGAACTTGCACAGTTGGTGGCTGACTAAATACTTTTTTGCCCCACTATATATATATATATATATATATATATATATATTAAAAAAAACATAGTATTACATATACTGTACATACATATATGTATTTATTATAGCATGACAAGTAGAATTTTTTTTAATTACTGCGCACATGCATCTGGCTGACCGAAACACTAGCCATACATAGCCTGACAATCGATGTGCCTGTTAAACATAATGCATGACAGCAGAAGCAATGCATGGACAAATCTTGCTTACAGAGCATCTTCTGAAAAGTGGTAATTTGTATAACTCACAGCATGCTGGCTGTCAGGCTGATTTTCCGTTTTATACTTTCGACTTTATTGAAAGCAGAGCACCTTCAATTCTTTTACAGTGTGATTAAAGTGTCATTTTAAACAGTGCGTACTGCCTTTTTATGAAGCCAAGACAACTAAGTGCAAAGTAAAAACTGAATGAACCATTTCATGAGGGCCTTCATATAAATCTACATTATCCTCGTTACTTAGTCTTATATGCATCTGAAATTGCATAAATGTAACCTACAATGAAACAGTTAAAAAAAAAAATCATAATATGTTGAATGTTTTATTCTTGCCTAAAGAGGGCTCTCATACAGTTACTAACGTTCATAATTGTCCATTTGGCAGATACTTGTCCATCATCTCAGTATGACAGTTTAGCTGTTGGCATATTCCTTGATGCTCCCCGAGTCCAGAGGCAGGCAAATAATCTCGGCTATTTTCACTTCATCAACAAAATCCCTTTAGGAACCCGATCGGCCTCTCTGGAACGGCACTCTACATACCTGGCATGACAAACTCTCAGTGCTCTCTAGATTAGCTTTCTCTTATTTCAGCTCTACTGACTTTTCACAGGCAAAATATGCCAGAGGGCATGTCTGTGAAACACTTATCAATATGCAATGTGTTCTTTAATGTCTGTGAAAATACTGAGCATATTAAAGCTTAAAAGATTTAAAATGTCCATTGAGCACAGGCCACTGTTAGGTTTGGAGATGGAAAACAGCAAAATATTTTCCAGCAAGAGGATCACATTCAAAGTTTTATTCGCTACTTGGTTCCCATTATTTTGCATTATAAGCATTATTAACAACCAGAAATAGGTTTTAATGGACCTGCATGTCAGTTGCCATTGAAACAAGTACAGATGTTCTCCTAACATTGTGTCAGCATAAAATTGCACCTAAAATGAATATGTTTACTTGTTTCAGTTTAGCATTTTAAAAAGACAACTTATTTTATCACAATGAATGCAAAAAATTGTTTTCATCCTTTTCCTGACAAGCTTAAATACAGTGTACGGGTAGAGTGGGAATGTAGCTGCTCCTGGAAGCTTTATGCTCAAAGAAGGATAACAGTGGTAACAACAAAAAATTATTAATTTAGACTTTAACATCATGGTGGCTAACAAAACAATTAAAGACCCCCAACTCCTTTATTCTATTCTTTGCCCCAGACAATTTAATCGTTTTAGTAAGTAGTGGGAAGGGTAAAGGAAAGTGTGAAAATAAAGGCAGAGTGCAAGTTGTCATCAATGTTCTAGCAGTGTGTAATTTACCTCCGTGAAAGCCTCTTGTTAAATCCAGACTTTGATTTTGAGTTTCTCTTGTATTGACCACTTTTCTGAGTTTTGGTTATTTTAGCTTTGAATACCTCTTCCCATGTTTTGAATTATACTTTTGTTTGTGGACTTGAATAAAACATGCACCTGGAGTGATGAAAGGCATAGATAAGCTGGCGTCCGGACTGGGACAGACAATCCCTTATCCACCCAGTAGGCCCTCATCATGGGTGAAGAATGTCAGTGTACAGGCATTCTGACTGAGGTTGTTAGCATTCCATTTCCCCACTGCAAAGATGAAATGGAAGGACAGAGGAAGCCTGTCTTTCAAGGCTGTATGCTTCATCTACATGGTAGATGGCAGCATCCCTCTGTTGGGACCCACATGTGTGAACCTAGATAGATAGATAGATACTTTATTAATCCCCAAGGGGAAATTCACATACTCCTGTGGGCAGCCATGCTTGGTTCCTTGGATGCCACCAGGGGCAGCTTGCAGGAGAGGACATCATTGCATTATAAATGTGTGTGCTATGTTGTACCACCAGAAGTTCTCTGTTGTCCAGCATAAAAGGAGCTTCTCCCAGTGAGTTGGGAGTCAGGAGAGGAAGATGACAAAGCTTTCTTGGGAGGAGTGGAGGAGAAACAAGAGAAGGAATTGTTTGTGCTGGATTTTAGGAAAAGTCTGTATTAAAGATATTTTAGTTAATAATAAGAAGGTAATTGAATCTGGGACTGTTCTTCATGCAAATGTGTCAAGTGTTTGAGGCATTGAGATGCCCCCTAGCGGCCATAAATTCTTTGAGTTGCCTAAACCAGATTTTAAAAAGTCACCTCGACACCCAGATGAATGCACTGCAAGTCTTCAATATATATTTAATATGCTGCAATATGTTTGTGCTTATGAATCTAATATACACACGATTGGCCTGTTGAGGTGTGGATTCCATAAGACCTCTGAAGGTGTCCTGTGGTACCTGACACCAAGATGTTAGCAGCAGATCCTTTCAAGTCCTGTAAGTTGTGAGGTGGAGTGTCCATGGATAAGAACATCCCACAGATTCTTGACCAGATTGAGATCTGAAGAATTTGGGGGCCAAGTTAATATCTTGAACTCTTTGTCATGTTCTTAAAACCATTCTTGAACAATTTTTGCAGTGTGCAGGATGCGGAGGCTACCGCCATCAGGAAATACCATTGCTGTGAAGGGGTGCATGCAGTCTACAACAATCTTTAGCCAGATTGTCTGTGTCAAATTAACATTCAGATGAATGCCAACATCCAAGGTTTCCCAGCAGAACATTGCCCAAGGGATCACACTGTCTCTACCAGCTTGCCTTGTTCCCATAGTGCATCCTGTTGCCATTTCTTCTTCAGGTAATCAACATAAATGCACCTAGATGTCAACATGATATACAAAAATATGATTCGTTAGACCAGGCCACCTTCTTTCATTATTCCAAGGTCCAATTCTGATGCTCACTTGTCCATTGTAGGTGCTTTCAGAGGTGGGCAGGGGTCAGCATACAGTAGATATGGCTATTTAGTCCCATATGCAGCATGCTGTGATGCATTGTGTATTCTGACACTTTTCTCTCATGGCCAGCATTAAGTTTTTCAACAATTTGCGCTCCAGTAGCTCCTCTGTGGGATCAGACCAGACAGGCTAGCCTTTGTTTCCCACATATATCAATGAGCCTTGGACGCCCATGACCTTGTTGCCGGTTCAGTGGTCATCCTTCTTCAGACCACTTTTGGTAGGTAGTAAACACTGCATACTGGGAACACTCTATTAGCCCTGCTGATTTGGAGATACTCTGACTCAGTTGTCTAGCCATCATAGTATGGCTCTTGTCAAAGCTGCTCGGATCTTTACAATTGTCAATTTTTCTCGCTTCTAACACATCACCTTTAAGAACTGATTGTTCACTTGCTGACTAATATATCCCACCCCTTGACTGGTGCCATTGTAATGAGATAATCAATTTTACTCATTCATCAGCAAGTAGTTTTAACGTTGTGACTAATCATTGTATATAAACACAGTTTTAACAGGAATTTTTCTAGGATGCCAAAATTTCCTTAGAAAGTTTATAAATAACATAGCATAGTAAATAACAAAGATTGCATAACAATCTGTGAGGCATTTAAAGAAATTAAAAGGTAAGTATACTTTATTAAGAATTAAAAGCAATTTTCTTACAAACTTAAATTGTTATAAATTATGAATTCATTTATAAAGGAGGCCTGAATGTTCTTGAAGTAAAACACATATGTATGAAGATATCTTAGGACCAAGTAAAAAATTACAAAACATTAAATATTTGAAAATAATTCACAATATATAAAGGCAAACTCATTTTAAAAAATGCCACCATAAATTTAAAACCCCAAAGCAACGTGAAACCCAGCTTAATGATCAAATAAGACAAACTAAATCAAGGGATTCATTGTTACATTTGACGTCAAAATCAAAAATGTTATTTATCACAAAAACATTGCGAAAATAAACATGTTATAACATTTAATTTAGCAATAAGTATTGTAAATATGATAAACTATAGATATTAACTTATGAAAATTAAAAGAATACATATGATGAATTTCTTCCTAACATTGTTTTATATTTAAGTTTTAAGGCATCAGTATGCTTTAAATTTCTATGTTCTATTATTATAAGCCTCAGTAACACTACTTAAAGCTAGTACTTGTAGCTTATGTATATGTAGTATATATTGCTTGTGTACACCCTATATAATATCAGAATAAACACAAACATACAACAAAATGTAAAAAGAATGTCTTTATGTCATCATAAAACTGAAGTAATTTGCTTTCACATAGTATTGCATAATATTTTCAGCTAGTCCCATAGTAAATATCTTGCAGAATTTGCCCTTTGATTGACTTGGATATTTTTGTTATATTGTGTGCCCATGTTATCCAACACAGCATCAATTATGTTAAGGCTGGGGTCCTGGAATGGCCAATTTGTGTTACATCTGCAGATCTAAGTAGGTCTTAAAAGTGTTTTGGGGGTCATTATTGTGATGACAGATGAAGGTTTTTCCAAGAAGGTGCTGTCTTGTAAGAACCACATGTTAAATCAAAATCTTCTCAAGTTTCTCAGCAATCATGAAATTATTAACTATGTCCAAATCCCCTAGAATGGAAGAACCACACTGTGCTTCACAGAAGCTAACATCAATATATCAGCTTTTGAGTAATTCTAGACCCTTTGTTAACCAAAATGTTCTAATTTTACTCATTATTTGCTAAGATTGTCTGCCACTGATTGTCTCTCCATTCTTTATGATCTTCCCACATTATTCAGTTACTTCTTTTTATTGCCTTTCCACAAAAAGACAACTTCAACTAAGACTTGTTTGCATGGTCAAAAAATGTATTTCATCTCTGGGTGATTCTGGAAGTGGTGAGCAAGCACTTTTATCCTGCCCCTTGATAAGGTGACTTTTAAGTGCAGCACATCAGGTTCAGACAGCTTTTTAAGTTTTCCACTGTATTTTCAGTCTTTCATATTTCAAATGACAGATTGAATACCACATGTTGAAAATCTGGCTTGGTGTGCTGCTGCTCGCTGCCTATAGCTATGCTGATACAAAACTATGATTTTATGTAATCAAAGTGCATTAGCTTGGCCATTTCCAAACCTCTCCTGGAGGCAATTCAGTAATTGTACTTAGTATACATCCATTTATCTGATAATACTGGTTTGGTGAATCACTACCAAATTAATTTGATTCAGGTATGCTCACAAGATAAAAATATGATTTTGAAACACACCAAAAAACTTTTTATAGTATCATTATTGATTTCTATTTATTTTAATGTTAAATAGTGTTTACCTGAGTTGCATACTACAAATTATTTCTTTCTTGTCTTGTCATAGTTCCTCTTGTGGCAGGGACACCCCTGCAATCTATATTCAGGTGGAGCAGCCCTGGACGGTGCAATACCTCCCCCTGGACGCTAGATGGCCGCCCCCCCCTGGGTTGGAGAGGTGCCTCGCTTTCCCACAGGGCTCCATGGGAATTGGAGTTGGGTGCAGCTCTGTTGGGTCCTGCAGGCACCGTCAGGGGGTGCTGCAGCTAGGACTCCTGAGCCTGTACGGGCACACCAAGTGAACTATAAAAGGGGCCAGCAGCCACCACTCCGGGAGCCAGAATCGGAAGAAAGAGGATGAGGTTGCCTGGGAGGAGTGGTGGAGGAAGAAAAGAATGAGTGTGGTTTTTGTGTTGGTGTTTTTAGGACTGTACTGTGGCTGGGGGACAAGGGGAAGACATGCCCTCCAGCTGAAGAAAAATACATTTGTGTTTTATTTTTACGTATGCCTCCGTGCTGGGTCAGGCACCTATATAGCACCTTTCACACTCTGCATGTTCCTCTTCCTGTATATGGATCTGATTATTACTTGGCTTTGTACTGCCAGTGGTGTGTGATGGGCCATCATCCAACTCTGTGTCCTACAGATTTATTTTCTGTGCCTTTTGGATGTCATTATTTTTTGGATGCTAATTATGGACACAAAATAAGCAATTGAGGATTCTGAATCCTAAATAATAAATCGGTTAGGTTGAAAAAGAAGCATTTTTCATTAGTAGCAGTAATTGGAAAACATGAAGTTACAGTAGTACCCGTGTTCTAGGTGGAAGACCACTTTGGTGCACTGCAGGACTAACAGTAACATAATCTATGCAGATCAAGGGATCATCAATTAAAGATGAGTAAAACTCCCATTCGTGTTCACACCTCACTCTGTAAAAAGCCCGGGCTCCTAGAAACTATTGAAATCGTCAGAAAAAAAAATTAAAATGCATTCATACCCCCCTTGTCTATCAGCAGCTAAGCGAGTTTCTCTCTTGTTTGTCTTTCCTTGGTGGTTTCACTTTGGCGACGGAGTCGCTTTCTTTCAGCTTCATGCTGAAGCCTCGCACTTCTTTCTTCATCCGACTTGTTAACTTGGGGCCGCCTTGCCGGCTGTTTGAACTTCATGCTTTAGCCTTGCACTTCTGGGCCAGACAGACAGACAGACAGACACACACACTTCCACACGTAGACATTTATATATATATATATATATATATATATATATATATATATATATATATAAATAATATATAATAATAATATATATATATATATATATATATATTTATATATATATATATACAGTAATCCCTCCTCCATCGCGGGGGTTGCGTTCCAGACCCCCCCGCGAAAGGTGAAAATCCGCGAAGTAGAAACCATATGTTTATATGGTTATTTTTATATTGTCATGCTTGGGTCACAGATTTGCACAGAAACACAGGAAGTTGTAGAGAGACAGGAACGTTATTCAAACACTGCAAACAAACATTTGTCTCTTTTTCAAAAGTTTAAACTGTGCTCCATGACAAGACAGAGATGACAGTTCTGTCTCACAATTAAAAGAATGCAAACATATCTTCCTCTTCAAAGGAGTGCGTGTCAGGAGCAGATAATGTCAGAGAGATAGAGAAAAGCAAACAAATCAATAGGGCTGTTTGGCTTTTAAGTATGCGAAGCATCGAGGCACAAAGCTGTTGAAGGCGGCAGCTCACACCCCCTCCGTCAGGAGCAGAGAGAGAGAGAGAGAGACAGAGAAAAACAAACAATCAAAAATCAATACGTGCCCTTCGAGCTTTTAAGTATGCGAAGCACCGTGCAGCATGTCGCTTCACGAAGCAGCTGCACAGAAGGGAGCAAAGTGAAGATAATCTTTCAGCATTTTTCGACAAGCGTCCGTATCGTCTAGGTGTGCGAACAGCCCCCCTGCTCAATCCACCTACGTCAGGATCAGAGAAAGTCAGCGCAAGAGAGATGGAGAGAAAAGTACGTTGGGTAGCTTCTCAGCCATCTGCCAATAGCGTCCCTTGTATGAAATCAACTGGGCAAACCAACTGAGGAAGCATGTACCAGAAATTAAAAGACCCATTGTCCGCAGAAATCCGCGAACCAGCAAAAAATCCGCGATATATATTTAAATATGCTTACATATAAAATCCGCGATAGAGTGAAGCCGCGAAAGGCGAAGCGCGATATAGCGAGGGATTACTGTATATATATATATATATATATATATATATATATATATATATATATATATATATAATCCAACATCTGTCTGCTTTTCACGAGAGAACTACTTAATGGATTTATTAGATCAGGTTTTTTTTCTATAATTTGCTTGAACATTCCAGTTGATTTGGCGACATCTCTCATTGCACTATGTATCATAGTTTGCTCTTGCGGTACCAATTATTTGTGCGAATCTGAGACACACACAGCGGGCCGAGGGGAGTGGTGCAGGGCCCTCCTTACTCACGCGCCAGCCTCAGGGTGTCGCTTACCTGCATTTAGCTAGCGAACGACAGAACTACTTAACGGATTTAGATCAGGTTTTTTCTATAATTTGCTTGAACATTCTAGTTGATTTTGCGACTTCTCTCATCGTGCTAAGAATCATAGTTTGCTTGCAGGAGTTATATATTTGCGCTAATCCGAAACAGAGGCTGGAGGCCGAGGGAAGTGGGAAGCGTGACGTCAGGAGTGGGGAACCGGGCAGGGCTCTCCTCACTGTACTGTTTCACTACTACGCAGGCGGAGCCGCGGGGGATGGCTAGTATTATATATATAATATATACTGTATATATATTATATATACATATCCATCCTATACCACAATAGTATCACACAGTGCTTTTAAAGAGATACAGTATTTGGAAAAGGCCAACAATTTTCTATCTGTCTATTACAATTGTATTGCTTTTAAAACTGTTAGTAGATCTAGAAATACAGATAATAATCAATTTCATAATGGCATCATCTGTATGGAATTTTTCATTTCACCTTATTAATTAAGAATGTGTGTGCACACTTTAAATTCAGTTTAGTTTCATGCCCATGTTGACACCCATATAACTGGCCATTTCCAATCTATTGATTACCAACAGCACAGTAAACCAGTAAGTCATAAACATCAACAGTGTATTGTACTTCATTTGAGTAGGGCAAACAAAGAGTTGTATTTTTATATTGCTTTGTAATCATTTTATGTTAAATGAAGTGACTAATATTTTCAGGGATGGCTTTCTGCCCATTAGTGCATGATAGCTTTTTGCAGGGACTCTAATTTTGTGGTGTACAATTCAGGGCTGGTTCCTTAAAAAAAAAACCAGTTCAGTCCATAGACATTTTCTTACATCTAAAAGCAAGCACAAAAATGTATCACTAAAATTAATGCATGTTAATACAAATATTTATTATTACCATATTATTAATATTTAACATTTTAATATTATGTACACTATATCAACAATTATGCTGAATAGATCAAATGATGAAAGAGAATGTTAAATATGGTAAATAAATTTTCCTGGATGGATTGTGAGCACAGCTTACCCTTGAGCTTTTCCCCCAGTTGTGCACACTCATGTTCTGAGTAATGGACGATAGGAGGAGGAGATGGGGGGCGCATGCGGTCCTCCTCCATTCTCCGCCTATGTCTTTCTTCCCGTGCCAGCATGCGTTGTCTGCATTCCCACTCATACAAATCATCACGAGCTTGTGCAAAGTCCACATGCAATCGGCCAGTGTCTTTCTTGTCAGTGCTAGAGCCGAGTCGTATCCGGTAACCTACGGAAAAATAAGGGAGGCAGAAAGAAATTTGATCAAGTATTGTTTTATTAACTGTTACTTATAACACCAACTCTTAATATTATCATATGACGTTACCATCTCTGCAAAATGTTTGAGAAAGTTAATAAAGTTCATAAATGAAGGATCTTCTCTGTTTAAGGGATTGATGAGTCACCACTTGTTACATAAATATGTTCAAAATATCTCCAGAAATGGACTTTTAGCTTAAAAGTTGTTGCATCAATTCTGTATGCTTCTTTTTGAAGCTGTTGAGGAATGTTAATATGTCACAAAAGAAAAAAAGCGAATCTTTGGGTGTTTATAGCAACAGTTTAAATATGAATTTGTTACTTAGTGCCATAAAAAATTTAACACCTTAATTAAAAAAGCAACAGCATTAGGTACTGTACTTAATTCAGTAATTATCTCTGGGTTAATTCTGATATAATAGTGCAGAAATTAAGTCTGCTTTCTCAAATGTGTATGTATCCATTTGATTGACCGCAACAAATACGAAATAAAGAAACCTCTGGGAGATCCTGACAGTGCAAAACTTATTTTGATATTGTAATAATGTCTGTGACAAAAAAATAATGTATATAAGCTGCAGCATGTACAATTTATGACACTAATGAGAAAATTATTTTTTTAATCATAGTGGGAACCAAAGGGAGAAAAGTTAATAAGTTAAAAGACACACTTGAGGAACAGAATTTCATTACTGAAAAAAAAAACAAGCTTAAAGTTGCATTTGTTCTTTTAGTGTTAACTCTACCCGTATTTTATCTATGGTAAAAACACGTTGCTAAAAACAGCAAAAAAAAAAAATCTCTTTTTAGACTTTCAGGTGACAATCGATTTGTGGCTATAATTAGTTTACACAGACATTGTATATGACGTCTGACATCAGTAAGTGAAAGCAAATAGGAGACATAAACAAGTTGTGCTGGATTTACAGTGCTGAGAGTGAAAACAATCTTGGTGTAAAAAGACAAGAAGATAAAAGCTGGCCATGCTCTGTCAGAATTTAAACAATATCTGTCTTCTATTAACTTTTAAAATCAATATTTTTTAGTTGAAAATCTTTCAGATCTCTATAAAAACATAGTGATGCAGTTCCTTAGTATACAACTAATGAAAAAGAATAAAATAAAAAACATTCAGGTGGGATTTATTTATGCCTTAAAACACAAGCTATATTGGATATATACTTTACTGCTTTTATATGTACATAAAAATGTGTGAATACAACCAAGGGTGTGGTAAATATCAAAAGTGGACATATTTACTAAAGATAAAGCATTAATGGTGATCAATTCAGGGAGAACAGAAACAAAAACAAACAAAGTCCCATCTGTACAGCCTTTCCTGTTCCTGACTATTCTGGTACAGAGACTTAGGCTACTCCCTTGCCTACCTGTCTCACCATTTGAGAGCTCCTAAAATTATGTTTCAGTCCATTTCCATTGTAACACAAATTGGCACTACCCTTTCTTTTTGGCATGGCACAAGATTGTAGGTGCAGACCTGAACCTCTGACCCAAATTCAATACATAAATCCTACCAAATAAAGTTTTTGTTAGTAAACCAAAGAATTAGTTTCTATGGAAGTTGATTTCTGCCACTCAAAAAAAAATTCTTAAGAGAACTGCATTTTCTTGCAGTAATGTTGACTGGCTCACAATAATTACTGCGATATTCTGCTAAACTATTGCTGCTGGCATCATCGTGCACACTTGTGCCTCAGTTGTCTAGTGATACCCAATGATGGAGAAATAAAGAACTGGTGTAGAGTGCAATCAAGTGACAAGAACTGAACTGGCATTATAGGCAAAGATTTAGTTTTAATCAGGTTAAACTTAGTACGTTTAGTACAGATGTTCTGAGGCAGAGTGTTAGCACAGACATGTCATTCTTGCCTCAAAGTGGCAGTTGCCACACTAATTGGCAGTTCTGAAAACTGGCGACACCCAGCGTCAAAGCAGTGCTACTGTTCCTGTGGTCTGCTTTTCTTTTTTAGATTCACATCTATGATGCAGGTTTTATCAGATACACTAATATTAACTGAATGTCATTTACAAATTTAATTCACTTGATTGTAATCATTCAATAACAATATAATGGCGCATGGAATGGCCAAACTATTCCAACTACCATGGCTGCTTTAGCATTGTTAGAAGACATCGCAAATGGAAGAATTTGAAGAGAGTGTGTATTTAGAGATGATGATGACTGGCTTCTAAGTCGATTTTGATTTCCAGGAGCTTTTCTCTTGGAGCTGTGTGTGCCTGATTTACAAATGCAGACTTTGAGGAACTGTGCTCTACCTGCTCCTTTGCAAGTTCTGTTCACTCTTGGAATTTCAGCCATAGGAGTTTTTCAATGTGAACTTGATGATCGACTGGGTATTTCTCAGTCATCACTGAGTCATACCATACCAGGATGGTATTATTCATTTGTCATCCAGATATATTGAATTTCCTTACACTGTTGAAGTAGGAAACATGAAAGCGTAATTAACACCAACGTCCGGTTATCCAAATGTAATTGTGGTCAACTGCACAGACATTGCTATTGCAATGGCACTGGACAAGTTACATCAGCCAGGGATGAATCACCTGAAGAATGAGCTGGCATTACATGATATAGAACTGGAGAGCCTATAAAAACTGCAACTCTGCACATTCACAGGTGCTTTTTCCAATCAGTGTGGCAAAAGGCAAGCAATCCTTTTAAGGATAGCGAGTCACCAGAAAAGAGTCGCGTAAAGAGCAGAGAATCTATTCGTTGTGGCACTTGGCGCCAATGCTACACTATAAAGGCGCCTTTAGAGAAAGAATTTGGCTATATAAATAGAATGCATTTCCACTCTATTAATAGTCCATAGAAAGTGTGTCACATTTTGCATCGGACAGCGTTACTTTGTTTGATTGTAATTAGCAGAATGTAAACACAGGTGATCAGATGCAGCATTTACTTTTTAACCAATTCATTTAATTTGTGGTCAATATCACATAGTACAGCCCTTATGTATATTCCTTAGCTCATTGGTCACATCTCTTACAGCATCCATTACTGTATTTTATGACTCCAGAACAATCTGGTGGTTTCTGAGACAGAGGTGTGTGCACAGCAGCACCATCACTGCATGGATTCACATACTCAGCACAAGGGTCACTTTTGTAATATTGTCTGCAACAGAATAAACAGATGGTGGGCTGTGACTCACTTTTCACATTGACTTTGATATCTGACCATTTCTTTTATTATTTCGGGCACTGCAAGACTTTCTGAACTTGAACTTTAGAGTGTCTCCACCACGCTGTCTCCACCACGCTGTATCACTCCATCAATTTTCTTTTGTTGTTTATACCACTGCTTAAGCCAACAAATAGTACTTTTTCCATGCCTCCACTTCACATTTGCTGAAAATCTTTTTTTCCATGTACTTTTGCCGTTGTCTTTTAACAAAACACTAAAGAAAAGGAATATTTATATTGATTTGCATATTAAAATATGCAAAATTCTGGGAGGAGTCAGGGTGGGTCTGTAGGCATGAACGCGTGAGTTACATTTCACATACACTGGAATTTTATAAATGGAGACTGCATGGAACCTGGCGTACGCACAAATTTATACATCTACATTTTTTTTGCACATACACACATTTCCATTGTTGTCCGTACGTCATGTTTTAGTGTGAATTCTATGCAAGGCGTTATACAGGGAGATTCACTCGATAGAGGCCCCAAATATTCTGTTGTAATTCCCATTAGGATAAAGCAATCTGAATCAAAAAAATATGCTATATAACTTGACGTATGTGTAATCAATTGCATTACATGTGATTCTGGAAGTGGTTTCCGTTTTCTGCCATACATATTTCAACACGGCGCTCCAAGTTCCTGAACGTATCTGCAAGTGTCTTGGGGTGAATAACAGCAATTTCACATTGGATGTTTTCCTTCAAATCTTCCACAGTGCAAGGCTTGTTCCGATTGATTTTTGCTTTGAGCATACCCCAAAAGAAGAAGTCTGGTGGTGTCAGATCAAGCGACCGTGGTGGCCAAAGCCCTTTTGAAATTACCCTGTTGCTGAAGAAGGACTCAAGTTCTGTCATGCTTATTGCCGATGTGTGACATGTTGCTCCATCTTGCTGGAAGTAACCTCAAGTCACTTTCCGTTAACTCACATCATCCAGTTGATTCTGACATTGCTTAAATGAATTGGTGACCCAACAAGTTCGCTCATATGAAGACGTGCTGCTCAATACTGTACACCACCATCCTGATGAAAAGTCAAGTGACTGAGTGAAGAGGTACAGGCGGTATGCACCCAGAAGTTGCAAACAGTTTAAACGTTACAACGGCTGTCCGGCGCATACCTCATCGCTCCAACGCAGGGGCATCCTGGCTTGTTCGAAGCTCCATATACTGAGGAGCACATTGCACGTTGTTTTGTACAGATTGCTTCATCCTAGCGAGAGTTATTACAGAATATTCAGGGCCTCTTTCAAGTGAATCTCCCTGTAGATGAGGCCATAGATGATCCAATAATCTAAGTCAACTGAAGATACACTGACTACTGCACCAAGCCCATCCTGTTTTGGGATAAAACACATACTGTATAAAGGCCACCACTACCTGAAAGTGGCAGTCTGATACATGGATTCACGTATGGAAAGAAACTTTTTCTTGCAATTTTTTCACTACAGTAATTTTGCTTTTACAATATACAGGGAATCACTGGTTGGTTCCCCAACTCTTAATTTGTGTTGTGCCTTATCTGTACTATTTTATTTATTACAACAACTGAGTTTGGGTTATTTGTTGAAAATGGTTCATCATCAACTCAACGTCATCTCAACTACAAACAGAGAAAGTGCGGTTTTATTGGTGGATATCTTTACCAATTAACTTTTTTTCATACATTTAAAGACATTTGCTACATTGCTAGCATCACTACTTGGATGTGGGAAAGATATGCCACACTATATAATATGTCTGCTATCAAGCAGCACAACACCCATATATTGTGTTTACAAACACTGAATAAATAAATAATGACCTTTGATGCTCTGAAGCTCATTTTAAGCTTCATAACCATTAAATGATGCTTCAGTGAGTAATGTTCAAATCCCCATCACAGCACACATATCGACCATCCATGGTTTTACTAAACCTGCCCAATTCAAGAGTCATGAGGCAATGAAGCCTATTTTGACAGCATAAGGCACACAGCAAATGTCAGCAATTGATGAGGGAGAATAGAAGAGCAAAACACGAGAACAACATGCCAAACCATTTTCAGAGAATGTGGCACTGGGCCAAGCTTCAAATCCAGTGTCCTGGAATTTGAGGTACTGGAACTTTACACATTGGGTAATGTGGTGGCACAGTGTTAATCATAACATGATAAAGTTCTAAAAGTTAAGATTAGAATGTTGACATTGAGTCTGGAGTACAGAAAACTCCAAATTACATCTGAGGTCCAGGGAGGATTAAACTGGGCACTTTCAAGCATCACTTAACACCCCATAATCAGAAATGATTAATTTCAGAAATTAGAATCCATCAAAAACAAAAAACTAATACTGATTCATAAGTGAAGTGATAGTAGCTTTATAATTTTATCATTCTGTTGTGTTTGCAATCTTGTGAAGAATGCTGAGCATAAGAGTAGAAGTTCTCTTTATAAAAATAAACTGAGATAAAATGAAAAAAATGAACAGGCCAATTAACCACTTGACTGAAGTACCATACATCACTATTTACACAAGAATAATGAAAATTTCCACCACAAAGTAACTTAATTTCTCTGAAGTCACAGCTCCCAAATGTCATTAAATATTTTATAAGGTATATTGTAAAAAACAATAAGCTGTGTCATTTACAAATAGGGCAATACTGCTCAGGAAAACAAAAATATTATTTATGAATGGTGGTTTGTATTCAAGAATGGAAACAATGGCAGCAAAAAGAAGAAAAAAAAAAGAAGTTAGAACATTAATAATGGATGAGTTTTATGTAAGTATATATAGTTGTGTAATGGATTTTAGGTGACCTGAATATACAGTGCAGAGTTTTATGTACAAAAATGATTAAAGGAATACACAACGATTAAACAGAATTTCTACCTAAGAGTATAAGTAAAGGAGATACAAGGAAGAGAAAAAACTAAGGACAAAATTATTTTTTCATTCTTCTTCTTTTCATTTCCTTAGAAGAAGTAATGAAAGGATGCAAAAATATTCAGTAGTTAAAGTGGCTGTCATAGGCTCCAAGCTGGCTGCTGCTAACAGGAAAATCAAACTGCTAAATATTCACCATGCTTTCTCATCATTTTCAATGCCTGTAATAAAATGAAATGCAGGATTCCTGAGGAATCTTATATAACTCCAACAGTCTAAAGACATGCTGTCCAGTTAACTTATGGCTTTCGCTTGACACCAGTAAAGGTTGCAGTGGACACATACCCTATCAATGGCTGCTTCTTACCATATCATGTTTGAGGATGAGCATTGGTTAGTTATCCTGAAGTGGATAACTAAATTAGGCAATGAATGGAAGCCTGGCTGTGTAAGCAATATGGCCAATCACAGGGGTTATCTATAAACTGTTCCAATGCACTTTAAGACCTGCTTCCTGACTAGAGGCTTAAGGAATGCTAGTGACTACCAACAGGAGCAATACAGCCACTAATTCAGCACATGGCCCAATACAGAGCAGGGGCAGACTTATGTATAAACACTCACAATGAACCCGTTGAGATTTCACAACCAAACAAAACAAAACATCTGTGAACTGTTACAGAAAACATGTCTGTGAAAGAAACCCTCAGAAAGGCTGAAGAATAATAATGAAAATGCAGTATATAAGGAGACAAGGGCTTTAGAATCTATTAAGATATGTTGGAAATATTGACTGTGCATTACAGAAGATTTAAATTGTTTTGGGGTTTCTTCTGTCTTTATACATTACTATGATGAATATGTATCCAGTATGCTTGAAAGTTTGATCCACCTTTCTAAAGTATGTTGGACATTGCTAATAGATCCTTCAGAGTGATTCACTGTCAAGTAATTCTGGTTTCAACTTCATATTCACTTTCAGAATTATGTTCATCCTTTTGCTGTTCCTATTCAGTTTACAATGTCAAAGTGTACCTTTTTAAAAGCAACTGCGCCTTCGATCAGTGCTTTAACTTGAGCCAAGCTTTGCTTTATTTACTTTACATCACAATTACAAACTGGAAAGCTGCCCATTATTTATGTCAGTCACCATGTCATTTAGTGCTGAACTGATCATCACAATTTAGTCCTAATGATAAAAACTAAACAGATTGTATGAGAAGACTTCCATAATTTTTATAATGCACCTGCATCACTTTTATCAACACAGTACATGAACACTTCCAAAGATGTAGCTTGGCAGACTGAAGCAAACACAGTCTATGTAAGATAAGTAAGATAACTCATGTACTTTCACCACCAGAAATGATAGGGGAGTTCTAACAATAAGAATTTATCAGAATAAAATTATAAAATTCTGTCAATAAAGTTAGCTTAGATACGCTTAAGAACACATGTAAGCTAACATTACAAATCTACATAAAAGTCTAATTTAGAAAGGCTTGGAAAAATCACAACCTAATATCAGGATAATAGAGATAAGAAAACAGTAGGATGGATCTTAATATTGACTTACTGTGGCAAGCTTTATTTATGCATCCCTGCATCTAAACAAAAGCTCACAACTTGTCAGATGTACAATATGTGTGTAACAGAAGAAAGACGCAAACAGTACTTTCAATCAATGCTAACTGACTGAGTTTTTAATTGATCTCATAAAGTGTATTATGCATGCTTTATTGGCATACATAATGTTACTCCGCAGCAAGAACAAATTAAATGGAAGAGTGGATGCTTATTTTGAATACTTTTAGAACAATATCTTGCTAGATGGCTCTCATGGAATAACAACAAAAACACAATTTAGGACAGTGAGGAGCCAGAGCGTAAGTCCTAAAGCATTAGCCTCAAGACAAGAAATAGTTACAGCATGACTGTCGGTGCATTACTCTCACCAATATGAACTGGGCTGCATTTTCAATTTGCAAGAGTTTTTCTTTTTTTTGCCTGCACATTATAACATGGATTGCAGTAGCAGTATTTTACACATACTATTTTCTGAGTTGTGACATTTTACATAACTTACAAGGTGAAAATCATGCTAATGGAGAGTGGTGGCAAAGTGAGTGTTGGTCAACCGTGCAAATCAATGTACAGTAATTGTACTCTGAACATGTGACAATAAATCAGAACTGAACTGATTACATCACTTGACATTTTTTATCAAAGCCTTCAATATTTGGAAGTGCTATCGCCACTGTCCACCTGCATGTTATTACTAAGTTCACAATGCCAACCAACAGAGCTTTAAACACTTTCTGTGGCATATTGAATACAAACACATGACTGAACAAATGTAAAAGATACATTACAGGATAAAGCTAAGCCACAATGCAACTGAATCAAGTGTTACAAATATGTTACCGATTATTTTTTTATAGAGCAAGCTGAGGCGCCTTTGTTGAGAATATGATACAAAAGAGAATCACTGAAGACGATAATTAGTAACTTTTACTGTGTTTTGTTGGTAGACACTTATTTAAGTCCATAATATAATGAGGCAATTCTGATTTTAGGTTTTGATGGCAACACAGAATTGTGATTTGTAGAAATTCTATAAACTTTTAATATTTTTAATCACTGTTATAACATTATCAAATGCCACTATTGGTGCTGTCTTCTGTAATAATGAGCCCTGCAGCATATCCATGCAGCTCCTCACCGCTGATGATGTTTTCTGCAGTCCGTGCATTATAAAGAATTTCAGCACTGCGTAACAGTCTGTGAAGTATTCTGTTAACGCCACCACTTCAAATTGCCCCATTCCCCAAATTTGCCTATCAGAGAACAATGCATTGTATATGGAAAAAAAATTAGTAACAATGAGCATGTGCATTGCCTATGGATAAGTGCAATGAGGTATGGCAAGAAAATCATATCACGATAAAAATAACAAATTTGATGATTTTAGTTGATACCAGTATAATGCGATGTACTTTTCAGACTGAGACAGACTGAGTTGCTGCTGTTTTATACTAAAACTCATTCATCATAGAAAACAAAAGCTGGTTTTCTTTCTCATTAAACATAATGGGAAACAGCTGCCATGTGTCTGATTTTCCTTTTATTATCATAACGGACTTAAAATTAACATTTTCAACCAACACATGTCTTTTGGAGGCTGCTGGGTTGACAAACAGAGAATCAAAACAAAGTTAAAATGAAAAATAAGCATTACATGTGTTACATTTTTTGCTGCATCTGTAAAGGCGGAAAAGAATTGTGTCTAGTATAAACCTGTATATGTTATTCTTTGACCACTGGCACTCCATTATAAAAATGTATCAAATATCAAATTGGTGTTCTCCACAAGCTTGATCTACATTATGGAACCTGCATTTATAATAATAATAATAATACTAATAATAAAAATGACAGCTTATTTGTTTTAAAATTTTCTGTTCACTTTTTTGGTTTTTTTACTTAGTATCAGATTTTTTATGTTGCTGTTAATAAAAGCTTTATATATATATATACGTATATATATATATATATATATATATATATATACATACATATATACAGTATATATACATATTTATATACATATATATGTATATATACATACATATATATATACAGTATATATACATACGTATATATATATATATATATATATACATATATATACACATATATATGTATATATACATACATATATATACATATATATATTATATATATACACACACACACACATGTATATATATATATATATATATATATATATGGAAGAGAAGGTCTGTGATACGGTTTGCATATTTGCAGCTGGAGATCCACAAAGGGAGAAAAATGAATCACGTATCATAAAGTAGTTTTTATTCCTGAGCTTTCAACCCCTACCAGGGGTCTTCATCAGAGGATAATGCTTAGACTTACAAGAATCAAAGGCAATATATAGCAACACATTAAGGGGGGGTGGGGGTGGGGGTGGGCGAGGTGACTAAGTCGATATGATCAAGAGGGGGGGTTTGTATAGTTTATTTATTATGTACATGTTCTTCTTAAGTTAGCATATGCTGGATATATGTCCAAGTGTCTGTTGATGGCGTTTTCATTTGATAGCCAAGACTTGGCCAACTCTCTGGCACTTTTAGTACTGGCCTTATCAAATGAAAACACCATCAACAGACACTTAGACATAAATCCAATATATAGTGAGAGATGGCCAGCAGCTTATCCTGGCCAATACATCCACACCGCCAGATGGAGTCTTCCCTGCAACATGGAGGTGCCCCGAATTCCTGCAGGGCATCATGGACAATTGAGTTCGGCTTCACAGCTCTGCTGGATACTGTGGGGGCCGCCAGGGGACGCTGCAGGGAGACATGAAGATTGTTTCTATCATAACCCGGAAGTACTCCCAAGTCATGGGGACAGAAGGACAGAAGTACTTCCGGGCTAAAGAAAAATATAAATCTTCATCTGACCCGGAAGTGCCATTGGATCACGTGGGCTGAAGGACAGGAGCGCTTCCAGGTCAAGGATTATTGAAAGGACTGTGGGAAACCCAGCAAGCAGAGCCGGAGTTGGGAGGAAGTGTGACAGAGTTGCTGGGTGGAGTAGAGGATTTATTGTATTGATTATTGTGTATTATTGAGTATTGTGGAGGTGGAGGTGCTTTGTGCACATTATTGTAATAATAAAAATTCATTACTGGGACTTTTAACCTGGTGTTTGGATGTGTTGTCTGTGGGTTTTACGGAGCAACAGCGACCCCTAGTGCCACTATATATATATATATATATATATATATATAAATATATATATATATATATATATATATATATATATATATATATATACACACATACACACACACATACACAACCGGGGGACCACAGGGACAGAGCAAGGAGGCACAAACCCGTGGGGGCCCGTGGCTACCGCCAGGGGGCGCCCCAAATCTCATAAAGCCCGGGAGATCTGCATTTCCGCCACACCTGGGAAGGTGGGGGAAGGTCCTTCCAGCGACACCTGGAGTGCTTTCGGGTGCTCATGCGGCACTTCCACTACACCAGGAAGTGCCGCCGGAAGAACGTCATCAAGCACCTGGAGTCGGGAGCTGGAGCAGGATGAAGCTCCAGTGACAAGTGGAAGAGAAGCGGCCCACAGACATTGAAAGGCCCGAGAAAGGGTATTGTGGTGTTGGGAACACTGTGTGTGTGCGGGATTTGGACTTATGGGGCCAATCCTGAAAAACGTGTGTGTTTTTTAAAAACTGCCGGTGTCCGTTTGGTTGTGTCCGGGCTGGTTCTCTCACAATATTATATATCTACAGTATATATATATATATATATATATATATATATATATATATATATATATATATATATATCTACAGTATATATATATATATATATATATATATACATACATACATATATACAAAATGATCATGGAATACTTAATTATCATTACAATGCAGCATTTAATACATTCAGTAACTTCTTATGTGAAATATGAATAGACTCAGCATGCTTTGACTTATATACAAAACAGATGGGCACTGACTTCACATCTTTTGCACCCTAGAACCAGAAAACACATACTTGTAGCAGAGTAGATGGTTGGAGGAGTGGACAGAGTGTGGGGACTAAAGTATTGTGTGTGTTTGACATGTTTAAGTAATCAGAGGTAACTTTATATGGTTTTCGACCCTTAATGTTTGCATATTTTGACAACACTAATGGACAACATTGCCATTCAATCCAACAGACATACTTAATAAACACCAAACCTGGATCTTACCTGTAATCTAGTCTGCTGCACAGTGGTCAGCACTGCCATTTGATGCTATTTGCAAAAAAATTAAGAATGTGACCTGCATCAAACTGCATTTTAAATTACGTTTTAAAGTCAGTATGTTAGTGAGCCTTAGGTAATTTTTTTGTGGTAGCCTGTCTTCAATGAGGGGCAGCACGGTGGTGCAGTGGTAGCGCTGCTACCTCGCAGTTAGGAGATCCGGGTTCGCTTCCCGGGTCCTCCCTGTGTGGAGTTTGCATGTTCTCCCCGTGTCTGCGTGGGTTTCCTCCGGGCACTCCGGTTTCCTCCCACAATCCAAAGACATGCAGGATAGGTGGATTGGTGATTCTAAATTGGCCCTAGTGTGTGCTTGGTGTGTGGGTGTGTTTGTGTGTGTCCTGCGGTGGGTTGGCACCCTGCCCGGGATTGGTTCCCTGCCTTGTGCCCTGTGTTGGCTGGGATTGGCTCCAGCAGACCCCCGTGACCCTGTGTTCGGATTCAGCGGGTTGGAAAATGGATGGATGGATGTCTTCAATGAATCATTCTTTCCTCAGTTTATAAGGCAAAGTCATTTGATATTTATTCATCTCATTGTTAAAGAGATTATTCTTTTTTGCTCTTTTCTAAAAAAAATTTTGGATTCCTTTTTGGGGCATACACACAGTAAGAGGTCTTATGGTCTTATGTTCTGGTAATTCCTTCTTTAATATAAGAATTTTTAAAATTGTTTTCTTAGATTTATTGTTCTACTCTTAGAACAATTGTAGCAGTTCTATTAATAGTGCTGTTTAAATAAATGGATGTGAGAACTGCATCCTTTCGTCTGATTATTTTCAGGTATTAGAAACATAAAATAACAATTACAATTTAAATCTCAATTTAAATACTGGTCAAAATATCACAATTAAGCAGGCATTATATTTTGACTTTTTCTAAATCAAACAGTTTCACATATGAGGCCAATTTAGGATGGCCAGCTAATCTGTTATGGATGTATTTTAAAATGTGTGTGGATTAGCTGAGTATTTACAACTAAAAAACATTCAGACAACATTTGTGTGGGATTCAAACCCAGGTTGCTGAATACATAAGGAGGTAGCCCTAAGTACTGCACAACTCATCAAGGAACACATTTACAAATAAGAATGCTGAAAGAAGTCAAAGGAAAATCACTTTATTCAAACAGATTTGATCCAACATTAGTTCCTGCCATGAAACAATCTCTGTTGGTGTTGGCTTTTGTGCCATGTTACCCGGTCCTGGGGAAAGCAGTTTCAGAAAACTGATGGATAAGCAAAATGTTACACCAATTTATAATGATGAAAATTAGAGAGCTAAGTCTGTCATTAACTGGTAATTTTAAAATAAATAGCATATTCTGGCCCCGGGCATGGCTAAATCTCTTGGATCAAATTCTCGTTTCACGGGATGCGAGTTTTTGATATTTTTTAGTTTATAATTTATAAACAGAATAAGAATCTGAAAATCAAACAACATCATATTAAAGTTTGATAAATTCTGAAATTCTGAATTCTGTAGGTTTTAAAATAAGCCTGATTTAAAGCGTGACAAAAAAGTGACATAAAAACGTCACATAAAATCTTTGCACAAAATCGTTGCACTTTTAGGCTTAGGATTTTATATATAGGGAGTACATAATTCCCCTCTTTGTCAATAATTTATATAATTCTGTTTCTCAAGTCAATTGTGGCTCAGCTACTTGGATTGTATGTATGGATGGAAAAAGTAATACAGGAAACCTTAGAAAAATGTTTTATTAATTATTGGCTAAACCAAAAGCAAAGCTAATGATTAACTAAATAATAAACCACATTCCCAGCAGTAGCACCACATTTGTGTAAAGTCCTCTCTGGTAAATGATACTAGTCTACTGGCAGCCTTCAAGTTACAGCTACGTATACAGTATGTGTGTAATGCAGACAAAATGATGAACAGAATTGAAGTGCTAGTTTTGAAATAGCATAAAAGCATTATCAAACAAACACCCATTCAAGGTGTTTTACATGTATAGCACTTTAGTATAACTGTTTGTGTATATACACAATATTGTTTTTAACAACTGGAACACAGGCAGGTCAACTAAGGGGTAGCCTGAAGTGGCACTGTGATTTAAAGCTAAAGACATATAGTGTCTCTCTAAGCAAAACTCTTAAACTCTCTGTCTTGTTCTTGAGTTACTTTTCTGTATTTTACTTTTTTAATCCCTGTGACCCAAAAATGGGTTAAATTTATATGACAATAAATGGACACAAATTTCCCCAAAAAACTATATTATTTTATATCTAAATGCTCAAACATTTAATTATTTCTCCATCAGATATAAATATATATATGTATATATATATATATATATATATATATATATATATATATATATATATATATATATATATATATATATATATAAATATATATATATATATATATAAATATATATAGATAGTGACCATAGGGGGCGCTGTCGCACCTCCAAACCTGCAAACAACATGCCAAAACACCAGGTAAAAAGTCTCAATAATAATTTTAATAATTATAATTATGTGCACAAAGCACCTCCACAATACTCAATAATAATACAATAATTCATCAATAATCAATCCTCCCAACTCCGGCTCAGTCTGCTGGGTTTCCCACAGTTCTTTTAAAGTCCATGACCCGGAAGTATTCCTTTTCCAGGTCAAATGTCATCTTCAAGTATCCCGGGCTTCCGTCCTCGTGCCTCCGAAGTACTTCCGGATTGACGTAACTGTAATAGTCCCCGGGTTCTTGGTGAGCTCCCCCTGGCGGCACCCACACCACCCAACAGGGCTGAAGAGACGGACTCCATGTCCCATGCTGCCCTGCAGGAATCCGAGGAACCATTTCCATCCAGGGGAGTTGCCATCTAGCGTCCCAGGGGATGCATTGCCCTGAAAAGACTATTTTCTTATGATGAGGGATGTCCCGGCTAGACTGAATAGTCCATCACAATATATATATATATATATATATATATATATATATATATATATATATATATATATATATATATATATGTATGAATAAATATAAAATAACTGTTACTTTTAATTTAATACAGCCATTACATTAGACTTTAGAATTGTAAAACAGGCATTGCTTAAACAGCAGAAAAAAATAGTTTCATATGGTTAGTTGTGACTGCTAAGAATGTTTGTCATTTTAGTTTAATTGCAAATTAGAAAAATGTGTAAAATACTAATGTAAAAGCTCAGACATCCTGTTGTTAAACCCCATAGATGCTAAAATTACAGTTTGTTGTTTTCTTTCAAAGGTTTCAATTACCTAGGGTATTCTGAAATTATACACAAATTAAGAATTGTATAAACATATACATTCATTCATTCAAAGTGCCATGCCGGAATCCTGATGTGGGCGGCAGCTATGGCTTCTTTCTCATTTCTGTATTTGAGATTCCTCAATATGTCGAGTGTCTTCATTCCAGTTATTTGTTGTAGCCAGCCAAGAAATGCTAATCACTGACGACCCCTTGCCCGTTTCCCTCTATCCGTCCGGTCAATACTAATTACTCCAGTTTTTCTTTTTGCAACACATGGCCAACTGAATTTGTCTTTTCACAATCACCTCTAGCAATTCCTGAGTCATTCCAGCTCTGTGCAACACCTGTACATACTGTAATCTTTTTAGTCCATGACATTTTCATCATCCTTCTGAGAAACCACATTTCCACTGCTTCTAAGCGTGCCCCAATAGCTTTGCTAATCGTCCAACTCTTACAACCATACAGAAGAGATGACCGAACATAACATTTCAATATTCGCTGTTGAATAATTAGTGACACACTTTTTGATAACAACACCCAATCCATCTTTTTGAAATCACTCTTAGCTATGGCAATTTGGCGCTTTATCTCCTGATCTGTTCTCACATCAGACGTTAACATGCTACCCAGATATATAAACTGATCCACCTGCTCCAGTGCTTCTCCATTTACAGGTAGGACTAGTTGTTTTGTTTGAGAATGCCAGCACATAAGATTTCTTTCTGTTGATTTCCAAACCCTTCTTATAACTTTCTTCTACTACAATATCCACAAGTTTTTGCAGTTTTTGTTCTTCATCAACAAACAGCACTGTATCATCTGTGTACCGCAAATTGTTTATATTCACGTCTCCAACCTTAATCCCTTCAAGCTCTCTGATATACTGCATGATCATTTCTGTATATAATGAACAAAGAGCAGGAGACAAGACACAACCGTATCTTGTTCCTCTCTTCATTTCTGTATTCTCTCTAATAAGTCTGTTTAATCTAATAGCAGCCTCCTGATCCCAATGTAAATTCTTTAATGATTACAAGTCTTCTCCATCCACATCAATAAATTCAAGCATTTCAATTAATGGCTCCTACCTCACATAATTAAATAATTTTACATAATCTATAAAACATACAGAGATATCTTTCTGTACTTCAATAGCTCTTGTTCCTTTATCTGGCCTAAAACCGTATTGATCTTCTGAGTTTAATAACACCTTAAGAATCACTTTGGTTAACTAAATCATGAGACTAATAGTTCGATGTAGCTCACACTTTGTAGCACGTGGTTTCTTTGAAATAGAAATGAATGTAGATTTACACATCTCTTTTGGAAAATAACCCTCCTCATAAATCTTATTTGCCAACTGACTGATACGTTTAATACCAAACTCATCTAGCGCTGTCAACATTTCAATGACTATCCCTTGTGGTCCAGCAAGCCTTCCCTTTTGTCATGCTATCCAAAGCCTTCTTTAGCTCATCCTCCAATATCAGACACCTGCCTGTCTTCTTTATTTTAGGTTGGTTACAATTATCATTGAATAGTTCTGTAATATACTCTTATACATAACATATACGTTATATATTTTCATTTTTGTTGATATAATTCTAAAGCTGTAACCCCTGTACATCAGTTTCAATATGTTTAACTCCTATAGCACAAAGATTTCTGCAGCTGTTTGGTATCTAATGTAGCCATGATATATGACCTTATGTTCCTTGTGCTCAAATCAGAAAAAAACTGGGCATGGCCTGCTTTGTGTTTTCAGTGGCACTGGATATGAAAAGAAAGAAGCTGCTAAACATGAAAGATAATCATGCCCCAAACTACTATCAAATACAAGTAAATATGTAGTATGAGATCCTTAAAACAAAGTACCAAAGCCAAAAAGAGACAAACGAGCAATTACGAATAGAAATGATGAATGCTAGTGACATCTGCATAATTGCTATGATCTGAATGTGAGCCTAAAGGTAAAACAATTGTAGTACTTCCAATTTTTAACATAAGACTAATTATTCATTCAGCATTACAAAACTTTCCATACTGGCCTTCCTCTAATCAATGTACAAAACATTTTCTATGCCAACAAGAGCAACAACAAAAATAATATTGTGTTAAAGTCAGCATTCCGCATACTGAATGCTGAACAATGATCTAAAAGACCGCTACCTATATGTGCATCATTTGCACTAACTCTCTCATCTCTCAACTCTCTCATGTGACAAACCACTTCTGACTCTTTGGCAGGACAAAAGTGTTAACATGCAAAAGTCTGTAATGTGTGGAGAAAAGCAGCAGCATGTGAACTCTGGAGGCAAAATAAACGGTAAGGGCTTGAAGATAAATTGTAGACTAATGGACGATGACGGCAAAGTAAAGGATGGATGAAAATTTACATTTGTTGCCAAAATGTGTGTTCACGTTTTGAACACTGCAAAGATGACAGATTCTGTGGCATGGCTTTTTCTCAGCTGGCTATCTTTCTGAAGACCCCCGAGTCAGCCCACTAGTTGTCTTGACCAGTCTTGGTCTTACCTGGTGTCAACCCACACTGGATCATGCCATCTCTGTTTTAACACTTGCTTTAGCCCCCAAACTTAAATTTCAGTTGGATATACAAGTTAACTGAGTTCAGAGTGAGTTAAAGAACAAAAAGGAGGATATGAACCAAGAACAGTTGGCTAATTTGGCATAAACAGGAAACAAAAAGGTGTAACCAATTAGCCTGTTTCTCACTATGTGTTTAAAGGACAAGTTTATTATTTTTCAAATCAATGTTATTTGTTTTCAGTCACGGTATATGTTAATTTGCCTCATACAATTATGGTCTAAAGTAATGTATTTTTATAAATGACCAAGCCTGCTCTAGTGTTTTAAAATGGAGCAGAAGGGCAAGAGTAATACATTTTTATCGTAGATTATTGGCACTGGGTAATGGATTGAAAAAGAGTTTTGAGACAGCTTTATGAAAAATAGCAAAAGTATTCAAATATGTCAGCCTTCACTGCTTTGTTGTTTAATTTTATTGATGAAATGAATCCAAAACCAGAAAAGACCAAAAGAAGTGAAGCAATACCCCCTGGAACTGACACATTTCTTATGGCAATTGGCAAAAGAAAATAAAAATCCAGAATCAGGTGACAGAATTTGGAAGGAATATTTACTTTTCCCCAACAACATCACATGTCATCTGTACAAGTTAAACCTGCAACTACAGCACAAGAAGAAAATGATTGACGAACTGCCATGAATAAAACTTAAATTATTCATCAGCCAGTTGCAAAAAAAGAGGAATCACATATTTTCCCACTTTGAATGAGGTATGCAAAAGGGCTCTGCAAGGTGATAGCAAAGATAAATTTGTGTCAGCACTTCGACAGCTGGATGAAACATTTATTTTTCACATGCGTTTTTAGTTTTTTATATATAAATGCAGTCTATGGGTGCTTTTCAGTATGTTGTTCATTATATTTGGGGGAAAAAAACAAAAAAAATAAAAATATCTTATTCTAGATGTTTTGTGTCAACAGGAGCAATTACTCGACTAAGCATATGATGTCTTGTTGACTTACTGGACAACAACTGTTCCAAATGGAAAATGTATAATGTTTGTTTAGATGTGCTGATTTATAAATGCATATTATAAAACTATAAGAAGCTCTGCCACCTTGCTTTTCACCTACAGCAAACCACCATTTCAGACTGCAATGCACCGTTCCTCACTATCAACCAAACTGTCTCAAAAGGAGACTGTTCCCCCTAGTTAAGTACAAATGTCTTCCAGCAATTGAAACTAAATGATGCGTGTTTTAAAAAGGAAAGTGAGAAATTGATATTGTAGGGTTACAGTCATATGAAAAAGTTTGGGAACCCCTCTCAGCCTGCATAATAATTTACCCTACTTTCAACAAAAAACATAACAGTGGTATGTCTTTCATTACCTAGGAACATCTGAGTACTGGGGTGTTTTTTCAACAAAGATTTTTAGTGAAGCAGTATTTAGTTGTATGAAATTAAATCAAATGTGAAAAATTGGCTGTGCAAAAATTTGGGTCCCCTTGTAATTTTACTGATTTGAATGCATGTAACTGCTCAATACTGATTACTTGCAACACCAAATTGGTTGGATTAGCTCGTTAAGCCTTGAACTTCATAGACAGGTGTGTCCAATCATGAGAAAAGGTATTTAAGGTGGTCAGTTGCAAGTTGTGCTTCCCTTTGACTCTCCTCTGAAGAGTGACAGCATGGGATCCTCAAAGCAACTCTGAAAGATCTAAAAACAAAGATTGTTCAGTATCATGGTTTAGGGGAAGGCTACAAAAAGCTATCTCAGAGGTTTAAACTGTCAGTTTCAACTGTAAGGAATGTAATCAGCAAATGGAAGGCCACAGGTACAGTTGCTGTTAAACCCAGGTCTGGCAGGCCAAGAAAAATACAAGAGCGGCATATGTGCAGGATTGTGAGAATGGTTACAGACAACCCACAGATCACCTCCAAAGACCTGCAAGAACATCTTGCTGCAGATGGTGTATCTGTACATTGTTCTACAACTTCAGCGCAATTTGCACAAAGAACATCTGTATGGCAAGGTGATGAGAAAGAAGCCCTTTCTGCACTCACGCCACAAATAGAGTCGCTTGTTGTATGCAAATGCTCATTTAGACAAGCCAGATTCATTTTGGAACAAAGTGCTTTGGACTGATAAGACAAAAATTGAGTTATAAGGTCATAACAAAAAGCGATTTTGCATGGCGGAAGAACACTGCATTCCAAGAAAAACACCTGCTACCTACTGTCAAATTTGGTGGAGGTTCCATCATGCTCTGGGGCTGTGTGGCTAGTTCAGAGACTGGAGCCCTTGTTAAAGTCAAGGGTCAGATGAATTCAACCCAATATCAACAAATTCTTCAAGATAATGTTCAAGCATCAGTCACAAAGCTGAAGTTACGCAGGGGTAGGATATTCCAACAAGATAATGACCCAAAACACAGTTCGAAATCTACAAAGGCATTCATGCAGAGGGAGAAGTACAATGTTCTGGAATGGCCGTCACAGTCCCCTGACTTGAATATCATCGAAAATCTATGGGATGATTTGAAACAGGCTGTCCATGCTCGGCAGCCATCAAATTTAACTGAACTGGAGAGATTTTGTATGGAAGAATGGTCAAAAATACCTCCATCCAGAATCCAGACACTCATCAAAGGCTGTAGGAGGCGTCTAGAGGATGTTATATTTGCAAAAGGAGGCTCAACTAAGTATTGATGTAATATCTCAGTTGGGGTGCCCAAATTTATGCACCTGTCTAATTTTGTTATGATGCATATTGCATATTTTCTGCTAATCCAATAAACTTAATGTCACTGCTGAAATACTACTGTTTCCATATGGCATGTCATATATTACAAGGAAGTTGCTACTTTGAAAGCTCAGCCAATGATAAACAAAAATCCAAAAAATTAAGAGGGGTTCCCAAACTTTATCATATGACTGTATATTAGTAAGATTAGAAGTGAAAATTGTGACTTGTTTGGTATAACGTTAAGCAGAACTCACACTCTGAATATGTGAAGATATTTGTAATGTTTTGTAATTAACAAATGACAGAGTCAAAAATGTGTCAATTAGTTTATTGTGTGAAATGAGTTTATGATTGTACATTAAATTATAGGAAATATCTTTCCCAAATTACAAGCGTTTAAAAGTTACATTTGCAAAAGATGATTAGGCTTATGGATTTTTTTTCACAGTCCTAAAATACAAACATCCTTTTATCTCTTTAACCAGTTTTTTAATTTTTACTATAAGACAAGCATACACAAATTAACACAAATATTTTGGTCCAGGGGCGGCACGGTGGCGCAGTGGGTAGCGCTGCTGCCTCGCAGTTGGGAGATCTGGGGACCTGGGTTCGATTCCCGGGTCCTCCCTGCGTGGAGTTTGCATGTTCTCCCCGTGTCTGCGTGGGTTTTCTCCGGGCGCTCCGGTTTCCTCCCACAGTCCAAAGACATGCAGGTTAGGTGGATTGGCGATTCTAAATTGGCCCTTGTGTGTGCTTGGTGTGTGGGTGTGTTTGTGTGTGTCCTGCGGTGGGTTGGCACCCTGCCCAGGATTGTTTCCTGCCTTGTGCCCTGTGTTGGTTGGGATTGGCTCCAGCAGACCCCCGTGACCCTGTGTTCGGATTCAGCGGGTTGGAAAATGGATGGATGGATGGATTTTGGTCCAGTGTACTATATTATCATGCTAAAAGGCTGACCCATGTCTGAACTGAAAGTAGTAGCAAAGGAGAGAGTTAAAACAAATGAAAACAATTAAAACAAAACTGAGTGCCATTATGAACAATGCTGCACATCCTCTCTCTGACTCACTAACACTGAAGATTTTCAGCCAATGAATTATTCAGCAGAACTGTGTTAAGAAACAATAGTGGGGCTCCTTTATACCAACCTGCATAATTAGGTACTGGGACTGGGACTGCCAAGTCAGAACTTTTGTTTCTTTTGAATTTTTCCTGATTTATAGTAATTCCAGTATGTGTTCAGACCAAAGTGTGTGTGTATTTTTATTTACTTACTTATTTATCTACCTACTTATTTATTTAAAAAGCTTCTGTAAAAAGCCAAATTTACCCCTGGGGACAAATAAAGTTCTAATCTACAACTGTGAGTTTTGTAAAATTTGTAAGCTGACTGAAGGCAACACCTTTTACTTCCCAGCATACCTCTTCAAAATCAAGTTTACATAATTGTACACACATTTTTCATATTCTCAGTCATACTATTAATTTCTTCTAAATTTGCCACCTTCAGTATGTGAGAGACATGTATTAAAAGGTAAAGATGCTATTTCCAAGAATATTTTTGTAGATTCAGCCAGTTTCGAAGATGACAGTTGTGGGCCCAATCAAAAAGAACTAGGCAGGAACTACGCCTGGCAGGGCAATAATCCTTTAAAATATAACTTATTGTAGAAAATAAAAATCACTACTTGCAATATACTGAGCCAGAAGGTAACATTATATGTGTTAGTGACAAAAGTGCTAGTGCTATCTTTGTATTTCTTCAAACTTACCGGACAAAAAGAGGGCTTTGTCCACTGTTCCCTCCTCTGCAAAACGAATGTGGCAAAAGTTCTTTTTACTTTTGCGTATGGCAATGATTTCTCCACACTGTTCAAATATCTCTACGATCAACTGCTCTGTTGCATTTTCAGGCAAGCCTCCAACAAATACAGTCTTACAGCCTGGAGGTCTCTCTCTGGTTGCAGGTGGAGGCAGATCTGTAAGTTGAATAAAAAAGACGTTCTTGAGATTGTGACACTGATGAGGGGAAGGTCAATGAAAAAGAATGAAAATTTGAAAGAAAGAAAAGATATACATTTAACAGCCTGTACTGCTTTTAAACTGACAAGAAAAATCTGTGACATTTTACTCCGATAAAAAAGATTAAAATGCCAAGGTGCCAGTATATGTAAGGAAATAAGCTGTGACAGCAGTCAGCATTGCATTATCAAGGGTGAGAGCATGTTCAAATAGAGCTGCTAGATGCTAGAGCATGGCGCAGATGCTGTTTTTCCTCTTCTACTTCTTTTCAACAGACAGCATGCATGTGCTCTGTTTAAATATTTATGTCAGTCTGAAAAAGCAACCTTAACAATCAAAGAAAAAATATACTGTCATTGCAAAGTTTTTGAGCCATCAGCATGTTAAAGTAATAGTTCTTAAATCTACATGCAGATCTTTATAGCATAATCCCCATGTTACATGAAGAATGGGCACATCATAAGATACTAAACACTGTTTTTAAACTCAGCTAACCAAAGTACAAAAGTAAGGGTCTCAATGAGAGGCAGACATTAGACAAGAAACTGTATATATGAAAAATACATATACTGTATACAAAAATGCACACAATTTATATTCCATCCATCCATTATCCAACCTGCTATATCCCAACTAGAGGGTCATGGGGGTCCGCTGGAGCCAATCACAGCCAACACAGGGTGCAAGGCAGGAAACAAACCTCGGGCAGGGCGCCAACCCACCGCAGGGCACACACACACACACACACACACACACACCAAACACACACTAGGGACAATTTAGAATCGTCAATGCACCTAACCTGCATGTCTTTGGACTGTGGGAGGAAACCCACGCAGACACGGGGAGAACATGCAAATTCCACGCAGGGAGGACCTGGGAAGCGAACCCGGATCTCCTAACTGCGAGGCAGCAGCGCTACCCACTACGCCACCGTGCTACCCACAATTTATATTATATACTGGATATACAGAATAAATGCAACCCATCCCAGTAACACATGGTGCGAGGCAGATAGGACCCTAGAAGCACCCATGCTCAATTTTACCAACCTAATTCAGAGCCATCAATTAACGTAACATGTACATCTTTTGTGTCAAGGAGAAGGAACAGAGTACCTGAAGAAACACCTGACAAAACAGAGACTCCACGAGCATTAATCGGGGTGGGATTTGAGCCTAGAACTCCAGTGCTGTAAGGCGGCAGATCTAACCACTCTGCTTTGCTTTTCCATTTTAAATGATGTTTTTAAGTTCAACATTATTGTATGCTCAAGTTGCTTGACATCTTGTATTTAATTTTCTCAACATTGCATTTGCAATTTTGCACAGTATCGTAGACACAGAGGGGGCACTGCAGATTATAATAACAACGGATTTAACTGATTTTCTAGACAGTTAATTTACCATTTATTTATTTTTTAAATCTGTTCCTCTCATTCATAAATATATCTACATTCTCTTCATTGCTTAACTGCTTAAAGATGCTATTTCCTAGAATATTTTTGTAAATTCGGCCAGTTTAAGTTTCTGTCCATTCATCAATTTTCAGAATCATTTCACCAAGTGGAGGGTTGCGGCGGGGGGTTGAGCCCAATCCAAAAAAAACTAGGCAGGAATTAACCCAGGCAGGGAAAAAGTCCTTTAAAATACTGTATAACGTATTGTGGAAGGGAAAAAAATCAAGGTGGACACTCACTATTTGCAATATACTGAATCAGAAGGTAAAACTGGATGTGTTAATGATAAAAGTGCTACTGCTATCTTTGTATTTTCTCAAACTTAACAGACAAAAAGAGAGTTTTGTCCATTGTTCCCTCCTCTGCAAAACGAAATGTGACAAAAGTTGTTTTTACTTTTGCGTATGGCAATGATCTCTCCACACTATTTTTTAAATCTGCTCACCTCATTCATAAATAATTGGGAGCTTTGCTCACCTACGCGCCAGCCACTTCGCATCTCTGCCACTCGCATTGTGAAGAGGGGGCTGAACGCACCCCAAGGAGACGCGGTCGCTCCTCTGAAATCCCCTCTTAAATGGTTATACAATGGGAAAAAACGTGTTTTTTTTTTTTTTTTTTTTTTTACCTCCTCATTGCTCGATCTGCTGCTGCTGCTGAAGAGGAAGATTTTCTATTCTTTTAATTGAGAGATGGAACTGTCCCCTCCGACTATACATGGAGCTTGGTTCACTCCTGAAAGACTTATGTTTGTTTGAAGTGTCTGATTAACGTTTCTGTCTCTAAAATCTCCTGTGTTTCTGTGCAACTCTGTGACTCAAGCGTCACAGCTTATGTGGATTTCACTTTCACCAAACAACAATTTTTTTAATTCTTGCGGATACTCCTCTTCATTGGGAAGAAACACTACTTTTTTCCCTGATGGCAACACGAATTAGATGATTTACAAGTCTTAAACTTAAAGTTTAAATCCGAACAATATATTCAATCTCTTTTAGCTGTTCTGTTATTTCACTGAGTCATAATTTCCATTTGTTTGCAATAATGCGATCTTTACTATCATTTTGTGGAGACTTTCGAATTTTCGTACTTCCATTATATCTAACCTGCTCTGCATTGTATATCGCACCAAAGTTTTTTAATTCTTTACGACGTTCTACTTTGTCATCTACTCTTTGTCTCATAGGACATGAAAGTGTCTCTCTGAGAAACTCACGTCTCATCTCTCTGAAAAAGTCTCGTCTCGTCTCACTGAAAAAGTCTCGTCTCGTCTCTCTGAAAAAGTCTTGTCTTGTCCCAAGAATTTTTTAAATTATTAATAGAGAGATATTCACTTTCTCTTCATTGCTAACAAACGAGTACAGAACCCAAACAGCCAGTTAACTTAAAACCATTATTATGGCCCACAACATGAAATATGAATAACTTAAAAGTTAAATTAAACAGACATAGGAAAGATGTACAAATTGTGAAATGAAAAGGTCTTTACTCAGATTTAGAGTGATTAGCTCCCAATGCTGTGAGAAAAAGCTGCTGTCCACCACATAAAACATAATCAAACAATAGACCAAAACCAAAAAGGAAGATGCCACATCATTTTAAGACAAGGTTATGAAGATTAGTTACTGCAGCCTATGCTGCTACACATGATCTTCCCAACAGTAAACCTGCTAGGTTTATTTACAGAGTTAGAAGCCCAACAGCTGTAAAAGTAAGAATCAGGAGTGATGGTTAACATTTAATGACAGGCCTGGCTATGATCCAAGGTCTGCTCTCTGACTTTCTTAGCATACCTTTTACTAGGAGGATTACATGATTTCCTGTTGATTGCACTTTAACTTATTGGGTAAATAAAGATAACAGGCTTAAGAAGGTAATTGATGAGGCAGCCACTAAGATAGCCACAAGCTAGTCTAGACTGTTATCACAAAATTCTTGTTTTTAGATTATCATAGCAAAAAGGCTTGGTGCAATGAAATTCATTTTTAGGCACACCAAATACTTCAGAGGCTTAGTCTGACACTGATTTAAGGTTGGAATTAAAATTCTGAAAACAAAAAGCTCTGCTAGAACAGCAAGATTTCCACTCACTACATAGACTGACATGACAATCTTTATTCAAAAATGATCATTAAAAGCAGTTTATTAAACTAATTCATCCGAGTGTATATTTACGGTAGGCATGTGTGGATGAAGTACACATTATCAATCTGGCTACTCCTGTGTTTATTGCTGTCATGTACTCCAATTAAAACATTAAATGCAACGTCTCCATATATGGCTGAAAAGCAAAGGCCAAAAAAGATTCATGAGAGTTCATGTAATTAATCATGTAATTCTAGAAGTTTTCAGAGAAAAAAAAGGAGGACTTTAAGGGAATAAACTATAAAATATAAATAATCAGATCTACTGAGGAACAGTTCTTGGTCCCCTTGAGATTCTATTTTTTTCAACGTCTCTGCCTGTGGAGATGTCTCTCCAACTCTAAATAAAACAGTTAATCCCTAAATTATTAAGCATTATTGGTCTGTGTCTTTCTCTGATGCTTGTACCACTTTAAGAATGCACAGCTATTCTTGCACTTTTAAAATGTATTGGTTTTACACTGAAAGAAAGTTTTTCTGTTTTGACCCGTACTCTTCCAACAGAGATAATTTTGACACCTGCTACTCATTTTTTTGTGATTAACTTTTTATTAAGCAAGGACAATTGACAGGATATATCAATAAACAGACATAGCATACAAAGTAAACCAACCCAAACACTTCCAGCCTCTCCCATCCAGCCTGAGCCAAGGGATATAAAACAAATAATAATCAAGGAGTTACAAACCGAGATTTAAACAATTGAGCTGCAGCAGAGCAGGATTCAATTAAATTACTGGAAGCACCATTGATCCACACTGCAGACAACTCCAAATGTATTATGTTGTACAAGGATGACTGCCAGTTGTCGCCAGTGCCACACTCAGGTGTCTTCCAGCAGGAGACAATAATTACTCTGGCTGCCAGGGTACCCAGACTTGCGTTCAAAGAGTTTAAGCAGAAGCATAAAAAGGTCTAAAAGAAGAAAGATTTGAGGTAACAGAGGAATACTGCAGGAAAGGAAGTCAGATAGTAGGTAACATACATGTGACCAAAAGGAAAAGACAGGGGGGCAGCGCTGGAACATGTGGAGAAAAGTGCGAAGTAAACCATGGGAACATAATTGAGAGGGAGGATCAGCAGTGAGGCCCATCAGAAACCACCTCCGGGGAGTAGGAGAGACACCTGGTACTCATTTAAAGCCAAAGTAAATCATGAAACTCCAACTCAGCCATAAAGCTCTCATGGCATATATACTCATACATGCCACACTAAAGTTTTATTTATACTATGTACATTTACTGTGTACTGTTTCCTGTGCCAATGACAGAAAACTACACAAATGATGATGAACTTGGCCATAAACATTATTCTAAGCAAATGCTCTAATAGAACACAAAAACTATAGGCTAACAAACAACAGTGCTACAACAGCAACATGTCAGTCCTGCTGTTAACTACAAACACCCTCATGTACATGGTACATTTCAGTCTGTATATCTTTAAACTGTTACAGTATGTCACAATGTCACCCCATGTGATGTACAAGTATATAGCATTATAAAAATGAATAAAACTGTAAAAGAAGCATAAATGAATGAAAGTCTCTTTTTACAATACAGAACATTCTCTTTGCTCTCTCATCCCACTTTTGTTTCTTCTCCCTTTTTGTAATGGTTGCTATGTGCCTTTGTAAACAACAACACTCTGCATCATCTAAAAGAACAAGTGCTTCTTTAGTAAAATGTGCTTCTATTTAACAAAGTGAGTCTGTTATTTCTTTTGCATTTATTTCAGAAAAAAATGCATGTGAGATTTTGTGCTTATCCATATGCTCTCACTTCACTGGTTAGTAAATTATAATGTCGTGTTTTTTTTAATATAATGAAAGAATTGTAAGTTGGTTGTTTTTGTAAGCGATTTCAGAGACAGAATTAACAAAGAAGTGCATTATACTCACACACAAAATTGTCATTTAAGAGGATTTTTGGGAAACACTAGAAAAAGTAGGTGATTTGTTACGTATAACAAAATAATAATAATAATTCATTACATTTATAGTATCCATCCATCCATCCATTTTCCAACCCGCTGAATCCGAACACAGGGTCACGGGGGTCTGCTGGAGCCAATCCCAGCCAACACAGGGCACAAGTTGCTCATTAATCTCTATGATTTGACATTTTCAAGAAAATCTCCCCTGCTTGGTTATGGAATTGTATAGCAATAGATGTTCTATGTAGAAGGAGTATTAAGAGTTTAAGATGAAAATTACTTTAACTAAGGCAGAGTATTTCCCTGTTCTCCTGTAAGCAATACTGTGGTCCTGTAGTTACTTCACTCTCTGTATGGAGTTGGCATGTACACTCTGTTTTGCCATGGATATTTCTTGGTAGGTGGTGTCCTCCCGTTAGCTAAGAACTGTTCATGTGTGCATAACAACACCCAATGACATAACAGTCACCCTTGTAGAGCCTGTTCTGCACTGCCAGCATAAGTCCCAGCCTCCCACAACCTGCTATGAGCAAGATAAGGTTCAGAAAATGAGTAGAAATAAATCAATGAATATATGTTTCTGTTACTTTAATACAAGTTGTATTACATCCTGGTTTCTATAGCATTGTTTGTTTGGATAATTTTTGCTGTGAAAAGCGTTAATAATTAATTTGATTAAGGGGCAGTGTAAGTGTACATATGAAAGACACCAGCTGCATAGAAGAGAACTCATGTCGATACTAGTGTGGACTAAATAAGGTACAAAGGGTGTATGTACAGTGAATGTGGCTGGGGCATTGAACCATGCTTTATAACAGATTCTGGTTTAGACGAAGTGTCCTGGGAGGCTGTCAAAATGTCCTTATACCGAGTCATTTTACCTGATCTAGATTCTAGCTTTCACACTGAATGTTCACCTGAATTAATAATATGTTTTTGAAAGACACCAAGGCATAATCATAATGTCAAAAGCATCAACCTATATTAATTGAATCAAACTATGTAGTATTTCAAAGGCATCTGTTCCTTAGCTGCTACATAAACTACTTCATACTGTGAACACTAAATCAACACATAGGACAAGAATGCTAACAAATTACAGCAAATGTGATATTATAAAAAGTCCATCATGTGTCAAAGGAGGAGGAGATCTAAATGAAATGAACACAAAACGTTTCTCAGAGGATGTTATCTGGAATGCCGAAAAAGTGCCTCATCTATCAAGCATTTCATGTTTTTTTTATTTTTAAAAATTCTCCCATGTTAACAGAAAATGCAGCTCAGCTCTATGTAATTTATAGAGAAAATTACTTCCTATCACTTGATGCATGACATAGGCACAAAGTGTAAGCTGTCAAAAACTTGTTGAACTTCTCTGAACTTTTTCCAGATAGTTGGAGAAAAATGAGGTTAACTCCTCTCAATACTTGAGCCGGAGCAGGGGAAATTAATCCAGATTCCAGGATAATTTCATCATAACAGTTGTCTTCTTTTCACAGTAAGCATGCATTCAATTGGTTCCTGGCATAGTGACAGCACAGCAGTAGCCAGATTGTATGTCAGAAGATTCAGTCAGCCGCCAGGACTAGAAGATTTCTAAGCCTAAGTAAATCTATTCTTGCTAATTAACACTTTGAATTCCCATGCCCTGGGGAGGCTGCAGTGGGAAACAAAAGTTGTGATTGCCTTTATTTGCAACGACAAATGACAAAAAATTAAGACCCTCTCTGACAATATACAGCTACATGAAGAGACACACAAATATAGCTGGCAGCAGTACTGCTTGTATATTATTACAGTAAAAAAAACTGTTCTCTGACAAGTGACTATTTCCAGTAAAGGTTATATTTATATAAGTCTGTAGTGATTATATGCTAAAGCTAGGAAGGCCTGCATTTACATGTTTGGTGAATGACTGCAGTGGAGCAATTATACTATATTTTATCTTATGACAATCTTGATAGCTGCAGCATGGATTTTTTTGGTTCTTTTCCTGAATGCATTTTAGCCTTCTGTTACTAAAGGGTCACTAGATCGTCAGTTTCAAATTACATGTTTCATAAGTGCAGCACTCATTTCAGCAAATTGTTCAATTACCACTAAAACTTATCTAATCACTTATGCACATTGAAACATGGCAGCAAAGATTATGGCTGTTAAGACTTATGGTGCATCACACAAAAAGATGTATGGAAAAAATATCAATTACGAAGGTTACTGAAAAAAATAATGAGCACACTGAAATGTGTAGCCTCATAACTAGTAGTGTCATCGATCGTCTTTTCGTAGTTCAGTGTAAGGAAATGTCTTAACAAATAAAGGTTATTTAAAAAATGCATGATGGCTAAATGTCTTGCAAACAAGGAAATTCCAATAGCTGAAATTAATGTATTTACACAGAATTTTAACATTAATATTGAGAAATTTGCATTGCCACAAGTACTGGCAAACATTTTAAGGCAGGGGGCATAGGCATTGCCAATTCAGCCTCATAGGGGTGTCCCACAAATTGTGTCTACTGAGAGCAACAAATAAGGTAAATACAATGAGCTCACCAGAAAGAATGAACATGTGAAGAGCAAAGAAATAAGGCAGTACAGGTAGACGTGTGCTGCTGTTACACACAGCTGGAAATTCATTGTACGGCAAAGACAACTTCAAACTGTGGGAAAAATTAAACAATCTCAATGAAGACTTTGTGGAGAAGTAAACAAAGGATTTTATTGACATGCAGTAAATGCTATATTTATTGTAACCATAAAATTATTATTTTATTACAACCCTCATATATTCACAGACAAAATCAAATCCTGGACAGGGCATTAGTTAACATTAAATCATTAGTTTGGTTTACATTAAATCAACATGAAATGGAATGATTACGTTTGATTTGAGAAAATATGAATCTGGAACATTTCCTGACATGGCACACTGTTTGGTGTGAGACACAATGTTGGAGTCACAAATGAATTTCTGAAGTGACTGAACCAGGGGAAACAACTTTAAAATGGTTGACTTCACAAGGGATTGTGTGCTTGTCAGAAGAGAGCATGAAATCTTTCTTTACAGTGACAGTCAGGAAATTCATTTGTCTATTCATTCTTTTCCAGTGACACTATGTCATGATTACAAAGTAAATGTCCTAAATTTAGAAGTGAGCTGCTAAGAATGTTGGTGTAAGCCTACTGTAGATCAGGTACTCTGACATGTAATGTTGGACAGAAACTGCATGATTAAAATCCATCCAATATTTACATGTCAACATTTTCTCTGTCTCATCCACAGAGAATTAATTAACAGACATATACTGAGTATACACAAATCCTGGATTCTTGAATCATGCGTAACTGATTATAACACAGAAAAAAAAGGATTAATGGACTCCAGTGCACTATAGCACAAAGTAGACATTGCTGCACTAGCCTTTTCAAACCTTAGCCAAAGCACAAGAAGACCTGAATGTTTATATCAATCCAAGTCTAGCACAATGTCTGGAGGACAGTAATAGGTAACAGACTCCTAGACTGTGATTGCATGTTTGCTTAGATTGTTGCCTTTCCATAATAAGCAATACCATAGTCCACACTGACTGAGTAATTAGCCAAAACATTTCACAGATATGCACAAAAAAATTTTACATTTCACATTTTTTTAAAAAAAAATTACATTTCACATTTTCTTAACACACTCTTTTGTGTCTATGGTTTGAGAGTAGAACTTATCACAACGGCACTGTGTGCAATGAAGAAAACAACACAACATGTCACGTTATACTTGTAAAAATTTAAGAAATTTGGAATCCTTGCAACAAAAACAATGGGAACACAGAGAGAACATAACAATACCCCAGCTGAGAAAAAAAAAAAAAACTGGGGTGGAACGATCACACTAGCCAGAATTATATAGATATTACAAAATGACATTAAAAAGAGCTCATTTAGGCCATTTCACCAAAATACCAGAAATACACCAAGTCACATTTCTTGCAAATCTAATTGTACTTGGACTAATTATGAGATTCTAATCAAATAAAATACATAAAGTATGCTGAAAATCAGTACAGACGCACATATAGTACAATTTAATGGTCATAAGCTTTACAAAAAAACAACCTCAGGCACATGTATTGACTAGCAGGATGAATTAAATGCTTTGTGACAACAATTGCTTGGAGCAGTTCCTAAAGATTTGCACCACAAAGGTCATTTTCAGACCTCATGATAGGCAAAATCAAGGGTCTAACAGATTCTGAAAGCTATCATATGCATAGTCTTTAACCCAAGGATAAAAATCAGACTATCTTTAGGACAGATCAGTGACTCAGTTTTAAAGGGGTGCACACCATTTGACCCTAGAGGAAAAACATCCTATTCTTACATTAATTTTTTTTTTCTTCTCCTTAAAATGCCAGAGTAGCTTACTGTTTAAAATTGTATGCTGTAAAAAGTAGATTTAGTCAACATCTTTCTTTCATTTACAAATTTATTTGTCTTAATCAGGGTCATCATTATTAATTCTATTTTGCAAGGGTAAAGAATATACATTATAGTATGTTTTACTTTGTGGCTGCAGAAGTTATCAAATATTAACCATTAACTCACCTAGACAATTGGAAACATTGATTTAATTTCTACCACATCAAGGGGCAGAACTGTCATGGATACAAGTACTCACTGTAAGCACATGTAGCAGCAGCTTTAGATCCTTGCTTGACTTTGGTACCCCTGCTCTAAAGGAATAAAGACAATATTCCAAAAATAGTTCCAAAGAAAACAGCGAAATGCACACTGATATTGTACATGTTTGTGCCATAAGTATCTGCCTTACCCTCATGTACAGTTGAAACTGAAGGCAGCACGCGTCAGAGCGGGGCCTTGAGAGGTCAGCCATTTCAGAATGGCTTCCCATGTTCCACTCTGAAATACATTAATGACTCCGGTGATGTGTCACACAGCAAACAATACTACTAATAACCCTAATAATCCTGAGTGGGTAGTCATTTTGATAAATGTTACTGTCAGGGATTACCTAAAATGAGACTTGACCATCTCAGTTTCATGGTTTGTGAATTCCTGCCCTAGACAGGTTCATTTTATGTTTAGATATAATAAATAATATTGCAGTTTTGATATGTTCATATATAAAATTAGGTGTGAACTTTTAAAAAATGAGACAAAGACAGTCCTGACATTAGGCAGATGCATTTTCTAGAGAAATACTCCTGAAACTTTAAGGATGAGAGGCTGAATCTCAATTAAGCTACCATTTCTCAAAATGTATGAATATACTTCACTACAGAAAGTTGTGTGGTACAGTACAATGTTTTTAAGTATGCATTTATCATAAAAAGTGCTACTTAAAATAAACATTTTGCTGTTGGTATAATTTGCTGGGGAGTATGCTGAAAACTTTACTGAAAACTTTAAGTACATACAGTATGGAGACAGATCAGAAGAAGAAACCAAGCCAATTATTTCACCACACACCCATTTGTAATTCCCTTTGTCAAGATCACGAGGAACTATTGCCTACATGCACAGTAATGGAGTTAGTTATAAGGCAGAAATCACAACTTTTAATTAAACCCCGCCAAATACATCTTCATTTTACTACAGTCAGAATCAAAAATAGGTTTACTAGGTACATCCGCCTTCCATTTTGATCACATTAAAACAGGAACTATATCTATAATCACCAGGGCAATGGCCAGAAGATGTACTTGTAAATAACCAGAATGCATTTAAATTGAAATTGCGTCTATCTATCTTTTAAATATCTACACAGAGGCATAGAAATAATGACATTTCTTCCTTGTTCTGTAAACAGTAACTTCATGATTTGAAAATAACAAGTTTTCTGTCAATAGGCAATTTTCTCAAAGACCTTGGGATTTAAACTTTAAGAAATCAAGTGCACAAGTCCCAGTAATTGCTACAGAATATGGCAAGGTCACTAAAAGCTGGATAATCTAAAGAAGAAATGCCAAGCCACCCAATATGTTCAAAGACTCTTACTTTACAATCATGAAATGATTACTAATTGGTTTACAGTCACACCAAAAAAGGCCATCAATATCTACCAATAATGCATAAACAGATATTTGAGAAGTCAATGCTGAGACGCTAATATTGAAAACGTTTGGTTGGGTAATGCATTTAGAAATTCTTTTTTTTTATCCCAACATACTGTAACAACACAACAACTTTAAATTCCTACAAAAAACGTGACATTACATTGTTAGGCAATGTGTCACAATGGATATTTTGTATTACACTTTGAAATGAATGATATTTTTTCTTACCACTTGTAAAAATGGCACGGCAGGGAGAAGCACAGGCTAGTGTTATTGTCTCCCTGATTCAGTTTCCAGAATTCAGATCTCACTCCTGGTTCCACATTATTTACTTTAGCTAATCTAATCATAGTAAATGTCAAATACCAGTTTGTAAAATGTACTTCTCACCTCTCTTGGGGCTACTATTAATTTTATATATGAGGAATTATGTTTTTTTTTCCAACATACTGCACAAGCTCTTTGTTTAAGATTCCGGATTGAAACCTTGAACAACTTTAGTCTTGCATTCTTAGTGACAGGTTTTCTGGTTTATAATACAGTACATAGCATTCCAGCTCTGGATTCAGTTCACATTTGTCTGGTCTTTGTTGATAACGTCATCCTTTTCTTAACAACTCCTGGCAATTCTTATTTAGACTTTGTTTACAGTGTAGCCCTCTGGTTTTTGATAACAATGTTTCTGAACTTTTACATATCATCTCTCACTGTGGTTTCTCAAGAACATGCACATCTTCTGGTCCATTGTTAACACACCTGTGTAGGTGGTGACAGTGCACCATGCCAGTAGGAAATTCGGAGAGGTCAGTTGGAACTAAAAAAACAGGTAAACCTGGCCTATGCTGCGGTCCACCCAAGTCTCTTAGAATACTCACCACACACATGCATAACACACTTTAGCTGCAAACATTCAATGAGATGAAATCAAACTAAGCTTGCAAAGGAAACATTTTATGTAAAAGAAAACCCCTGCAACAAGACAATGTTGATCAGAGAGTTTCCAGAACCTACTTTATTAAAAAAGTAGCAGGTGAGCATGTACACAGATTCAGAATAAAGAACTTCAAAAAGCTGTTGCCTAAGCTGTTCAAAATCTATGGGATTCTGTATGTATGATTTTTAGGTCTGTATTGTTTAGAATGGGCAACCAAGAGACTGTCGTTGTGTTATGATAGTGTTATTACTATGAGTTATAAAAAGTAAATATCACATTATTTTCATTTTTTGGATTTAAATGAGTAGATCTGAGTCATTTTGATATCCATTTTTAAGAAATTTTTTAACTAAATAATTTAGAAAAAAATTTGACACCAGACTTAATGACTGACTGGTTGTCCCATAACCTTTTCTCACCTTACACTGGTGGTCTGTGGTGGTCTTATTTGCAATGGTGATGAACAGGTTGACAGACGATATTAGACAGGAGTCCCCGTGGACTATGATGTTTGCTGATGACATTGTGATCTATAGTGAGAGTAGGGAGCAGGTTGAGGAGACCCTGTAGAGGTGGAGATATGCTCTAGAGAGGAGAGGAATGAAAGTCAGTAGGAACAATGAAATGAACAATGAAATTGTAAATGAAAGGGAGGTCAGTGGAATGGTGAGGATGCAGGGAGTAGAGTTGGCGAAGGTGGATGAGTTTAAATACTCTGGATCAACAGTACAGAGTAATGGGGATTGTGGAAGAGAGGTGAAAAAGAGAGTGTAGGCAGGGTAGAATGGGTGGAGAAAAGTGTCAGTAGTGATTTTTGACAGGTGGAAATCAGCAAGAGTGAAAGGGAAGGTCTACAGGACGGTAGTGAGACCAGCTATGTTATATGGGTTGGAGACGGTGGCACTGACCAGAAAGCAGGAGACAGAGCTGGAGGTAGCAGAGGTAAAGTTGCTAAGATTTGCACTGGGTGTGACGAGGATGGATAGGATTAGGAACGTGAACATTAGAGGGTCAGCTCAAGTTGGACGGTTAGGAGACAAAGTCAGAGAGGTAAGATTGCATTGGCTTGGACATATGCAGAGGAGAGTTGCTGGGTATATTGGGAGAAGGATGCTAATGACAATGGCGGCGTGCACAGACGCTTCGGCTTTGTGCTCCACGAATAGGTGCTCTTTTTTGCTATTATTGTTCTTTTTTTTTTTTTTATAATTTTATTGATTTATTGTAATCATTCCATGCAAATGTATCAATTTTTACAATAAAAATAGGATTGAAAACAAATCAACCCCCACCCCTGAGAAAGAGAGCATGGTCAATGGACTAAAACTTAAAAATAGTAAAAATAAATAAAATGATGAGTTTATTAGGCTGATACAGATAAATGGAGAAGAAATAAAAATGGGGAGAGAATCTACTTCCTCAGTGCTTTAAGAGCTTATTCTAAAATATTATTGATTAGATCCAGCCAGGTTTTGAAACAGTTCTGCACAGATCCTCTAAGTGAGAATTAGATTTTTTCCAATTTCAAATAATATAAAACATCAGTTACCCACTGACTTAAAAGAGGAGAGTTGGGATTCTTCCAGTTTAGCAAAATAAGTCTGCATGCCAATAGTGTAGTAAAAGCAATCACAGTTTGTTTGTCCTTCTCCACTTTAAGCCCATCTGAAAGAACACCAAACACAGCTGTTAGTGGATTAGGAGGGATTGGGACACCAACGCTGTCTGAAAGGCACTTAAACATTTTTGTCCAGAATGATGTTAATTTGGTGCAGGCCCAAAACATGTGACCTAGTGAGGCTGGAGTTTGATAGCAGCGTTCACAGGTTGGATCTTGTCCTGGAAACATTTTGAACAATTTCAAGCGAGACAGATGTGCTCGACATAGAGTACCGTGCAAAAGTTTTAGGCAGGTGTGAAAAAATGCTGTAAACAAAAAATGCTTTCAAAAATGGAAGTGTTAATCATTTATTTTCATCAATCAACAAAATGCAGTGAATGAACAAAAGAGTAATCTAAATCAAATCAATATTTGGTGTGACCACCCTTTGCCTTCAAAACAGCATCAATTCTTCTAGGTACACTTGCACACAGTTTTTGAAGAAACTCGGTTGGTAGGTTGTTCCCAACATCTTGGAGAACTAACCACAGATCTTCTGTGGATGTAGGCTTCCTCACATCCTTCTGTCTCTTCATGTAATCCCAGACACACTCGATGATGTTGAGATCAGGGCTCTGTGGGGGCCTTTCCATCACTTCCAGGACTTCTTGTTCTTCTTTACGCTGAAGATAGTTCTTAATGATTTTGGCTGTATGTTTGGGGTCGTTGTCCTGCTGCAGAATAAATTTGGGGCCAATCATATGCCTCCCTGATGGTATTGCATGATGGATAAGTATCTGCCTGTATTTCTCAGCATTGAGAACACCATTAATCCTGACCAAATCTCCAACTCCATTTGCAGAAATGCAGCCCTAAACGTTCAAGGAACCTCCACCATGCTTCACTGTTGCCTGCAGACACTCATTATTGTACCGCTCTCCAGCCCTTCGACGAACAAACTGCCTTCTGCTACAGCCAAATATTTCAAATTTTGACTCATCAGTCCAGAGCACCTGCTGCCATTTTTCTGCACCCCAGTTCCTATGTTTTCGTGCATACTTGAGTCGCTTGGCCTTGTTTCCACGTCGGAGGTATGGCTTTTTGGCTGCAACTCTTCCATGAAGACCACTTCTGGCCAGACTTCTCCAGACAGTAGATGGGTGTGCTTGGGTCCCACTGGTTTCTGCCAGTTCTGAGCTGATGGTACTGTTGGACATCTTCAGATCTTGAAGGGTAATAAGCTTGATGTGTCTTTCATCTGCTGTACTAAGTTTCTTTGGCAGACCACTGCGTCTACGATCCTCAACGTTGCCCGTTTCTTTGTGCTTCTTCAAAAGAGCTTGAACAGCACACCTTGAAACCCCAGTCTGCTTTGATCTCTTTGTCTGGGAGAGACCTTGCTGATGCAGTATAACTACCTTATGTCTTGTTACTGTGCTCAATCTTGCCATGACATGAAACTGTCTTCCACAACCTCACCTTGGTAGCAGAGTTTGGCTGTTCCTCACCCAGTTTTAAGCCTCCTACACAGCTGTTTCTGTTTCAGTTAATGACTGTGTTTCAACCTACGTGTGACATTGATGATCATTAGCACCTGTTTGGTATAATTGGTTGATCATACACCTGACTATAATCCCACAAAATCCCTGACTTTGTGCAAGTGTACCTATAAGAATTGATGCTGGTTTGAAGGCAAAAGGTAGTAACACCAAATATTGATTTGATTTAGATTTTTCTTTTGTTCGCTCACTTTGCATTTTGTAAATTGATAACAATAAACAATCATTATTTATATTTCTGAAAGCATTCTTTGTTTACAGTATTTTTTCACACCTGCCTAAAACTTTTGCACAGTACTGTATAATTTTCAGTTGAATAATGGTATGCTTTGCGCTTATGGAGCTCGAATGAATTCTCTGCATTGCTACCTTCCACTCCTTTTCTGATATGCTGAGTACTAGGGTGTTGTACCGTGTTAGCCATTATGAATGTAGAGAAAAGCCAAGCAAAATGACACCTTTTATTGGCTAACTAAAAAGATTACAATATGCAAGCTTTCGAGGCAACTCAGGCCCCTTCTTCAGGCAATGCTGAGTGAGATTATTATTGTTCTTAACATTGATTTTCATCGTTTTACACACAGAAGCGAGCATCCACTACAGTCATCAAAAGCTTCTACAGATCAGCTCTAATAGCAAAGATAATTATTATAACAAAGAATCAGTATCACAGGATATTCTCAGATCACCGGGACTTATGTTGACTCTTACACTTGGAAGACGATGATGCAGACGGCGCAGGGAGAGGAAGCAAAAAAAGAGGCAAGCGAGCAGGATTACTAGCTAGGCTAAAGGCTGCTCCACATAAAACCCCTGTTCCTAGCGTTCTTCTTGCGAATACCAGATCACTCGCAAATAAAATGGACAAGCTCCAACTGGATATTTCCACACATAAAACTACAAGGGACTGTTGTCTTTTGATTTTTTCGGAGACGTGGCTGGATCCCACCATACCAGACACAGAAGTTGAACTTGCAGGTTGCACCCTCCATCGAGCCGATCGAACCCTAGATTCCGGTAAGAAAACAGGTGGAGGACTCTGTCTATACTAATAATGCTGGGTACACTAATATAACTACAATCAACAAGTTTTGTTGTCTGGACATGGAATATCTGATGCTAAGATGCCGACCGTTTTACCTACCGAGAGAACATACCGTCATTATTGTTATGGCAGTATACATACCTCCTCAAGCTAATGTTAAGTCAGCACTTGAAAAATTGTTTGACGTTATCAGTAAACAACAGAACTCACACTCTGATGCAGTTTTCATCATTGCTGGGGATTTTAATCAAGCGAATCTTAAGGATGTATTCCTCAGATTTTATCAGCATGTACATTGTAAAACCAGAGGGGAAAACACCTTAGACTACGTCTATACAAACATAAAAGATGCCTATAAGGTCATTCCACACCCCCACCTTGGCAAATCTGATCATCTCTCTTTGTTTCTTGTTCCAGTGCACAAAGCCCTTATCAACTGTACTAATCCAATTAGCAAAACTGTTAAAGTTTGGCCTGAAGCTGCCATTTGCCAACTCCAGGACTACTTTGAACAAACAGACTGGAATATATTTTTTCATCAGACAGACTTAGAGACATATAGTTCATCTGTGCTGTCATATATTAATTACTGTGTAGACAATGTCACTGTCAACAAAAGGATTAAAGTCGGCCCAAATGAGAAACCATGGATGAATAGTGAAGTCAAACAGCTGCTCAGGGAAAGGGACAAAGCCTTTAAATTAAGAGACACCTCAGCCTATAGAGCTAACCTCAAGAAGGGCATCAAGTCTGCTAAACTAATGTACAAACAACGGATTACAAAAAGAAAAATGATGTACAATACACACTGGCCAATAACAATGCCAACCTAGCAGAGGAACTCAACAGTTTCTTTGCACGGTTTGACAAGGACAATAACCAGCCTCCAGTCATCCTCGAGCTGACCGGAGACTCACAGCCTGTAGTCGTACACATACATGATGTGCAGTGGGCACTCGAAAACATCAACACAAGGCAGCAGGTCCTGATAATGTGCAAGGACGTGTGCTCCAGGCCTGCGCTGACCAGTTAGCGGAGGTATTTACACACATATTCAACCTCTCTCTCTGAAATCCACAACCATTGTACCTGTTCCCAAAAAAACGAGGATAACCTGTTTTAAAGACTATCGACCAGTCGCTCTCAACCCTGTCATCACAAAGTGCTTTGAATGACTGGTAATCACCCACATCAAAGCCTCCATCCCAGCTGATCTAGACCAACACCAGTTTGCCTATTGGTCAAACAGATCAAGTGAGGACGCCATCTGTGTGGCTCTACATGCTGCCCTCTCATACCTGGAAAAGCCCAACACCTATATAAGGATGCTCTTCATTGACTACAGTTCTGCATTTAATACCATCATACCTAACCAGCTGATCAAAAAACTCTATGCACTAGGGCTTGCTCCGTCCATATGCAACTGGTTACTGGATTTTCTCACCAACCGCCCCCCAGTCTTTCAGGATGAGCAAACACACATCCTAAACCCTTATCCTGAGCACTGGTGTGCCGCAAGGATGTGTACTAAGTCCCCTTCTCTATGCACTCGTCACCAATGACTGTCAACCCATCCACCAATCAAACATTATTGTTAAATTTGCAGATGATGCAACTGTCACTGGGCTTGTAACAGACAACAATGAAGCTGCATATAGGGAAGAGGTTCAGAATCTGACAGCATGGTGCAACACCAACAACCTGGTCTTAAATACCAAAAAGACCAAAGAAGTTATTCTGGACTTTAGGACCACTAAAAAAACAAAACACAGTCCGATAACGATCAATACAGATGCTGTGGAGAGAGTTTCCAGCTTTAAGTTTCTAAGGGTCACCATCTCAGAGGACCTGTCCTGGGCTGACAACAACTTGGCTATAATAGGCAAAGCACAACAACGCCTCTATTTTCTCAGGAAGCTAAGGAGAGCTGACCTCCCCCAGAAGCTGCTGGTTAATTTCTATAGATGCACTATAGAGAGCATCTTAACAAAATGCATGATGGCCTGGTACAACAGCTGCACCAAGGCTGCTAAACAAGCCCTGCAGCGGGTCGTAAAAACAGCATAGTCCATTATTGGGACTGAACTGCTATCACTAGAACTCTTGTATAAGACTTGCTGTGTGAGAAGGGCCAAAAACATTCTCAAGGACAAAACACTTCCTGGAAATTCTTTGTGTGAGCTCCTCCCGTCAGGAAGACGCTTTAGGTCAATCCGTGTAAACACAAACAGACTAAAAAAATAGCTTTTTCCCATCTGCCATAAACTTTCTGAACTCTGAATCTCCTCAGTCTGAGATCATTTTTAATTGAACATGTGCAATAAGCTATATTGGTAATGTAATACAATATGTAATATGTAATGTACTATTCATTAACAGGTGCAATAACAATTTATGCTGCTGTACTTTGAGCAATAATAATTTGCTCTGGTTACGTGATCACTTAACACTGCATACGACATATTTGGAATTATTTGACTTTTCATTAAATGCACCTTGGGGCTGTCACAAAAAGTAATGTCGTTGTGTTACACAATGACAATAAAGTGCTTGAAGGATAGAGTTGCCAGGGAAGAGGAAAAGAGGAAGGCCTAAGTGAAGGTTTATGGATGTGGTGAGAGAGGACATGCAGGTGATGGGTGTAACAGAACAAGATGCAGAGGACAGAAAGATATGGAAGAAGATGATCTGCTGTGGCAACCCCTAACAGGAGCAGCCGAAAGAATTAGAAGACACTGGTGGTCTGCTACACAAACGTTTTATACTGTAGACAGAGACATGCAAGTATAATGAGTTGTTTAAGTACTTTATCTTTGCTAACTTAGTCTATCTGGCAGAGTTCTCAAAAAACAATTATTGATTAAAGTCTTTGCTTAAGCTCTTGAAAGTAATTTACAGTTAGTTGATCTAGGCCTGCTTACACAATTCACCTCAAATTTCAAACCAAAGCACAGGTACTGAGATTCAGTGTGCACTTTCCTTTGTTGATGAAGACTTTCCTGGCATTAGATACTGTTCACTGTGAAACAGCAGTAGAATGAATTGTCCATGCCACTGAAACCCCTTCCAAAGGCACATCTATCCCACCCCCCTTTTAGCCATGCTAGACATAATTAAAGGCAACAAAATCTACCTACAGTATGACACTTACACATGGCCCAGAGCATGTTGGAATATTAATTTACTTTGAAAGCATACTTTCTCTTTTATTCACGTTTCAGATTTTTTGACCACTGTCTGTATGTTCCAATTAAGAAATGCAGCAAGGCCAAAATCACCTTGAATTTTAACCAATGTGCTTTTCAAGCAAATGTTGAATTTGACAGCAATATATGACTTTGATTTTTTGCCAGGACAGAAAATAAACCTGTTTTGTTCTGTCCTTTAGGAGAAATTGCCAATATTTTTTAATTACATCCAGATGTGCTTAGTCTTTCAAAAAACTGCAAACAGACAAATGACCTTCACCTGCAGCGCTAGAAGAGACAAGGAACAAAAGAAACCAGCTGCTGGAAAAGCAGTGTAGTCTGAATCAGATAAATGGTTTCCAAAACAAAACCTTTGGGCCGCTTTGCACAGTGCTGTTAATGAGGTATGTGTATTGCTTCTATTGCTAATACAAAGCTGTTTGTGAACACACTGAAAAGATGCTATGCAATCCCAACTCCAGATGAGAAGATGGTAACTGATATCACCTGTCAATCATTGCAGTTTCCTTATGACTGGCACAATGGAAGCAGGTGGGCTGCTTTGTCAAGCAGATGTGTCAAATATACTTGGTTATCAATTTGCAGGGGATCAGATTTTGAGACGAAATAAATTTTGAAACCTAGATACACTTATTGTAGAGATGGAGTAACATGGCTTTAAAAAAATCAGAATATACCAGCTAATTGAACATAACTGAACAAAACACTTGATTGGTATAGAGGAGAAGTATGCATCTTCTCCTGTAATAAGTAAAATGATTGGGTTAAACAGAAATGCTCCACTCTCAAATCAGTCTTTGAAACACTGATCTACCTGTTCTTGTATATTTTAGAAAAACATTAGTTTATGGTAATATATCCATTATAGCCTGCTTTATTTAGTGCCTTTTATTTTTGTACCTACTCTTGACTGATGTTTCATTCTTCATGAAAATCCTTAATCTCTCTTCATGCAATTTGCTATGTTTGTGTTCTGTTCAATGCTTTATCTTAATGAACTAATTTTCAGGGTTGGGGTATGCCACTGAAATTAATCCTCCTGTCATATTCATTTAAAATATGTCCATTGTTAAGGAGGTAAGGCATTGAATGTGTTTAAAGATTTTGTAATATGTGTTACATCTCAAAAATTTAAAATGATTACATTGAGATGTTAAATACTGCAGTGTACCCTTGTTGATTTTCAAATCATATCATCTTGCCTACAGTAATGCCAAGAAAAACAGATAATAAGAATGCAAATATGAATGGCCAGCTTTGGTATTTTCTACTAAAATAAAACCACATTTTATGTAAACGCGGATTGAACCCCCTTTATGAACAGAGCCCAATATGCATACGTACTCTTGACATACACTTAGATACCACCATTAGAGATTTGGCTAACAAAGATTCTGACTAACTCTAAAATACATAGTAATGACCTTCAAAAGCTGAAAAAAAGAAATTATAAAATGGTGAAGCATTAAGATCCCTTTTTTACTGAAGTCTCTGAAATCAGTAAAATGTCATAATAGCCTATTTTCAATTTATTTAAAGAATGTGATACCTGTCGTTGCCTCCACACACACATCTTATTTAATGGTGGTTCCTGATTTGTGCCAAATAATGTCAGGTTACACTCTGACAACCTGCAGCATCATATTATTAAATCAGTAGGTTCACAAACATAGGTGGAATTTTATCAAACTCCAGTTTAAATAAAGGTAAATCTGCAAAATATTTATAAAAAGCATGCATGTGGAATAATCATATGATTCTGCCTATAAGTAAAAACTGATTTTCATATTAACAAGGGCCTTAGGACTGTCTATCTGGAAGGTTGACAGCCTTTAGAAAAACAAAAGATAAGAAAAAAAGAGAAACAGACATTTTGAAATCAAAATAATAATTTACAAAAAAAGTTTTCGCTGGTCATTTTTAATTTATCTACAAGCCAAAAGATTTGACTTTCATTGTGGAGTAAAATGAATCCTCCTATATTACAGTGTATGCACCACATTTTTATTTAAAGGGTGAAAGAACACCAACTGCTGTAAATTCATATTAATTGCCTTAGAAATGCATTAAGCTTGAAAATCAATTAATTTTTAATCTGTTCTAAAGAATGAAGAAGAATAGCTGCATCTTCTAGGTTTATAGGCTCCTTCAAATCTCTGTCCTCCAAAACATGCTTTAATAAAGATCATGTAAGCCACACTAAAACTTGCACTTTGCAACCAAAATACACAGTTCAATTTTAGCTGAAGCCTTCAATCATAGCACACTGGATATACTGTACTCTGAAACTGATGTGGAGTTGATCGCATATAATTTGCTTCCAGTGCAATAAGTGAGGACACCCTCACGGCATCTCTTTATATCCAAAAATATGCTCAAAGAAAAGAAGGATATATAAAGACTAAATGCCAATTAAAAGGACAGCCTAACTTCGTTGATGAGCCAGGTTATTTAGGACTTGAACCCCAAGCTAATCAGTGAGGTGGCTCACCCACTTGCCCACCAACTGTGCTAAGTGGTACCAAGTGCTCTCTTTCTCACTTCACATCTTTCTGCACTTCCCTCTCAAGACTCTGGCCTCTTCATTTTGTCAATGCACCTTCACCCCACCTCTGCTCCTTGCTTTAGATGGAGACAGTCATCTAATTCAAGACAGCCTTGGGCACCTCCAGGGGTGGAAGTGGCCCTTTTCTCCTTAAAAAGATGCCAACATGGAATTTCCTAACAGCCCTTGGTGGCCCAGACTCTTAGAGCTTTAAGTTGAACTAAAAAGGATAAGTGTCTCCCCTGCAGCAACCAAGGGGTATTTCAGGCATCGGCCAGATCTACATTACATGTCTCTAACTTTATGCTAGGGGTCAGATACCACGGACACATGCTGGATTGCCTGCCCTTTACCAGTGGCAGAACATGCTATGTAAATGTTCATCCAGACCAAAACACACATCTATTTTAATGCACTGGTACCACTCTTTATTTCCCTTCCAGACCACCATCCCTGACAGTGTCCAGAGTTCCCTAGCAGATCTTGACTTCCCATGGGGGAAAGCAAGGGATGAACTGCATGCTCATGCCACTGTGGGATTTTTGTCTGATTTTTAGGCGGAGTGGTGGCTCCGAGGTAGGGATCTGCACTGGCAATCGGAAGGTTTGCCGGTTCAAATCCAGTAAATGCCAATAGGAACTCTGCTCTGTTGGGCCCTTGAGCAAGGCCCTTAACCTGCAATTGCTGAGCGTGAGAAAAGTGCTATATAATAATTATAATAATTATTATTATTATGCAATAATTTATCCTATCTCGCGGCACCTCGGTGATGTCCTTGACCTTGGCAACACCTTGCTAGCTGGGTACTCCTTCACATTTTAATAAAGCAGTCCTATACTGTTCAACAAAACTGTCCACCTATATTTGCTTCATTGCAAAAAATGGAATTTAACAAACAGAAAACATATTACAGGAAAACAACTCTTTAAATACAATAACATCACATAGACATTTGGAAAAATGTTTAATCTTTTTATGTATGTCAGCAAAAAAAGCTAATCAGATGTTTGTTAAAGCAGTGTGATAAATCAATCCATCCATCCATCCATTATCCAACCCGCTATATCCTAACTACAGGGTCACGGGGGTCTGCTGGAGCCAATCTCAGCCAACACAAACACACACACACACACACACACACACACATACCAAGCACACACTAGGGACAATTTAGAATCGCCAATGCACCTAACCTGCATGTCTTTGGACTGTGGGAAGAAACCGGAGCACCCGGAGGAAACCCACGCAGACACGGGGAGAACATGCAAACTCCACGCAGGGAGGACCCGGGAAGCGAACTAAATCTAAATTTGGAAATTTTTGGCACGATAAAAAGCAACCATAGGATTGTGTTGAAACCTAAAGTCAGGAGAAAAAGATGTACAGTATATAATATGAATTAAAACTTCAAAGTCCTATGGGGCAAGGAGATGAGTGAGAAATATAATCGTAAGAAACAACCTCTTCACTGGAGGTAAGCTATATTTAGAAGACATCTGAAAATTCAGCTTGTGACCAGGAATGTAGTGAAGCATTTGACAGAATCCAGCTCAGATGAACTTAAAATGTTTATACACCATAGTGTTACAAAACTACTGTCTATAAAAACAGATCTTAATCTATCAGACTAAAGGGATTCTCAGGGAACCAGCAGCAGACCATTTTTTTATCAGTTGCTGACTTATGCAGGACCATTCACAGCAGGAAACTGCACCACGAATCCCTTGAACATACAGGCTCACAGTAGAAGTACGCTGTTTTGTTAAATATGGTATGTCTTCTGTTCAAGTACACAGATACAGTAACACAACTTACAAAACGCAGCAGGGCACAGTTCCAGTAACCTCATCTGACTCTACTCTTGCTAAAATCAGGGTAAAGCTCATCATTGCGTGCAGGTCTACCTTTCTATGCATCATCATGTCTTAAGTCTCTGAGATTAAACATAATAAACAGAGGCAAAGCTTTATATAACAGAAGACTAAACTTTGGAATGATCTTCCAGCAGATCTCTACAGACTGGCCATTTAAAACAAGGCTTCAGAAACAATATTTTAAACATAGGCTTCACCTCATCCTGACTTCCCTGATGTGGCAGTGCACAATACATTTTATCACACTATATTTTCTTTTTCTGCTCTTTTAATGTTCTCCTGAGTGCCACTGAAAGTTTTTATTCTTAAAGTTCAGTGTAGCTTTAGATTCACCTTAAACACAGCAATGCTTCTGAAAGCTTTAGTCTCCCATAGCACACAGAGAATCTTAACTTTTATTGTCAATGATATTCTAATACCTTTTGAAGAGGAAATAATACCGTTGTCATGCTGTTAAATTTAAGCCCAACTTTTGTCTCTTTTTGTCACAGCTGTTTATTACACAGACTTTAACATTTACTTGGGGAGTAGAGCGCAGTAACTGCATGGCTTACTTCATATCTACCAGACTGTTTTTAATATGCAGAAATATGAACTAACTTCATCTGACCTGAAATTCAATATGGTGTCACTATGGGCTCAGCGCTGGGACTGATACTTCTTTTTAAGTATATGCTATCATTTGGAGATACCATGTAATTAAAAAGAATAATATTTGCTTTCACTTGTAAGCTGTATTTATCAATCAGTCCTAAGGATGCTTCCCTACTCTTTAAATAATTACTTAAAAGAGTTTAAACATTAAATGAATGATAATTATTTGTCCAAAGTAAGAAAAAAAACATCAATTATACAGTATGAGTGGGTGGAATATCTACTAATAGTAACAAGATACTGTCAACTCTGAACACTACAGTTATTATATTTGACTCAGACTCCCTACATTACACCTCCTCTCTTCTGGAATGGCTTTCCACAAGATTTTGCACTGTGGCGATGAGAATGTGTGTCCTTTCCACCTTTGTGAAGTCAGTTAATGATGTTGGATAAGAAGACCTAGTTGGCAATTGGTGTTTTGATTTACTGTACCCCAAAAACATTAAACAGAGTTGAGGTCAGGGCTTTGTGTAGGTCATTCAAGGTCCTCCATACCAAACTTGTCATACCATGTCCTTATGGATCTGGCTTTGTGCACAGGGTACATTCAGGCTGGACCAGAAAAGGACCTTCCCCAAACTGTTGCCACAATTGTATCAGATGTCTTTGTATGCTGCAGCATTAACAGTACCTTTCATTAGAAACAAGGGGCCTAGCCTATACCATAAAAAAAAAGCCAGAGACCATTAACCCTCCTTCATCAAACTCTACAGTAGGTGTTATGCAGTTCAGAAGGTAGCTTATTCCTACATCTGCCAAACATAGATTCATCCATCAGACTGCCAGGTTGATTCATCACTCCAGAGAACACTTTTGCAGTGCTCCAGTGTCCAATGGCAGTATGCTTTACACCACTCAGTCTGATGCTTAGCATTGTGCATAGTGATCTTAGGCGTATGTGCAGCTGCTCTGCCATGAAAACCCATTTCATGAAGATCCCTATGCACAGTTGTTGTGCTGATGTTGCTTCCAGAGGCAGTGTGGTACTCTGCTGTGAGTGATGCAACAGAGCATAGGCAATTTTTACACACTGCATTTCAGCACTTGGTAGCCCTGCTCTTTGTGTTTTGTGTTGTCTACCACTTTGTGGCTAAGATGTTGTTGCTCCAACATGCTTCCATTTCACAATAATAGTATCTAAAGTGGAATGGAGCAGATCTTGCAGAGAAGAAATTTCACATACTGACTTGTGGAAAAGGTGGCATTCTACAGTATGACAGTGCCTCATTTAATGTCACTGAACTCTTTAGTATGATCCATTTGACTGCCAATGTTTGTCAATGGAGACTGCATGAATATGTTACTGATTTTATGAACCTGTTAACAATGAAGGTGCCTGAAGCACCTGAACTCAATCATTTGAAGGGGTGTCCACATATGTTTGACCATATAGTGTAACATTGACTACTGTACTGCAATGTCTTTTTCAAAAGATAATCATTCTATGTCATTTCCAGCCTACAGTTATTTCAAAATGCTGCCATAGAGATCACGTCTAGAACTAGAAAATAGGTTCAAATTCCATCCATCACATAAGAACTTTAGTAGGTTTGTCAGTCTTTATATCCTAAAACATTATTGCATACAATACAGAATGTATATTATGATAAAAGCATGTAGAATTGAGAGCTGGTCCAAATTACAACAGCTAACCTGATTGTTCATAATGCAAAAATATTGGTTAGTTATTTGTCTTAATTAAAAGTGTGGCAACTGCGACCAAACACTGCTAATACTTTCCTGTGCCAATTATTGATACTGACACTTGGCACATTGTTATCTTTATCAACACTGAACGAGGCAAGGGGGTATTTGGGAACTTTCAATATTCGCAGTGACAAACACATGAGATGATCAGATAATTACACCATGGCTAAATACATTCATAAGTGCTTTACCATACTGTATGAGGTGGCAGCCAGTGGGCCTACAGTGGGTCACCCAGATATTGTGCAGGCTCTTGATTTACTTTCAGTACAAGGTTAGCTTGGGTTAGTGAACAAGTAAGTGCTCTGTCAGGATATATAACAGAAGTATGTACAGTACTAGATTGTTTTAAAATGACTTACCTTCTACTACTAACATAAAATGTTCCAGGCCTAGCATACTGTAAAATGACATAAGGAACAAACAAGTGAGTATATAATCTGGTCTGAGCCATAGGGAATCTTCAGGAGGTCTGGATCATTACCTATCTTGTCAGTGGCACTTATATGGCCACACCACTTGGGCCCACCCATAATAAATGTCACCACAACACCCAAACCTGAAGATACTGATATTCTGCTTAGTGAAATGCAGGGTAGAAGCTGTCCTCAGAGAGAAAAAAGACATCAGTAGTGCAGTGCATTCAAGGATTACCAAGATGCAATAATGCATGCCCCCAAACTTATAGGATTACTCCTAAAAATTAAAAACAGCAACAACTCCCTGTAGTTTTCTGCAAATGGGATATAAATGGTCACACTCTGTCAGCAGGATAAAACTGTGGTACTAAAAGGAAGACAGCAAGGGGTCATTAGTTGGAAAGAAGACAAAAAGTGACTGGAGTTGAATGCACTATTGGCCAAGAGGGGATTTACTACAAACTGTAAAACAGAGGCGCCTGATAGAAAGGCCCAAGCAGGGCATATAGGTGGATAATTTATAAGTATTTATATGTATTAGTTTGTCTCCTCTCTAGTGTGGCAGCATTTGTATCCTCATACCCTTCAAATAAAAAGAAAAAATGTTGAAGATTTTGCCTACGGCACGTCTGTGTTGGATCCTGGGGTGCCTAGGGGGCATCCCATGACATATGGCATGGCAAACGTGTGCCTTTCGTTCTGACACTTTTACTGTATTTTTGTTTGCTTATCCAAGAGAAGTTTCAATTATATGAGCAATAGACATAAATGTAATTCTCTTCTGACTGCCTACTGTATATTTCCATGCTGGAGAATAAAAATCTCAAAACAACAGTCAGTGCTGAGGTCAATATCTATAATATTGCCTACTCTGCCTATAATACATTTTTACATAAATGTTACTTCTACACAGAATATGCTATATAAACCAGATCTACAGAAAGAATACAAATGTATGAGAATCTGTTTAAACTTCCTTAGGTTCAATGGTGAAGTTAGCTGAAAACTTTATTCAGAAAAAGGAAACTTCATCCATTAATTGTAGGATTCTTGTCAATTGATCCTTCACTAATTAAATTCCTTTAAACCAGTTTAGGGCCATGGTGGCTGGAGTCTATCTTGACTACATGGGCAACAAGGCAGGAATCTATGGAAGATTATTTGTACTAAAAATAATGCAGTCTAATGTGTTAATTGCATTGCAATGCAATGCATATAGTGCATTTAATTTTGGCCCAGTTATATTGTGTCATTAAAAACATATTAACCAAATCATTGACGGAATCACTGATATGAAAGTGCATTGCATTTTAATTCATGTTCATAGATCATGTGTCATAACTGAAAGCAAAGTAAACATATTGCATTTGGCTTAATGGCACCTCCTAGCGCCTTGCATTTCAATTCAAGGCGACATATTAATCATGTCAAAAACTGAATTTAATCAAATGACCATTCAGCATCAAAAGATCTCCCACTTCAAAAATTTTCTATGTTATAGCAGCAAGCATAACTTTTGTCAATGTTTTAGGTCTCGTTGAAAACATTTACTCTTATGTTACGTTGTTTAAATGATGTGTTATGCTTTCCTTATATCATATTGTTCCATCCTTTTTCTGACAGCCCTGACCGACACGTCAAGAAGCTTAGCAAGAGCTAAATTTCATCTCCATCTTCAGGTAATTCACAAACCATATTTAAGTATATATTGGTTTACAGATGCCCCAGAGAATGATCTACTGTACATAATGATATGCTGCAGCTCTACAGGACATTAGCTCTTGAATGTGTTCACAGGATGTTACTACAGCAGCTAGAAATTCTTCTCCTGTTACTGCTTCTGTTATACTGGCCCTTTCCAGCAAACAGTTGACAAAGAAGAGAATAATATCATGATTTACATCACCAGCTTCCACCTCTTCAATGAGACAGTGGATCCCCTGCCTTATCAACTCCCTGCTTCCCATCTTTAGAGCTGGATGAAAACACCTCGTACCCCAACTGTTGACACCTTGCTCCACCTTTAGATGCTGATTGGTACATTTCATTACATTCAATTATGGCATGATTAATCAAAACAAATCAAGATGCAATACTGTTGGTGGAGCTGCTAAGCGAAATGCAATATGTCTACTTTGCTTTTAGTTATGAAATTCAATTTATGGACATGAATTAAAATGCAATATGCTTCTGTATTGTATTTTAAACTTACATGAAAATTGCAAGCCATAGTCAAAAGCAATCATCAGTTTGTTTGATATGTTTTTAATTATGACACAATACAATTGTGTCAAAATTAAATGTTTCATTTGCTTGTGTATTGCATTGCAATGCAATTGACACATTGGATTGCATTTCATTTTAGCACAAATTATCTTCCAGGGGAACCGGTCCTGGACAAGGCACCACACCAGCCCACTGTAGTCATACAGTCATCCATACACCCACTCACAACATGATATATTATTATGTAAACTGTTCATTGTTTCTTAGGCTTTCACTGTACCATACACCCCCAACTTATACAAAAATGTCAGAACTTATGAGATAATGCATACTCCAGAGTGTTAAAAATTAGAAATGTATTTGTATTGGGCTTTGATTTCATAATTTCAAGTTGTGTGCTAGATTATTAATTTCACATATTTTCTATTTCACATATTTTCCTAGTGCCAGGGTGGGCAAAGTTGTTCCTGGAGGGCCGCAGTGTCTGCAGGTTTTTGTTCCAACCCAATTGCTTAATAAGAAGCACTTATTGCTCAAGAAACACTTCTGCTTCATTTTATTTCCTCATCTCACTTGTTAAGATTTTGAACCCTTATTGCTTATTTTAGTCTTAAACAGCAGTATGCTTGGCTTTTAATTGCTCCTAATTAGCAATAAGATGCAAAGGACAAAAGAAACTAGCATTTCTTCATTTAGGTTGTTACCATTTACACCTGTTTGGTTTAATTAAATACTTGGAAGGAAAGTGAAGAAAAAAAAGTGAAGGTCTAAGAATTACTCATCCGTTTTAGACTTCAAATTATTTGGATGATATCCATAGAAAGGAAAAAAAAGTAGGATATGAGAATGACCTGACATTTCAGAATTAAAGCACTAACAAGCCATGAAATTAAATTATTGGCAAGGATAATTTTCTAATTAAGCAACTAGGTTGGAACCAAAACCTGCAGCCACTGCAGCTCACCAGGACTGACTTTGCACACCCCTAACCAAGTAGACAGTCCAAAGTGACTTACAAAATAGGTCAAAATAACTGAGTAAACATAAGACTGGAGAACGTTTTGAAGTAAGAGTTATAGAACAAGGTTACAAAATTGACTTTCACAAGTGGAAAAAGTCTTATTAAATAAAACACAACAAGACTTTTTTATTAGCTACTGTACTTAAAATCTCACATGAAAGCCATTATCAATTAGACACATGTTCACAGAACAAGAGAGTCCTCAAATGTACCATAAACACATTGAGGGAGTAGGCAGTTTGGATGGGTGTGGGAAGCTCGTTTCCATCAACTAGAAGATACACAAGAAAAGAGTATGGATTGTGATTTGATGTCACGTAGAGGTGGTATCACCAGACACCATTCATTAGTAGACCTAAATGGACGAGAAGGAGCAATGGACCTCATGAGTGCATCCATATACACTAAATACACATACAGTATATAACTAAAAAGCATCAAGGATGTGAATATTATACATGCTGCCAAAAGGAGCCAGTATTGCGACTGAAGAGAGGAATGACATGTGACAGACTCCGATGGCTAAACACAAGACATGCTGCTGCGTTTTGAATCATCTGCACTGGTTTGATAGCACATACAAAGACTCTGTGAGGGACAGATAGGTTTCCCAGTTGGGATGGACCCTGGTTCCTTTCTGAGACCAGGAGACCTTGATAAAGAAAGGTCAGTGACGGAGCTGTGACACTCCCCTCACACGACAGGATGTGGTTATGGAAGGGCAATGCAGGATCAGCAGCCACGGGAAGCACACACTGAAAGCTCTTGAGAGCCTGGTAGGACAAGACCGTGAGCAACTGTTTACTATGGGCAGAACATCCCCCCTGTACTCCGGTTGGCAGCATCCAGACTGTTGTTGTCCCGTCTGACCCAAGTACTTCGAAGCCAGTTTCAGCCATATATGCACCTAGGTGAGATACCTTAAAACATACCTTGAAAACACAATCTATTTGGCAATGTGATCTACTCATGCCACCTCCTCCCCAAAGGTGTGTTTTTTATATATATATATATATATATATATATAAATATATATACAGTAATCCCTCGCTATATCGTGCTTCGCCTTTCGCGGCTTCACTCCATCGCGGATTTTATATGTAAGCATATTTAAATATATATCGCGGATTTTTTGCTGGTTCGCGGATTTCTGCGGACAATGGGTCTTTTAATTTCTGGTACATGCTTCCTCAGTTGGTTTGCCCAGTTGATTTCATACAAGGAACGCTATTGGCAGATGGCTGAGAAGCTACCCGACTTACTTTTCTGTCTCTCTTGCACTGACTTTCTCTGATCCTGACGTAGGGGGATTGAGCAGGGGGGCTGTTCGCACACCTAGACGATACGGACGCTCGTCTAAAAATGCTGAAAGATTATCTTCCGTTGCTATCTTTTGTGCAGCTGCTTCCTGAAATGACATGCTGCACGGTGCTTCGCATACTTAAAAGCTCGAAGGGCACGTATTGATTTTTGATTGAAAAACAAACTCTGTCTCTCTCTCTCTCTTCCTGCTCCTGACGGAGGGGGTGTGAGCTGCTGCCTTCAACAGCTTTGTGCCTCGGTGCTTCACATACTTAAAAGCCAAACAGCACTATTGATTTGTTTGCTTTCCTCTGTCTTTCTGACAGACTCTGCTGCTGACATGCACTCCTTTGAAAAGGAAAATATGTTTGCATTCTTTTAATTGTGAGACAGAACTGTCATCTCTGTCTTGTCATGGAGCACAGTTTAAACTTTTGAAAAAGAGACAAATGTTTGTTTGCAGTGTTTGAATAACGTTCCTGTCTCTCTACAACCTCCTGTGTTTCTGTGCAAATCTGTGACCCAAGCATGACAATATAAAAATAACCATATAAACATATGGTTTCTACTTCGCGGATTTTCTTATTTCGCGGGTGGCTCTGGAACGCAACCCCCGCGATGGAGGAGGGATTACTGTATATATATATATATATATATATATATATATATATATATATATATATTACCACCTCTGATAGCAACCAGAACCTCCAAAATATTAAATTTAAGTTTGCGCCCAGGGTAGTTATGGTATTAGCCTTATTCCATGTATTTTGAGAATGGCCTCTAATAGCTGCTTCTTGGTTTAAATTTGCTTCATTTTTCATCTCTCATTCATGCTATCAATGTTCCTTTCTTACCCCAACTTTCTCCTCAGCTTGATCTCTCTGCTTTCCCACTTAACCTTCTCTGACAGAGGTTCTTCTCCCTCAACTGTCTTACTACAAAACACATAATAAAAGCTTCTAGATCTATCTATCAGATTCAGCTTGGAAAGCTTCTTTTCTTATTCACACTATCAATGGTGAGGATTCACAGGGTGTCCAGAACTAATATTCGTAAGCTGCAACATAGAGTCAAGATTATTCAGAACCAGATGTTGGGAGGTCTTCACCACTGATCAAAGTACCACCTCTAAGTGCTTGGAAACAAACTGGTTTGTCTGCTTCTTTCTCTTGTTACACTAAATCAGTGTTTCCCAAACTCTGTGGTGTCATAACCCAGTTTTTCAAAAGCCAGCATG